>NC_136072.1:182047529-182710029 GCF_964261635.1 Lissotriton helveticus | reverse complement strand
TTCATAAAATGATTTTTTTTGACCATTCAAATTACATCTTTCAAAGAACTCATCCATGCACCCTAACTTTCTGTTTTCAGCAATCAAAATCCACCAATCACTGCTACTGCTTCATTAACACAGAAACTCCACAGTTTTTTTCATTTTAAACTCTTATTTTTTCAACTCACATTTCATTGCCACACTTCATCTGACTGCAGCAGAACCTCCTCTCACCATGTTTTCTGTCTGGATTGTTGGACATAGTTACATCTACTGGGCTCAGAGGTATGCTGATAACAGAAATTTACCTAACCTCAATTTACAAGATGTGGAAATTAAGTGGTTTGGCCACAGAGGATTAAAATGTCACCAATTGATACCATTGGTGAAAACCTTTATGCATTTGCCTAAACCTGACCTGTTAATTGTGCACTGTGGAGGAAATGACTTGGGCACTTTGACTGGGGTAGGTCTGGAAATGCTTTTAAAGGACACCTTTGAGCAATTGATGGCACTATTACC
Organism: Lissotriton helveticus; assembly: GCF_964261635.1. Lineage (NCBI taxonomy): Eukaryota > Metazoa > Chordata > Amphibia > Caudata > Salamandridae > Lissotriton > Lissotriton helveticus. The sequence continues at coordinate 182,709,525 of NC_136072.1, read as the reverse complement.
TCAAACTGCCTTGGTATATTCAAATATATGCCAAAGACAGAAATGGAGATGGTCGAACCAATTTTGTCCACAAATTGAGAAATCGAGGAAGCATGTAAACAAATCTGTTTCAGCTTACATGAGAGACCATGGAATGGGCTCCATCTACAACAATAACTTACGTTACTACATGCAAGATATCTACAGAGGAGATGGAGTTCACTTCTCAGATGAAGGGAACAGAATTTTCATTCTGAATTTAAAACTGTGCATTGGTACCTACTTATAAGTACCTAAATGTACCATAAACCCAAAAGCTCTTCTCAGAGCTACCCTACATCTGATCACTCACAATTATTATTTTACTCTAACTTTTTTCACTAATTTTCAACAAAGTACGCTCCCCGGAGCGCTACCCGGTACGCGAACCGGAAGCTAACAGCGCGAAATTTAAAAAAAAAATTTTCTCACATATGGGCCTCCTCAGCCACCCTCAGAAAACCTAGGGGGTCAAAATACGTCTACCGTGCCCCCTTCTACCCATTCTGAACATTATTTGCCCTCCATCTTGTATCTTAATTCGACTGAAACACTAAATGGTGGACTCCCGTAACGCTGCCGGTTCGCGTACCGGGGCGCTCACCGGGAAGCGCTCCATTAAAAAAGGTGGGAAAGTAATTTACAGAAGAAACTCTGGAGACACTTTCACCAAATATAGATTAGCTCATACTACATACCAATCCCTACCATTTTCACACATTTGGTTGGAATTCCATTTAGCCATTTAGCCTGTAGACCTCTCTAAATACCCTGAGGTAAATTACTTCACAAAACACATCTGAAGTGTTGGAATTGACAACCAATTAAAATGTTACTTTCATTTTCTACTTTTTTTCCTGACATTTGATTGGTTATGTACCTGAATATATATAAAAAAAGAGAGAGAAACACAGCCATTTTGACTACTACTTCCTGAACTATATTGCAAGATCATTTTCACTCACAACTTAAACTTGTTTTTAAAAGGTAAGATATTATTTTATAAATTTGAAAACATTTTCAGATAGTTATATACTATCCCTCTGTAGGAGTTAGACATTGAGAAAGGCTTGTTTATTATAATTATGGATTGATTTAGATTTCTGTGGTATTATTATGAATTTACATAGGCTTTCTCACAGGCACTTTTTAATAGTACTACTTCATGCCTGAAAAGTACCTGTCTGAACTTAAACCCAACAGTGCCCTATCTCTACTGATATATTTATTTTTTATTCAAATTTCAGCACAAAAATGCAAGGAGAACAGAACGTTTCCTTTGAAATTGTCCTAGACATGAATAATGAGGAAATAATTGAACCAATTGACTTGGAATTCATGGATGAATCACGAGACCATGAACTTCTACAATGTGTAGAATATGTGGATCATTTACTTCATTATGATGACGGTCAAATGTGGGAAGTTATGTTCACTCAACAAGAGGACATATCGGACAGTCAAATGTTAGACGTTCTATTAAATTTTGAAAAAGAATCAGAAGAATAAAATTATATTTAATAATAAAAAATTGTTTGAGTCTTTAATCATTTTTATATGTAATTCATAAACTAGTACCAAATTGATTATAATGTAAAGTCAGACTTATAGTATACTGTGCACAATTCCAGAAATAAATTTATATTTAATAATCATTAATACTGCTACTTAAATTAAAAAAAAAAAAAACAACAAAAAGAACAATCAATAAACATACAATATTTCAAAATATCATAGTCTATCATTCTTTTTTCCTTATAGTACGCTCCCCGGTGCGCGAACCGGGCGCTACCCACGCAAAAAAAAATGTTTTTTTAAAAAAAATGTTTTGCCCCGCGGGGCCCTTTTAAAGCCTCCACATCAAACCTAGGGGGTCAGGGAGGATCTACTATGCCCCCTTATGGTCATTTCCCCTTTTTTTTGGCCTCCTCTTGTCTCTCGATCCTATCGAGAGACAAGATGGCGGCCACTCTGGACTGTTTAGAATGTTGACAGACACCGGAGAGCCAATCAGCTTCGCTTCGCGAAGTTCCGTTACGCGTCAAGTACGCGAACCGGGGCGCTGCCCGGAGCGCGCTTACAGATATATATATTTTTTTGAACGTTAATTTAATTTACTGGAGCACATATATTAAGACCTAGCAAAGGCACATCGGGCTAACAGTCCCTACAATTTTGCCAAGTTTGGTGGAAATCCATTCAGCCGTTCGGGCTAAAAGTGAGGCCAACCGCCCTATGGAAATTAACATGGGAAAAACGCGTTTTGGGACCCCCCTTTTTTCTCGGCCCCCCCTTGACGAAACCCCCCCAAATTTTCAGGGGCTGCTCAGAAACAAAATTTTCCGTTTTCCTGAAAATTTCAGCCAATTCCGTCCACAAACACCAAAGTTATTAGACATAGAATTTTCAAAAATCCCATAGAGAAAAAATCCTAACTATATATACCTATTGGCAACCGCCAGTAGGTAATATATATATTACCTACTGGCGGTCGCCAGTAGGTATATATAGTTAGGATTTTTTCTCTATGGGATTTTTGAAAATTCTATGTCTAATAACTTTGGCGTTTGTGGACGGAATTGGCTGAAATTTTCAGGAAAATGGCACATTTTGTTTCTGAGCAGCCCTTGAAAATTTTGGGGGGGTTCGTCAAGGGGGGGCCGAGAAAAAAGGGGGGTCCCAAAACGTGTTTTTAACATTGAGTTTTCCATAGGGCGGTTGGCCTCACTTTTAGCCCGAACGGCTGAATGGATTTGCACGAAACTTGGCAAAATTGTAGGGACTGGTAGCCCGATGTGCCTTTTGTAGGTCTCAATATATGTGCTACAGTGGATTTTGAGAAATTAATGTTTAAAAAAAGATATATATCTGTAACAGCGGACCGGGCAGCGCTCCAGTTCGCGTACTTTGCGCGCAACGGAGCTTTGTGAAGCGAAGCTGATTGGTTCTCCGGCGTCTGTCAACATTCCAAACAGTCCGTAGCGGCCGCCATCTTGTCTCTCGGTAGGATCGAGAGACAAGAGGAGTCCAAAGCGAAGGGGAAAATGACCATAAGGGGGCATAGTAGATCCTCGCTGACCCCCTAGGTTTGATGTGGAGGTTTTAAAAGGGCCCCGCGGGGCAAAAAAAAAAATAATAATAATAATCGAACGGCTGAATGGATTTGCACGAAACTTGGTAAAATATTAGGGACTGGTAGCCCGATGTGCCTTTGCTAGGTCTCAATATATGTGCTCCAGTGGATTTTGAGAAATTAACGTTCAAAAAAAGATATATATCTGTAACAGCGCTCCGCTTCGCGTAACGGAGGTTTGCGAAGCTGATTGGTCATTCTGTCACTGGGCTATAGTTGGGCTACATCTGGCTGATATTTGGGCTACATTTGTTTTTTTTGTCTCTGGCGGCCATCTTTGGGCTACATTGGGCTACATTGGGCTTCATTGGGCTTCATTGGGCTACATTGGGCTACATTTGGGCTCCAACATATATATAGGCCAATGTAGCCCAATATATATTTTTCAAAGTTAATTTTCGTAAAAACCACTGGAGCATATATCTTGAGACATAGCAAAGGCACATCGGGCTACCAGTCCCTACAATTTTGCCAAGTTTCGTGGAAATCCATTCAGCCGTTCGAGCTAAAAGTGAGTCCAACCGCCCTATGGAAATGAAGGAAATGAATGGGTAATTTGTAATTAGCAAATAGCTCATCGCAAACTAGGAATGGTAAAGAATCGCTATATATTCCTTAAAGTTCGCTATTTAGGAAATGCAAAAAACTTTGATGATACATATGGCGGTTCATCTCTAACAAGATAAGAAGCATAGGGATAGATTTATGATGACTGGCGCATCACCAGGGATGTGTTAGTCATTCTGTGCCGCTGTTCCGTCACCTATGGTGTGCTGCATTTACAATGCGGCGCATCATGGGGCAAAAACATCACAGATGCGTGATGTATCTGTGCCGTAAAGGTGGCACATTGCTGGAGTTGTATCGCAAGTGTGATGAAGCTCCAGCAAGGGTCGGGGGTGCCCCTGTCGCAGGGTTTCTGTTCTCACACAGAACTGTGGACAGAGGATTGGAACCTCGGCGAATTAGGGTGCCCCAAAACTCACCTTAGTAATCAAAAACCCCTTAGCAAGCTAGGTACAGTGTCACATTGGATATAACAAACTCTCAATGTTTAGACAATCCAGAATATGAAATTATAGTACCTCAGGATACGTGGAACTCATGAACAGTCGGTAAGTTATATATTTCTTAGAAACCAGAACATGGAGTTAAGAAGAACACATGTGTATTTGAAATGTTTATTTACTAATGCCGTCTTCTCAGGCGTAGTATCTTAGATAATACAAGTACACATATTATCAGTAGCAAAATTACCAGCATAGTTACTAGTACATAAAAAGCGAATGGTGACAGTATGTTAACATGCTGTAAATGAATAAGAGTTAGCAACACTTATAAGCAGCCGCGGGCCGTGGAGGGAGTTACGGTGGGGCAGGGAGGCGGGGAGGGGGAGGGGCAGGGTGGAGAGGGCTCCACCCTGCCCCTCCCCCTCCCCGCCTCCCTGCCCCACCGTAACTCCCTCCACGGCCCGCGGCTGCTTATATCTCACCCTCCCTAATACACATATTATATTATTTGCTAAGAAGGTCTCTTTGTGTTGGTTTAGGGCGTGCCCATACTTTAGTAACTTAGATTTGAAGGAATCACATCAGCATACACCAGCTCTCTCTTAATGTGAACCGCATCAACTGTTGTGTATGTGTGTTCGGCAAAGCAATATAAAACCCGCCTCATGCCCAGAATTGGCAGAAGTTGCACTTATGTTATGAGTATGAAGTCGTGGAGATCAGACCTCATAACAATTCTGTATCGTGTTGTTCTTGAAACTTCAGCACTCGCTGTACAGATATAGTTTAACAAGCAAAGCAGATAGTAGAGCAATAACATATTATTCTCATGTAAACCACGATGAACTACTAGGTTGAAAGCTAAAGCAACAACTAAGTGTCGTGTGCAGAAGTTGCAAAAAAGGAAAAATGGCGTTTAAACCGGTAATGAGCCCATGCTAACTTAACACGGTGTAAAGATATCCAGGACCTAGATGACACCTCCCCATGATCCGGAAACAAACTGAATAAGATAATAGAAGTGCCATCTCATGAGAGCAGATTGCAAGTTTATATGTGGACGGTCCACAAGGTAAAGCATTAAAAACTAGGAAAATTTAATGCTAAAGAAAAATAAAACAGCCAAGTACTTTATCGAGTCTTAAGCCAATAGGCAAGCTAAATAATAAAAACTTGACAAATAAGTCAATGAATTGTCAATGAAATGCTAGTACTCAGCATATCAAACATGAAAAAGGTCTATGACATAACTGTGTATGCAAAATAAGCTGCAACAGCCTCCAATAGGAAGTCACCGTCTTCATCCGAAAAGAGTTCAGCCATCCAATTTAAAAGCGGAAAAGAACATACGTGCTCTCCCAGCACCGGATCCTCTATCACCATCAGAGGACAGCTCGGTGGGTTTTCAAGAAAGCTCTGTTCCAAGAAAGACTGTGTTGCCGCCAGTAAATTCCAGGGACCAATTAGTCCATGCATCAATGCCACAGCCATAATCCTTTCGCCAGGACAAACCAACTCGTGAGTAATGATAGGAGTCATCAGCTGATTAAAGTCGACGTCAGGAGAAACCGGTCCGCAGAGACACAAATCAATGGCCCAATCGAAATCACAGGTCAGGCAGTGAAATACAGGCTGGACACAGGTGAAGTAGGAGAATCGAAAAGATAATCCATATGCCGTGCTTAATATCGCCAACGGCATTGTGCCATAATATTCTAGCATGCGATTGCGGAACAGTGTCAGCAGCTGCAGGGCGGGAGCTTGCACAGGAGGGACATCTATATTTAAAAATGTAAAAAAGCACAAGAGCGTCCGCTGGTAATGCAAGTAAAAATGGGAATCCACGAAGCAGAGTGGAAAAAATAGAATGAAAGAAAGCAGGGATGACTCCAAAGATTTTCTCAAATGAAGTCACGAGACCACTGGTAACAACTTTAAAAAAGTGCGCCAGGGCCTTTGTGGAGGACGCGTTAAAGATAGTCCGAACCATCTTGCTGAAATGGAAAGGCAAATCTGTATTGAAAAGGGTCTGCACCTCTGTACGGGTGTTCGCTATGTGAAGCACGAAAGTTTCACGGGCCGAACTCAAGGCCACCTCTCTCTGAGACAAAAGAGCTCTTATTCTTGCCATGCCGTTGAAATCTGCTCCCAAGGTTGGTATTTGTGGCGAGATTGAAAACTCCCTATGTTCATGTGTGGGAGGAAATAGAACATTTCTGCAGCAAATAACCCGTTCACTTACTGTTACGATAAAAGGAATACTTTTAATTAACCCAGAACAATCTTCATTATTGAGCATCAAATAACTACCATTTTCCAACAACTTGAACGTGGGGATGATAGCAGGAACTGCCGTGCCTTGCAACACGCAAGCCATATTTGGTCGGTGTTTGTTGCATGAACCGTGTAACTGTATGTGCCTACACATTAGTGAATGATGTGGCGTCTCAGTGCATTCCTCTCCATTCAGATAAACTTCTTGATCATCTTTGAAACATCTGTATGTGTATGGAAGCGACCAGACCTCATGAAGAAAAGCACTACCTAAAGGTTCATAACGACCTATTGGTATATATTTCATACAATTTGAAAACTTATATAAAGCAAAAGGCAGCGTTATTAAACCGTGGATAAGGCACGTTGCCAAAAAACCCGCAATCCTCTGCTGATGATGTCACTGAGCATGTCATGAATGATGTAATATGTGACATCATCAGCAGTGGATTACGGGTAATAGTATCTCTAGTTTACTCCCCTATAGCTGTCTTTCTTTTAACATAAGTGTCTGTTTCCTTCCCTTATACTTACTGTTCTTTTTAAAAAAAAAAAATTTTGGTTCACTTCCGGTTCGCGTACCGGCGAGCGAACTGGGAAGCGAACTACGAGAAATAGAGGTTGGCACAGTTCCAAATATTGTACCAATTTTTTAATAACGGGGAGGTAGTTCTGAAAAGAACTTTTTTTTTTATTGTTTTTGTTGTTTTATATATTTTTTATTTTTTTTATGAATTTTTTTTAATTTTTTTGAATTTTTCTGAACAGTTTTATATTTTTTGGGGTTTTTCTTGGAGGGGGCGATGAAAACGATTCATTGTAAAGGGCTCAACAGGAGCAACAAAACAAAAAAAAAGTATTTATTATTTGGGGCGTTTCGTACAAACTTGCATATGATTGTCAATAGCTCTGTTGATCAGAGTGATGCTACTTTCTCTGTAGCAAATGAATCCATTGCAATGTACGCAGACTTGTTTTACCTCACCAAATCTCATTTGTATATTTGGCACCATCTCCCTGCCCTCTGGTCCCGTTACTTCCGGTACAACAGATCTTCTGGCCATAATAGGGAGATTATCTAGGTCGTTCCGAAACTGTGCAGCACTGTAGTTGTTAGGATGCCACCTAGTCATATGGCGATGCATTGTGTAGTTTCCGAAACTGTATTTTTTCTCGGTCCCTCTGGACAGTCTATCTTGACATATAAGGCAAGTTACGTATCTTGCATTTACTTTTTTCTGACCTTTGGGAATTTTAAAAAATTGTCAAATGAAGTTTTCTTTCCGGTGAGACGTCCTGGGCTCCTCAGGCAAAAACTGCCTCTCTTCGTGCTCGTCGTCCTGTTCCTCTTCTTCCTCTTCTTGTTGAATTATAACTTGAGCAGGTGGTCCACTCTTCCTTGGATGTGGTGGAGGTGGTGGAGAAGCACCAGCTGAAGCTACTAAAGAAGCCATTGCTCACTGGTAACAAAGGGTCTTTCTCTCACAATGATGAAAGTCAGAGTGAGGAAAGAAGGAGGGATTTTCATCATTTGGGAAAAACAAGAGTTCTCAACCAATGAAAAGTGTTCATTTTAGATTATATGACCTAGTCTTACATCATTAGGAAACCAAAAGTGAAATGAACCAATGAAAAGTGTTATTACCAAGTCACATGACCTGCTGTGTTTACGTTAAGCGCTTTGCAGGGCCTCCCGGTTTGCTTCCAGAAACCTGCGCTTTGCGACTCGCTTCGCGTACCAGTTCGCTAACGTAGCACGTCATATGACGTATCACGCGACAACGTGAAACGTCATGCGGACGGGAGGCGTCACGATGTTGTTTTCTAACGCGGCAGTTGCGGTAAAGAAACGTTTACCGGCTCGCGGTCTATTTCGCGGCATCAAGGTCAGCTAACGGGAAGCTTCCCGATTCGCGAAGCGGGAACGAAGAAAAAAAAATATTTAAAAAAAAAATTATTCATAAACATATAAAATATATTTTGGGATTTAAAGAAGAATACATTTTACAGCTACAGATATTAGCTGTTAAAAAACCAATGAAATTCACTGAAAAAACCAAAGGTTATAGACCATATATAGTTAGGAATTAGCATTTACAAAACCTTGAAAATTCACTGAAAAAACCATAGGTTATAGACCATATATAGTTAGGAATTAGCATTTACAAAACCTTATTTTACTCACACAAAACCATTGAAATTCCATATATAGTTAGTTGCACTAACTATATATCGCGCACCCGCAATCCACTGCTGATGATGTCACATATTACATCATTCATGACATGGTCAGTGACATCACTGATGACATCACTGATGACATCTCAAATGACATCACTGATGACATCACTGATGACATCACTGATGACAACATCCAGTGACTGTATGTTTCTGTAAAGTTAAAATGTGTCTTACATATTGAAGAATGAGTGGAAGTATAAGTGTCTGGACAAAGGATTTAGTAGGTGCATGACTGAATGTATGAGTGAGTGATTAAATGTGTCTCACTGAGTGCATGGGTTAGTGACTAAACTGTCTTAATTTGTGCATCATTATGTCTGTTGTTCTGTAAACTGCTGCATGTGTTGATCAGTAGCTATATGATTAACTATATGGGTTACTGATTGATTGTCCAAGTATTTGTATGGGAGACTGAGTGTGTGTGTGGCTGGCTGGGAGGTGTGTGACTCTGTGCAGATCAATGTGTACTTGTATCAATGATTGTATAAGAAGGTAAGTATGTGTTAGTATATGTTTGAAAATGTAAGGTGCTCTATGTTTAACTGTATAGACAAGAAAATGGAAGTGTCATTGATTCTTTACAGGACTGACTAGGTGTGTGAGTAACTCCATGGATGAGTGGCAGACTGTGAGTGTCTGTATAGGTGTATGAGTGCATATGATAGTGTTGTAAAGATGAGTGATTGTATGTATGAATGATTGTATGGGTGAATGAGTGAATGTATGTGTAGACATAGGAATCAGTGAGTGCGTATGTAGTAACTAGTATTGGTGTGTTAATGGTTTCAAAAATTATACTCTGTATTTAACACTGGGTGAAACAGAGGTTATATTAAAATGTGAGGAGATGCATTGTATTGTCACATGAATGATATCATCAGTGATGTGGTCATTGATGTCAAATGAGATGTCATCAGTGATGTCATCAGTGATGTCATTTGAGATGTCATCAGTGATGTCATCAGTGATGTCACTGACCATGTCATGAATGATGTAATATGTGACATCATCAGCAGTGGATTGCGGGTGCGCGATATATAGTTAGTGCAACTAACTATATATGGAATTTCAATGGTTTTGTGTGAGTAAAATAAGGTTTTGTAAATGCTAATTCCTAACTATATATGGTCTATAACCTATGGTTTTTTCAGTGAATTTTCAAGGTTTTGTAAATGCTAATTCCTAACTATATATGGTCTATAACCTATGGTTTTTTCAGTGAATATATATATATATATATTCAATGAAAAAACCATAGGTTTGAGACCATATATAGTTAGGTGAATATTTTAATCATAAAAAACCAATGAAATTCCCATATATAGTTAGTTGCACTAACTATATATTTCGCGCACCCGCAATCCACTGCTGATGATGTCACATATTACATCATTCATGACATGGTCAGTGACATCACTGATGACATCACTGATGACATCTCAAATGACATCACTGATGACATCACTGATGACATCTCAAATGACATCACTGATGACATCACTGATGACATCTCAAATGACATCACTGATGACATCACTGATCACATCTCATTTGACATCATTGATCACATCACTGATGACATCATTCATGTGCTAATACGATGAACCTCTTCAGACTCTAATATAACCTTAGATACACTCAGTGTATACAGACACTCACACACTGTCACTCATCCATGGAATTACTCACACACCTAGTCAGTCATGCAAAGAATCAATCTCACCTCCATTTCCTCAACTATACAGTTATACACACCTTACTTATTCAAACATATACTAACACATATTTACTCTCTTATACAATCCCTGATACAAGTTCACAATGATCCATACAGCCACTCACACATTCACTGGCTCTCATGCACAGTTATTTATATATGCCAACTCTCACATGTACTGTGTTTTACATATGTACTTACTATGACATGTAGTATTGAGATATCCATTCACTCATCAATACACTCATGCACACAGTCAACCACCTATGTAGCTGTTTCCACATGCACTCTTGAACTCATACACCTAGTGAATCAACTGCTCACACATCTATGCACAGAGTCACACACCTCCCAGCCACCCCCACACACACTCAATCTCCCATACAAATACTTGGGCAACCAATCAATAACAGATATAGCCTCTCGTATAGCTAATGATCAACACATGCAGCAGTTTACACCACAACAGACATACCGATGCACACATTCAGACAGTTTAGTCACTAACCCAAGCATTTAGTACGACACATTTATTCACTCACTCATACAGTCAGTCACGCACCTACTAAATCCTTCATCCAGACACTTATACATCCACTCATTCTTCAATATGTAAAACATATTTAAACTTTACAGAAACACACAGTCACTGGATGATGTCATCAGTGATGTCATTTGAGATGTCATCAGTGATGTCATCAGTGATGTCATTTGAGATGTCATCAGTGATGTCATCAGTGATGTCACTGACCATGTCATGAATGATGTAATATGTGACATCATCAGCAGTGGATTGCGGGTGCGCGAAATATATAGTTAGTGCAACTAACTATATATGGGAATTTCATTGGTTTTGTATGATTAAAATATTCACCTAACTATATATGGTCTCAAACCTATGGTTTTTTCATTGAATGTTCAAGGTTTTGTAAATGCAAATACCTAAGTATATATGGTCTCAAACCTATGGTTTTTTCTGTGAATATATATATATATATATAAAATTTCAATGGCAAAATGAAACCCCTCATTTTGTTCCTTTTCAAAATAAATGTATTAAGTGTTAACGCTTTATTCCAATCAAGATGACTTCAGGTGTGCCATACTTTTGTCATAAGTAAGACTGTTAGCGCTCTAGTTGTTCTTTAGAACACTCTGGGACATTCTGTCATTGGGCTATAGTTGGGCTACATCTGGCTGATATTTGGGCTACATTTGTTTTTTTGTCTCTGGTGGCCATCTTTGGGCTACATTGGGCTACATTGGGCTACATTGGGCTACATTGGGCTACATTTGGGCTACATTTGGGCTCTTTTGTCTCTGGTGGCCATCTTGGGAGACTGCATATCAGAATTGTTTTAATGAAATATAAGAGGATTTGAGAAGTCACTCAAAATGTGCCCTAATTTTTCTTTCTTCAGCACTAATCATAATTTCTATGGCAAAATGAACCCCCTTATTTTGTTCCTTTGCAAATTAAATGTTTTAAGTGTTAACACTTTATTCCAATCAAGATGACTTCAGGTGTGCCATACTTTTGTCATAAGTAAGACTGTTAGCGCTCTAGTTGTTCTTTAAAACACTCTGGGACATTCTGTCATTGGGCTATAGTTGGGCTACATCTGGCTGATATTTGGGCTACATTTGTTTTTCTTTTGTCTCTGGTGGCCATCTTTGGGCTACATTGGGCTACATTGGGCTACATTGGGCTACATTTGGCCTCTAACATATATATAGCCCAATGTAGCCCAATATATATTTTTTCAAAGTTAATTTTCGTAAAAACAACTGTAGCACATATCTTGAGACATACCAAAGGCACATCGGGCTACCAGTCCCTACAATTTTGCCAAGTTTGGTGAAAATCCATTCAACCGTTCGGGCTAAAAGTGAGGACAACCGCCCTATGGAAATTAACATGGGGAAAACACGTTTTGGGACCCCCCTTTTTTCTCGGCCCCCGCTTGGCGAATCCCCCCCAAACTTTCAGGGAAGGACCGGAGAGTAAATGTGCCATTTTCAGGACAATTTCAGCCAATTCCGTCCACCAACTCAAAAGTTATTCAACATAGAATTTTGAAAAATCCCATAGGAAAAAATCCTAACTATATATACCTACTGGCGACCGCCAGTAGGTAATACATATATATATATATATATAACATTTCTATGGCAAAATGAAACCCCTCATTTTGGTCCTTTTCAAATTAAATGTATTAAGTGTTACCACTTTATTCCAATCAAGATGACTTCAGGTGTGCCATACTTTTGTCATAAGTAAGACTGTTAGCGTTCTAGTTGTTCTTTAGAACACTCTGGGACATTCTGTCATTGGGCTATAGTTGGGCTACATCTGGCTGATATTTGGGCTACATTTGGGCTCTTTTGTCTCTGGTGGCCATCTTGGGAGACTGCATATCAGAATTTTTTTAATGAAATATAAGAGGATTTGAGAAGTCACTCAAAATGTGCCCTCATTTTTCTTTCTTCAGCACTAATCATAATTTCTATGGCAAAATGAACCCCCTCATTTTGTTCCTTTGCAAATTAAATGTTTTAAGTGTTAACACTTTATTCCAATCAAGATGACTTCAGGTGTGCCATACTTTTGTCATAAGTAAGACTGTTAGCGCTCTAGTTGTTCTTTAGAACACTCTGGGACATTCTGTCACTGGGCTATAGTTGGGCTACATCTGGCTGATATTTGGGCTACATTTGTGTTTTTTTGTCTCTGGTGGCCATCTTTGGGCTACATTGGTCTACATTGGTCTACATTGGGCTACATTGGGCTACATTTGGGCTCTAACATATATATAGCCCAATACAGCCCAATATATATTTTTCAAAGTTAATTTTCGTAAAAACCACTGGAGCATATATCTTGAGACATAGCAAAGGCACATCGGGCTACCAGTCCCTACAATTTTGCCAAGTTTTGTGGAAATCCATTCAGCCGTTCGAGCTAAAAGTGAGTCCAACCGCCCTATGGAAAACTCAATGTTAAAAACACGTTTTGGGACCCCCCCTTTTTTCTCGGCCCCCGCTTGACAAAACCCCCCCAAACTTTCCGGGGACGCTCAGAACAAAATGTGCCATTTTCCTGAAAATTTCAGCCAATTCCGTCCATCAACGCCAAAGTTATTCAACATAGAATTTTCAGAAATCCCTATTAAAAAAAATCCTAACTATATATACCTACTGGCGACTGCCAGTAGGTTATATATATATTCACTGAAAAAACCATAGGTTATAGACCATATATAGTTAGGAATTAGCATTTAAAAAACCTTATTTTACTCACACAAAACCATTGAAATTCCATATATAGTTAGTTGCACTAACTATATATCGCGCACCCGCAATCCACTGCTGATCATGTCACATATTACATCATTCATGACATGGTCAGTGACATCACTGATGACATCACTGATGACATCTCAAATGACATCACTGATGACATCTCATTTGACATCATTCTTGTGCTAATACGATGAACCTCTTCAGACTCTAATATAACCTTAGATACACTCAGTGTATACAGACACTCACACACTGTCACTCATCCATGGAGTTACTCACACACCTAGTCAGTCATGCAAAGAAACAATCTCACCTCCATTTCCTCAACTATACAGTTATACACACCTTACTTATTCAAACATATACTAACACATATTTACTCTCTTATACAATCCCTGATACAAGTTCACAATGATCCATACAGCCACTCACACATTCAGTGGCTCTCATGCACAGTTATTTATATATGCCAACTCTCACATGTACTGTGTTTTACATATGTACTTACTATGACATGTAGCATTGAGATATCCATTCACTCATCAATACACTCATGCACACAGTCAACCGCCCATGTAGCTGTTTCCACATGCACTCTTGAACTCATACACCTAGTAAATCAACTGCTCACACATCTATGCACAGAGTCACACACCTCCCAGCCACCCCCACACAAACTCAATCTCCCATACAAATACTTGGGCAACCAATCAATAACACATATAGCCTCTCGTATAGCTAATGATCAACACATGCAGCAGTTTACATCACAACAGACATACTGATGCACACATTCAGACAGTTTAGTCACTAACCCATGCATTTAGTACGACACATTTATTCACTCACTCATACAGTCAGTCACGCACCTACTAAATCCTTCATCCAGACACTTATACATCCACTCATTCTTCAATATATCAAACATATTTAAACTTTACAGAAACACACAGTCACTGGATGATGTCATCACTGATGTCATCAGTGATGTCATCAGTGATGTCATTTGAGATGTCATCAGTGATGTCATCAGTGATGTCACTGACCATGTCATGAATGATGTAATATGTGACATGATCAGCAGTGGATTGCGGGTGCGCGATATATAGTTAGTGCAACTAACTATATATGGAATTTCAATGGTTTTGTGTGAGTAAAATAAGGTTTTTTAAATGCTAATTCCTAACTATATATGGTCTATAACCTATGGTTTTTTCAGTGAATTTTCAAGGTTTTGTAAATGCTAATTCCTAACTATATATGGTCTATAACCTATGGTTTTTTCAGTGAATTTCAATGGTTTTTTAATAGCAAATATCATAAGCTGTCGAATGTCAAGTACGTGGTAAGTGAAAACATTTTCGTGTTTATGCACACTGATCTGCTTTGAATGGTGCCCCCCCCCCCTCATTTCTATTAGGAGTACTCTCTCTTTGCAGATAGTGAAAGGTAGTTAACGCAGGCCTTTGCCCCCGTTGTAATCCGTCGTGCCTGCTTCTCTCTCCATTTGATTGATTGTTATCCAAGTATTTACTGTTTTAGAATTAGTTCTCTTTGGTTCATTCTCTATTTACAAACAAACACAGAGTCGCAATACTCTGTTTAGTCTTTGCAGATAACGAAAAATCGTGTAAAAAAAAAGAAAAGGAATCGAGCGAAATCAGTAGGCCACTAATGGGATCTCTTTTTGACCTCGCTAAAATAGAAACATTAGGAACAACCCCTCATGACAAATACAAAACTAGTGAGATGAACTGAACTCCACACAATGATGGCTGCAAAACAGCTCGGCTCCGCCACCCACCCCGCCCAAAATAACGATAAAGAGCGGCTGCCATGATTGGTTGCGGAATGGCCACGACGGAGCTACGAAATGATGCTGCTCTCATGCTAACCCCAGCTTCAGTCTGAAACATCCAGAAACACTGTAGACTACCAATTCGATCAGTTCCGGTAGCGCCCCAATGTAACCCGGTAGAGAAGAACTAGCCCTCCCCTCTTTGACTGATGGTTCTTGTTGCCTGTCCCTTCTGTTCTCATTTAACAGAACTATTTAGCCTGCTGAAAGGGGTTGTGTTCCGACCGCTGGTTGGTGGAGACATTTTGACTATATTCTGGACCTGCGTTGTCGCGTAATGCGTCATATGACGCGCCGCGTTAGCGCATCCGGAAGTCATCCGGGGCGCGCAGCGCGTAACGTAAGCATAACAAGTCATGTGACTTGTTAATAAAACTTTTCATTGGTTCATTTTACTTTTCTTATTCTAATGATGAAAGGCTTGGTCATATGACCTAAAAATTACGCTTTTCATTACTTCCGAACATTATTTTTTCTTAAATATATGTTATAATGTTCCAGGCTAATGTACTTTCCCGGAAATTTTACAACTGTCCTGCAAGTAAAATATATTCTTTTTTCGAGAAAAAGAGCGTTTCTTCGTCCCATGATGGAGCCGTTGAGCAAAAGAGGGTCGACCTGCTGTCTTAGTCGCCGATACGCCTGAATATGAGATTCTTATCGATCACTTTATGTTGCAGGAATAGAAAACACAACAGCCCTTGACCATTTATCTTTACTGCGTTCCTTCGTATTATACCTTTTACCCTTCATGTAATTGGTCTGCTTTATTTCACTTGCCTTTTAATGATTCTAAAACAGTGACTATTATTACAAACTTTACCAATGTATATACTACTACCATGTTTTCTTTTAAAAACCTTTATTGTGAAAATTTCATTATACAAATACGAGCCTATAACCACGTGGGCCGGCCACGGAGCAAACTGTAATCGTATGTGATGAGTAGACATTTACACTGTAGAGGAACGTAACGGGCGGGCCATTAGGTTGCAAGAACTAAGGTGTCTAACAGTTACGGAATCGGTGGACGTACATTTTATAATTAAAATACGACAGGGCCAGTTACAATAAAATTATCTAGATATACATTTGCGGGCAAGTACCATGGGTGACGTTAATTCGAACTTTCAACAGTACAGTAATCAATAACACATCAGAACTTAATATCAATAGGGATGTCGAAATATTCAATCAATTCTCGTCCCCGCCCGCCATGTGCTTCAAAACTGCATACGTATCTCGTGATTTCAAGGTTCTGCAACCAGTACACAACAAGGAGTTACGAGTCCCATTTATTCCGGCGCCATTTTGGGCGAGGACGGGCAGGTCCAGGATATAGTCAAAATGTCTCTACCAACCATCGACTATGATGATGTTCATATGCTGTATTTATTAGAGTAACACTCATCTGTCCACATGAAATTAATTTGCCACAATCTAAACATGTCATTTTAATCTTTCCAAAGTTCTTCTAAATATTTGGGACCGTTTCCCTTGCCTCTGAAGCTCTCAGTGCCACTTCTTTGATGAATTTACTAGCAGGTCAGGGGTTCTCCTCCAAATGTCTCTTTTATGCAGCACTATAATTAATTGGTGCCACCTCTCCATATGACGATGCATGGTATAGTTACCACAACTATATTTTTTTTCGGTTCCTCTGGAGAGTTCATCGTGGCAGATGAAGCGTGTAACGTACCGGGCATTTACCTTTTTTTGCATGTACAGGAAAGGAAAAAAAAATCGAGCGTCCGAGTTCTAAGGTGTCCCAGGGCCATTTTAGTGGAGGACATGATACAGCGATAATGCCCTGGATAAGGACACTTCCTTCGGGCACCCCACGCCGTCTTTCGGCGCAGCATTGTAGGATGGCCACACCAGTGCGGCAACTTGCTAGACACCACCTCGGTGCCATCCGGATCTCGGCGCCCCACTGCAGATGAACTGCCTCCACATGGAGAAGCGGGAGAGGCTCGTTTGCGCCGCCTCCCCCCCCCCTTCGGGCACCCCACGCCGACTTTCGGCGCAGCATTGTAGGATGGCCACACCAGTGCGGCAACTTGCTGGACACCACCTCGGTGCCAACCGAATCTCAGCGCCTTGTGTTGTCTTCCATTCCGAAAATATTGTTGGCAGCATTTTGAAAGGAAAGATAAACAGCCGTTTGTGGCCCTCACTACACCGTTCTCCTAGTGAGTCTCACATTGTTACATTTAGGAAGAATGTTGAAGAGTAGTATGTTGAAAATCTGAAGCCATTGTTATACAAACTCTCAACCAGCCTTGGATGGAAAAATCCTGAAGAATGTACAAACTGAAAACCAGTTTTTGTCTGTATAGCATCAGCAGCAACGCTTGAGTCAGCTTTGTGTGAAGCCGCCATTTTGATTCAATCAATAGCGTCCCCCTGCACACATTCAGGGACCTGGTCGTGTCTTCAGGTCAAACGGATTGTGGGACAAGATGCACAAAGGAAAAGGAAAAAAGTTACGCCGGACCCCGGGAGGTGGCCGCCTATGTCATGGGCGATCTTAGGCCACACCAGGGCAATAGTGAAGCTGCAGCAGGTGCAAATAAGCTTCAGACAGTGTTACAAGCGCTGCTCAGAACTCTCAACTATGACACCACCTCGGTGCCATCCGGATCTCGGCGCCCCACTGCAGATGAAGTGCCTCTCAACTATGAAACCACCACTGTGACATCCGGATCTTGGCGCGTTGTGCTGCCTTCGGCCTATTCGCACATCGGTCCGCTACTGACGCCATCTCACAGGCTAATGGGGCGACCCACGCCGAGTTTCAGCATTGTAGGATGACCACACCAGTACAGCAACTTGCTAGACATCACCTCGGTGCCATCCGAATCTTGGCATCTCAACGCCTAGTGGTATCTTCCATACAGAAAATATTGTTACGCTACCTTTGGCCCCATTCGCACATCAGTCCGCAACTTAGACATCACCTCGGTGCCATCCGGATCTTGGCATCTCAGCGCCTTGTGGTGTCAGTCAGAAAATATTGTTGCGCTGCCTTTGGCCCCATTCGCACATCGGTCCGCTACTGACGCCATCTCACAGGCCAACAGGGCGCCCCACGCCGACTTTCAGCATTGTAGGATGGCCACACCAGTGCGGCAACTTACTAGACACCACCTCGGTGCCATCCGGATCTTGGCGCGTTGTGCTGCCTTCGGCCTATTCGCACATCGGTCCGCTACTGACGCAAACTCACAGGCCAACGGGGCGCCCCACGCCGACTTTCAACATTGTAGGATGGCCACACCAGTGCTGCAACTTGCTGGACACCACCTCGGTGCCATCCGGATCTTGGCGCGTTGTGTTGCCTTCGGCCTATTCGCACATCGGTCCGCTACTGATGCCGCCTCACGTGCCAACGTATTTTCTCCGCATTTTATACCCTATGCCGCATAACAGGTCATGTGACTTGTTTATAAAACTTTTCATTGGTTCATTTTACTTTTGGTTTCCTAATGATGGAAGGCTTGATCATATGACCTAAAAACAACACTTTTCATTGGATGAAAACTTTTTTTTTTTTCCAAACGATGAAAGCCCCACCTTGTTTCTGGATGTTTCAGACTGAAGCTGGCGTCAGCATGAGAGCACCACCATCTCGTAGCTCCGTCGTGGTCATTCCGCGAGCAATCATGGCAGCCGCTCCCCACCAGAAGCCTGCAGGAGTCGGGGCCCCCAAAACTTTTGATGAATTCTCAAGGCGGAGGGGGCGCTTTCGAGAATGGGGTCCAAGACCTAGCAGACAAGCGTCCGATTTCCAAGGTGTCCCAGGGCCATTTCAGTGGACCAGGCCCAAAAAGGAAAGAGCCTGCCGCCATTTTGAGAGTCCTGTGACAGCCGCCTATCGCTGCACCGCAAGAGTGGGCGCAACTCAGCTGAATTGCGGCTTTTGACACAGTGGACCAAAAACGGACGGAATGGCAACTGAAACGGTAAAGGGGCGCCCCACTACAACAGATGACACTCCACCTGGAGAGGCCCGTTCACGCCGCCTCCCCCGGGGCGCCCCACGCCGTTATTCGGAGCAGCATTGTAGGATACCAAAACCAGTGCGGCAACTTACTGGACATCACCTTGGTGCCATCGTTCTGCTGCCTTGGAACTATTCGCACAACAGTTTGCTACTGAAGACCCACCCCCCGCGACGCCCCACGCCGTTATTTGCTGGGTGGCAACTTACTAGACATCACTTTCGTGTCATCTAGATTTCAGCGCGTTCTTCTGCCTTGGAACTATTCGCACAACAGTTTGCTACTGATGACCCACCCCCCGCGACGCCCCACGCCGGAAATCTGGACGTTGTGCTGCGTTGGGACTATTCGCACAGCCGACCGCTACTTCGTTGTTTTTCCCTAAAAATGTTTATATGTTATTACTATTTTTGTTTTCTTGTATATATTTATAAATTATTAAAGTTTTATAATCTTACTACTTTGTCGGAGTGCTATATATTTTTAATGTGACACATAATTGTAAAAACTTTGATGTACAAAGAGTCATCCCTTGAATCTTCCGCTTCACGCTCGGTCCCCTCCCCAATCACAATACAGGATGGTTTTCAGATAATAGCAACGCTTCTGCTGTGACGGATCTCATCGAGTGTGGGCCTTGATCTACTATAACTCCTTTGAAGAGGGGTGAATCTTTACAGCTGTGGCCATAAACTACATCTGCAGGGCTAGCTGATACCCTAGGACCAGCCTGGACAATCGGACACAGAGGAAAAGGAGTGTCAGAGGGTGCAGTAGTGAATAGGGCGAAAGGGAGGTGTCGGGCGGGCACAGGGTGTGATTCTCAGGAAAGAGCAGCGCAGATGGGGGGAGGTTTATTACCCATGCATAAGACAGAGAGCGGGGGTGACCACTGCCTGGGGGAGATGCTTGCGAGGGTGGGGAGCCATGCTAAGGATCGACAGCGTGCACAGAGTGGGTCTGGTCAAGGCATCTAAAATGGCTGCCGTGCACGACAAAAGTGTGGCATTTGAAAAAAGACAAGATGGCGCAGACAATGTTTTTCAACACTTCCTGATTTCCTTCGAATCGAACGTTAACAGACGTTGGGGCATATTACCAAAGTTAAGCGATATTTATCCCTAACGATGCATTGCAAAGATTTTTTTACCGTCAGAAATTATCGCAGATAAACCTTGCTATTATCAAAGTTTATCGCAAATACGATAAAAACCGACCGCAATTCATTAATATCGCTGAAAACTCAGCGATATTCATGCATTACCGAGCTAATCCTCTTAGCCATGTTATCCACCTCCCATAGGATAACATGGCTAAGAACTGCTCAGGGCAGCTGTTACTTTTTGGAGATATTCGCGCTTATCTCGAATATTTCCAAAAGTTGATAATAGGAGATAGCGATGTTAGCGACTGTTTCCAGTCGCTAACATCTTGGCATGCCCACTTTGCATGTCATTAGTGATAAATATCACTCACATGCAAAGTGGGGCCCAAGATGGTCGCTATCTCCTACTAGCCGTCGCTAACTGGTGTTAGCAACAGCTAGGTAATACAGATATAATTTTATCTCCGCGAAGCGGAGCGCTGTTACAGATATATATCTTGTTTTTGAACGTTAATTTCTCAAAATGCACTGAAGCACATATATTGAGACCTAGCAAAGGCACATCGGGCTACCAGTCCCTAATATTTTACCAAGTTTCGTGCAAATCCATTCAGCCGTTCGATTATTATTATTATTTATTTTTTTTGCCCCGCGGGGCCCTTTTAAAACCTCCACATCAAACCTAGGGGATCAGCGAGGATCTACTATGCCCCCTTATGGTCATTTGCCCCTTCGCTTTGGCCTCCTCTTGTCTCTCGATCCTACCGAGAGACAAGATGGCGGCCGCTACGGACTGTTTGGAATGTTTACAGACACCGGAGAGCCAATCAGCTTCGCTTCGCAAAGCTCCGTAACGCGAAAAGTACGCGAAGCGGTGCGCTGTTACAGATATATATCTTTTTTTGAACGTTCATTTCTCAAAATCCACTGAAGCACATATATTGAGACCTAGCAAAGGCACATCGGGCTACCAGTCCCTACAATTTTGCCAAGTTTCGTGCAAATCCATTCAGCCGTAAGATTATTATTATAATTTTTTTTTTTTGCCCCGCGGGGCCCTTTTAAAACCTCCACATCAAACCTAGGGGGTCAGCGAGGATCTACTATTCCCCCTTATGGTCATTTGCCCCTTCGCTTTGGCCTCCTCTTGTCTCTCGATCCTACCGAGAGACAAGATGGCGGCCACTACGGACTGTTTGGAATGTTGACAGACGCCGGAGAACCAATCAGCTTCGCTTCACAAAGCTCCGTTGCGCGAAAAGTACGCGTCCTAGGCCGCTGCCCGGTCCGCTGTTACAGATATATATCTTTTTTTAAACGTTAATTTCTCAAAATCCACTGGAGCACATATATTGAGACCTACAAAAGGCACATCGGGCTACCAGTCCCTACAATTTTGCCAAGTTTCGTGCAAATCCATTCAGCCGTTCGGGCTAAAAGTGAGGCCAACCGCCCTATGGAAATGAACATGGGAAAAACGCGTTTTGGGACCCCCCTTTTTTCTCGGCCCCCCCTTGACGAACCCCCCCCAAATTTTCAAAGGCTGCTTAGAAACAAAATGTGCCATTTTCCTGAAAATTTGAGCCAATTCCGTCCACAAACGGCAAAGTTATTAGACATAGAATTTTCAAAAATCCCATAGAGAAAAAATCCTAACTATATATACCTACTGGCGACCGCCAGTAGGTATATATAGTTAGGATTTTTTCTCTATGGGTTTTTTGAAAATTCTATGTCTAATAACTTTGGCGTTTGTGGACGGAATTGGCTCAAATTTTCAGGAAAATGGCACATTTTGTTTCTGAGCAGCCCTTGAAAATTTGGGGGGGGTTCGTCCAGTGGGGGCCGAGAAAAAAGGGGGGTCCCAAAACGTGTTTTTAACATTGAGTTTTCCATAGGGCGGTTGGCCTCACTTTTAGCCCGAACGGCTGAATGGATTTGCACGAAACTTGGCAAAATTGTAGGGACTGGTAGCCCGATGTGCCTTTTGTAGGTCTCAATATATGTGCTCCAGTGGATTTTGAGAAATTAACGTTTAAAAAAAGATATATATCTGTAAGCGCGGACCAGGCAGCGCTCTGGTTCGCGGACTTTTCGCGCAACGGAGCTTTGTGAAGCGAAGCTGATTGGTTCTCCGGCGTCTGTCAACATTCCAAACAGTCCGTAGCGGCCGCCATCTTGTCTCTCGGTAGGATCGAGAGACAAGAGGAGGTCAAAACAAAGGGGGAAATAACTATAAGGGGGCATAGTAGATCCTCGCTGACCCCCTAGGTTTGATGTGGAGGTTTTAAAAGGACCCCGCGGGGCAAAAAAAAATAATAAAAATAATAATTGAACGGCTGAATGGATTTGCACGAAACTTGGCAAAATATTAGGGACTGGTAGCCCGATGTGCCTTTGCTAGGTCTCAATATATGTGCTCCAGTGGATTTTGAGAAATTAACGTTCAAAAAAAGATATATATCTGTAACAGCGCTCCGCTTCGCGTAACGGAGGTTTGCGAAGCTGATTGGTCATTCTGTCACTGGGCTATAGTTGGGCTACATCTGGCTGATATTTGGGCTACATTTGTTTTTTTGTGTGTCTGGCGGCCATCTTTGGGCTACATTGGGCTACATTGGGCTTCATTGGGCTACATTCGGCTAATTAGCAAATAGCTCATCGCAAACTAGGAATGGTAAAGAATCGCTATTTATTCCTTAAAGTTCGCTATTTAGGAAATGCAAATAACTTTGATGATACATATGGCGGTTCATCTCTAACAAGATAAGAAGCATAGGGATACATTTATGATGACTGGTGCATCACCAGGGATGTGTTAGTCATTCTGTGCCGCTGTTCCGTCACCTATGGTGTGCTGCATTTACAATGCGGCGCATCATGGGGCAAAAACAGCACAGATGCGTGATGTATCTGTGCCGTAAAGGTGGCGCATTGCTGGAGTTGTATCGCAAGTGTGATGAAGCTCCAGCAAGGGTCGGGGGTGCCCCTGTCGCAGGGTTTCTGTTCTCACACAGAACTGTGGACAGAGGATTGGAACCTCGGCGAATGCATTGCTGGAGTTGTATCGCAAGTGTGATGAAGCTCCAGCAAGGGTCGGGGGTGCCCCTGTCGCAGGGTTTCTGTTCTCACACAGAACTGTGGACAGAGGATTGGAACCTCGGCGAATTAGGGTGTCCCAAAACTCACGTTAGTAATCAAAAACTATTTAGCAAGCTAGGTACAGTGTCACATTGGATATAACAAACTCTCAATGTTTAGACAATCCAGAATATGAACTTATAGTACCTCAGGATACGTGGAACTCATGAACAGTCGGTCGTTATAGATTTCTTAGAAACCAGAACATGGAGTTAAGAAGAACAGATGTGTATTTGAAATGTTTATTTACTAATGCCGTCTTCTCAGGCGTAGTACCTTAGATAATAAAAGTACACATATTATCAGTAGCAAAATTACCAGCATAGTTACTAGTACATAAAAAGTGAATGGTGATAGTATGTTAACATGCTGTAAATGAATAAGAGTTAGCAACACTTATAAGCAGCCGCGGGCCGTGGAGGGAGTTACGGTGAGGCAGGGAGGCGGGGAGGGGGAGAAGCAGGGTGGAGAATACAAGTACACATATTATCAGTAGCAAAATTACCAGCATAGTTACTAGTACATAAAAAGCGAATGGTGACAGTATGTTAACATGCTGTAAATGAATAAGAGTTAGCAACACTTATAAGCAGCCGCGGGCCGTGGAGGGAGTTACGGTGGGGCAGGGAGGCGGGGAGGGGGAGGGGCAAGGTAGAGAGGGCTTCACCCTGCTTCTCCCCCTCCCCGCCTCCCTGCCCCATCGTAACTCCCTCCACGGCCCGCGGCTGCTTATATCTCACCCTCCCTAATACACATATTATATTATTTGCTAAGAAGGTCTCTTTGTGTTGGTTTAGGGCGTGCCCATACTTTAGTGTCTTAGATTTGAAGGAATCACATCAGCATACACCAGCTCTCTCTTCATGTGAACCGCATCAACTGTTGTGTATGTGTGTTCGGCAAAGCAATATAAAACCCGCCTCATGCCCAGAATTGGCAGAAGTTGCACTTATGTTATGAGTATGAAGTCGTGGAGATCAGACCTCATAACAATTCTGTATCGTGTTGTTCTTGAAACTTTAGCACTCGCTGTACAGATATAGTTTAACAAGTAAAGCAGATAGTAGACCAATAACATATTATTCTCATGTAAACCACGATGAACTACTAGGTGGAAAGCTAAAGCAACAACTAAGTGTCGTGTGCAGAAGTTGCAAAAAAGGAAAAATGGCGTTTAAACCGGTAATGAGCCCATGCTAACTTAACACGGTGTAAAGATATCCAGGACCTAGATGACACCTCCTCATGATCCGGAAACGAACTGAATAAGATAATAGAAGTGCCATCTCATGAGAGCAGATTGCAAGTTTATATGTGGACGGTCCGCAAGGTAAAGCATTAAAAACTAGGAAAATTCAATGCTAAAGAAAAATAAAACAGCCAAGTACTTTATCGAGTCTTAAGCCAATAGGCAAGGTAAATAATAAAAACTTGACAAATAAGTCAATGAATTGTCAATGAAATGCTAGTACTCAGCATATCAAACATGAAAAAGGTCTATGACATAACTGTGTATGCAAAATAAGCTGCAACAGCCTCCAATAGGAAGTCACCGTCTTCATCCGAAAACAGTCCAGCCATCCAATTTAAAAGCGGAAAAGAACATACGTGCTCTCCCAGCACCGGATCCTCTATCACCATCAGAGGACAGCTCGGTGGGTTTTCAAGAAAGCTCTGTTCCAAGAAAGACTGTGCTGCCGCCAGTAAATTCCAGGGACCAAGTAGTCCATGCATCAATGCCACAGCCATAATCCTTTCGCCAGGACAAATCAACTCGTGAGTAATGATAGGAGTCATCAGCTGATTAAAGTCGATGTCAGGAGAAACCGGTCCGCAGAGACACAAATCAATGGCCCAATCGAAATCACAGGTCAGGCAGTGAAATACAGGCTGGACACAGGTGAAGTAGGAGAACCGAAAAGATAATCCATATGCCGTGCTTAATATCGCCAACGGCATTGTGCCATAATATTCTAGCATGCGATTGCGGAACAGTGTCAGCAGCTGCAGGGTCGGAGGTTGCATAGGAGGGACATCCATATTTAAAAATGTAAAAAAGCACAAGAGCGTCCGCTGGTAATGCAAGTAAAAATGCCAATCCACGAACCAGAGTGCAGAAAATACAATGAAAGGGAGCAGGGATTACTCCAAAGATTTTCTCAAATGAAGTCACGAGACCACTGGTAACAACTTTAAAAAAGTGTGCCAGGGATTTTGTGGAGGATGCGTTAAAGATAGTCGGAAACATGTTGCTGAAATTGAAAGGCAAACCTGTGTACGGGTGTTCGCTATGTGAAGTACGAAAGTTTCACGGGCCGAACTCAAGGCCACCTCTCTCTGAGACAAAAGAGCTCTTATTCTTGCCATGCCGTTGAAACGTGTCCCAAGGTTGGTATTTGTGGCCAGATTGAAAACTCCCTATGTTCATGTGTGGGAGGAAATAGAACATTTCTGCAGCAAATAACCCGTTCACTTACTGTTACGATAAAAGGAATACTTTTAATTAACTCAGAACAATCTTCATTATTGAGCATCAAATAACTACCATTTTCCAACAACTTGAACGTGGGGATGATAGCAGGAACTGGCGTGCCTTGCAACACGCAAGCCATATTTGGTCGGTGTTTGTTGCATGAATCGTGTAACTGTATGTGCCTACACATTAGTGAATGATCTGGCGTCTCAGTGCATTCCTCTCCATTCAGATAAACTTCTTGATCATCTTTGAAACATCTGTATGTGTATGGAAGCGACCAGACCTCATGAACAAAAGCACTACCTAAAGGTTCATAACGACCTATTGGTATATATTTCATACAATTTGAAAACTTATATAAAGCAAAAGGCAGCGTTATTAAACCGTGGATAAGGCATGTTGCCAAAAAACCCGCAATCCTCTGCTGATGATGTCACTGAGCATGTCATGAATGATGTAATATGTGACATCATCAGCAGTGGATTATGGGTAATAGTATCTCTAGTTTACTCCCCTATAGCTGTCTTTCTTTTAACATAAGTGTGTGTTTCCTTCCCTTATACTTACTGTTTTTGGTTCGCTTCCAGTTCGCGTACCAGCGAGCGAACTAGGAAGCGAACTAAGAGAAATAGAGGTTGGCACAGTTCCAAATATTGTACCAATTTTTTAATAACGGGGAGGTAGTTCTGAAAAGAACTTTTTTTTTTATTTTTCTGAACATTTTTTTACTGTTTTTGAATTTTTCGGAACAGTTTTATATTTTTTGGGGTTTTTCTTGGAGGGGGCAATGAAAACGATTCATTGTAAAGGGCTCAACAGGAGCAACAAAACAAAAAAAAGAAGTATTTATTATTTTGGGCGTTTCGGACAAACTTGCATATGATAGTCAATAGCTCTGTTGATCAGAGTGATGCTTCTTTCTCCGTAGGAAATGAATCCATCGCAAAATACGCAGGTGTGTTTTACTTCACCAAATCTCATTTGTATATTTGGCACCATCTCCCTGCCCTCTGGTCCCGTTACTTCCGGTACAACAGATCTTCTGGCCATAATAGGGAGATTATCTAGGTCGTTCCGAAACTGTGCAGCACTGTAGTTGTTAGGATGCCACCTAGTCATATGGCGATGCATTGTGTAGTTTCCGAAACTGTATTTTTTGTCGGTCCCTCTGGACAGTCTATCTTGACATATAAGGCAAGTTACGTATCTTGCATTTACTTTTTTCTGACCTTTGGGAATTTTAAAAAATTGCCAAATGAAGTTTTCTTTCCGGTGAGACGTCTTGGGCTGCTCAGGCAAAAACTGCCTCTCTTCGTGCTCGTCCTCCTGTTCCTCTTCTTCTTCTTCTTGTTGAATTACAACTTGAGCAGGTGGTCCACTCTTCCTTGGATGTGGTGGAGGTGGTGGGGAAGCACCAGCTGAAGCTACTAAAGAAGCCATTGCTCAGTGATCACAAAGGGTCTTTCTCTCACAATGATGAAAGTCAGAGTGAGGAAAGAAGGAGGGATTTTCATCATTTGGGAAAAACAAGAGTTCTCAACCAATCAAAAGTGTTCATTTTAGATTATATGACCTAGTCTTACATCATTAGGAAACCAAAAGTGAAATGAACCAATGAAAAGTGTTATTACCAAGTCACATGACTTGCTGTGTTTACGTTAAGCGCTTTGCAGGGCCTCCCGGTTTGCTTCCAGAAACCTGCGCTTTGCGACTCGCTTCGCGTACCAGTTCGCTAACGTAGCACGTCATATGACGTATCACGCGACAACGTGAAACGTCATGCGGACGGGAGGCGTCACGATGTTGTTTTCTAACGCGGCACTTGCGGTAAAGAAACGTTTACCGGCTCGCGGTCTATTTCGCGGCATCAAGGTCAGCTAACGGGAAGCTTCCCGATTCGCGAAGCGGGAACGAAGAAAAAAAAATATTTAAAAAAAAAATTATTCATAAACATATAAAATATATTTTTGGATTTAAAGAAGAATACATTTTACAGCTACAGATATTAGCTGTTAAAAAACCAATGAAATTCACAGAAAAAACCATAGGTTATAGACCATATATAGTTAGGAATTAGCATTTACAAAACCTTGAAAATTCACTGAAAAAACCATAGGTTATAGACCATATATAGTTAGGAATTAGCATTTAGAAAACCTTATTTTACTCACACAAAACCATTGAAATTCCATATATAGTTAGTTGCACTAACTATATATCGCGCACCCGCAATCCACTGCTGATGATGTCACATATTACATCATTCATGACATGGTCAGTGACATCACTGATGACATCACTGATGACATCTCAAATGACATCACTGATGACAACATCCAGTGACTGTATGTTTCTGTAAAGTTAAAATATGTCTTAGATATTGAAGAATGAGTGGATGTATAAGTGTCTGGATGAAGGATTTAGAAGGTGCGTGACTGACTGTATGAGTGAGTGATTAAATGTGTCTCACTGAATGCATGGGTTAGTGACTAAACTGTCTTAATTTGTGCATCATTATGTCTGTTGTGATGTAAACTGCTGCATGTGTTGATCATTAGCTATACGAGAGGCTATATGTGTTATTAATTGGTTGCCCAAGTATTTCTATGGGAGATTGAGTTTGTGTGGGGGTGGCTGGGAGGTGTGTGACTCTGTGCATAGATGTGTGAGCAGTTGATTCACTAGGTGTATGAGTTCAAGAGTGCATGTGGAAAAAGCTACATGGGCGGTTGACTGTGTGCATGAGTGTATTGATGAGTGAATGGATATCTCAATGCTACATGTCATAGTAAGTACATATGTAAAACACAGTACATGTGAGAGTTGGCATATATAAATAACTGTGCATGAGAGCCACTGAATGTGTGAGTGGCTGTATGGATCATTGTGAACTTGTATCAGGGATTGTATAAGAGAGTAAATATGTGTTAGTATATGTTTGAATAAGTAAGGTGTGTATAACTGTATAGTTGAGGAAATGGAGGTGAGATTGTTTCTTTGCATGACTGACTAGGTGTGTGAGTAACTCCATGGATGAGTGACAGTGTGTGAGTGTCTGTATACACTGAGTGTATCTAAGGTTATATTAGAGTCTGAAGAGGTTTATCGTATTAGCACAAGAATGATGTCAAATGAGATGTCATCAGTGATGTCATCAGTGATGTCATTTGAGATGTCATCAGTGATGTCATCAGTGATGTCACTGACCATGTCATGAATGATGTAATATGTGACATCATCAGCAGTGGATTGCGGGTGCGCGATATATAGTTAGTGCAACTAACTATATATGGAATTTCAATGGTTTTGTGTGAGTAAAATAAGGTTTTCTAAATGCTAATTCCTAACTATATATGGTCTATAACCTATGGTTTTTTCAGTGAATATATATATATATATATATATATATATATATATATATAAATATATATATCCAACACAAAGCTGCCTGTTGAAAGAGGACCACACTCAGGTGAGTATCTGTGTCGCTTTATTTAGTTGATAAGGAGGCAAAACACAGCGGCTTACTGCACCACAATTAAAGTAAAACAGTCCATCCCTACGCATTTCGTGCCTCGTGGGCTCTTCATCTTGGGGCTGTGGGCTGATGGCAGTGATGAACGCAGCAATTTACAACACCATTTTTGTAGCCCATGTGGGCGTGGCCACCCGCGTGGCCTGATGGTACACGTAGTGTTCTGTTGTTCCTCAAGTGAATTGTTGCTGTTCACCAACTGCATTTTTCAAAAATAAATCCCAAGTGGGTCTGTGATAACAGTTCAGGCGCTGGAATGCCGCTCACTCCTAACAACTGCGCTCTCCTGTTCCAGTGCAAAAACGTCAGGTGGCGCTTCTGCAGGACTGCGCTGCGCGCAGTGGGGTCCTCTCGTGACTCAGGCGGGGCCACAATAAATCCAACACAAAGCTGCCTGTTGAAAGAGGACCACACTCAGGTGAGTATCTGTGTCGCTTTATTTAGTTGATAAGGAGGCAAACACAGCGGCTTACTGCACCACAATTAAAGTAAAACAGTCCATCCCGACGCGTTTCGTGCCTCGTGGGCACTTCATCTTGGGGCTGTGGGCTGATGGCAGTGAAGAACGCAGCAATTTACAACACCATTTCTGAAGCCCATGTGGGCGTGGCCACCCGCGTGGCCTGATGGTACACTTAGTGTTCTGTTGTTCCTCAAGTGAGTTGTTGCTGTTCACCAACGGCATTTTTCAAAAATAAATCCCAAGTGGGTCTGTGATAACAGTTCAGGCGCTGGAATGCCGCTCACTCCTAACAACTGCGCTCTCCTGTTCCAGTGCAAAAACGTCAGGTGGCGCTTCTGCAGGACTGCGCTGTGCGCAGTGGGGTCCTCTCGTAACTCAGGCGGGGCCACAACAAATCCAACACAAAGCTGCCTGTTGAAAGAGGACCACACTCAGGTGAGTATCTGTGTCGATGTATTTAGTTGATAAGGAGGCAAAACACAGTGGCTTTCTGCACCACAATTAAAGGAAAACAGTCCATCCCGACACGTTTAGTGCCTCGTGGGCACTTCATCTTGGGGCTGTGGGCTGATGGCAGTGATGAACGCAGCAATTTTTTTAATACCGAGGTCAGCAACACGGCAACCCACTGAGGTAATAACTTGAAACACTCAATAAATATTGGCTGATTTCACCTACCTGTGCTGGCCCTTTCTCAACAGGCAACTCTTTGTTGAAATGTTTGGCGGCCCCGCATGAGCCGCGAAAGGTGCCTCGCTGCCGTGTGCAGTCCCGCTGCGGCGCCAACCGATGCTGCGGCACTCGGGACAGGTGGTGCCGTTGGATTAGCATCATTAGCAGAACCAAGCTACATGAAGGTTTCGCCACCCACTTGGGATTTTATTTTTTGAATACCGAGGTCAGCAACATGGCAACCCACTGAGGTAATAACTTGAAACACTACGTGTCCCAGAAGGCCACTCGGGTGGCCACGCCTATGGAGGCGGGATCGACAATTGTATATATGTGCTTGAAAGAACTGCCATGTTGTAAGCCTCTCATCGCCCAGAGCCCATGAGGAAGTGCAGTTTGCACGAAACGCGTCGTTCTGGAGCTGGACTCTGCTGAAATCCTTTTGCTGCATTTGGTTTTTGCTGCTTCTTCAATAAATATTGGCTGATTTCACCTACCCGTGCTGGCCCTTTCTCAACAGGCAACTCTTTGTCGAAATGTTTGGCGGCCCCGCCTGAGCCGCGAAAGGTGCCTCGCTGCCGTGTGCAGTCCCGCTGCGACGCCAACCGACGCTGCGGCACTCGGGACAGGTGGTGCCGTTGGATTAGCATCATTAGCAGAACCAAGCTACATGAAGGTTTCGCCACCCACTTGGGATTTTATTTTTTGAATACCGAGGTCAGCAACACGGCAACCCACTGAGGTAATAACTTGAAACACTACGTGTCCCAGAAGGCCACTCGGGTGGCCACACCTATGGAGGCGGGATCGACTATTGTATATATATGTGCTTCAAAGAACTGCCATGTTGTAAGCCTCTCATCGCCCAGAGCCCATGAGGAAGTGCAGTTTGCACGAAACGCGTCGGGCTGGAGCTGGACTCTGCTGAAATCCTTATGCTGCATTTGGTTTTTGCTGCTTCTTCAATAAATATCGGCTGATTTCACTTACCTGTGCTGGCCCTTTCTCAAGAGGCAACTCTTTGTTGAAATATATATATATATATGTTTATTTACATATATGTAATTTAACCCCTTCGGTGCTTAGGACGGCTGAGGCCATCCTACATCACAGTGGGCTTGTGCAGAGGACTGCCAGGGGTTGTCCAAACCCCACCCGCTCATTAATAATACCGCACAGCGGGGGAATTATCGCAGCGCTAAAGGGGTTAACAATATTATCAAACTAATATTTTCCATGTATATTGCAATTACTTTATTTTTTAAATGTAATAGAAAGAAATTTATACACACATATGTATAGGGAACATCGGTTACATCGCGGTGTTTACACCGCAATACCTTTACAACGCGGGCATTACAATGCAAGTCATTACAATGACTTTTGCTGGATGGCGTCTAAGCTAAGGAATAATATGATTTACTATTCCAACACCTTCCCTAACTGTAATGTAGGCTGGAGTTGGAATAGTAAATCATACTATTCCTAAGTCCAGCGCCCTCCAGCGCAAGTCATTGTAATGCCTGTATTGTAAAGGTATTGCGATGTTCACACCCCAATGTAACATCATATATTCATATGTATATACACACATATACACAATAACAAAAAATACAAATAAAAAAGTCAACAACATACAAAATGTAAATGTGCTAGAAATATATTGCATATTAAAGACATAAATAACTATAAATATTAGATTTCTAAATACACAAATAATATGGATGTAAACAGTATAAACTAAACTAAACTATAAAATTCCACATACACTATTCCCACTCCAATTTTTGCAACAGTAGGGAAAGTGTTGGATTGAAGAGGGGTAACATTTACTACTACCACTGACCTCTGTGCAAAATTAGAAACAGTCTAATTCACTTCAAGAAAATAAAATATTTGCAAAACTATACTAAAGGGCCTATTACGGAGCGTTTGAGCAAATCAAACACTCACCCCAAGTCAACTGATCTGGGTTTAATCCATCACCATTCTTTAGCCCACTCAGCCACCCCATTTCAGACATGGCTATATGCAAATCAGTCTGACCCTGTGCCTCATGGGAACAGTCCAGCCCTAACTGCCAAGCCATCTCTTCCATGGACCGGAAACAAGCATCCTGGGACCGGTTTCGGATTCATAATCCTCATCAGCCAGGCTATCTTGAATCCAGTGGCCAAGTGAGCAAGGCACTCACGTCTGAGCATACCCTGCCACACTTACCCTGCCATACAGGGTCAGACTGATTTGCATATAGCCATGTCTGAACTGGGGTGGCTGAGTGAACTAAAAAATGGTGATGGATTAAACCCAGGTCAGTTGACTGGGGGTGAGTGTTTGATTTGTTCAAACGCTCCCTCCATCTTCCCCTTTTGTATCGCTTTGATTATGATGTAGGCAGTCATAGTGTAAATCGGCCAGTTTTTCAGTCTGGCTTCCGACGGGGTCAAGGAGGAAATCTTTCATAATCCCCTATGGATGGCGTTTCCACCGTCGGGATTGTGATGTTTGTTTTAGACAGGCTTTTCATGTCAGGCTTTCCCACAGGAAAAGACTGATGGAGAGTGACTTTGGGGGCCCCTAGCACGGTGCCCATTAATCAGTGGACTCTGGTTGGGGGCCAGGGGGCACCTATGGTGCACCCCTGTTAATCCCTGCACAGTGTGGCAGGCACCATGAGGTGCCGGACTCGCAGTGCAGGAATTACAAAAGCTCCCTTTCTTCATGGGAGCTTGAGCTGTGGCCGGCATCGTAACAATGCACTAAGGGGTCCATTAGGATGGCGGGGGTCCCAAAAATGGCATTAGGATGCGCCCGCCACACAGGCGGGCGCATCCTGTATGTTTACCATTGTGGCGGGCGGAGCAGGAATCTCCGCCCGCCGCAATGGTAAAAGTGCATGTAGTGCTTTTCAAAGTGCAACATGACAGGCACCGCGCGGTGCCTGCCATGTTGCACCTTGAAATGCAGGGGGGTACCATAGGTACCCCCCTTGTGCACTCCCCAAGGCACGGACTCCCAGGGGGCCCGCAAGGGGACCCCGCAGGGCGTCTCCGCATGCCTTTCCGTGGGCGCATTGCCGCCACGGAAATGCATTGTGCAAAGCCCATAGTAATACGGCGGGCGGTGTCTAAAAGACACCGCCACCATGTTACTGGTTTTCCGCCCCGGCCGCTAGGCGACCGGGGTGGAAAACAGGCGGGCGGTGTTTCCCACCGCCGCGGTCCCTCCTGCCATCCAAATCTGGCAGGGGGGAATTGGGCTGATGATGTCGGGCGGATTTCCTCCGCCAGGCTGGCGGTAGCCACCGCCAGCCTGGCGGAGGAAATCCGCCCGACATCATAATGGACCCCCTAAATGTTTTAAAAATAACTATTTAAATATGAATTAAATAAATATATTCTATTTAAAAACATAAAAAATAGTATTCATTTCAATGTTTAATACATATCAACAATTAATACAACTATTATAAGAATTACAATCCCAAACTATCTTCTCAAAATAATAATAACCAAAAAATACCATGTTACAAGCACAACATAATTAACACATACAATAATAAACTACATAATAAACAATATAAACAACGTTTTAAATGTGTTATTTCTTAAATAATTTCCTACACTATACTGCTACAAACGTACTAACACACATCTAAAAGGTATTTGTAAAATTATAATATTTACACATTTTACGTACTTATCATTTCAAGATAATAATGAACTAATAGAAAAATAATAATCTTTAATAACTATCCCAACTTATAACCATACAAAAACAACAACCTGCAACTATTAAATACATTTAAAAAACCTTAGTTACATAATGTACATAATAAATTATCAATTAAAAATATTCAATGAATAATAAATGAAAAGTTTTTAAATAACTTCCCACCCTTTACCCCTCCAAATACAACAACTCACACCTAATATATAGCTTAAAACTATCTTAACTACAAAATTACATAATTAATGTATCAATTAAATAATTATTATAATTATACATTCATTATTAATTATTACACTTAATTTCATACACACCTTTTACACACACAAAAAAACAAAATATAGCAAAAAATATACTTAATGCATTCCACAATTTACATAATTAAATCTCAATTAAATAATTAATTGTAATACTAAATAATTAACTAATTATAATGAATTTACTTCCAACCCTAAACCCATATAAACCCACAACCCACACATGAAACTTACTTAAAAAAATTAATTATATAATTAGCATAAATATCAATTAAAGAATTGATAATAATTACAAATTAATTATTAATTAACTAGAATTTACTTCCCATCCTATACACCTACAAAACCCCCAACTCGCACTTAAAACGTGACTTAAGAATAAATAAACAAATATAATTATCAATGAAATAATTAATGTTAATTAGAAATGATTTAATAATTAATGATAATTAATTTACTATCCACTCTATACCCATACAAAACCCACAACCCGTACCTGAAACTTAACTTTAAAAAAAAGTAACATACAATTATCGGAAATAATTATCAATTAAATAATTAATATTCATTAGCCATTCATTATTAAATAATTATAATTAATTTATTACCCACTCTGTACCCCTATTAATCCCACAACCCGCCACAGTACTTAAAATGACAACAAACTATCAATTTAAATTTAAAAAGTACAAATAATTTACAAACTATAATAAAATCAATAAAAATATTTATACAACCATTTTATAACGTACAAATTAAAATGTTTAGTAAAATACACAAAAGCAATGAAAAATCGATATTAGCAACAATATTCTTAACATCGATTTTAACAACATCAATACTTTTGTAATTGATATTTAATTTTTCTATATTTTTAACATCAATATTATTTACCTTGTAAATTATATTATTGCAGATTATTTTTCTGTATGATGATATTTCCAACTCGATGTTTCTGTAGGATGATATTACATTTTTGGTATTCAGTCTGAATACCTATTCTGGCTTGTGTAATTTGGTCTTGACCTGTCCCTTGACATGAACGAGACCCTGGATCTGTCCCGTTACCTGGAGAAGCTTATCAAATATGCTGTCATTTAAGGACAGTGGACTACAGTCCCTGTGGTGAGTTTAGATGTGAAGTGATAGTAGCAGTGTACCATGTTAACTTGTCTCAATGGAGTAGAGGCCATCTCCAAGATCCCAGTACTTACATCCCAACTGGAAGTCGGTCAGTCTCATTTTTGCCATGGTGTCAGTCAGGGGAAACTCCAACCAGCATTGTACTAGGCCCCTCAGTATCAAATCTTAACTTATATAATAAAGGTAAGGAAATTAAAAAATATAAGAAAATAACATTCATTTAAAAAAAGAAAAAAATGCTTTACTTTAAATAATGTAAAAATGTAAATAACTCTATAAGCAATTAAAAAACAAAAAATCACATTAAAAAGTTACAGTTGTAGAGGTCGAATTAACTATTCCCAGTCCAAAGTTGGTATCAGTATGAACATTGTTGGTCTTTGGAGGGGTTAGATTTACCATTCCCACTCCAACATAAACAACAGTAGGGAAAGTGTCTTTTGAGGGGTTCAGATTTACTACTACCACTCCAACAAAAAAAAAGAAAACAACAGAAGGGAAAGTGTTGGACATTGGAGGGGTCAAATGTATTATTCCCTCTCCAATATAACCAACAGTAGGGATAGTGGTGGGCTTTGAAGGGGTGAAATTTACTATTCCCACTCCAGCGTAAGCAACAGTAAGGAAAGTGTTGGAATTTGAAGAAGTCAACTTTACTCTTCTCACTCCAACCTGAGTAATTGTAAGGAATGTGTTTTAGGGAGTTAGATTTACTATACCAACTCCAGGTGAGCAACTGTAAGGAAAGTGTTTGATGATGGAGGGCCTAGATTTACTGAAGATTTACTGAACCCTATTCAAGCATAAGCCTAAGGCCCCGGTTATGATGTTGTTCAGAAAAGCTACGAATGGGATTCGGTATCTCAGAGTTCGATTCGAAACCTATGCTTCTGACTGAATCATACACATTTCTAAATGATCGATTGCGATGCCCGGAAACCGTTCGGGCTATCTGATTCGGACAGCCCGAGTCTTTCGGAGCTGAATCGTACAGCTCTATGGAGGTGTTCTGTTGTGGCCTGGGGGTGTACCCAATGGACCCTTCTTTCCAACCATGCACAATGCGGCAGGCACCATGGGGTGCCCGCCACAGGGTGCAAGGTTTTCCCCAACTGTCCCTTTTTCAAATGGGGTAGGTGTTCTCGTTCAGAACACAGGCTCCCATTGAAGTCAATGCGAGTCAGACCGAACGATGTTGAAAAGCTTCGTAATCGGCCAGTCGGACTTGTAGAACCTGATTTGGTCATAAACAATTCTGAAACCGATTCTGTAGGAAGAGTGTCCAAACGACATCATAATCTGGCCCTAAGTAGGGAAAGAGCTTAACCTTGGAGGAGTGGGATTTACTATTTTAACTCCAACGTAAGCAACAGTATGGAAAGTATTGAACTTTGGAGGGGACAGACATACCATTCCCACTGCAACTCAAGCAAAAGTAGGCACATTGTGGAAGATTGAAAAAATCCAATTTACTATGCCCCCTAAATTACAAAATATATATACTTAAAAGTATTATTTTTAAATATGTTAAACATACTTTATAAATATAATTGTTTAACATAGCAAATGTAAAATTAATACATTACCTATTAAGAATATATAAACAAAATTACCATTTAAAAATATTATAATTCTATACATTTAAACACTTTCCAAAATGCTACTCCAAAAATACAATACCCACAAAAACAAATAAAAATGTTCCTGGAAAAAATAACAATACACATAAGTGTATTAACTAGATATTCAGACTTCAGGTCTTGTATTGGAAGACGGTGAGTGTGGAGAGTGGCAGCCTCTACCTCATCTTTGTTGACCTGAGGTCTGCATTCGATCTGGTCCCTAGGGAAAAACTGTGGAGTGTACTTCTAGATCTTGGTATTCCACCATATCTTTTGGATGTTCTAATACGCCTTCATACTGAAACTTAGGCAAAAGTGAGATGCAGAAAGCTTCGAGAACTATCAGCCAGCTTCCCTGTAAAAAAGGGGGCTCGCCAGGGGTTCGTCTTGGCGCCCACCCTATTTAGCTTGTACAATAATGGGTTTATAGATCATCTACTTGGCATCAAGGACATCGATGCCCCAAGGTTAGTTTCAGGTAGGGTGCCCGCATTGATGTTCGCAGATGACACTTTGCTGTTTTCCAAGACATCAATGGGTATCCAACGCACCTTGGATGGCTTTGCTAATTTCTGTGCACTGAGGGGCTTGGAGATAAACTTATCTAAAACCAAGTTTATGATTTTCAATCCTCCCAGGCAGTCCCAACCAAATCCAGTATTGAACGGTACACCCTTGGAGCGAGTGAAAACCTTTGAGTACCTAGGTATTATCCTTGTGGAACATCTGGACTGGGATAGGCACCTAGCAAAGGCCGCTCTAAAGTTAACTCAAATGGCGGGCGGGATATTGAAAATGCACAGAGCCTCCGAATTTAAGCCAGCAGCCCCTGTTAATGAGATCTACAAAACACAGGTTAGAGTGGCTTCGGTGTATGGGGCTGAGCTCTGGGGGTACCATAGACCTACTGACCTCACAAGGGTAGAGCACACATTTATGAGGAACCTGTTGGGACTCCCAGTCAGCATGCCGTTAGTACCACTTCGGTTGGACTTAGGGCTACTCCCCATTGAGGAGGAAGTGGCACTACGCCCATTCATGTACTGGAGAAGACTGTGGACAGTCCCTGAGCTAGCTGCCTATAAAAATTAATTTAGGGAAGTTTGGGCTTATCTGAGAACCAAGAAAATTCCGTGGTTAATGCACATAAAGGAAACCAGTAGTAAGATTGGATTACCCGAGCTGTGGGGATCACCAGAAGAATCGTGCTTGTAAATAACTAGGGCTGCTCTGGTTCGTCTCTACAGGGATTTTAACCTACTGTCTCTTCAAGAGAGTTCGACAATAGGTAGACTGACAATCCAGTTTCTTCAAATAAAAGAGGAGTATAAAACAGAAGACTTCCTTTACCTGATTTATGCAGCTCTGGCAAGGAAATTATATATGCAATTCAGGTTGGGCACTCTGCCGCTTGCATCCTTTACCAGCAAATGGCACAATAAAAATAATATTGAGTGCCCAGCATGCAAATATAAACTTGAAGATGAGATTCACGTCTTGTTCTTTTGCCCTGCTTATCTGGCTGTACGCAAATACTGGGTGGTACCCATCTGCAGAAACCTTGGTTTAAGACATTGTCATTTAGCTTGTAGAATACTAAGGTACGACACGTATCCTCCTATCGTTTTTGCCGTTTCCCACTTTTTGCACGGGATGTGGCATAAACGTAGGACTTTTCTTACCCAAACAATCGAATGAAATTTTTTTAGCATCGATAACTGCGTTGAATGTTTAATCTGATTTTATGATGGGATGTACAGATATAGTTTTAACTTGTGAAATCAAGTGTATATATATATATATATATATATATATATATATATATATATATATATATATATATATATATGATTGTGATTGTCTTTGTATTGTCGTATACTATTTATTCGTGTTTTTTGTACTGTATGTATTTTATCTCTGTACTTTTATGGTCCGTTGTGACCGAAATAAAGTTATCGAATGGAATGGTAATAAATAATACTAATTATACTAATTACTAAAACCAATAAAACAAAAATAACTATACTTTAAACAAATTACTCACAACTTCAAAATAATAAACATTTTCAAATCAAAGACCAATAAAAAGCAACAAATAATTAAAAAACAGTACTATATACAGTTATGTGAACAGAAACAGTATGTAAATGCCATGGTTGTCCTACGTGAAAACTTCACTTGATGAGGATGGTTTATCACATGCCTTTTACGATACTGCCTCATAAGCATCTATCAACAAATGATAGGTGTCCTCATAGTCATTAGCACAATTGTACGGCAAGAAGATTGAGGAGAACTCACAGAAAACAACCATTGGAAAGTATTTTTCTTGAATTTTGAGGTTACATCAGACCGTTACATATGGAAACCCAGGAGGACCTGGGAGTGCTTTCTGTTATTTAGTAGTAGTAGAAAAAGCTTTATTTCGATATATAAGGGGTGTCCGCCAGGGTTGTGTGCTAGCCCCCACTTTGTTCTCATTATATGTTAACGGAGTGGTGGAGCACTTACTTAACCAACCAGCTGATGCACCCTCCCTGGCCGGCAGGAAAATCCCTACCCTCCTTTTCTCAGACGACACCCTGCTGATCTCAAAAACCCCAGCAGGCTTGCAATGTCTACTCTCCAGTTTTAAGAACTTCTGTGATGCTAGGGGTCTTGCTATTAATGTAGGTAAAACCACGTTTCTGGCCTTGAACCCCCCGAGGAAAACTGTTATCCCACCTTCCCTGGATTTCGTCCCACTTGAGAGGGTAAAGGAGTTTGACTACCTGGGTATTCGCTTAAGCGATTCCATGAGCTGGAAACCACACCATCAAAAGGCATTGTTGACACATAAGAGGGTGGTTGGGGCGCTTCTGAAAGAACAACGGGCTTCCCCACTTAAACCCATTGGCCCTGTATTAGACATCTATAGGGCAAGGGGGGTAAGTGCAGCCCTGTATGGGTCCGAACTATGGGGTGTCCAGAAAGTGGACTCTCTAACCAGCTCGGAAAATAAATTCCACAAAGACCTTATGGGCCTACCGTATAGCACTCCTGTTCTTCCACTCCTCTTAGATATGGGAACCCACCCAATAAGCGACCAAGCGAGGTTGCGTCCCCTCCTCTTATGGGCACGAATCTGGAGGGTCCCAGAATTGTTTAGCTATGCCGAAGCCCTAAGGGAACTGCTCTTAATACCTGGTTGGCATAAAGTCCACTGGTTAAAAGAAGTCAAGTGCCTTCTTTGTAACCTGGGGCTTGAGGTAGCATGGGCTACTAGAACCGCCCCGCCTAAGCAGATTCTCAAGAAGTTATATTGGTCATGGGTGTTGGCTGGTAGAAACTGTAATTCCAAGTTGTGCAAAACTTCCGCTGAATTTTTGATGATTAAGGAAGTCCACTCTTGTGAACCATACTTGGACATGATTTCTAAATCCTGGGATAGGGCTCTGTATTTTAAATTTAGGGTGGGCTTATTGCCAGTGGGGAAACTGACTGCTAGCTGGAAGGTACCGGCGGAAACTACCCCTTATTGCCCCTTTTGTGTAAATAGGCTCAAAATAGTCCCTCATATTTTGTTCGCTTGCCCAGCGTATATAGTCCCGCGCCGCATTTGGTTGAAACCACTCTGCAGGAGTCTTGGTACTAGATCCTACCATGAAGCTCTACGAATTCTAAGATCTGATTCCTGTCCCTTCTTTGCATGTTGCCTTGCCAAATTCTTGGGTTGGGCCTGGCGGACTCGATCCCAAAGGCTAATGATCTTGCCATAAACTCCTCTTTTAATTGTGCCAATGCACAAATCGAATATTTTAATCAAGGAATGAAATGCATGTATTAATGTAATGAGTTCTTTTTAAAAAAAATAATCTTACTGTATTGTAATGCTTTTTAAGATATGTGTATATATCGAAATAAAGCTTCTGTTATTTAGGTATAGAGGTGACACAGTAACATTCTTATTTTGCTTTCCTTTAGGGTATCAGACCAACTTAGAAACATTTATATGCCCATGTAGCAATGTTGTCACTCAGTCTATGATTCACTTCTTCGGCAAATTCTATGTATTGCATACCAAAAGTTTCTTGGTTCGACTAATGAGAACTAGAAATTTGAGACATTGTGCCAAAGCTTATCTTTTTCTCCAAAGTCTTCCAGATGAAGAAACATGTGTTGCTGTAACTCGCTTTCTTTGTGCTGC
Source organism: Lissotriton helveticus (assembly GCF_964261635.1). NCBI lineage: Eukaryota > Metazoa > Chordata > Amphibia > Caudata > Salamandridae > Lissotriton > Lissotriton helveticus. Next base: position 182,667,638 of record NC_136072.1, on the reverse strand, counting down.
TGTCCGATCACATAGCTGCTGTCCGATTACGTAGAACTATGCACCTTACTTAAAATATGTGATGCTGCTAGTCTCTTTATGGGTTAGTATTGCGAAGTGAATTATGTATTTTACTTGTTCTTTGTACACAAAGTCTTAGCATTTGGGGGCTGATTTGGATGACGGGCGGACTTTAGTCCGTCAGCCATCCTCGCAGTGCTGGGACCAGCCGCCAGACGTGCAGCAGTCCCACACAGCTAATTAGGATGTGACCGCCTCCCTGGCGGTCGCATTCCTTATTGTTGGCATTGCGGTGGGTGCTGCTGTAAGCAGCACCCGCCGCAATGCCAAAGTGCTATGTCATGCATTTCCATGCACAATGTGGCAGGCACCATGCAGTGCCTGCCACCTTGTGCATGGGAATGGAGGGGGGTACCATGGGTACCCTCCAAGTGCACCCCCCATGCCCCCTGGGGCCCGCTATGGGCCTCCATTGCAAACCCCTCCAGCCTTTCCTTGGCAGCATTGCCGCCATGAAAAGCCAAGTTTCCGCACACATCCTAATATGGATGGCGGTGCCTGGTAGGCACCGCCACCGATTAGTGGCCAAGTCCGCCTAGCTGGCAATCGTAACAATTGCCGACTGGTGGAAAAGTGGTGGACGCACTTTGCCTCCGTGGCTATACCCCCGCCATAATAATATGATGGGGGTAAATCAGGTCAGGATGGCGGGCGGATTGCCACGGCTGGGCCGGCACGACATATTTTGAAAAAATGGTGTACAACTGTCAGCCAACGACGATTACAATGTACAAAGCACAAGCAACACTGCTTCAACACATCAAATCACTATTGAGTCTGGTGTGGGCAATACATAAAGGACACATATTCCAGCTAGCTGGCACTCCTCCATAAAAACTGATACACCTGTTGTCTGTGAAATGGACATGACATGCACACAAATGATCTGCTGTGCTGGTCTGAGTAAGCAGAACAATGTATCACATTAGTGACTCCCTTCACCTGACCTGCATAAGAAGGTTGTCAACACATCCAGACAGCTGACTGCAAGGCACACACCCAGGTCACATGTGCTATCTATTGCACATATCAGACATATTGTGAATAAGGTGTGCATTTGACAAAACAACACCACAGCCATTCTCAGAATGCAGACCTGTATGTTTGGGGACAAATGATGTATGATGCCATCACACATATAAGCTGTTAAAATGCCCCTGTGGCATGGTGTGCGTACATGTGAATCCCTTGCAAGCACAACACAGACCCATCATAGATGCACCTACAGCAGATTAAGTTGACGGAATACCAACCGCAAGCCCAATCTTTAACATGGCACACACATGACATTGTCACACAGGGTCATGCTGAGCGACAATTTGTCAAGTGAGACAGTGCCCCTGTCCGTGGCATCACGAGACAGATGCCCATACTGAAGAGTGTGCCATCCCAGTGTTGATGTGCATCACAACATGTTTATGATGATACTTATGGGACAAGTGTAAAGGTAATGTGTACCACATAGTGGCCCATCACAAATGACATGGCTCCACAGGTCATCACACATCAACTGTGCTACAAGATCACGTGCCCTGTGCTATATCACTGTCTGCCACACCTAGGGCCTGCTCATGTAAGGATGCCATGCCAATATATACATGAACATCCTTCCTAGGACCTTACCCCTACATCCCTGCCATGTGTTTTCCTGGTATCAATATTGTAGTGGTGCCATGCGTGAGCGTGTGAAATGCACTGTACCCCTGCATTCATTAGAGCGTGTGAAATGCTCAGTACCCCAATAGTACGTGCGTGTGTGAGGGACGTTTCACCATTGCAATCGTGCCATATGCGAGCAGAGCGTACCTCAATAGTACGTGCATGTGTGCGGGATGTTTCACCATTGCAATTGTGCCATACGTGAGCATAGCGTACCCCAGTAGTACGTGCGTGTGTGCGGGACGTTTCACCAATGCAATCGTGCCATACGCGAGCGGAGCATACCCCAATAGTACGTGCGTGTGTGCGGGACGTTTCACCATTGCAATCGTGCCATACGCGAGCAGAGCGTACCCCGCCATTGCGTGTGTGTGTGCGCATTGTTTCACTATTGAATATGTGGCATTCGCGATGAAAAACGCACCGTACTTGTGTGGGGATCCCAGAAAATACATAGGGAACACCAAGGGGACGAGTAGAATGCCCGGAATGCAGGCTAGTTGTCAAGGAAGCTGAGATTTGAGTATGTGCTACAGGTGTCCTGCAAAATTCAGTTGGGCAAAACTATACAATGTTGCAAAATTTGTTGTGGAGCTAAAGCTCAATTTTTAAACCATGCAAATATGTGTCAGGGCCTTATGTGGAATGGGATTGGATGAAACATAGGATGCTAAGTAATCTGGCCTATCACACTGTACTCTTGAGACTGATAGCCCCTCAGCAGCACTGATTTAAGGCTGCATGTGGCTGTGAGAGGGCACTTGCCTGCACAACATTGGAATGGACAACACTGCTGCTGTCTCTGCATTCCCTGGAGCTGTATGTCGAGGACCATGGAGAGGGCACCTGCATTCAGTGAGGAGGAGAACCAGGCCCTGCTGGATGCCCTCCTACAGAAATACAGCAAGCTGTATGGGAGACCAGGGGAGCAGGTGAGTGATGAATGTGTGAGTGTCACTACAGCCATTGTGTATTTGTGGAACAGACATGCAATGTGGTTTGGAGTGAGTGCCGGGTGTGTACATTGTGTTATCTCCCATGCAGTGAATGATGTAGTTAAATAGTGTTCACTGCTTACCTGCATTGTGCTACCTGTGACATTCAATGCAATGTGAATCACACATTCTGCTGTGCCACACCTTGCATGTTTTATTGCCATGATTTACTGAGGTGTAACAGTGTTCCCCCCAGAGTGACAGATGATTGTACTCACTGTTGTTAATTGTTTTTGGTGACCTGTGTGGGTGTTGGACAAATGCATGGTTTGAACTCATGGACATTGAAGAGTGTGAATGTTCGTTGTCACATGGCAAAGTGTGTATGTGATGTCTTGCAACACAGCTGCATGGCGTATGCCACAGCTGTAGCCATCTGATGTGACAAGTATGCAGTGTCGTGTGCATGACTTGGACAGATAGCATGACGCCTGTGTCACATCTTTGTCAAGTGTGACATGTGCAAAGTGAGGGTTGTATACACTGTTGACACTGACAAGCAAATGATCTGTGCCAGGGTGTGTATGTGTGGTCTGCTGAGGACTCTTGGGTGTAGTGGGATATGTGACAGCATGTCACGTGCTGTCCACCACCCTGTAGTTGCATGTCTTGTTCAGTGTGTGCCATGCTCAGTGAGTGGTTTGCACCCCTTATGGCATCTGTTGCCTTTCAAAGGCATGTAGTGCATTCGTGTTTGCTCACAGGCCACATTCACATGGACAATGATGCAATTCCTGTCAGCATCCTATGCCCTGTTGTCATCGTCAATGTGGTGCAAGGGTGTGTCTTCGGGACATGGAGCAGGTGTAGTGATGTTGTTTCACTTTGTCTTCCTGATAGATTACTGCCTATGAGAAGTGGCAGATCTGGTCGGACTTTGCCAGGGCTGTCAGGTCTGTGGGGGGCCCTCGGCAAATGCTGATGAACATCAGGAATAGGTGGCAGGACATCCGGTGCTGGACCCGGCGTATGGCCCGTGTCCAGCTCAAGCTTGAAGCTCCACGCCGGCATAGCACGGCCGTCACCTCACCCCCCACATGCTCCTGGTCCTGGAAGTGTTTTTTCCTGACCTCCACAGGCAGTTGCAGAAGGGACAGCAGCAAGGAGGGGGTAGGTACATGTCTGTTTGTTGTCTTGTGTGTCACATGCTTCCTGCGGTGCTCTGAAGCCTGGTAACACTCCCACATTTGGGGGGGTCTGGTCAGACAGGCAATGTATGCATTGTAGTTTCAATTCCCCATATTCGGCTGAAGCTCTTTTACATCCCTTCCCCTCCTCCACATGTGTCCCCTGCTTTGTGTATTTTCATTCTGCACATGTACTCCTAGGGTGCAAGGTATGAGTATGCACATTGCTTAGCACATCATCATGTTGGAGGGAGGTCTGTGACACGTGTTGGTACCATAGCTGTTCTACGACCTGTGCACTGTGTTTGGCCTTCATGATTTTGGCACTGATCATGAGTCTCAACATGGAGTTCAGCATGGGTCTGCCACAGTGGCATTTGTCCCTGGCATACTTTGTATTACTCATGTGTCAGCTACATGTGCACACTGACCAATTGTACACAATTTGGCTTGTGCATACTCACACTGGGCAGTGCCTGTGTGCCTATTCACAAGAATATGTTGCTGGTGGTTTGTGACTAATATGGATGGCCAGCCACACGAGTTAACCTTGGGTTTATTTAAATTGCTGCTCAGTTATTGATACCCTGATTCAGAGTTTTCACTTCTTGAGCTGTATCACTGACATTGACGGAGTGATGGGGGTGTTGTGCAGTGAGCGTGTGAAACGCGGCGTACACCTGCATTCACTAGAGCGTGTGAAACGCCCAGTACCCCAATAGTACGTGCGTGTGTGCGGGACGTTTCACCATTGCAATCGTGCCATACGCGAGCGGAGCATACCCCAATAGTACGTGCGTGTGGGACGTTTCACCATTGCAATCGTGCCATACGCGAGCGTAGCGTACCCCAGTACTACGTGCATGTGTGCGGTACATTTCACCATTGCAATCGTGCCATACGCAAGCGGAGCGTACCCCGCCATTACGTGTGTGTGTGTGCATCGTTTCACTATTGAATATGTGGCATTCGCAATGAAAAACGCACCGTACTTGTGTGGGGTTCCCAGAAAATACATAGGGAACACCTAGGGGACGAGTAGAATCCCCAGAATGCAGGCTAGTTGTCAAGGAAACTGAAATTTGAGTGTGTGCTACAGGTGTCCTGCAAAATTCAGTTGGGCAAAACTATACAATGTTGCAAAATTTGTTGTGGAGCTAAAGCTCAATTTTTAAACCATGCAAATGTGTGTCAGGGCCTTATGTGGAATGGGATTGGATGAAACATAGGATGCTAAGTAATCTGGCCTATCACACTGTACTCCTGAGACTGACAGCCCCTCAGCAGCCCTGATTTAAGGCTGCATGTGGCTGTGAGAGGGCACTTGCCTGCACTACATTGGAGTGGACAACACTGCTGCTGTCTCTGCATTCCCTGGAGCTGTATGTCGAGGACCATGGAGAGGGCACCTGCATTCAGTGAGGAGGAGAACCAGGCCCTGCTGGACGCCCTCCTACCGAAATGCAGCAAGCTGTATGGGAGACCAGGGGAGCAGGTGAGTGATGAATGTGTGAGTGTCACTACAGCCATTGTGTATTTGTGGAACAGACATGCAATGTGGTTTGGAGTGAGTGCCGGGTGTGTGCATTGTGTTATCTCCCATGTAGTGAATGATGTAGTTAAATAGTGTTCACTGCTTACCTGCATTGTGCGAACTGTGACATTCAATGCAATGTGAATCACACATTCTGCTGTGCCACACCTTGCATGTTTTATTGCCATGATTTACTGAGGTGTAACAGTGTTCCCCCCAGAGTGACAGATGATTGTACTCACTGTTGTTAATTGTTTTTGGTGACCTGTGTGGATGTTGGACAAATGCATGGTTTGAACGCATGGACATTGAAGAGTGTGAATGTTCGTTGTCACATGGCAAAGTGTGTATGTGATGTCTTGCAACACAGCTGCATGGCGTATGCCACAGCTGTAACCATCTGATGTGACAAGTATGCAGTGTCGTGTGCATGACTTGGACTGTTAGCATGACGCCTGTGTCACATCTTTGTCAAGTGTGACATGTGCAAAGTGAGGGTTGTATACACTGTTGACACTGACAAGCAAATGATCTATGCCAGGGTATGTATGTGTGGTCTGCTGAGGGTTCTTAGGTGTAGTGGGATATGTGACAGCATGTCACGTGCTGTCCACCACCCTGTAGTTGCATGTCTTGTTCAGTGTGTGCCATGCTCAGTGAGTGGTTTGCACCCCTTATGGTATCTGTTGCCTTTCAAAGGCATGTAGTGCATTCGTGTTTGCTCACAGGCCACATTCAGATGGACAATGATGCAAGTCCTGTCAGCATCCTATGCCCTGTTGTCATCGTCAATGTGGTGCAAGTGTGTGTCTTTGGGACATGGAGCAGGTGTAGTGATGTTGTTTCACTTTGTCTTCCTGACAGGTAACTGCCTATGAGAAGGGGGCGATCTGGTCGGACATTGGCAGGGCTGTCAGGTCTGTGGGGGGCCCTCGGCGAAGGCTGATGAACATCAGGAAGAGGTGACAGGACATCCGGTGCTGGACCCGGCGTATCGCCCGGGTCCAGCTCAAGCTTGAAGCTCCACGCCCGCATGGCGGCGGCCGCCACCTCACCCCCCACATGCTCCGGGTCCGGGAAGAGTTTTTCCTTACCTCGACAGGCAGTTGCAGGAGGGACAGCAACAAGGAGGGGGTAGGTACATGTCTGTTTGTTGTCTTGTGTGTCACATGCTACCTGCGGTGCTCTGAAGCCTGGTAACACTCCCACATTTGGGGGGGTCTGGTCAGACAGGCAATTTATGCATTGTAGTTTTAATTCCCCATATTCGGCTGATGCTCTTTTACATCCCTTCCCCTCCTCCACATGTGTCCCCTGCTTTGTGTATTTTCATCTTGCACATGTACTCCTAGGGTACAAGGTATGAGTATGCACATTGCTTAGAACATCATCATGTTGGAGGGAGGTCTGTGACACGTGTTGGTACCTTAGCTGTTCCACGACCTGTGCACTGTGTTTGGCCTTCATGATTTTGGGCACTGATCATGAGTCTCAACATGGAGTTCAGCATGGGTCTGCCTCAGTGGCATTTGTCCCTGGCATACTTTGTATTACTCATGTGTCAGCTGCATGTGCACACTGACCATGTATGCAACATTTGGCTTGTGCATACTCACACTGGGCAGTGCCTGTGTGCCTATTCACAAGAATATGTTGTTGGTGGTTTGTGACTAATATGGATGGACAGCCACACGAGGTGACCTTGGGTTTATTTAAATTGCTGCTCAGTTATTGATACCCTGATTCTGAGTTTTCACTTCTTGAGCTGTATCACTGACATTGACGGAGTGATGGGGGTGTTGTGTAGGAGAGGTGTGATGGGCCTGCCTGTTTAGCCTTGTCAGTGTGTGAGCTGTGTATGTAATTTCTGATGTGAATTCATCACTATGCACTTACCCTGTGATGCTGGACAATGCTGTCATTGTGGGCTGTACAGGCTATGTTGTTTGCTCACAGAGATGATTGTTCCTCATAGATTTGTGCAACATGTATGTATTGGTGGTGCAACGCTGTTTTGTCTTGGTGTGCACACTACTGTGTTCACATTTCCCATGTGGTTGAGGGTGTGTCATCAATGCAGCAATGATTTTTATATTCACAATTGCAGGCACATTAGCTTAGGCATTGTCAGGATTTTGGACATGTGGGCCACTTCACTTGACAGCCAGTGTGTGTTATGTGCTAGCAACTGTATGATCTGGTGATAGATGCCCCTGTGAGGAGTGTCACAAGAGGGGGTGGTCATGGAGGCAGCATCTGTACCAATCATACACTCACACACAGTCAACAGGTCAGGGTTTTATCCATCACCGTTCTGCTGCCCAATCTGCACCCCAAGTTCAAACATGGTCATGTGCAAATCAGTCTGTCATGTGCCTCATGGGAACAGTCCAGCCAGATATGCCAAGCCATGCCTTCCCTGGACTGAAAACAAGCTTCCTGGGACCGCTTTCTGGCATTACAGCCATCTTAAGCCATGCTTGCTTGAAAACATATCTGGGTTTCATGCAAGCCTGGCTGAAGACGGCTGTGATGCCAGTGACCAGTCCTAGAAAGTGTGTTTCCGGTCCTGGGATGGCATTACTTGGCAGTTCGGGCAGGACTGTTCCCATGTGGCACAGGGTCAGACTGATTTGCACATGACTATGTCTGTACTGGGGTGGCAGAGTGGGCAACAGAATGGTGATGGATCAAAACCTGATCTGTTGACATACAGTGGCTCATCATTGTGACTCTCATTCAAGTTGTGGCCTGTTTTGTTACTTGTATCTTTGTATCCAAGGAGCGTTGTGTCTATTACAACTGCGCAGTACTATTCTTAAATATGTGCTGAGTTATGTGGCATGTTGCTCATGATGCATGCCATGAATTGAAATGTGCCCAAATGATTTTGTGCTCATGTGTCTGATGTGTACTGGTGACTGATATATTTTTTTCCTTTCTCCTTGCCGACAGCATCATCAACCGAAACGGGAGGAGACACAAGCACAGACCAGGCGGAGGGACCCAGCCACAGTGCCACCTGCTTTGAGGAGTCAGAGGGAGGCAGTGGCACAGAGGGTGAGGGGAGTCAGGCGGCCGGACCTTTTGAGCAAGACACTTCCTATCATGCGGATGGCTCGGCTTCAGACTCCCAGGAGGAGGGGAATACGCAGCAACAGCATCTGTCACCACTATGTCTGTCCCCTCCTCCTCCAGACCCATCTCCACCCTTCCAGTTGCTAGGGTCCCTTTGGTCTGTGCTGCCCCCGTGTCTCCTTCGTCCCCAGCACCGCAGCCCCTGCCCCTGTCTCCCCTGCTGCCCTCAGTGCCGAGTCTGTGGACCTACTCCTGCAGATTCACATTGGTCAGACGTCAATGCTGACTGTCCTCCATGGACAAACACATATCTTGACACAGTTGTTGTCATTCATGGAGGGCATGTCGTCTGACATGTCTGATCAATGTCGGAATTTGTCGTCCATAGACTCTTCACTGACGGCAGCCCTTGCCCTCCTGCAGCGTCCCATCCCCCCCACTCCTTCTGGCCCATCCACATCCCCCTCTTCCATACCTGTCCACCATACACGAAGATGCACTAGATCAGAGACACCCAGCACACCCACACGGAAGTCAAAGCGCAGATCTCCAGGCACCCAATCTCAGGGGGATGTAGGTACACCCACAGGGACAGGGGACAGACATCAGGCACGCAGCCACACACATATTCCACAAGACACAGAACCCTCTACCTTCACTCCCATTCCGTCCCCGGGTGCAGGTGGTAGTCTGTCGGACCTGGCAGCTGTGTGCAGCAGTTTATATGTTACCACCTTTGGCGCTGCACTCCCCACTGAGGAGGATTCCTCCCCCCCTGCACCCACAACACCTACCCTTCCCTCTACTGTCCCTGTGGTGCCGGACCCTGTCCCTGATGATGCCCCCCATGGGTCACCAACCCTTTGAATCATCTGTGTGCAGGCAAGTTTGGGGTTGTGATACTCCACTATGTCCCCAAACAAGATTTATTTTGTGGACTGGCCATTGGCCTTGTTATATCCGGGACTCATTTCCATTTCCATCATCTTTTTCCTTTGGAGCTGAATAAAGCATTTTATTTTTCTTTCCAAACATTTGCATTTCAGGTACTTGCTTTAGGTGCTGGGTGTCTAGGAGTTATTATCATGGTAATATTTAGGGATTGTGAAAGATGTCTATTTCATGATGGTGATGAGTTGGACCATGGTATCTATGTGCCATCACAATGTTGCAGCAATTACTCTTTGTTTGTGTGTATTCAGTTTGCATACAGACATAGTCCCAAAGAATGTCCCTTCCTCAGTGACACATGAGATCTTCACTACAGACAGTTGCACAATTGTTGTGGTGACTTTTGTGTAGATTTCCTATTTATTTGTACATTCCCTTCAGCAATGGCCATGCCTGCTCACAAATGAGTTCTGATCATTGGTCTGTGCCATCCATGCTACTCACTGTGCTTGGGTTTGTAGTATGTAGTAATGCCTTCAGGGAAACCATCATACTTTTTTCACACTATGCATGAAAATGTTATCAGCCTTGACCTTATGTTTCTAATTGTGATGCCGGGAATTTGTGCACACGACTCACATTTCGGTGCTTTGTATCTACGGGTTTTCCAACCTCTTCCTTCCATGAGGGAGTACATGTTTCCACTGAGCTAGCTAAAATGATGACAGAAGAGGAACTCAAGACCACCTTAGAAGACATGAAAACTCAAATTGACAGACACACCAGGGAAATCAATGAAAGAAAAATTCGTAAATTCAAGCGGGATACCTTGGACTATCGGCTAGACGAGGTCTACACATGGGCCGACATCTATGCACAGAAACGAAGAAACCGCCCTTACAACTCAAACACGGACACTTCCTCCACGGATAGTGATCCCAGCCAAAGAGGCCGTAAAGGACAACCCACGAAAACATCACGAGAACAACCTTCTACTGTGGAACCGACCACCAGTCGAACACGGGACAAGAGTCCTTTTTTAGACCAGGGACAAGCACAAAAAGGAGACCCAGGAGAGGGCAAAGAAAAGGAAAAAGAAAGAGACCCTCCGAACACCCGAAGCACAACAACCACAACCAAGGAGAAAGAAAAGAAACCCAAGAAGAATCAACCATAGAACACCTTGTGATCAATATCAGTGACCAGAAGTTTAGTAATTACGAATTAAAACTACTTGAGAAGGGCACCTCGTTCGTACCCACGACTTCCACAGATCATCTGGAACATGAAGTGAGCTTTTTCAAACTCATGAGGAAACTCAAACTCAGACACTTTTTCGACAACGTAATACCGGAACAACCACAAGAAAGAAAGGACCAACTATTGGGATTACGTCCAGTAAGCTCATTCCAAGCGCCAACAAGCCATAAGACACTAGACCTCTTCGAGAATCTAGTAAAACAGGATCTCAAAAAAATCAAACACTGTAAACCCAAAACCAGAAATATCACACAAAAAGACTTAAGCACATTGCGTAAAATAGCAGAGAATGACCTTATAACCCTCACCAAAGCGGATAAAGGGGGAGCAATCGTCATTATGAATACACAGATGTACAAGAACAAGGTGATGGAACACGTTAGTGATCAGACAACTTATCTTAGATTGGAATCTAATCCTACCCAAGAGTATTCGAAGGTGTTGAAACACATCATTGACAGAGCACATCAACAGGGGACCATAACGGAAAGGACTAAAAACTTTTTGTTAACTACCAACCCAAGAAGTCCAACCTTGAGAATGGTACCCAAAATTCATAAGAACCTGGGAGACCCCCCCATGAGGCCAATAGTATCCACCAGAGGAAGCATACACCAACCCATAGGACAACTCATTGACAGATACCTTCAATCATCAGTACAAGCTACTCCCACGTACATCAAGGATACATCGCAATTTTTGCTGAAACTACAACAAATCCCATTCATCCAAACAGAGAAAGTGATCTTATGCACTGCAGACGTATGCAGTTTATATACGAGCATACCCCATGACATGGGGATTGAAGCTATGGAGTCAGCTCTACTGAATACGAACTTAGACCAAGATTTTCAACTATTTCTTATGGAGCTCATGTACTTTACCCTCTATCATAGCTACTTCAAAGTCAACGAGGAGTGGTATCAACAACTCACCGGGATGGCAATGGGCAATTCGGCTGCACCTGTGTATGCCAATACCTTCATGCACTGGTATGAAACTCTCATAAACAAAAGGAATCCACAAGGTGGAAGGTGGTTGCTACCACAATGGTGGGGAGCAACCTGGGTTGTTAAAATACCCCTCACACACCAACAGGCCCCTTGGTGTCATGCTTCATCATCGGGGTCTTCGCAAAACCTCTACGGAATGCGGCGTGCTACGACTTCACGGCTACGCAGGAGCACTTTTAGGTGAACTATGTGTTTGGTGTGTGTGGGTAAACAATGTGAGTGGTGAGGTGAAGGTGAAAAAATAAAAAAATACCTGGCACGTGAGTACAGAAAAATTTATTAAGTCTCCGGCTGGTATTATTAAAAGAGTGCTGTGATGGTTGTGGTCTACTGATTAGGGTAACCCAACCATGTCAGTGCGTCGACATGTTTCGGAGTTTGAAGAACTCCTTCTTCAGGACGAGGATATGCACTACTTATCCCCACCTTACTCACATGTGTGTAGATATAAAAGTGTGCTCTACAAAAAAGATATGGTGAAAATGTACCTATCTATGTTTAAAGTAAGGTCCGTTGCGCCCAATTGGCGATTCAAGACACTTATGGAAAGAGGTTTACATGGCCTCATGAGCCACAGCGTGTAGGGGGGGTCCGTCGGAGCCGCGTGAAGAGGGAGGAAGTCAGGAAGCCCTGAAAGTAACCGTTGCCTTACCTGGCAGAACGGACCCCCCCTACACGCTGTGGCTCATGAGGCCATGTAAACCTCTTTCCATAAGTGTCTTGAATCGCCAATTGGGCGCAACGGACCTTACTTTAAACATAGATAGGTACATTTTCACCATATCTTTTTTGTAGAGCACACTTTTATATCTACACACATGTGAGTAAGGTGGGGATAAGTAGTGCATATCCTCGTCCTGAAGAAGGAGTTCTTCAAACTCCGAAACATGTCGACGCACTGACATGGTTGGGTTACCCTAATCAGTAGACCACAACCATCACAGCACTCTTTTAATAATACCAGCCGGAGACTTAATAAATTTTTCTGTACTCACGTGCCAGGTATTTTTTAATTTTTTCACCTTCACCTCACCACTCACATTGTTTACCCACACACACCAAACACATAGTTCACCTAAAAGTGCTCCTGCGTAGCCGTGAAGTCGTAGCACGCCGCATTCCGTAGAGGTTTTGCGAAGACCCCGATGATGAAGCATGACACCAAGGGGCCTGTTGGTGTGTGAGGGGTATTTTAACAACCCAGGTTGCTCCCCACCATTGTGGTAGCAACCACCTTCCACCTTGTGGATTCCTTTTGTTTATGATATTTACTAGGGGAGACAGAATCCACACCTTCCTCTCCCTCTCCCTCTTTTGTTAAGGATGATCTGGTATGAAACTCAACATATCTTGAAGGACACAGGATGGACTGATCATCTGAGATTGATACTACGCTACATAGATGATTTTTTCATCATATGGACAGACACGGAAGAAAAACTGAACGCGGCGCTCACTACATTCAATACCATCGACCAAAGAATCCAACTCACATGGGACATTTCTGACACATCGGTCAATTTTTTAGATGTCAAAATAACGGTAACCCCAAAGGGATTCATTACTGACCTGTACGTTAAACCAACAGACAGAAATAACATGTTGCTACATTCCAGCTTCCATGAACCAAACTTGATACGCAATTTACCATATTCCCAGATGGCAAGAGTTAAGAGAATCGCATCAGATGAAACCATATTGGAAACCAGACTCAACGAAATGTCTAACAAATTTCACCAGAGAGGCTATCCGACAACCTTGGTACAAGATACCAGAAAGAGAATCGAGGACACAGACAGATCGAAACTGTTAACACCAACAATCAAACCTGAACAACCACGGATAGTAGTGGTTTCTAAATATTCTACTACCAGCAAACATTTCAAGCAAAGCATATTGAAACATTGGTCAATCCTTAACCTTGAACCAGATTTTAGAAATGCTTTCAGCCAACCACCTCTCTTTGCCTACACTAGAGCGAAAAACCTGGGGGAAATTTTACAAAACAAACCAAAAGAAAATACAATGTATGCAGGGACAAAGCCCTGCTTAAATTGCGGACATTGCAACAATGTTATTAAGGGCAACACTGTGAACCATCCAACTCAGGGCAATCCCATCAAGCTTAGAGTAAATGCAACATGTGACACCAACAACCTAATATATGGCATAAAGTGCCCTTGTGGAAAAATGTACGTAGGCAAAACTGAGCGCCGAATCAAGATACGCCTTACAGAACATAAGTCCAACATCAGACTTAAAAACATGAAATCAGCACTGTCTGCGCATTTCACAGAAAAACAACACAATGTTTCTCAAATGAAATTTATTGTACTTGAGACAATCCAAAAACACGAAGGAAGAGACAATAATAAATTCCTCTTGAGACGCGAAAATTATTGGATCCACAAATTATCTACGCAAAACCCGATGGGGATTAATGAGAGAATTGAATTTTCATGCTATTTATAAGTAACTTGCTCGTTGCACTGATCTTGTCGTTATTGGGCACACCCTCACTTTGACACTATGTACCAATATGTACCCCTAGGTAGCTGTTTGTAGCCTTAGTATTACCGTAGCGAACAGAGCTGAACAGGCATCACCTTATTCCAAGTGCACCTAGTTCAATACCACGATCTTCCCACTTTCATGACTTTTTTATTTTTAAGTTTTTCTTTTTTACCTTCACTTTTTGATTCTAGAATGGAATTTGTAGATTCCAATTGTCTTAACACCTAACGTTAAAACACCTGGTATATTACACATAGACATGTTTCATTTACAAGTCAGACTTTAACCATAAGCCCCTGAGTCTGTTTTCTATTTTTATTCACCGGTTAAACCACGTGACACTCAAAGGTTTGAATAGGAGTAAGGCGGGAAGCTACTGCTTCACCGGCGTCCTTTGGAAAAGATCTTCGGATAGCTTCTACCCGTTACTAAACAGGTCAGTGTCAAACACTGCTTAAACTAAGAAAGAGCTTTGCGGATTACCGCTTTGCCCACAGGCACTTACACATCCTTTTCTCGTTCCACCCGTTTCTTACAGATTCGCAAGAGAATACACCACGAAGGGCATGTAAGCAAACTACCGCGTTTAAACGCATGTTTTCTTATTCTTTCATTTTTTTAGAGCACAGTAAATTCATGTATATACATATTGCACATGCAATGTACCACTGAGCTAAATATGTCCTGGAACTTTGAGTATGCTTTCAAAACTGTAACTATGTAATCAGAAAATGCAAATCACAGAACAGTTGATTGTCTTTCTAATGTTAATTTAACTACCGCCAATAACCATCTGTATATATTATTGCTCCTAGTGTCTATTTCCCTGATGAAGAGCATGCCAGCAATGCTCGAAATGCATTGGATATGTGGAAAATAACCATGCCCGATTTACAAATTGATTTGTTCGAACTTGAAAAGGAAAAAAATTGAAATATACTTTACAATAATGAACATTAAATAAACGCTCAAGATGAGAAATGAACTTTGAATGGAAGTAGTTTTCTTTCACGAAAGGAACATCGTGAATGTGTGTGCCAACTGAGGGATGGGACTAGAGGTCCTCTAGCCCCACATTTTTTGGTTGGAGTACATGTTTCACCACCTGGACATTCAATTCATGTACATGAAACTTCATTAGGCCATTTGTGCTTTATTTGTTTGTTGGGCTGTTACGTGACTAGAAACTATTGAGTCATGATAGAGGGGTATGTGGGTGCCTGCAACCTCCATGGGTGGATATGCATGTGGGATCTGACAAAACACCCACATGTGGCGTGTCACGCAGTGTGTGACAGAATACCATCCTCCGTGGAGTAGGTCACTGCTGTGAGTGATGTGTTGATATGCAACTAGTAGGAGTGTCACAGGTTAGAGATGTACACATACAGGCATGTAGTTCTTGTATGATGGTGGAAATGCACACCCCTATGACTGAGCACTGCTCGGAGTCTTAGCCACCCACCCCTCCTATGTCTGGGCACTGCTGGGTGTCATATCCACCCACCCCCATACTGTTAGGCACTGCTGGGTGTCTTCTGCACCCACCCCCATACTGTTAGGCACTGCTGAGTGTCATATCCACCCACCCCATACTGTTAGGCACTGCTGGGAGTCATAGCCACCCACCCCTATACTGTTGGGCAGTGCCGGGAGTCATAACCACCCACCCCGCCTATGTCTGGGCACTGCAGGGAGTCTTAGCCACCCACCCCTCCTATGTCTGGGCACTGCTGGGGGTCATATCCACCCACCCCCATACTGTTAGGCACTGCTGGGTGTCATATCCACCCACCCCCATACTGTTGGACGTTGCTGGGCATCATATCCACCCACCCCATACAGTTAGGCACTGCTGGGAGTCATCTGCACCCACCCCCATACTGTTAGGCACTGCTGGGTGTCATATCCACCCACCCCCATACTGTTAGGCACTGCTGGGTGTCATATCCACCCACCCCTATACTGTTGGGCACTGCTGGGAGTCATAGCCACCCACTCCTCCTATGTCTGGGCACTGCTGGGTGTCATATCCACCCACCCCCATACTGTTAGGCACTGCTGGGTATCATAGCCATCCACCCCTCCTATGTCTGGGCACTGCTGGGAGTCTTAGCCACCCACCCCTCCTATGTCTGGGCACTGCTGGGTGTCATATCCACCCACCCCCATACTGTTGGGCACTGCTGGTAGTCATAGCTACCCATCCCTCCTATGTCTGGGCACTGCCGGGAGTCTTATCCACCCACCCCTCCTATGTCTGGGCACTGCTGGGTGTCATATCCACCCACCCCATACTGTTGGGCACTGCTGGGTGTCATATCCACCCACCCCCATACTGATAGGCACTGCTGGGAGTCCTCTGCACCCACCCCCATACTGTTAGGCACTACTGGGTGTCATATCCAACCACCCCCATACTGTTGGGCACTGCTGGGAGTCAAAGCCACCCACCCCTCCTATGTCAGGGAATTGCTGGGTGTCATATCCACCCAACCCCATATTGTTAGTCACTGCTGGGAGTCCTCTGCACCCACCCCCTTACTGTTAGGCACTGCTGGAAGTCCTCTGCACCCACCCCCATACTGTTAGGCACTGCCATACTGTTAGGCACTGCTGGGAGTCCTCTGCACCCACCCCCATACTGTTGGGCACTGCTGGGAGTCATTTCCACCAACCACTCAGATGTTGCGCACCGTACCCCAACATTTATGGCCTATGTGTGGCTCGTATCACTATTGCAATGGTGATAAGCGCGAGCGTGCGGCGCACCGTACCCCAACATTGATGGCGTATGTTTGGCTCGTATCGCTATTGCAAACTATTTTGTAGGTTTTAATTACCCCAATATTTACTATTCTCTGAGTTATCAATAGCAATTTCGATGTTTGCTTTTTCCCCACACTCTAAATCTATCAACCTTACCTGCCTAACTCCTAAACCTGAAAGCCACTTTGTAAACGCTATTCCTTGTTGACTTCTCTCATCCAATTCTGCTTCGGGATTAATCTTATCCCTTCCTTCACTACCTTCATCTCTGCTTTTAAAATTGCTGCCTTTACCAGCCCTGAATACATTAAAACCTTAGTGATTTCCATCCCTTCGGTGTTATGACTGAAACTCACTTGTCTAAGGTCCTTGGTCCCAATTTCTCTTCAACTAGGACATTTTGAGAAATAAAATAAGAGACCGATTTAGGGGTAGAAGCTTCCCTATTTTTTCTTCCCCCTCTCTATTTGGAATGGTTCAAAGTACAGCCACATATTACCCATTGCTTTCTTTTCTACAGTATAGGAATTCCCTCGTTCCTGCCCGTTCTTCTTACTGGTGGTTAGTTTAGTTTCCTTTCTCTTTCCCATTTTTAGTTGAAGACTCATTAATCGTCTTAGAATGCCCATTCTGCCCTTTACATACTTTATTGTTCCTTGGAGCCATCTTTTAAAATCATGTGCTTATTGTGTAATTGTTGTAAATAGTGGCGGGTGTGAATCTAAACCTTTCCAGCACTTTCTCACCAAGGTGCAACTTCACTGTTAACTTCCACCACCCTTTTCAGGCTATTGCACAGCTTAAACAATTCTCCTGCTATTATCAGTTCATTAAAATATCCTTAGTACTCCATATGTACCATTACATAAGGGTACCAAACACTTACCTCTGTTGTGCCAGAATCTGACTGACCAAGTCCTGCATTGAGACGTTGAAGTTTAAGTGCCACTGTTGCTCCTTTCCCTGATTCAATGCCCACTTCCCTTAAGTAGGCTCCAATATTCAATAGAGTTCTGCTTAGCATCCGATGAGTGACAATTTTCCAAAGGGAGACTCCTACTACCCTTGTGGAAATTAACCTAGGACGGCCGCACCTTGTACCGGCCGTCCACAGCTGTACTACAGAGGTTTTACTCAGGTAGGCAGGGAAAAACTGAAGACAACATTGAAAGGCCTGCAGCCAAAGTCCTCAGTGCCCCAGCAGTGCCCTCAACTTAGGTGTGTTTCATGCGGTTCACTCTTTTCCTCCATCCTACCTCACACTGGGTTCCTGCTGAGTTTCAAGCCGGAGTTTCGGTTCAGTGCGCAGGCACACTTGCCAACCAATGAGCGGTTCGTAGTTGCGGGCATTGCAGACATGTAGTCGTGCACACGTATCCTTCACGTCTCCGACGTCTCTGATGGCTTCAACAGCATAGAGTGTGGTGGCACGGCATGGCAACACAACAAGGTCAGTTCAGCAGCACAACAGAGTTGTGGATCCCTGCTTGGGGAGCACCACCAAAAGATGATCCCCAAGCAGGAATTTATTCCACTAGACACCAGGGACTCATTTGTAGAGCGAGTACCTGCCCCCTTGCAATACGCTAGTGTTCACCCCCTCCTCTAGGCTCAAAGGTTGTTCTACCCCGCTGGGCAAAGACTAGAGGTTCTTACCTCCAATCTTCCCCCACCCGGGGTAGAGCAGAAAGCTCACTAGATACCAGGGGGTTAATTTTTAATGATAGAATGGGAGGGGCAGCCCACCCAGGCATCATGCCTAGCCCCCACCCACCCATACAACACCCAGCAGAGTTTCTGTTCTCATCAGGGACAGAAAACCCACTAGACCACCAGGAACTATATTTGGGGGCTGGAGTGCCCCCTCCACGGCAATGTACTAGTGCTTTCCCCCCTTTTCTTTTTGTTGCCCCAGAGGGATGATTGGAGGTTCTTTTTTCCAATCTGCCTCCAATGGGGCCAGAAATCCCACTATACCAACAGGGATTATGTTTGAAGAGGGAGCACCCCCCCTAGCAACGGACTAATGCTCCCCCCTACCCCCAGGCCCAAATGTCTTTCTTCCCCCTGGGGGCATATCAGACATTGTTACCTCCAATCTGACCCAGGGTAGGCAGTAAACCCACTTGACAAAAGAGATAATTCTTTTTAGGAGAAAGGGTGGGGGTGGCCTGCCTAGGGATTGAGCCTAACCCTGCCCCTCAAATGACTCGCAACAGTGATTCTGCCCCTTCCAGGGGCCAGATAAGAGGTCTTTAACTTCAATCTGCCCCGGTGGAAGGGGCAGAAAGCCCACTAGACACCAAGAAGTTTTCTATTCCTACAAGGTGTGGGGGGGCCTGCCCACTTGCTCACACATAGGGCCTAGCCTTTACCGCAAATATGACTCCAACAGTCTTTTTGCCCCCTGTACACTAAAGCATCCCCTTCTCTTTTGCAAGAGGGAAAGTTTGATTTTTTTATGCCTTTTGTTTTATTACAACAACCGAATAATGGATGGAATGATGAACAAATCAAGCATTCACCCTCAGTCAAGAGATCTGGTGAAAGTTTAATTTGTTCAGTATTCCAGCCACCATTTCTTTGTGCAGCATTTTTTACCCTAAGTGGGATAGGTAGGCCTAGACGTGGGTCCCTTTCTCGCTGTGCCTCTGGATTCAATGTAGCCTGGCTGATGAGGGGTGATACCTCGAAACAGGTCCCAGGATGCTTTTTTTTCGGTCTAGGAGGGCCAGGCTTTGCAATTTGGGTTTGACTGTTCCCATGAGGAGCAGGGTCAAGAATGATTTGCAGATGCCTGGTTCCAAACTGGGGTGGCATGGTGAGCAAAAGAACAATGGATTTAACCCAGATCTCTTGACTGGGGATGAATGTTTGATTTGTTCAGCATTCCATCCATCATTTGTTTGTGCATCATATTTTTCCCTAAGTGGGATGGGTATGCCCAGACATGGGCCTTTGCTCACAGTGCCACTGGATTCATGCTAGCCTGGTGAAGAGGGCTGATACCATGAAACCTAAGCCAAGATGCTTGTTTCTGGTCCCGGGAGGACCTCGCTTAGCAGTTCAGGCTGGACTGTTCCCATGAGAAGCAGGTTCAAGGCTGATTTCCATATGGCTGGGTCCAAACTGGGGTGGCACGGTGAGAAACAGAGCCATGGATTTAACCCAGACCACTTGACTGGGAATTAATCTTTGGTTTGTTCAGCATTCTGTCCTTCATTTGTTTGAGCAGCAAGTGGGATTGGTATGCAGCAATTTGTTTTTTTTATACATATGGATAGCAGAGTTGGGCAAAGTCCTAAGATCGTCCTACCTCTATGCTGAATGGCTGAAGGTTCGGGATTGGATCAGCTGCCATCTGGAGAAACTTAACAAACCCAGACATTTCTGAAAACGAAGGGTGGGTAGATAACTCCGCTCCACCAGCGAAGTTTGTGGATTTTTAAAACTCTGCACTCTGTTTGTAGTGCAATTTTTTCCAAAACTCCACAATTGCAGCGGAGCGGAGCAAGAGACTTACCATTCTTATCCCAGCAGGCATGCCTTTACGCAGTATACTATGCGCACTGAAGTTATCCTGGTAACTATGCATAAGGGGGGTCACAGGTTTAGCGGGAGAGAGGGAGGCAGGGAAGGGGGTTATAAGGGGGGGTTATCAGGGGGGTGAGGTGGGATGGGGGCAATAAGTGACTCGGCAAGCCATGGAACTCTGTGGAACATTTTAATAACTCTGTGAAATTCCGTGGAGTGCTACTACACAAGCTCCACCCAGGGTTACTGAAAACTAGACACGCATGGATCCCAGAAAGTTTTCATACCCACAATGCCCTTCAAACCTCAAATCAAACCAGGGTCAATGAGAGTCACTCCACAAGACTCCCATTGACCTTCGTTTACTGCTTGCCTGTCACATGCACTATGCCCAGCCACACAAGTGAGGTCGTATTTTTATTGGGACAAGTGGTATGAATTTTGTCAATTCCTACTGGTTGTGGAAGTCTATGTCATGGAAAGGAGTGGAAAATGTCCAATTGTATGCAAAGTTTGAGGTTTGCAGGGCATTGTGGGCATGAAATCTTTTTAAGATTCATGTGAGGAATACCACCTGGACTGGGCCGGGCTGGATGTCTGGGTTTGGTAGGTTTGTTTGGATTAGCGGCGATCCCTGGCCAAAAGAAAAAACGCTACCCCATTGCCATATCACAGCAACTTTGGGACAGGAAATGATGATTTCTCCACATTGTATTTTAGGACCTTTACTATTTCGGGCACTAGTCCTACCAACACAAGTGAGGTACCATTTTTGTCAGAACACTTAGTGAAATGCTGGGTAAAAGGAAGTTTGTGGCTCCCCACAGACTCTGGAACTTTCCATCACAGAAATGTTAGGAAAATGTGTTCTTTTAGCCAAAGTTTGAGGTTTGCAAGGGATTCTGGGTAAAACAACCTTGTCAAAGTCACTCATTTCACCCCATATCACCCCATTATGAATTACCCTAGGTGTCTACTTTTCAAAAATATACAGGTTTGCTAGGTTTCTGTAGGAGCTAATTGAGATGCAGCCGAAAACCACTGTTACCTCCTTTGAACAAAATGGGTCAGCTTAAAGAAAACTGTGATGTATCCATGTTGCGTTTTGGCCCATTTCCTGTCGTGGCCACTAGACCTACCCACACAAGTGAGGTAACATTTTTATCATAGAATAGCAGGACATTCATTATTACCAATTGCATTTGTCTGCATTTGTGCCTTTCAAATATAATCCAGTGTGTAAGAAAAATATATTTTGAAAAATACCCTGTAAATCATATGCTCGTAAGGGTACCCTCTAATTCGGAGATGTACAAATAACACGTGCTCCTAACCTCCATATCTTCTGGCCCTTTCAGAAATACATAGGTTACCTTGATACTTATTTTTAACTTGACATATTTCACCATATGAATTTGTCTACACTCAGCACACAATGAAAGACCATTACACTGTGCATCTCAGTTATTGGCTCTGGGTGCCTTGGATTATTGGAGAACTTACAAACGCTATATATCCATACAACCTAAAGGGTCTAGCAAACAAAATGACATATTGTTTTTGTAGATCGGCCATTGTGATAAGAAGATACAGATGAAAACATTGTCATGAATGGCTCTTTTTGTCTAGTCATTTTTAATATTTCTTTATATCAACAGTTAGTTTCTTTAGGAAAAACTTGAGGCATCTACACATATGCCCCTTGCCTAATTAAGAATTGTATCTACTTTTTTGAAATATTTAGCTTCCCTGGATCACTCATGGATTTCACACTAATTTGCACCACAAACCGGAAGTAGGTCGAAAGCAGCAGAAGGAAAAATGGACTACCTCTTTAAAACATGGCACGACTGTGGTAAAAAATGTGGGGCCTCATTTATGGGAAGTGACGCATCGCTGCGTGAAAGCAGCGATGCGTCACTTCTCAGTGCGCCCTCCTTGTGACACCAATGATGCATATTTACAGTATGACGCACCAAGTCGCAAGGAATTACAGATACGTCAGTATTTCTGATGTATCTGGAGGCGCAAAAGTGACGCATTGCTGGAGTGTGTCACAAAAAAGACGCAACTCCAGCAATGTGTCATTTCACATGGGACAAGCCGTATGTGAAAGGGTCTGTGTCAGTTATATGCCTGCCATGAGGCAGGCATAATACATTGACGTATTTGCATCCTAGAAATGGCGCTGCATCACCTCTACAAGGCTTACTTACGTTGGAACGACCCCCTGCATACATTATACCTGGCACAGGTATAATGTGACACAGGAGTTTACAAAGTGACACATCTGCTTATATGCGTCACTTTATAAATAGGGCCCAACAGGAGGCATTTTGTACGCCGCTGATGCGTCAAAAAAAAGTGAAGCAACGGAAGCGCAAAACATCGCAAGGCCTCATAAAGAAGGCCCTTGGCTTTTTGATTCAGCTCTGCATGTTCCTGAAAGCTGGGAAGATGGTGACTTTAGCAAATCAAACCATTTGTTGATGCCATTTCTAAGAAAAAGCACACACTTTTTTCAATTTTTTGCCAAAGCTTCAAAATGTATATCTATTGGCTATCTTCCCCGTCCCCTCCAGGAGAATTCATAAACCCTGGGTACCTCTAGATTCCCCAGGATGTTGGGACAGAGCTTAGCTGGGCTGCAAGACGGCCACTCATTAGAGAGGCTCTGCTGGTCGAAAATACTATCCTGCAGATATCCAACATGCAGTGGGTGACCCACTGAGATAATTTGCTGCTTTTGCACCTGCAGTCCACGAGGACCCTACTGGTTCAATTTAATGACGATCAGTCACCTCCGGGGTCCTCGATGGAGGGAGCGGGTCCTGGCTTCAAGAGGCCAGAGCACGTGCTGGGCTGCACTGCTGGAGAAGAGGTCTGGACAAGCCTCAAGTGCGAGCATCCATGTGTGCCATGAGGTGGGAGCCTAGGGACGTAGGTTGGCTGCCACCCATCATCTCTGCCAGGCAGTGAGCTCCTAGGCCTCATGTCTTGGTGACAGGAGGGCTGGCTTCTGAGACCATTACTGCGACTGCCCAAATACGGTACCCCAAACACACTCACTGAGATGCTGGCCCAGGTGGGTCACAGCGCTTACTGGCATTACTGGAGGGGGGTGGGTGGAGCCTGGTGCTGGTTGTGCTGGGCTTGTGTGCATCTGGCGGTTGTCAGCAAGTGGCCGCACCACACTGTCTTGGTGGGAGCCTAAAGTTGAAGCCTGGGACTGGCGACACCATGCGCTCTCTGGGGCATGGGCAGAGGAATATGTGGGCCGCTGTCTTTTTCCCTGATGTGGCTTTTCCTTGAGAGGTTCTGCCTGCCCTGTTGTCTGAGAGCAGGCTGACCTTGCAGGTGGCCTGGGCAGGGGGCTCCGCTGCCTTTCTGGACCCACTCCTGCAGCAATTATTGCCCTCACCGCTATGAGCACTGTCTGAGCAGGTCACAGCTGTCATCCTGCAACTAGCTGGTATACCTGGTGAACCCGGGCTGGGAAACCAGGCCACCTGCATTTACAATCAGTAAATGGTATGTGCGCTCCCACTTCTACAATTTAACTAGTCCACGCAGTGTAGACTACAGGGGGTACTACAGACACCTATGTTGCTATTGCTCCACCTTCTATACAACCTGCACACCCTCTTTTTACTCAGCACAAGGGTCCCGATTGATCGTGGGAGGACACTGGTAGCTCGCACACACCTATTGCCACTGACCAGCAATGTGCTGCATTGGTGCCTATTCGTGCCCCCTGAAAGGGCAGATTCTCTGGAGTGTGGAGAGGCTCTAGAAAGACCTGCTCCTTCCACTGTGGCATATTAATCCTTTCTCCCCTCTACTGGCCTGGTGGGCTGGCATGCCATAGCCTTATGATGTTCTTGATTGGATACCTTAAGCCACTTGGTTGCAGGGTGCCAACAATACTGGACACCCCCACTCACCACGCGAACCATGGGCAACCAAGAGGCTAATCCAATCCACAACACATGACTAAAATTAATTACACAATTACCATAATTAATTACCGATTAACTAATTAAAATTAATTAACAACCAATTATTAATTAATTAGTCAGTCAAGACTACTTTATTTAGACTCTAGAAGAGCCATTAAAGATTGTACACACATATTTTTGTTTAAAAAAATAGCAAGTCCACATACACAACATTTACAATTTTTTTAAATGATCAGTATCTGCTACGAATTTTAAAAACAGTAAAAAGATAATGTAAAATACAATAAATGGTCGCAACTGTTCCTAGGGAGAGTAAAAACTCAATTTCCAGTTTGAAATTGAAAATCTGTGCAGCAAGTAATAAAGGGCGAATAAACTGCTTCCTCTGGGGGGTGTAAAATCTACAGAAAAGAATAAAATGCGTAGTGCTTTGAGGGGAGCAACTTCCACACAAACAAATAGGGAGTGAAACAAACCACGACCCTTGGATAGGGAAAGCAACTAAGAAATTAACAGTTTTCAAACACAGCCTTGTCAACAAAAATGTCCTTCTTTTCGTTTAAGTCAATTTGCAAGCAAATGGCAAGTTCTCTTTGTGGTTGAGAAAGGCGCTCTGGCTGACCAGTCGCACTGCCTATAGGGCCAGCCCGGACAAGACTTTGGTAATAAAGTGACTTTATAGTGGCAGATGATACATTTTGTAATGTGCCGGGGTTTGTGTTATATTCTGTAACGCGAGTTTGGAAAAACTCGTTTTGACATACCTAAGCCAAGGAATATCTGAGCTATTATCCAACTTCATGCAGTCTGTCAGTATTGTACTACAGAGGGTAGCCTCGGGGTTCTTCCAGGTTTTTAACCAAAGCAACAGCAGTTGTATTTTAATATAATCTTTCAAATAACTCAAACCAACTTGTTCATGACCAAAAAAAACAGGGGAACTCTGAGGCACTGAGTGAAATCTTCTTAGAAACATATTCTCTATTATTTGGAGTGATTTACAATTTACATGTACCCACACCCCGGCCCCAAAGGATACCACAGAAAGGCTTTTACTCTTATAAATGCATTAAATCTCCTTAGTTGGTTTAAGTCCCAGTCTTTTAGCAAATCTAAAAAAAGCATTTATCGATTTCTGAAATTGCCGAATTCTTCATAAATGAGTGAGACTGGATTACCTATTTATGCCCACGACCTTTATAGTGGGAACAAAAATGCAGGTATGGCCTAGGATAACGGCAGATCACGGCCCACTATTGATTTACATACCTTAAGGCAGGCAAAGGTCAGGAGGGAGTTTACATTCAATAGGAAGCTATTAATGGCTCAAGCTTTTATTGATCATATGCTTATTTGGGTTGATTAATTTTTGGAGATGAATAGGGGATCTTCTTCTAATCCTATAGTATGGGACACTCTTAAAGCGGGAATCCGTGGAGAGGCACTTAGTTTTGGATTAGCCAAACAAAAACAAGGACAAATTTTGATACAATGACATTTGGGGGATTTAAGGGAGGCAGAACAAGAGCTGATAGAAGTGCTTATACAGGGATTAGACGGTAGCTATGTTCATACTAAGATCGCTTGCTGTAATGTGATATGGTGTAAGGAATTTACCTACCAATATTATATTTATAAACAGGACGGATATGAATATGGGGAAGCTATGGGTCATTGTCTGGCACAGAGACTCAGAGTATAGAAATCTGTGCAGCAAATACTTGCTATGCAAGATGCAGCTGGTAAAACGGGTGAAACAACATAGGGTATTGTGGGGGTGTTTCAGGAATTGAATATGAAGAGCGATATGGATCAATATGAGATAGAACATTTTTGCCAACAATTGGATCTGAGTGGGTTAAGTTTAGAGGAGTAAATAAAGTTAGACAAGATAATAACAATGGAGGAGCTGGAGGAGGCAATGGGGTCGCTTGCGAACGGCAAAGCAGCAGGACCAGATAAATTACTGCTTGAGGTATATTGTATGTTTTTCAAATATTGAAAATAAACATGCTGAATACTTTTCAAGAATCTCAAGCTTGGAATCTGCCTCCATCTTGGAATGAGGCTAATATAGTGGTGTTCAAAAAAAAGGAGAAGCCCCCGAACATGCCTGGAGCTTATAGACCTATTTCTTTGTTAAATGCAGATGGTAAAATATATGCGAAGATATTAGCTAACAGGTTGACGCGTGTAATAACACCTTTGGTATCTCAATATCAGCATGGGTTTCTACCTGACAGTATGACTAACCATATAAATAGAGTGGTTATTCAATTTCAAAAAGTCTTTATTTCGATTTTTAAATCATAAAAGACAGCATTAAAATATTTAACAATTTTAAAAAGACCAATAGGGAACATATATTGGAGTTGATTTGATAACACGAATTAAGAAAAAATCGCATCAGGACATTATGGCAAATTCTCAACCATCCCACAAGATAAAAATATAATTTAAATTCATTATTTATGGTGTATCATTCATTTAGCTTCAGTTATATACACAGTCCACTAAGAATAAAAAACTATGAATAAAAAGACAAATACAGAAGGAATCTAAAATATTCAAGATAAACATAGTTTACGTGCACGGATTATCCACATCCAGTGTAGAAACTTTGCGACAGCAATAACCGCGGGCTGAGACGTATTTGTTGTAAGGATCCTCAAGGCCTCACAACCTGTTTGGAGACCCAACTGTAAACATATAGGTTTCAACCAAGACCGCCTGGGGGCTAAATATTCTGGAGAGATAAATAGAATGTGCCCAATGCTTTCCAGTTAAGTAGGACAGAAAGGACAGCAAGGGTCAAGGCCTTCTCTCCATTTAACCACGAAGGAATTAATTGGTAGAGTGCCCACCCTAAATTGAAGGTATCTCTTCCTGTCCTCTGGAACAGTAATACTGTCCCAATAACCCTCAAGAGCAGTTAAGTGTTTGAGTTCAAAAAAGCCCGCAGTCAATGACGGACCAATGCATCTGCCAAATGTTTTCAATGAAAACATGCTCCAATAGAGGTGTCTTAGAGTTTTTCTAGGTGGGAAAGTGTGTGCTGTTGGGTCTTCCCATAAACTGGCTAAGCCCATAGCGGAATAGATTTCCTTTACCTCACGCATCCAGGGAATTTTTTGAGCCCTGTCAGCATTTCTAACATCTAGGAATGCCCGAGCATACTGTGCGAGATCTGGGGTAACCCTCAATCTCCTCCAGTATACCACTGGTCTGTAACGGGCCATGTCCTCCAGGCGTTGAGAGCCTAAATCATAGTAAAGAGGAATCAGCGGGGTCGATACTGGAAGGCCCGTAATCCCACGTAAGAATTTATTTTGGGCCCTGGTCAAAAGGGTGAGATTGCTGAAACCCCGCAATTCCGCCCTTTAGAGAACTGCTGCGCCTATCTTTGCATCGTAAATTTTGAGTGCTGGCGTTATTGGCCTTGTATGGGAGAGGAGTAGCTCCTGCTAACTGTGCATGCTTTGTAAACCACTGGGTAATGTGCGGTTTCCAATCTAATTTAGATGCAAGGGTTATGCCCAGATATGAAAAAACCTGAGTCTGTTCTAAATTGACCCCATTCATTACCACATGCCCTCTTACATATTTGGACTTGTGAAGGACCATAAACTTGGTCTTACTCACATTTACTACAAGTCCGTAATCTTTGCAGAATACCTCAAACACATCTATGGCTTTTTGAAGGCCTTGTTGTGTTTTTGAGATTAATAGAGTGTCGTCTGCAAACATCAGCAGGGATATCAACTTACCATCCAACTTAGGGGCATCAGTCGGTTGTTGCTCAAAGTAGTTGATCACCCTGTTGATGTTTAATGAAAAAAGGGTCGGGCCAGTACGCGTACGCTCCCTTGGCGGACTCCCCTCGCTATAGGGAACTTATCTGTTACACTCCCCAGTTGGTTCCATCTAACTTGAGCAAAATTATCCTCATGTAATTTCTTTAAGAAGGACAAAATCTCAGGTGGCATGCCCTGATCTTCTAGAACTACCCAATTTTTTTTACGAGGCACCAAGTCGAACGCTGATTTAAGGTCGACGAATGCCGCAAAGAGCGTACCCCCCCAACAGTACCACCCGCCAGTAAAAGAACTCTAAACACTTGGTCTATGGTGCTTGTGTGACTGCAGAATTCTGCCTGGAGAGGTGACAATACTTCTTCCTCCTCTATCCACCCTTGGATTCTCTGCAGAACAAGCCTTGCAACCACCTTCTGTATGCAATCTAATAGACTTATGGGCCTGTAGTTTCCTGGGTCTGAGCGCTCCCCCTTTTTGTAGATCGGAATGATCTCAGCGCCCTTCCAGGTATTCGGTATGGGTGAGCCGTTGGCAATACCATTTGCTAGAGATTGGATATACGGTGCCCAAAGCTCCTTGTCGTGCATGAACAAATCGGCTGGAACTGAGTCCAGTTCTGGAACTCTGCCCTTGGGGATGGTATTCAATATATTTCTCACCTCTTTCTCTCGAAGTGTAAGGGGATTATATCCTTATTGGAGGGGGTAAGATCTTCACTGGTCTCACTAGCCGTTTCTTGAGATGCGAACTGAGACGCATAGTGAGAGACCCAGAGATTAGGCGAGACATAATTAGTAGGTTCTCCTCTTTGGATCCCCCTGCCCCACTTAACCATATCCCAAAAGGTACACATAGATCGTTCTTTGCTCACACAATAAAGCTCCCTCGAATATTCCTCATCCCAGGCACGTTTGGCATCATATTGTGCTTTTTTGTAGAGGGCACGGGCACTCTTAATTCTATTTCTGTCTTTTGTTTTTACTGCCTCAGCCAGGGCTTTATACGCAGCACTGCAGGACTTCCCATACCATTGGTCTTCCTTTTTGACTGGCCTATTGGGTTTAATAAAAGCCTTTTTAGTAAAAAAAAAACCTAAGTTGATCAAAAAAGTTAGTGTGGATCAGATTGACATTTGCCATTACCTCCTCCTGGGTGGTACATTTTTGTAGATCGATTGTCGCCTGGATTGGTAATTCCCTTATTGCTGTTATCTTATCCTCATTCACTAAACAATTTGCCCATCTAATGCGTCTGGTATCATTTGATAGGGCAATATCGACCCCGTCAGGAGATACCTCCTGGCAATGAGATTTTAATAAATTAAATGATAGGAGTAGAGGATCGTGATCGCTTTCCACCCTTTCTACTACCACCATGTGCTTAATATTGGGCCTATTCTCTTTATTAGTGAATATATAGTCAATACGGCTTTTACGTAAGCCATTATTAAAAGTAAAAGCCCCATGTTTGTCAGAGGCTGATCTGCCGTTTATAGCACGTAGCCCTTGTTCAACACATAAGGCCTTGAGCTGAAGTGCAGCCTCTGTCCACTTTTTAATTGGCGAAACTGTCAGCTGAGGGATATTCCATGTACAATCTTCTTCCAGGGTCAGATCTACAACATTGCTGTCCAGCGGTTCAAAACAGCAGTTGAAATCACCCGCTACTATAATGTTACCTTTCTTGCAATAAACCTCGAGGAGTGCATCTAGTTCTTCGACAGTGTTCGAGGGTTTGCCCCCGGCATTCCCCTTGAATAGACATTAAAAACAAAAAGATCCTACGATTCAAGACACTGTACTTGAATTGTCGCTGCTTTTTGTATCCATTGAGTCACATTATATCTGCTATCTTGTCTTACCCACGTTAGAAGTCCCCCCCTTTGCTCTCCCATGGAGACTTGGAATAGCGGGAACATTAAAGCTAAGGAATCCAGGTCTGAACTCTGGTACATTCAGCCACGTTTCCTGAAGCAATATTAGATCCCTGCCGTCAAGAAATGACAGCCAATCTAGTGATGTCACCTTGCTTCTAAGCCCTGCCACATTCCACGAAACTAGTGAGGTTAAGACAGGATCAGCATACCTTTTTATCTGGCCATACGATCCACCATCAGGTAGCCCTCCACCTCCACTTTGCCCCAATTGAGAAACCTTTTGGAGCGAACTGTCAAAATTAGGAGATCTACTAGATCGAACTCTGTCTGTCAATACAGGGAGATTTATTTCCTGGAGGCCTGGGCCCAAGGGTGAGCACAGACTATGAGGGTTAGTTACACTGTGTCCTCGCTGATCTTGACCTTGTGCACATAGGAGTCAATCATTAGTATCTAGTGAGCTAAAAACCTCATATCTGTTACTCAATGGGACAAAACTAATGGAAGGGTCAGCCTGAATAGTGTGGTCTCTCCTGCTGTTGGCTCTAGCATTGCTAGGTGGATAGAAATACCCCAATGATAGTACATTAATGCAATCATGAAGTATCCTAAATGGTCCTGCCTACCTCAGAATATGCTCTACCAATTCAGGGGAACCAAAACTCACAATGACACAGTCTCCCTCCAGACCTCTCCTGGTCTTTGCCACCCATGCCACCCTTCTCACCATCTTAAAATTATTAAACAGATGTTCACCTAACACAGTTTTCTTATTAAGGAAATGCAGGGCTTTATTTTTGAGTGGTTAGTCTCATAGACTATGCTAATGTGTATCATAGTAGGCTGGGGCTGATATTTCTTGACGCAGAAAAAGTGTTCAATCGCGTTTCTTGGGCTTTTTTATGGAGTATTATGTGGAAGATAGGATTTGGGCAGGGATATATTAAGGCTATTCAAAGTTTTTTAAATCACCACGAGCGAGGATTTGTGTGATGGGTAGGGAATCACAGCAAGCCTTAATCAGTAGAGGAACTAGACAGGGATGTCCATGTTCCCCGTTGTTATTTGCTATATATATCAATCCATTTTTGACTATTCTAGAACAAAATGAACGTATTAGATCTATGAGCTGTGGGCAATTTCTAGTGCGTGTATTAGCCTATGCAGATGACATTGCTGTAGCTTCGGCAGATCCATCTCAGGCAATAATTGAGATTGAAAGATTGGCTGAAAGATTTGGGGCGGTTTCCGGTTATAAATTTAAACACAAATTGTTTGTTCCAGTATGGTCTGTCCGGGTGAGAGTCGAGTGACCGATGAAGCTAGAAATCTTGGTATTAAAATACGAAGGTCCCTGCAAGATTTGATAGAGGTGAACTGGGGCTGTATAGTTTCTGGGGTTAAACAGCAGCTAGATCAGTTGGAATGTCTTCACCTTACGATGGTTGGGATGATTGTTCTCCCCCAAATCTTGTATTATATTAGGCGGTACCGCTGAAATTAACTAAAAAGCAATTGCAAAGGGTACAATCCATATGTGATAGATGTATATGGGGACAAAGGAAATCAAGGTGTGCATTTAAATATACAATACTACCCAACGATGGGGGGGGGGGGGCGGTTCCCGATTTCTCCTTTTAATATTATGTTTGCTTACTGCAAAATATGCAGATTTTGTTGACAGGGGAGGATGTGGCGACTGCAGAAGCACCATCCATATATCAGCTGTTGTTAGGAGCTAAAGCTAGAAACTCTTTAGTAAAATTCTGTGAACTAAGCTACTACAAAAAACACAATTCCAGGTATTAATTGCAGCATATAAGGTGTGGAAATTGTTACTGAAAAAAAAAGATATCACACAGTGCAGCTACTATACACCATTACATTTAACATCTAAGTTCCTTGCTATATTTTGGGATCATAGGATGGTTGGATGGCGGGCTAAGGGGATTAAGCAACTATGAGACTTATTCAAGGGGAGAAGACTGGCCTCATTCTCAGGGCTAATTGATAGATATGGACTTCAACATAATGAATTATTCAAATATTTGTAAATTCGTGATTTTCTATTCAAACATATTATATATGAGGCAATAAATAAAGCTTTCGATAGTGAGGCAATTAGAAAAAGGGCAAGGATAGGGGCACTGTATGCCTTGATAATGGAGGCACAGATAGATGATCTAGCTGTGCAAGATAATAAATGGAGTTAGTGACTAGGACAGGAAGGCGAGTACATGCAAAGATTTATTGATACCGCAGGGAAAATCTTAATGTCCGCATCTCTGAAAACACAACACTTCTCAAGACTATATTTGATTTATATCATACCCCAGAGAGGATAATGAAGTGGGGAGGAACTAACGATGGGAAGTGTTTCAGATGCAGTATAGATAGAGTTGACTTTGTTCATGTGTTTTATGATTGCATCTCGCTTTCACAATTTAAATTACATATAGATCTGTTCTTGTCTGAAATCACAGGGATTACCAATGCATATAAAAAAAGAAGTTATGTTACTGGGAATTGGGGGCAACCTCCAAATTGATCAACCGGTATATAAGTTTAGATATATGTTGTTTATTGCTATGGCTGTGGCTCGGTTATGTTTAGCTTCATGTTGGCCACAGAAGGAGGTCCACTCATTTGAGATGTGGAGAGCTAAATTCTACAATATTTTTAATCTTGAATATAGTCCTTATTGTTTGAAATCATCAAAAAAAAACTTGATATCCAGATTTTGGTTCCAATGATTAAATATATGTCTTAACTATCTTGATCATGATAAGTTCGCTTTGTCTTCCTGCTATTTGGCTGTGGTCTTTTTTATTTTACAATGTTCATTTGAAGAAATGTATTTGTCTGCACTATGTATAATTATTTATATACTATGAATTGTGCAATAAAATTAAAAAAAATTACAAAAGGAATTTCATAATTCAAATATTTTAACATGTCTCCAATTGAAATCAGCATCAAATGGTACCCCCAAATAAGTAAAATGTGGAACTTTCTCAATTTCTTGACCCCCCCAATAAATATTTTCCCGTTTTGTCTCTTTCTGAACCACATTTCTTAATGAATGATTTCGTACAATTTACTTTTAGCCCTGGATCGTTCTTAAAAACATAGAATGAATCTAACAGAATTTGAAGGCCATTTGCTGTCCTGGCTATCAGGACAGTGTCATCAACATATAGGAGAACAGAGATTTGGCACATATTACAGCTTGGAATGTCCTTTCCCATCTTAGAAAGTTGGTCTCCCAGCCCCTTAATATATAGTAAAAAGAGGAATGGTGCCAAGACGCAGCCCTGTCTTACCCCTATATCAGAGGCAAATCCTTCAGTCAAATATCCCTTACTGCTATAGCGTACTGAGGCTGAGCTGTGTTCATGAAGCCTACTTATCAAGGTGATAATTGCTCCATCAATCCCCATTTGTAATATTATGGACAATAGTTGACTGTGGTTCACTGTGTCAAAGGCACGGGTAAGTAAGTAAGTCATTTTATTTGCATAGTTAATTAAAACCATTGCAATACAACCATAAAAATTACGTCTACACGCAAGAACGTATATCACTACAAACATTAAAATTACATCTGCGTACATAAAATGGTATATATTCTGTTTCAATTTTTTATTTAAAAATCATAAAATGGCAATTTTTTAGACAATCATTATTAGAATGAGATATAACTTGAATTATAATGTTATCTGAGAGACAATTAAGAGTCAAGTTTTGACATTTTCTTTTCCACCACCTTCATAAACTTCATAAAACTACAGTTCAACTGTGGGTCGTTGGGTGCAAAGCAGTTAAGAACTGCTTTTAAAACATTTGTAATCAATGGGGCCCAGAAATCTGGTAAATGATTATATAGGTCCACAGGAATTCTATCCAGGCCCGGGGCTTTCTCTGGGCGACAATTTTCTATAGCTAAAAGTACCTCACTCACCTCTATTGAGTTGGTTAGGGCCTGGACAGATACTAGATCACAGGGAATTTCTATGGCCGGCAATCGATTTACTGTCCTTGGCTCCGGGGATTTTTTTTTTAAATGGTTAAACCCAGGCTTCAGCTGGTACTATGGTATCTATTTTGGACGCTTCATCACCAGACATAGGAACTGAGTTAACCACCTCCTAGAAAACATGAGAATCTTTTAGGGTCGATGCAATTTTTAGATCTTCCGAGGCCTTATCCTTCAGGGACCAATTCCTTTACCCAATTGCATTTTTATAATCTTTCCTTGCTTTTATTATTTATTCCTTATTCCTCTGGGTCTTTTTAAGGCAACCCATAGCGCCTTTTGTGCTTCAGAGCAAATCTTATTCAACCACCTTGGGTGTTTAGGGGCTTTTCTACTACATTTGGTTAGGTGATCTGCCATGAGGCTATTTAGATTTGTGAAGGACACTATGACGTTTTCTGGAGGGGCGGGATATGAGAGTACTGTCTCTGTCTCTGCCTTATTATTTGTTATAAGGTTTTTAAGAAAGGCTGCCTTATCAACGTTTTCCCATTTGATACTGATGCCCTTATTTCTATTATATACTTCCCTATGCTGTATTTTCTTGTCTTTTTCTTTTGCCACAGGTAGGTTAAAACAATGGGATTATGGTCACTCATACAACTTGCCTTAACTATACATCCCTTAAAAAATTGCACTAAGTTGTTGCTAATTAAAATATGGTCAATAGTCGAAGACGATGAGGGACCCAAGTATGTTGGAATCTGGGAGAAGACAACCACATCCAGGTCATGTGCAAATTTCAAATCCTTAGCAATAGTAACTCTTTTTGATGTATTCCCATACGTGTATGTTTAAAATGGTTCAAGGACTGATCCCTCTCATCACAAATGCCATAAGATTCCTGGACCCTAGGATCACAAGTTCATATTTTAAAATCCCCCACCCAAATTATTTGCAGATCCTTTCTATGCTTTTTCTGGGCATCGTTTGTAACATCCTCTAGGTCATCTACAATATTTGTCAAAGTTGGATCAGAAATATTATAATAGTAATTAATTAAAAGCAGATCAAATGACTTTGGCATAATAATTAAAAGCAACTGATAATAATGAGATTTACACAATTCTCTTATTTGGATGTCTGTCAATGCCACTGATATGAGGGTGACTAAGCCCCCTTTCGTTTGGCCCGCACTGGAAGGGGTAGCTGGTATATAATAGGAGGCAAAACCATTAACATGCAAAGGGACCTCTGTCCAAGTCTCTTGGCAACAAACAATATGATATTGGTCAAGCAAAGTTCTCTAGTCAGGATTATCGATCTTGGACCGAAGACCTGTAATGTTCGATGAGACAATACTAAGACCCTCTTGTCTAGTGTTAGTCGCAGGGTAAAATAACGCAGATAATGCAAAAGAATCCTCTTGCAAAATGTCTTTGCCCTTTGAGTCCAGTAACTGTCAGTCTTGTTCATCCAATTCTGACAGCACTTCAAATCTGTTGGAAAGTGGGCGACAATTTGTTGGTCTCAGGAAGTCAGATTTATCTATTTTGGATCATATTGCGGTAAGCTATTAACATGACCTATCAGTTTGCGTGCTTTTGGTTGGTAAAACAAGCCCAGGGGTTGTGTTCTAATTTTTGTGAGGCTTTGATGGAGATTTGTAACCAAACACGGGTTCCTAAAGTTAACAAATATACGGTCCCTAGAAGAGAACTTTAGTACTGGGTCCACCCAGTTAACTCTACTTGTAGAGATTATTTACCTGGATAAATTTGAATTTCTTTTCAGCCAAAAAGAGACCTTATTTACCAGGGATCCATGAGGTTCATATTGTGCCTGCAGCAGTGGGGGAAAATGTTCTAAAACTTTATATATAAGGAGTACACATGGAATATGAGGGCCTTTAATATTTTGGTTACTTTTATTGGTGCCACTGGGACCTTTGGGCACCCTGTGATTTGGGACCCGTAAGTCTTACGCTGTTTGTTTATCCAGTGGTAGCCCTGAAGGTGAGAGTTTACAAGGCCTCAAAGTTATTGTGTGTTTTAACTCTTGACTCTGTGGATTACATGTACTTTGCTTGCATGGCCAAAATTTGCCCCTTGGACCCCTTAAGGGTCCCCTGTTCTTCCAAATTGCCTACTCTTCTTAGGAGGGTTTCTTGGGCAGTAATTACTTTCTTGATCTTCTCCTCTAAATGAACACATTTTTCAAAAGTCTTGAAGCACAGCAGCTTAGGTATAGAATTTATCTGCTCACGCAATTGATCAAAACGGACAATATTGTTTGCACCTATCTTTCTCCTAGCGAATGCCCCCTTGAAAGTATTTCTTGTAGGATTTTTCCCTGTGCCTTTGTTTTTCTTTTCACCTTGTTTAACTAGAGAACAGGATGTTCATTCGAGTAAGTTCATTTTGGCAACACTCCTATATTTAACTCTTGCCTGCTTTTTTGCAGGGAGGACTATACAGCTGGAATATCACTTCCAATGTGGTCAAAGTTTCCGTGCCTTTAATCACACAGGGGTTAGAGGACTGACTCAGCGAGCGCTCTGAGGGGTTTCCTGAGGGTGATGGATCACCTCTCTTTAAAGACTTTAATGTTAACATGATCGGACTACCATGCTCTCTTTATGTTTGTTCTACGCTGGAAGATTTTGTAGCAGGTGGGGAGGATCTTTTTATAGCTGATTCCATCCTTGCTTCAACTTTGCCTATCTCACTTTCAATTGCACCCATTACAGAAGTCATACAGCTTTTGATTGAATTACTTTGTATGTCGCCCTTCTCCCTTGATGGATCTTAATAGCTCTTCTGTTTCTTTCCCATCTTGAAGTTACAATGGATTACAACAATATTACCTTCCGGAGCTCGTCAAGAACTTCACTAGAGGTCTTTACAGTCCCAATATGCCAAATAAAATACAAAAAGTACCACTTAAAAATAAAACCAAGAGCCCAAGCCCAGCCCAGCCTCTTATATGTGCTGACAGGCGCAGATGGGCCCGCCCTTGGCCCAGGCGCATCAATTCTTCGCCGCGGGAGCTCAGAGCAGCTTTATGCACCTCCTGGTGCAAACACAATGCATCAGCGCCTCCTGGCCCTAAGGATACTGGTGGATGAAGTCTTCTGGTCAAAGTGTTAAGTGCAAATTGTGGGCTCCCGCGCCACGAAAGCCCGAAGCAGCTTTGTGTGCCTTCTGGCACAAAGACAATGCATCAGCACCTTCTGGCGCTAGGGATTCTGGGGAATGAGTTCCCTGGTCAAAGTGGCAAGTGCAAACGGTGTACTCCTGTGCTGTGGGAGCCCGGAGCAGCTTAATGCGCCTCCTGGCACAAAGACAATGCATTGGTGCCTCGTGGCGCTAGGGATACTGGGGGATGGAGTCCCCTAGTCAAAGTGGGAGTGCAAACGGTGGGCTCCCACACCCAAGGAGCCCGGAGCAGCTTTATGTGCCTCCTGGCGCAAATCCAAAAAGAACAATTGATGGACAGAATGCAAAACAATGTCATACATTCACCCCAGTGCATAGATCTGGGCCTAAATCCATCTGTTTTTTTGCTCACCATGCCATTCCAGTTTTTACCCAGCCATATGCAAATCAGTCTTAACCCTGCTCCCAATGGGAACAGTCCAGCCCGAACTGCCAAGCCAGGTCCTCCCTGGACTGGAAATAAGCATCATAGGACCAGTTTCGGACTTTCAGCCCTCATCAGCCAGGATAGCTTGACTCCAGTGGCATGGAGAGCACGGGACCCACGTCTGGGTATACCCGTCCCACTCAGGGTGACAAATGCAAAAAAAGGGATACTGGGGGATGGAGTCCCCCGGTCAAAGTGGCAAGTGCAAATGGTGGGCTCTGGTGCCACCGGAGCCCGGAGTAGCTTTATGCGCCTCCTGGCGCAAATACAAGGCGTCAGCGCCTCCTGGAGCTAGGGATACTGGGGGATGGAGTCCCCTGGTCAAAGTGGCGAGTGCAAAAGGTGGGCTATTAATTATTAATAATAAATTACTTTTCCCATTTAACACTATAACATCTCAGTTTAACAAATACTAACAAATAAAAAATATTCAATACATTTTATATAATTACATTTCTTCCCACCCTATTCCTCTATAAACTCACAACCGGCTCGGAACTAAAAACGCAAAATTCTAATAAAATTATTAATAAATACTAAATATAATCAATTAATTTTATATAATTAAATTACTTCAAAACCTATTCCCCTATAAATCCACAACCCGCTACGGAAGTAAAAACGCAAAACTTTAATTAAAACAATGAATAACTACTAAAAATGTAACACATATATTAAAAATGCAAACTAATCTTATACAAAAAAACATACATCCCTTACAAATAACATATATAATAAAATACATAACATTAATATAAAATCGATATTTTTACCAACTATATTTTTCAAATGATATTTTATACTTTGATATTTTAAACATCGATATTACTTACCTAAATTCGATATTCTTCATCACGAGAATTAGTCTGTCGATATTTCTGACCCATGATATTTTTGACTCGATATTTGTTTAAATCCATATTTTTGATTCAATATTCTGTCTCTGCACCATATTGAGGGAAGTATACTCGATCATACACACAATTATTAGGCATCTGTTCCCTTACACCCATGTAGTGGGACTGATGGGATATGTTGAGCACCCAACAGCCACTCACCGCTGACTCACTGCTATGCTGTTCCTTCTATCCAAACACAGAGTTACCATGCACTGGGATAGAAAACCTGATCCCACCATATGGGTATGGTTGAGCGATGTAAAGTACTGTCAGGAATAATTATCCAATTCCTGGGAGCTGATACCAGTGAGCTCCCTTACATCCCAGAAACATATGGGAGCCCTTCCTTTCCTTTCCTTTCCTTTCTGGCATAAGAGACTCCCTTTGCCAGCTACAGGAGATACAAATCCAGGGGATAACTCTGCACACAAGAGTACTCAATGGCCCACTTCAGTGCCCTGAGTGTTCTATTGAACTGCTACATGGTATTTCCAGTTGACTATTTTGTATTATTTGTCGAAGTTTTATAAAGCGCAAACTAGACCCGAAGGTATCAGGTATCAGAATGCTTTATATGAGCACCAGTTACGTTACACAAGGACATATTCATTTTTTGTGTTAGGCCCGGGGGATTAAGTGATTTGCTCAGAATCACAGAATGTTGAGCATCATTGCCAAGACTCGAACCCGGTTCCCCAGATTTGAGTTTGACTGCCCTAGCCTGTTAGGCCACATCCTCTCCCAAACTATGGGCCGGAGCAGTTGGGATGCTTGCCTTTCAGACGCGCTTTATATTGGGTAGATTGTTTTTTACAGCTAAACGGCCAGATGGTTCCTCCCGTTATTACATATCTTTTGATCAATTCTACTTTTGTAAATATTGCTAAAGGTAATGTATTTTATGAATCACCTACTGGGTTATGTTGATGAATCCGTGGTAAGTTACCATCGTTGCATTGTTCTATATTGATATAAATGTCAATAAAAAAAAGAAAGAATCCCTAGGATGTTGTAAAAAAGGATACACATTTTGCGTGGATAGACTATGTAGACAAAAAATGATGGAGTCCTAAGCGCAAACGGCCCCAAATAGACAAAAAAGGTTTACCGGGGGTGGGGCTTAAGGCATAGCAGCGAAAGGGTTAAACAAAGCGGTAAGGCATGTATTGGTCTACAGTCACATTGATAAGATGCTTTACAAAGAGCATCACATGCCCCATGTTTAAGACTGCTCAGCAGCAGAAATCAATTGTGCCATTTCCTCCTTTTTAAACGAACCCTCTTCCATTTGACTTGGAGTGGTCTGTTTGAGTTTACATGCTCGTCATTGTGCAGAAGACACGATTGTACCTTTGTTAGAGGGATGCAATAAATATATCTATCTATCTGGATCCTAATAATGATGGTATTCAGGTCCAGGGGTCGTCGTGTAAGGTTTTTGAGACTCCTGTAGAGTTTGAAGTCTGAAGAAGCAGCTCACCGAGAAATCGAACACCTTATTATTTTGTTTGTCTTTGATGTGATGTTATTATCATTAAAATAGCTACAGCCAAGCCAATACAATATGTTTTTGCTGTGTTTTCCAAAGCCATGGAGATGGAAAATCATTGCCTTTGAGAGCCTCCAGAGGATTCAGTGTGTGGTGTGTTGTTCCACCTAAGAGAGTGCTGGTAAATAAGTAATTGAATGATACACACTGAGGCAGTAAATAATATTTCAGATCTGTTGCTATATTGAGTTTTTATTGTCAAATTAGGAAGACCATCTGGAAGCATTCCCTTCCTCTGTATCCATGACCATGTTTTTAAATATGCAAAAAGAAAATTAAGTAATGTGGAACAAGAGATACACTGAATTTTTTTTTTAATCTATGTAGAATGAATGGACAAAGTAATTATTGTGTCCAATTTTTCACTGCTAAATTAACACGGGTTCCGTTTTGATGCCTTCAAAAGCTGCTAGAATTCTGTTTTTCGTACATTTGAACTTACACTAAAACACTACTGTATAAAATGCAATTATTTTAATTCCCATAGTAAAAACCTATTTTAATGATTCACTTTGTTCTTATTTGTGACCATGATTCATGATGATGTAATTTATTTTTAACTAAAACGATATTAATGTCGTTTCCATTTAGGCAGGAATGAAAACCGATGGAAGAGGCAAATAATAAAAAGGAATGTTGAGAAGGCAGAGGAAGGCAGAGTTATTCCCTTTGAAAGGAAGGATAGTTCAGCTTTCAGTAGAAAAAACAGGCTGCTTATATTAAGTTAAAGCCAAAGCAGTCTTTTGTGGGATCATCTGTTTGCCAAAACCTCAGAGAAGGAATGAGTTATTGCCTAATAATGTAACCCATATGTGTGTATTCATATGCTATTCTATCTTTGAGAGATGCTCATGGATGTGGTTTTGAAATATTGGCGTTTGTGTTATAGGGACCCCCTGGAACTGGTTTGACTGTTTTGATCATATTCTGTGGGAGCTGCATTTCATTTTGTGGTGTTGGCTTTTGCATGAGAATGCAGATACTCAGCACCTGGTACCAGTTAGCATTCTAGTGCTTGCACGTACTTGAAGCTGCACTAGTCATGTGACTACAGCTTGCAGGCCATTGCATGTGATCGCACAAAGAGAATGCTGAGTGTCGCCTAATTGGATTTTCTGAGTGAGAGAGGGTGGAGATGGAATCGTGAAGAAGGAGCATCAGATCCTTCAGGGCTGACTGCCATGCCAGGTTCAGTGAACAAGCCTTCTCGCACTAAGATATTTTTTAAAGTATTTAACAGGGACTCCTTAGTGGAAGAAAGTTCTTAGGATTTTGTTCTCTAGCGGGTCAGTCACATCCTTTGTCAGTGACGCCCAACTCAAAGAGGGAAATTTAGCAATTATAGAATTGTATACAAGTTCACAGGGTCCACTTTGGAAGCACTGACAAAGCGATAGCCAACAGCCCTGACTCCACCATCCCAAATTCTCCTCCACTTCAAAATAAGTCAATGTAGAAAATCAATTCCCCCACTTTATTTTTCAAAATCTCCCTCTTACCATGCTTTGTGTGCTAAGGAAACTTTTTATGACTATTTCCTGATTGCCTGATAGCACTGATAAATTAAATGCACTTTCTACATTTATTTTAAACGTAGATCAAATATAAAATGCTGCAGCACTGTTAAATTATTTTTGATCAAATATTTAATACATTTTAATTCATCATATTAAATAAAAAATATTTTTTTAAAGGTTAAATTAAAAAACAAATTCTTATCTAAAGTAATAATATATATGTGCTATTATTGTTGTTGTTGTAATACTTTATTTGATAAATATATCATAAAAGTACAGACATAAAAATACATGAGACAATTTACCAGGTATTACTAAAATTTCATTAAAAATCATCACTACAAACAGGTTAAAAAATAGAGGGAGGTCTACACAGAGTTTACATTCTTGGTGTAAATCTGATCAGACATTGCATAACAACCTTGACCGGATAAACCAAGCACTGGCAAGGTACTTGGCGACCCCGCAAACAATGTACATAGAGGTAGTATTAGTTAAAATAATAAATACGCAGAGCTGATCTATGATCCCTAACTCCCAACTCCCTACACACAGGTTTTAACCATTTTGCTCTAACCTGCTTATAGGCTTTACATGCGAACAAAAAGTGGCCAAAGTGGCCAAGGGATTCTTCCAGACATGAACAACCTGGACAATTTAAGTCATGCACCCTCCTGACCTTCCACCCTTCCGTAAATATTTTGAGGGGGAGGGTACCGTATCTTAGTTTCAGGAACAAAGTTCTATCTCCAGGGATCTGGATGAAGTCCAGGAATGGTTCTAGCTTTCTGGAGGGTTTATGTTCGAGAAAGTTATTCGTCAAAGGTCCCCAACTTATATTATTAAGGTCCTTGGCCTCTACCCAATCCCAGTATAATTTTTTAACAATTTGTTTAGCGGGGGGGGGGACTGTGAGGCCCAGAACTCAGCCAAACCTATAGACTCTACCAGCTTCTTTAGATTATTGAGCCACTTTATTTTGTTGGATACATTTAAAATAATTAACTCGTCCAACACCAGAACATATTTTGCTAATTCAGGGGTCCTTCTAAGGCGCACCCAGAATAGCAAAGGGCGGAGTTGAACTATTTCTGAAATTGATCTCTTACCCATATCAAGGAATAATGGTTTCAAAGGGGTCGAGGGAGGAAGTGAAACTATGTCTCTCATAAACTTGTTCTCTGCAGTTACCAATGCCTTAGTATTCTCGGCACCCCACAGTTCAGAGCCATAAACTGCCGAGGCTAGAGCCTTCCCCTCGTAAACTGCCAGGGCAGGGGCTACTGGTCTACTAATAGAGAGGCGCTGATTCTTCAATATGGCACCAGAGACCCTATTAAGGTTTAGGACCATTTTTGCTATATGGGAGTCCCATCTCATGTTGTTACATAATTATTAATTGTTAAATGTTGTATAGAATTAATTAAAAGTAGTTTAATTATAGTCTAGTAAAAATGAATGTTACACTCATTTATAAATTCGAAAATAGGTTGTTCAAAAATTTTATAATTAAAGAAGTTTCAACAAATAGCTACTATTCATTGTGTCGGGTCAACATGTTTCTGCAGACTGATGGATCCTAGAGGGTATCCGCTGCTTTCATCAGGACCGGTAGTCGCTACTGCTCACAGGTAGTGATATATAAAAAAGTAAATGTATCACCTGGGTATCCTAGGTAACATCATTCTCCTGGCCAATGGGCAGGAGAGAAAAGCTCCACCTCACCTGGCTACAGCGCCGGTAAATGGAGCACCGCTCTAACCGTCGGTACTCCGGGCGTCCCTCCCCGAGACGGCCCAGAGGGACGCCCGGAGTCCCTTCTTGGTGTGAAGGATCCCAGATGATGAGAATGGCGGTATCGATCGACAACTGATGGGTATTTTTTCACATGTAGAAAGTATCCTGTTGACCTTTGCCATGTCACATTGTTGTACATTTTATTTCTTGTAGATGTACCTCTATATGTGGTTCTCCCTACTGTCAGATACTTAGTTAGTCAACCTCTTGTTTCTTTGACCCAGTAATATTTTGTGCTCATTAATTGTGTCACACCACCTGTTTCATGGTGTGTAGACATGTAAGTCTACACTTTTCAGTAACTTTACATTTGGATTTAGGGAGTAACACAGAGTTGGAAAGCTACTCAAAGGTGTAAGAATAAACTTACACATGCAACTTAATCCCAAGTGTAATTTACCTTTGTGAATAGACCCTGGAGTCTTCAAAGTGAAGACTTGAATTCAGAGGTGTTAGTGAACTAAGAAACGGGTTTAGAAGCAAATAGGCATGAATCCACAATTCCACAAAGAAAGGAACATCCAGGTTCAAAGGAAGTACAAATGCCAGCTCCTTTATTTGTGTTACTAGTATATTTGAGACCTTCCAAACACTCTTAAAAAATATAAACCTTTTCATATGATGAAAAGATTTTAATCACATAAATTACATGTAGGTTCTAAGACACCCTTGTGACAGTGACAGAACGTTGAAAATGAACAGGCCACAAACTCTTTGGAATCAATGGCTATGATAGTTGGCAAGTTCCAATATACGTAGGCTTGGTAGTTCCATAGTAGTAAGTCT
Organism: Lissotriton helveticus; assembly: GCF_964261635.1. Lineage (NCBI taxonomy): Eukaryota > Metazoa > Chordata > Amphibia > Caudata > Salamandridae > Lissotriton > Lissotriton helveticus. The sequence continues at coordinate 182,623,385 of NC_136072.1, read as the reverse complement.
GAACCGGTCATAAAACACATATTTGTGAAATATTGGTTGTCTCCAAATTAATGAAGTAACCATTGCTTGATAAAAAACACTCTAAAAATCTTAATATCACATTAGCTGCTCTGAGCTTATTTGACTTCAGATGTGGAGGTGGATACTTATTGCCTAGAGGGTAACAGTAGGTCCAGCCCTACAATTGGGGGTAGTAGTTGGTATTAGAAGTAAAAGATTGACTTTGTGAAGAAAGGAGGGGGTCTAGGAAACAGTTATAGGGTGACACATGTCCCCACTTTTTCCCTTCTTAAGGTTTCATACATGTTTTGTACATTATTACTAAAGGTGGATTCATTAACTTGGTACCTAGGTTTAGTAAGGCAAGGGTGGTCTTAGTCTAATCAGCAGTTCCATGGCATTTGGAAACATGGAATGCACGTTTGATAATTATTCATACAGCTTTACTCTTCCTTGAGCTTTAACATCAGAGCTGGAGGAATCCTATTGCATTTGAGAGAGGGGTGAAGGAGGAAGGCAAACCAGAACGTATCTTCATGGAAATCTCTATTTAAAGTGTATGTTCAAATATTTATTTGGTCCTTCCAGGCTTTATTTTTAGCAATCAGAAACTCATTGATCCTGTGCAAAGTTCTGTTTTGGCCAAGTACCTCTATTAATGATTTTGTGGCAATAGTGGGATATAAAAAGGAACATAGGTATTAGTGGGTGGCATGGATGTTCAGTTGAAAATATCATGCATTATTTGAGTTGAAAAATTAGCTTGCCTTTGGCTATTTTAGATTTGAAAAGCAGTAACTGATGTTATTGATATTGCGGTACTAAAATAGGTAAAATACGCTAACGATTAACATAACAGAAAACTTCATCTACGAAACAACTCAAATGGCACCCATACATAAGATCAGAATGCAATGTTATTAACTATATTGGTGATTATATAATTTCTATTCATAGTGTGATGCAATTTAGAATTCTGATTTGTGATTGTTGTTATGAACTGTGTCTACATTTGTTATGAGATGAAAACACAAGTTCATATATTCAAATCAAATGAATTACAGAGAAGATGGTGCATTGACTTTTAGATCAATAGTCATCTTAAAGTGGGTGACAAGTATCTTGAGGATGGAGAACAGAAGCTATCTGGTAATGTGGTTTTAAAAGAATATAGCATATTGTTATTTATCAGATGTTTCTTCCAGTTTGCAATAGATAATTTCAAACAGTGTATAACAATTTGCTGGAATATGTTGTAATAAACTGTTGATATATGCTGAGATATGTGTATGCCGGGGTATGCCCATGGGTAAACTCATGGAAGGGGAAATCACTCCAAGTGGACTACCCATGTTACAGCTGCAGCAACATGAGACTGTAACTTCTTATGATGAGCTGTTATTTAATTGAATGGCTTATATCCCTACTAGTCTCACTGGCAGAGACCTATAATAGTAGACTACATACTGCAGACCCACCATTCTTCTTTGTAAACTCTTTAGCTTTGGACACATAGCAGCTAAGGTTTATGAGATACTTTTTCCTAAATAATTTTACCTTACTAACAAAATAACTCAAAATGGTCTCTACCTCATCTCAAGATGGATTTCCCTCCAATAACTGATGAGATATGGAAATGTATCCCGCCCTTGCTCAAACCAGATTTTCAATATTCTACTAAGCATTTTGGATGCCGGTCAGGCTCCTTTAGTTTAACCCCTTGTCTGCGCATGACGGAACCACACCATCATGAGCCACGGGCGGTGTGTGCTCATGAAGGGGTGGTTCCGTCATGCTGCAGCCACTCCTCTTACGCAGCACTGATTCCCCGCCTGTGCGGGCGAAATAGTGAGCAGGCAGGGCCGTGACGGAACCACGCCTTCATGAGCACACGCCGTTCGTGGCTCATGACGGCGTGGTTTTGTCACAAGCATGGCAGCGCTGCACTCATCCCCCAACGCCCCAGCGCGGCGGCGGAATTTGCGTCGCTACCAAGTGGTTAATCTTATTGATTCTTATAAATGCTGCAAGTGTACTAGCACTCCCAGTAATCTCCAACACATGCTCTTTGATTCTGCATATCTTAGACCCTTTTTGGAAAAGATCCATTCCAGATACATATTCAAGAAATCCTGTACATATGATATACCTATACTGTACCACTAGGCTTTTTTGCTGACACTATATTCTCTAATGTAGACAATTTCTGACACTCGGCATTAGTACAGTTTTTTGGAATGAAGTTAGCTATGTTTCATAAGAGTGGATAATATATTATTTTAAATTATACTCAATTAATTCCCCATTTCTTCTATATTCTGCCATCTGAAACTCTATTGCTTCCTCTTCCGCCAATGACAACATACTTTAAAAACATCTCATTGGATATGCTTCAGTTTACAGCATTTATAGTATTATGTGTATTACATTTAGCTCAGTCTGTTTGCCCAGTTAGCTGTATTTCCTCTAGTTCAAACAACCTCATCTTATTAATGTTGTTACCTTAACTGTTTTTTACACCTCTTTCATTAGAGTCAATGACATGTTTAAACTTTAATGGAAATAGGTTACAAGTTGTTTACTGTTAGCTACATTGGGCCCGATTACAAGTAAATGTGTTAATTATCGCACTCTGTAAATAGCAAAAGGGTTCGTTATTTATTGAATGCTATAAATAGCACCTTGTACGAGATATTGGGGAATAACATGTGGATTTTGGTGCTTAGCACACCAAAAGCCACATGTGTGCATTTCCTCTCTTTAAATTTCGGCAAGTTTGACCTTCCCAAATTTAATAAATGTTGGGTTGTTTAACGCATCTTATAACTATTAGTTGCGCTAAATAAAACCAAACTCATAATGCTGTTCCATGCATAGAAAGGGGTTTACACACAAGATGGAATTAGCCATCCAACATGTAATCAGGGCCTCTGTATTCTTGTGTAAGCATTGTAAGAGGTTTATATCAATAGGTCAAAATGTGTAAAACTGAAGAAAAAAACCAGAATGTAGACAAGACCCAACATGGTATAAACCAATCCATATCTATCTGGGTGAAGCTTTTTCAATTGCTAATTGACCACAATTCCCTGGAAAAACTGTCCTAGATACTTATATATTTACCAGGGAGTAAGGAGTCTAAAACCCAAAATAATATTTCATGACTATGCCAGCGACTGCCTTCTATCTCAGCTTCAACAAATACCTATGTATCTGAGAAGATGACAAGTTGCAAGCAATCTCTGCTTGTTGGCTATCACCCAGGGATGGACTTCAACAGCCTCCTTTCTATACTCGAGGCAAATGGGGCCAAGTATACCTCATCTGATTTCTTTGATGTCCTTAGTATGAGATATGGCAGTGAAGAATGTTATAAGAAAAGTGCCATTCAAAAGAGAGTGATCATTATAGTGTCTTCCAGACTATCGTTGGTTACAACAAAGGCTGTTGCAGCTGGATGGATAGAGGGAGGATGCTGAGTGATGGTGGTTTTATATGTTAACAGCAGGTTCCTAATTAATGATGAAGCAAGAAACTGGTTTGCTTTTGTTGAAAATGATGCCCATCTCACCTGCTAGGGATTTCTTGGATAGCAAGCTAAATCTGCCTCATTAATAGCCATCTCTGACCTCACACAGGGCGTTAAACCTATTTCTACACCTTAAAATCAAATCACTCCTCTACCTATCTGTGGGAAATGGAAAGGGACTCATTTTTCTACTACTAAATGTAATAAAATACTTATCTACCACAAAACGCAACATGAAATTCCATTTCAACAGTTAAAAATGTTGTAAAGGGCATATTTAACTGCACTGATCCTGAGTAAAATCTAGGCAGCTAAGTCGCAAGACTAAACTAAATGCCACTACAAGACATTAGATTATCTCCATATGGTATGGCCCCTGCCAGTTATGGAAATCTAGTGGAATCAATTGACAAATATTTTAGGAAGTACTGTGGGATCAATTGTTACCTACTCCTTGAAACTCTGTATACTTGGTCTACAACCTAGGCCCAAGAAGTAATGCACATTACATGTTTGTGGCCCAAACAATGGTGCTGGCCAAAATAAGTCAAATTGTTTTTTAGGAACTACATTTTAGTCAATCCAGTCATCGGGACTGTGAAAATGTGATTTGGGTGAGGGACTAGTAGCCCAAAAAGATCACATGTCTGGGATCAGAACAGATGAGAGACTGCAGGACAATCGCTGGTAATTGCAGACGTTAGGTGCCTTGAGTGGTTTTAAGAACAAACTCCATTAAAAGTATGTTAGGATATATTTCAAACTGAGCAAACTTCTGCCTAGATTTACTAACACTTTTGGCAAAGTTTCAATCACAAGCCCTACACAAACTATTGTGTTGGGATTTACTTTCCAATGCAAATCATGTTTTATCTTGGGAAGCCGTACCAAGGGATGGCATATGGGTATTCCCATGCAAACACCCATGGGGTTTGGATGCAATTCCTTATCTATTAACATTTGAAGACATGGATTTGGATCAAAAAGTATGCCTCCTCGAGTCAGGCATAATAGTGGATCAAGATTTCAAAGTCTCCACATTTCCAACCTTGTATATGTGCTGCCTGTACTGTACAGTACACATACAAAGTGGCAAAAGTATGAAAGCATATGCAAGGTACCAGAGGGTAGTTTTCTAGTGCAAAACCTAGGCTTCGCATAAAACATACACCATATCACTTTTGAGCAAAGGTGTGCACTTAGGCGCAGCATCATTATACCAGAACTCTGGGAGAGAAACACAGTGTCCTATCTGAGTAGATTTGGCATTGTTCTTCTCCTATCCTTTGACCCAATACAGAATGGCAACTTTTGTTGCTGGCCTGAGTTGTGCAAAAGCATAGTCATTCTACCGCTACATGGTTAAGAGGAAAACATCTGGCACATTCACTACTTTTGCTTACCTTCTTTGTGCGAATTTAATCTTGTAAATCATCAATCAACGATTTGTTTCTCAAAACATCTCACAACATATTGTTGGCAATATGTCAAAGGACATCTATTGATAAAACAAAATGATAATCATATTTTCACTTCGTAATTATATATTATCATATATAGTCAATAAACCAATTATGCCTTGCCCCTGGCCAAGGCCATTATAATGGTAAGATACAATATTGTTTTTCTGATTCCAGAGATAGATGCAGTGCAGCACCTTTTTCTCCTAAATCTTTGCTAGAGCAATTAATCAAGCAATTCAAATGATAGTTCCAGGGTGAGTTATGATTTAGGGGCAGATGTATAAACGGAATTTTTAGTCGCAAATGCTGCGATTCGCCAAAGAGCAGCGTTTGCGACAAAAAATTAGCTAAATGGTATGTAGTAGGGAAAAGCATCGCAAAATGAAGGAATTGCAAAATTTGCAATTCCTTAATTTTGCGTAAGCATTTATGTTCATTTCAGGGGTGCATCAAGGTGTCCCAGGGTGTCCTTATGACACCCTTAAAATTATTCTCAATTTGCGATTCTCAAATTGCGAATCGCAAATTGAGAATGGCTTCACATTCATTCCTATGGGCCTCCTGGCCCATAGAAATGAATCGGTAAGTATTCCTAAATTGCGATTTCGCAATTTGGTAATCGCAATTAAGGAAAACTAAGAAATCACTAAAAAATTGCGATTTTTTACATACATCCCTTTTTGCAATTCTCAAATAGCGATTCTCAAAAAATCGCTATTTGAGAATCGCAATCAGGGATTTTCATGCATATGCCCTTTAATTTCTTGCCATGCATTGCTAATTTCCCATGAGGCAGTATGTGAGTGTGAATAGAGGGTGTCAAACATGCAGATTTCCTCCATGAAAGAAGTATGAGATCAAGAGGTTATTCTTTGTTGGAGAGCATGAATGTGTATTATTTGTGTTAATAGCACATTGAGAACCTACACAAGATGTAAACAAGAACTGCAGTAAGTGAATTTCACTTCAAAGCCCAGGATGGATGGCAGGGGACAGAAATAGGCCTGTAAGGATCATAGAGGTTGAATCTGGCTCGCTGCTGATAAATGGATGCAACTGCTTTGCAATACCAGGGCTGGATGCCAAGGACTAATTGTGGAAAAGCAGCACATAGATATCATAGCTTTTTAATGTTGTGCGTCAGGAGCTCAATTCCAGGAGACCCAGAGAGGCATGGATGATGGAGAGGATTATCTGCCTCCCCCGTTTCATTGAGTAAACAGTGAGTAGATGAAACTAAAAGTCACCTCTCTAGCCCAGCCCATCTAGGTGGGTGAGCTCAGGGCACCAAATGTTATCCTAGTTCTTCTTACCGGTGGATAGAGCCTAATCACAGACTTTAGCATACAGGCATTGCTGCAGTCAGGTATCTAAGATGATGCCTATTTTTGGGTAGAACCTCATTTGACATAGAAGGGAATGAACTCATGCCTTCTAAAACAAGCTTATTTCCACCTCACCAATCAGTGTGCCACAAGCACAAAAAAGGTTTAAACACTTCTGGGTTCTTACTGCCATGGAAGGAGGACCTGTCGTTGCCCATAATGAAGCAGAGTAGGACAGTTCCCTCATAAAATGGCGATTGAGCACAAGAGCTTGTAAATTAGAAGTATCATTGAAAGAACTCAAGTTTTTAGTTGCATTCTAATGTGCATCCTTAACAAGTAATATGCCAGCAATCTCCTTTCAATGGGAACAAAGTACCCTTTTGTAACACTAGAGACTCTCAGGGTAGCGAAGTAGAGCTGTGGAAGCGTTGGGGGTTAGTGCCCCAGTCCTTAGGCACACAGCAAACAGCACTCAATACATCACTATCCAGTCTGTGCTTTCACTTGTAAAAAGGGAAAGCATTTTATCATGCAAACACTACTCAATATTAGACATGCTTTTACAAATATATACATTATGGCATGTGGAAATACACATGGTGACATCCTCTTAAATGTTCATACCTCTAGTAATCCCAGGACCCTAAAACCACAATACTTCCCTCCCCCCCACATGTGCTACACACAATATAAAAGGATGACATTTTCAAAAATTAGGCCTACTAGCTTTGTCAAAGTTTCAGCACAATGATAAAAGCAGAAATATGTCATAATAAAAGAATACAACACCATATGAACTACTAAACCATGGTTCCAACCTATAATGACAATCGTTAAAACATATAACAATTCATTCTCTGTTCACTTAGACATTGGCAATAAAGTATATTGAACTATGTGCATGAGTCTTTTCTAAATTCTACACATTTTGTAGAGCGAACTTATTACCTACCTACCGTAGTCTTTGCTCTATGGAGCTACCAGGATAAAATCCCCAGCTACAGAAGTGCTTGGAAAGTGAAGGTAAGTCACCCCAGGCCAGTCTTTCTACTGCCAGGTATATTAAGGATTAGGGGGAAATATGTTGAAGGTGCTGAGGTAATTTTGAAGGGGCCCACTGCAGTACCAAGGGGACCCTATTGTCTGTTACAAGTGGCTCCAAGGTGCCCCTACCTTTCTGGGCACCATGATATATGTGCTAATTGTGTGGCCTCTGTGCATTCTAGGGTGAGCATATGTCTTCAGATGTTTATTTAAATGCTGCCTTGCTCCCCCACAAATTGCTTTGTTTGAGGTTTTCGTTTCAGCCCATGTGCTCTTCCATTTATCCTTTGTAAGGCTGGGGCACCTGCTTCTCCTTTAGTGCACCCGGCATGCTGAAGACTTTAAGGCTGTGTGGGAGGCCAAACCTGTATGTCCTGGCTGGTGCTCCAGTTAACCAACGCTGGACTTTTTTTGGCGTGGGAGGTAGTCATCTCATTCTCCAGCCTGCATCCACGTGATAGGTTGTAATGTGGTGTGCTCCTCGTCCCTCCGGACGTGAGCACAGGGTTGGTGGAGGCACACTGGGTTGGATTTGAGAAGAGGGCAGCAGTGCTCATTTCTGTTTTTGTCATTTGTCCTTTGTGCACTCCCCATCTCTGCAGCAATCTAATTTTTATGCTCAAACCCCAGGGGCCCTTTCCATTGCTCTGGGTTTTTAGATGGAAGGGGAGTGGAAGCCACACACGCCTCTCCTACGCGTTTCTGCAAATTCCATGAGGACGTTACCAGCCCTGGAGGCAGCAAGGTGTTTTCTCTGATGCCAGTGGGCTGTTTTTAATAAGGACAGTTGGGCGTCACCCCACCACTAACACCCGAGAGCCTGTATTTTAGGAATCTTGGTCTCTACATTTGTTCTACTTTTTGGGAAGTCTGATTTTTACTGCTCTTCCTCATGATACCTGATGTTGTCTCCTGTCTGGGTGCCTGGCACTACTCTTGGGTATGGGGTTTTTCCAAAGAAGAACCTCAGTGCGCAAGATAGAGTGTCCTCTCTGCATGCATCTCCCAGTTCCCACAGCCTCCTATGGCTTCTTGTAGGGCACCCGGGTCAGTGTTTTTGGTGGTGCACGCCTTCTGGAGGTCACACTCCTACAAGGCCAGAACCAGGGGAGCCTTCCAGGTTTACTCCCAGAATATCTATCCCTCTACTGTCCACAAGAGACTGTAGAAGGGCAAGCACCACTTGCCCTGGAGAAAAATCATAGTCCCTAAGAGCCAACTGAAATAAGAAGTCTTTGAGTCCAGCCTTGCAGTCAGGGTCAGATGTGCATTCTCTTCTAGATGGATATTTCTCTGGTGTCTAGATAGATATTCCTCTGGTGTCCAGACAGCTCTCTGAAGGATATCTTTAGTGGAGGTTGATCCAGCGCTCCTATTGAAAAACTGTCTCAATAACGCTACCTATCACCTCAATACTCACCATTAATCATGAATCACTTTAAACGGCCCGTAACACCAATGAGACAATTTTTGAGCGACTGAATCAAGTGGCCTGATTAATAAAATCTTTTTACAAACTATCTTCATATTTATATACAACTGCAGTTTTAACTATAATCACCATGGTTTTAAACATCTCATATTTTTAATCAAGCCACAAAGGCGAATGAATCAACTGATGGCAACTAGATCATGAATATACAAGACCAGCTTGTCATTTCAGAACTAATTTTATTAACTTTACTATTCAAAAAGGTAAGCATTTATGTTTTAGAAATCTTTATTTTATTAGCAATCAAGATAGCAGCATTTTAGTGAGGAAATGAGTTAATAAACTGACATTTTTAAACAAGCTCAGAAATCATGAATTAAAGCAGAAAAACAGTTTCCATTCCCTAAATCTATTTCCCTGGCTGATTCTAACACCATCTAGAAAGGAAAAATCATTTAAAGTCTGCTGTCCTTACGTGCAGCAAAAGTCCGACAGCATGTCACGTCAAACAGGAATTGGAAAAGAAGAGAGTTTTTTCTCCGCTCCAAATGTCAGGTTTTATACCTTTCTTTCTAGCTAAACTTTCTATAAATTACATCTTTTCAAGCAAATTCAAGTTTCTTATTGGCTGTCCAGTGTCAGTCCACGATAAAACTGGTTAGGTCATGTCCGTTACTTGACCAGGCTCTGGCTTTACATAAGCCCTATTGTCTTTTGCTTTCACAACTTTCTGCTTCCTCAAAAAAGATACTTTCCATGAGTTTTACATACTCGCTTCCTTAGCCTTGGCTGATACAACATGTTCCTGTCCTTGAGCCTTTTCTTCGAAAGAGCACGTTCAGCACAACCAAAGAACCTTTTCAAAAGTAATTGTCAGCGTGGTAAAAATCTCCACTGCTGCGCAAGTGCAAGGCTCCACTCTGGACAAGCTTTCGAAACTGCAGCCATCTTTCAGAATCACCTCTAGGCCTTCACTTGGAAACTATTTTAAACAAACACAAGATATCAATTAATAAAAGAATTGAAACCCATTCTGTTACCCACCCCCTTTACTAATTAATCCTGTTAATTATGTTACCTAGCTGAAGCACAAATAGGCAGCATTATATCTACCAATCCTTAGGATTGCAGGAACTCTTTTATGCGTTTTTGTCACAGAAAAGACATAACATAAGCACACAAAATAAGCACATGCCATTAGTTAAACAGCCGCATTTAATACTGACAAAGACATTAGACAAGGTTAGTTTATTATTTCTTCTTTGCGTTTGCGACATAAAAGCACATTTGTTAACCCACATGTATTTGATGCAAAAACCTTATACTATGTTGATTAGTATTTTCACCACATGCTTATTAATTCTGTTGTAATTATGAGGGATTAACTTCGCAAGTTTGAACAAAATATTGTTCTATACCTTGCTTCATCAACTCCCTCATCTGGTGATTTTAAAATCACCAAACTATACCCAAAAATGTATACATTTTTAACCCTTGAACATGTTTTGGACTTTCTTAATATTAGTATTTCTAAAGTTTAGATTCATTAATTTTTCTCCAACTTTCATATTGTGTTCTCCAAAACTCTTCTTATTCTATTTCTTTTTCTTTCTCCTTTCTAAGTTTGTAAATTATTTTCTTTTCCATAACATGTTTTCTTCTCTTGTGTATCATGCAACTAATTTTTAACAAAGGTATCACTATAGCTATGACTATTAAAGGAAAAACTATTTTGCTTTTAATTGAACTACCAATCTCTTGAAACCAGTGTCTAATTGCTGTAAATCTTTTACTTAAGCGTTCTAAAAAATTATCATCTTCTAAAGGTTCTATTTCTTCGTGTAATTCGGTTATATTTCTAATATACATTTCTATATTTTGACTCTTGTCTGGGATATATGTACAACAGTATTGAACATGCAAAATTCCACAGACTCCACCTTCTTTAGCTAGCAAAATGTCTAGGGCAAGACGATTTTGCATTACCATAGTTCTCATGGAAATAAGCTCTGTATTCACTAATTGAAAACCATTTGCAGTATCAGTTGACAATCTATCAACAATTGTAGACATTCTTCTGATCTTAACTGCATTCAGGGTTATACCCACCATAGGTATTACTGCACCAAATATGTCTCCCAATATTTCTGAAAAACTTTCCCTTTTGAATCTATTCAGATGTTTGCCAATTTCAAATGAACCTTTTGCATTTCTATTTACATGAAAATTTTTAGGAAAAACTAAACCTATATAACAAGTGCCATACCAGTGATCAGGAAGATTATAATAAGCTTTGTTCCCACACACAAAATATATTCCAGGAAAAATTGGATATTTGCCCCCTTTAAATCCCCAACCCCCTGTTATACGATAAGTGTCTTCACATTGACTTGCACCAACAAAATAATTATCAAACAAAGTATTATCTCTTCTAATACAGAATTTTCCACTTACAGGTGTATCTATGTTAATTGCAACATTCTCAATTCTACCAATAAGTTTCTTGTCTTCCATTTGCAAAATTTTGACTTAGTATGTTTCAACATCTCATTTCGTTTATAAATTGCCCTTCTCTCTTCCACCAAATTTAAGAATGACTTTTCCTCTGCTCTCAATTTACATGTTAAATTGTTTCTAAAAGCATACTCATAAGTGAGTTCATTAGTAACTAGGAAATATCCCCTCATCTGTTTAGCATGTTTCACTTTATTCAAGCTATTTATAACTTTTACATCTGCAAAAATGTCATCAAAATCTGAATAATAATATTCTAAACGACCAGTTTGATAAAACAAGCTAGCTCTTACACTACAAGTAATGCCATAAGTAAGAGAAAGCATATTATAAGTCACCCCTTCAGACACAGAAGTAGGTAATTTTACACAAATGTAACAATCTTTAGCATCCATCACCTTAACATATTCAGTTAAAAGTCGAGAGAAGGTATTACTAGAGAAATCTCCTACAGATCTATCTTGATGAATTTCTGGACGGTGTACAATGATTTTAACAGATTTTTCAGCTTTAACATGATAAACCACAACTTTACTAGTCATATTAGTCTTATACATTTCCCTATCAACTCCAAAAGGAAATATGACAGCTAGAATTAACCAAACTAAAATTATCAAAATTACAGATATTGAAGACATTTTACAACATCTTCTTATTATTGAACATCTCAAGGTATTATTATAAGAAGGCATTTTTACTAACAAACAAAAAGAACCCTAAAAATAAAATTAAAAGAAAGATTTTAAAATAATTACTAAATATACACCCCTCTTTTTTCCTCCTTTTTTTTAACAGGTAATTTTATTCTCTAACAGCTTTTCTTCGACCTTATGTCATACATCAATGTGTTTTTCAGCTAACACAATTTTTTCGACCTTGTGTCACCTAACACAATTTCTTCAACCTTGTGTCACCTAATGAATAGAATCAATCATTATCACTTGCATCATCAAAATTATTTTGACTACTATTTACTTCTACCATCGGTGGAATGATGATGTGGGTCCATTCAGGCGATTTGTACTTCTGATTTGGCTTTATTACTCTTTTTGCTCTGCTGTTTATCACTTCTATTCTCTTGCCTGCTTGAACTTTCTTTGACTCTTCCTCTTTTTGACTTGTGATCTCATTAACCTGCTCTTTTGCCAATTTAAACTTTAGGCCTCTGTTTTCATCTGGCCAATTATCTCCCTTTCTTGATAACTTCTTTTTTGGTTCCGCTGAATTCTGTTCCACTCTCGAAGCTCTTTTCCTTGATCTTTTTACTTTAGATTCATCTTCACTTTCATCAGTTTCACTCTCTGTGTTTTCTGCTGATTCATTGATAATCAGTTTTACTTTGTCAGATTCTTTTTCAGATTCAGGAACTTCTTTACTCGGCTGTTTCTCTCTGTTAGGAACATCATTCTTATAGCTGGTACTCGGAACTTCCTCTTCGATTACTTCCAACTTCCCAGTTTCAGAATTTACATTCCTGCTTCCAGAGCTTCCAATCTGCTTTTCAATACTCTCCCGATCTTGAATCACAATTTGCTCAGCTTCTTTTTCTGCTACTTGAGCTAACAGATCTTCATTTTCTTCAGAATCTTGTATCACAATCTCTTCATTCAATGCCTCATTCGCATTAGAATCTTCCAGATGTCGACTTTCTTGTCGATCTTCAAGATCTGGATTTTGATTTCTTTCAGGTTCTGTTTCTGAATCTGAATCAGCAGTTGTGTCACCTTCGTCAGGATTCTCAGGTGCTGGCACTCGTATGGTATGGCTAGCATGAATCCATCTCTTCAATCCCCTATACTTTAATGCATTTGTTGTGACTAGAATCACCTGTCTTGCCTTCTTCCACCTTGTTACTAGGCAGTTTCTTCTTCGGTGAACTTTTGTCCTCACCCAGTCTCCAGGTAACAGATCATGTGCTTGTTCCTTCTCTTTTGAAATTACTTCAGTTCCCACCTGATGGAACACAGAAGTCACCACATCAGATAGATTTTTACAGTAATCCATTATGATGCTATCATTAATGGTCAACAATTTATCAATTGGAACAAATGCTTGCCTCATGACCCTGCCCATTAAAATTTCATGAGGGCTCAAACCTGTTTTTCTATCTGGAATGCTTCTCAAAGACATCAAAACAAGTGGAAGTGCATCAGTCCACTTCATTCCTGTTGCTAAACACATTTTGCTATTCTGTTTTTTATTGTACCATTTACTTGCTCAACAACACCTGATGCTTCTGATCTGTAAACACAGTGCAGTTTTTGCTTTATGTCTAGAGCTTCACAAACCAATTGTAGCAGTCTGTTTTCAAAATGTGGTCCACGATCTGACTCGACCGTCACAGGAAATCCGTACCTTGGTATGATTTCTCTCAAAAGTAATTTTGCCATAGTAATTGAATCATTGCGACGTGTTGGAAATGCTTCCACCCATCTTGAAAACAAACAGACTATCACCAAAACATATCTAAGTTTGTTATGAGGTGGCATGTCAATGAAGTCCATCTGTAAGGCACCTCTGACAAAGGGATTCTGCAATTATTCTGAATTTTGGATTGTACCATGTTTGCCTAAATAATCTGATCATTGAATCTCTGCCAATATGTCCTGGACCATGATACATGCATGCCATGTCAGAAATCATGCTGTCTAGCATTACTGGTCTGTCATCTTTGTAAACCCAAACCTCATCTTCTTCTCTCTGTCTGCAGCCTGCTTTTAACCATGTGTTTTTCTCCTCATCATCTGCTTCATCTTGCAACTGTTTTACTCCCTGCCAAGTCTCAACTACAGATGTTATCATAAAGAGTTCAAAACAGGTTCATTTGCTTTTTCCCAATTCATTGCCATATTTTCTCTAGCACAGAATTTTGCTATTGTGTCAGCGTATGAATTTCCTTTTGTTATGTAATCCTCTCCTTTTTTATGTGCTGTACACTTCACAACTGCAATTTTTTCTGGAAGTTGAATTCCATCGATCAATCTTTTGATCATATGTGCGTTTCTGATTGCTGAACCCGCAGAAGTTAAATAACCTCTTTGAGACCAGAGCTGACCATAGTCATGGACTACGCCATATCCATACTGACTATCAGTCACTATGGTTACTTTTTGCTCTTTTCCCAATTCACATGCACGAATCAAAGCAATCAATTCTGCTACTTGAGCTGAACGAATTCCTTTGAGACAAGAAGCTTCAACTACATCTGCAACTGTGCAAACTGAACATGCTGCATTCAGAACACCTTCTTCCGTTCTCAAGCATGAACCATCCACAAATAGAACATAATCTGATTCAGCTAATGGGACATCTTTTATGTCCTGTCTGGGTTTTGTGCAATATTCTAATACATCCAGGCATTCATGATCAACAGCCTCATCTCTGATTTCTGTTTCAGAAGTGTCAGGTAATAATGTGGAAGGATTTAAATTCACACATCTCGCAATTGACACATTATCCGAACCAAGGATAACCTTTTCATATTTTGTTAACCTGCTGTTTGTCAAATGTTGTGTTCTGCTTCTTGTGAGAAGAATATCAACTGAATGTGGTACATATACTTTTACAGGAAATCCCATTATTATTCATTCACTTTGTTCCAGACTCACACTGGTTGCGGCTACTGCTTTTAAGCAACCTGGTAATGCTTTTGCAACTGGATCAAGAACAGCTGAGAAATATGCTATTGGCTTTCTCAGTTTTCCATGTCTCTGAATCAGAACTGATAATGCACATCCTTCTCTTTCACTGCAATACAGCTCAAACTCTTTCTCGTAGTCAGGCATACCCAATGCTGGAGCTTCACACAAACTTCTTTTTAACTGTTGAAAAGCCTCTAACTCAGTATCTGTTAGGCTAATCGGGTCTTTTATGTCCGCTTTTGTCAGTCTCTGCAGTGGTTTTGCAATTACTAAAAATCCACTAATCCATTGGCGACAATAACCAACCATTCCTAGAAACATTCTAACCTGTCTCTGTGTCTTTGGAGGTTGCATTGCTTGAATCATTTTTATTCTTTCTGTTTTCACATGTCTGACTCCCTTTGCAATTCTGTGGCCAAGATATTTTACTTCCTGTTTGCAAAACTGTAATTTTGCAGGAGACTTTATGTCCCTCATCTGCCAGATGATTTAAAAGAGTAATGGTATCTGTTACACAATTTTCTCTTGTTTTTGTAGCCACAAGGAGATCATCAATACACTGCACTAATGTTGATTTTCCAGGTAAATCTAGATTCACCATGGATTTCTTTAGCAACTGATTAAAAATAGATGGACTCTCAGTAGACCCTTGAGGGATACGACACCATGCTAATATACGCTCGTTGAACCTGACGCAAAAATTTGTGGGCTTTCTGGATGCAATGGAACAGTAAAGAAGGCATTACATAGATCAATAACCGTATACCATTCTGCATCATGCGGAATCTGATATAGAATTACCGCTGGGTTTGGTACAACTGGGCAACATGGAATGACAATTTTATTAACCTTTCTCAGGTCTTGAACAATCCTGAAAGTACCATTTGGCGTTGTAATTCCTATAATCGGTGAATTACATGGGCTGCTCTCAATTTCTCTTAGAACACCTTGTTTTATGAATTTGTCTATTACAGGTATTACTCCTTCAATCACTTCTGCTTTCATTTTATACTGTGGAATGTTTGGATAATCTGCTCCTTGTTTTACTGATATTTTTACTGGATCTACATTTTACATCAGACCCATTTCATCTCCAGTGAAATCCCAAATTTTAACATTCACTGTGTCTTTTAATTCTTCAGGTAAATTATTTTTAACAAACACAGGAAATAATTTACTTTCTTCTGCCTCAACCATTGACATTGCTAATCTGTAAAGCCCATCTTCTTCTGGAATTTGTAGCTCAATACCATCCGGTGAGGAATATATTTTACAGTTCATCTTACAAAGAATATCCCTACCTAAAAGATTAACAGGACTGCTATTACAAACTATGAATTCATGCATGTCTTTAAATTTGCCTATTTCAACTTCAACTGGTTCAGTTAGATCTGTTTTAATTTGCTGATTAGCTACACCTACTACTTGGATCTTTTCACCTGAGAGAGGGAGGTTTTCTATTTCCACTGATCTAACAGTAGAATGGGTAGCACCTGTATCCACTAGGAAAGTAATTTCTACATCATTTACTTTACCATTTACAAATGGACCAGACTGATCTACCTCAAGAGTGGCTCCAAGCACACACTCTTCCTCCTCTCTCATTCTGATCAACATTTTTATTTCCCAAATTTGCCAATTGTTGTTCAGCCACTTTTACCTGTGCCCACATAGCTTTTTCTTTTAGCTTCTTTTGTTTAGCATCTATTTCATCACTGCAGTATTTTGCTTTTCTCAAGATATCATCTACTGTGTTTGATTGCCAACCAACTATTCCAGTTCTTATCATTTCACCAATTTCAGGTCTCAAGCCATATACAAACCTATATATGAAATGGCTCATTTCCTTCTCACTTAAATTCTCATAACCACTGTATTGTTTGAATACCAACAGTAGTCTCTCAGAGAATGAATGAACTGATTATTTTGGCTCCTGAGTTGTTCTATCAATTTTGACCCAATCTATCTCTTTTGGGGGAATCTTATTTTTCAAGAATGTAATCACCTGTTCGTACTTTCTCATTACCTCTGGTGAAGGAGCACCTCTTAACAAATGTCGAGGGTATTCTTCTTTAGGCCAATTTATAGTGATTTTACATTCTGCCCAAAGATCTGATGGGACAACTATGTCAAAGAATCCATCAAGATCAACCCATAAAGCTTTTGAAACTTTCACAAATCTGTCTACCTGTTGATACCATTCTACAGGTTTTTCTCTCAATCGAGGGAAATCATTTGTGAACATTAAAATGTCCTGCCTTGTCCATGGAACATGCACATACTCACCTCCTGGTATTTCTCTCATTGGTAATTCATTTACCACTTCTTCCTTTTCTCTGACAGGAAAAGCTAAACTTATTCTGACTTCGGCTCTTTTCTTTGTCCATTTTACTCTCCATTTGGCTAAATCACCCCATTTTCTCAACACCACAATTAGTCTTTTATATGAATCATTCTTCCTGTGGTATTCATGTTTTCAATATCTTTTTCAGAGAAATCCACCCTATAATGTTTTTGCATAATCTTTTGCCTACTCAAATCTACTTCTAATTCAGCAGCCATCTCCTCAAGTTAATCATATTTGTTTATCGTTTTTCAAGTTATGCTTTTGCAAATAAACAATAATTCATCATCCTGTTATAGCTTTAAACTATCAGTTCCAATTGTTCCAATTATTAATTCCTCAATATCTGCTTTCAATTTTGCAACATCAAGTAATTTACATTATGGGGTTTGAGTTAAATCTATTTTATTTGGACTCTTCTCTGGACTTCCAGAGTCTGATTCCGCACCAGATGGAGTTTTACTTGTCAAACTTTGATTAAAAGTTAAGTCAGGCATCATTAATTTTTCTCGATGTATTTCAGACAAATCTGAATAAAATTTTTCAGTCACTTTCTGTATTTCCGAATTTAATGGAACAGTCAAAGCTGAATGTCTAATTTCTTTTTGATCAAATACTGGAAGAACAGGTCCAATCGTTACTGGTACTGTTACTGCTTCCATGCTTTTAGTTAACTGCTGTATTAATTCATTCGTAGAACGAATGTTTTCTGAGGTACTTGGTAATTCCTCATATCTTTCTATTCTTTTTCCATTTGGGGTTACATTTCTCTGGACTGGGGTTTCATTATTATAAACTGGAGTTTCATTTCTATGGACTGGTGTTTCAACATAATTTCTATTCTCTCCTGATAAATTTGAACTACATCTTGTTTCTACTCTTTCAGGTGTTTTTCTATGATCAGGATTTGTTTTAGGAGAAGCCTCCTCAATAATTTCTCTTGGAGGGGCACTTGGAGAAGTCCAAGTACAAACTGGTTGATAAGGTGGCAGTTTTCTAGTATAAATTTCTTCTAATACCGCATCTTCTAACTCATTTTCTTCACCAATATGATTTTTTCTTTTGAGTACATTTTTGTCCAGTTACCTCATCAATTAGTCTCACTGGGTATAAACCATCACACATATCTGCACTTCTCCATCGACGCATTCTATCCTGATGTGTTTCTCTATTAAGATCTAGTCCTCCTCTTCTTGATATTCCTCTACTTTCTCGTTGTAACTCAAACATTTCATCTTCCCATTCAACTAGAGCTTCAAATTGAGTAGGTCTAGGCGTTGGTACAAGTTTCATCATTTTTTCTCTTAAGTTTCTCAAAACTGCTATGTTAAAAGATCCATCTTCTGGCCATGCTAACACACCATCATTTTCGTTATATTTCATCCAATTCTCAATCCAAAGACAAGTATGATAACCATATTCACCCAACATATACGCTGCAGGTGTTTTGTACTTATGAATTAATCTTCCACCTCTCGTTGCAATTTTCTTGTCAGGTTTAAGTTTATTTTTCAGTTTCTGAAACCATGAAAGCTTCTTTTTCTCTTTCCGGAAATAATAATGCATGTTTTAAAACTATTTCCCTTACTTCGGAAAAGATCGTAACCACTTCTAACACGAAAGTTGTTATTCCGCAACACCAACCAATCCGTGCGCGAAACTCACCAACAAGCCAATCAGGTTAAGCTACGTCAGTATTCTGCTCAACCAATAGAATTACTGTCTTTCAGGATAATCCAATCAGCTGTAAGCTTGTCTTAGTCACATGAACCAATCGGTGCGCGAACACTGTGACGTATGTCAGCCAATCACAGCGCAACTCTTGTGACGTATGCTGCCGCTGCAGCTTCTCTGTCTCTCGCTCCGCTCTTTAAACTGACACCTCCTTTACAAAATATTTTCAAAACGCCATATTTACGAATCCTTCAACTGAATACAGTTAGTAACTCCACAAATAAACAAACCATTTGTCTGTTTCACTAAATAAAGTGATAGCTTTCTCAATCATTCAAGTATTCTTTTCACTTGAAATAGACAACGCTATTTTCACAGAATATTTTAAATTCATCGATAAAGTAAGGCTACTCTACCCTTCTAGCAGGTAATAACGAAGTCGTCTCTCTCTAAATGGACATAGACAATTCAGAGTTTAACTCGATCATATATTACAAATCATTTACGCACAACCATACAGAAAATCCCTAACCATGCATACATAAAATCTTTAGTAGGACTCTAACCCACCAAAAGAAATCCTCACTCGCCAGTAAGATAGACGAGGCTTCCTTACCCTTCACTCAAGCTTAGATAAATTCTACTACTCTTTTCACAGTGAGTTTTTAAAACAGGCTCCAAGACCCTATACTCAAAAGCTATGATTTCATAGACAATCCTCACTATGCATTCTACCTTACACACACCTTAAATTCCTAAACTTGTGCTGTGCGTCCACAACACTAGTGATATACGGCAATACCATTATTTTGAAACAGAACAAATGCCCTGTGTAACTTCACCTGTCACACTTCTCTTGCCGGTACAACTCGGAATTTTCACACTGCTGGAAAAAACCTTACGACTACATATAACAACTGAACAAACTTAACAAATGTAACATATGTTAAACATTAATCCTATGTAATTACCATGTAGCATGTCAGTTACCATAGTAACCGTTACTCTGCTACCAAGGAATTGATCCAGCGCTCCTATTGAAAAACTGTCTCAATTACGCTACCTATCACCTCAATACTCACCATTATTCATGAATCACTTTAAACGGCCCATAACACCAATGAGACAATTTTTGAGCGACTGAATCAAGTGGCCTGATTAATAAAATCTTTTTACAAACTATCTACATATTTATATACAACTGCAGTTTTAACTATAATCACCATGGTTTTAAACATCTCATATTTTTAATCAAGCCACATAGGCAAATGATTCAACTGATGGTAACTAGATCATGAATATACAAGACCAGTTTGTCATTTCAGAACTAATTTTATTAACTTTATTATTCAAAAAGGTAAGCATTTATGTTTTAGAAATCTTTATTTTATTAGCAATCAAGATAGCAGCATTTTAGTGAGGAAATGAGTTAATAAACTGACATTTTTAAACAAGCTCAGATATCATGAATTAAAACAGAAAAACAGTTTCCATTCCCTAAATCTATTTCCCTGGCTGATTCTCACACCACCTAGAAAGGTAAAATCATTTAAAGTCTGCTGTCCTTACGTGCGCCAAACGTCCGACAGCATGTCACGTCAAACAGGAAGAGAGTTTTTTCTCCGCTCCAAATGTCAGGTTTTATACCTTTCTTTCTAGCTAAACTTTCTACAAATTACATCTTTTCAAGCAAATCCAAGTTTCTTATTGGCTGTCCAGTGTCAGTCCACGATAAAACTGGTTAGGTCATGTCCGTTACTTGACCAGGCTCGGGCTTTACATAAGCCCTATTGTCTTTTGCTTTCGCAACTTTCTGCTTCCTCAAAAAAGATACTTTCCATGAGTTTTACATACTCGCTTCCTTAGCCTTGGCTGATACAACATGTTCCTGTCCTTGAGCCTTTTCTTCGAAAGAGCACGTTCAGCACAACCAAAGAACCTTTTCAAATGTAATTGTCAACGTGGTAAAAATCTCCACTGCTGCGCAAGTGCAAGGCTCCACTCTGGACAAGCTTTCGGAACTGCAGCCATCTTTCAGAACCACCTCTAGGCCTTCACTTGGAAACTATTATTAAACAAACACAAGATATCAATTAATAAAAGAATTGCAACCCATTCTGTTACCCACCCCCTTTACTAATTAATCCCGTTAATTATGTTACCTAGCTGAAGCACAAATAGGCAGCATTATATCTACCAATCCTTAGGATTGCAGGAACTCTTTTATGCGTTTTTGTCACAGAAAAGACATAACATAAGCTCACAAAATAAGCACATGCCATTAGTTAAACAGCCGCATTTAATACTGACAAAGACAATAGACAAGGTTAGTTTATTATTTCTTCTTTGCGTTTGCGACATAAAAGCACATTTGTTAACCCACGTGTATTTGATGCAAAAACCTTATACTATGTTGATTAGTATTTTCACCACATGCTTATTAATTCTGTTGTAATTATGAGGGATTAACTTCGCAAGTTTGAACAAAATATTGTTCTATACCTTGCTTCATCAAGGTGGAAAGTTCCAGGAAGTAGGCATCTCTGCCTTTGTTTTGTTCTTCAATTCAGCTTATTAAATCTTCCTCACTCTGAGTTTGTCTCCACCTTTCAGCTGGTCAACAAAATCAGCACAGTACCCTATTTCTGCCATATGGAACGCAATCCCTCACCTCAAAGACTCTCACTCCAGTCACATCAAAACAAATCGAATGGGCTTCCTACTAAATGCCAGTTCAGAAAATACTCATCAACATGAAATCTCCAGTATTATTGTCAACCTTCAGATGAGAATTCCATAAATCTCCAAATACTGGTTTAAGGCACATTCCCATTCTATCATTGACTTGTCATTTCCTAAGGTATACAGAATCATCTGTGCTGTCAGATAGCATGAATTTAGGTGGCCCCGTAGTAGTCATTAATTAAGGCATTTTCAAATGTAAACCTATCCCCACCACATTCAATGATATATTTGAATTGCTGAAAATTCCACGTTATGTTATCTCTAGGACTGCCACCATGGCCGTATATGAAGATTTTGCACTTCTGGATAGTGTGTGCTATAGCATGCAAATCATTTTGGGGATGTCTGTGTTGAGTCTTCTCTTTTGTTTGTGCTTTTGCAGTTGGAAACTTGACAAGTATGCCTTTCTATATTTTGTGATCTCACACAGACCCAGTTCCAATCTGTGTGAGAGTGGCTCTTTTTTTGGTACATATTGCTTCAACACTTGTACATAAACCCACTCCTTGTTCAGCTCAAAAGATTGGTAAATTGTTATCTTCACACTTTACATCAATTAAATGCATTTCTTTCCATAGTTAAAAGGAATCAGTAGTCAGACTTCAGTGAGTGCAAACATAGGAACTAGTTACTGTGTGTCTCAGTTCATTTTAAGAAAAGGAACCAGGAATCATCTTAAGAAGTTCTCTAAGTGGGCAGTTTGGAGAATCTCCTGAAAGAATGAAATCATTTATTTCTTGATTTCCAACTTCCAAAAAGATTGTGAACCAAATATATGTATGGTCAAAATAATTTCTTGATTTGTAACTTCCAAAAAGATTTTGAACCAAACCCATAGATAGTCAAAGGAAAAGTGGTTATTTTTCTTATAGAGGTTCACCTTCCAACCCACATAAAAGTGCTGTTTTCTTCCCCCAGTGACCCTGTTTACGCAGCCATTCCATATTTGATGATGTGCCACGTACTTCCACCTTTTAGGTGGGTCATAAATATCCTTACACTTGTGCATCAAAACTCTGTTCATTGTAAAACTCGATGCTTACTACCTACAGCCATACAGTAACTCTTGCACATAGTCTTATTGGGGTACCGTGCATCAGTGGTGAAAACATTTTGAACAAAATGTAGTGCAGTGGCTTGCTGTTTTGGGTCTCTGTTATGTGTTGTGTTGCTCTGTGGTTATGGTCTTTAATCATTTGCTTTCCCGTTTGAAGGTTTTCCTGAAAATGTAAATATCTCTATTTTGTATCTGTAGCTTTTTGTTTTAATTCTGAGTACTTGGTTTATTTTGCTCCAGAAAAAATCTCTATACTGTCTTGCTGTTCTCCCACCATATTTGTCTGAAATGCCATCTCTTGGTTAATAGCAGTGAACTAGGCAGCTCATAAGGCTCCAGCTGTGCGTGACAAAGCATGGCACCACTTTCTGTAGAGAGTTTGGCTCATTTGTCTCAGAGTGAAATTACCAATTTAATTTACGAAGAAAGATCAATAAACACCCAAAGGAAATAAATCCACAATCGTTAACTTTTTAACTTGTAGGGCAACACCTTGGTACGATGCAATGCTATTTCTAGTGCTTTTTTAAATGTCGCAACAGTAGGCCGATGTTCAACCTTTTACCCGAGTCTAATTTCTAGAACATTGGAATTTTTCCATTAAAAACAACAGAGTCCTCGCGGCTTCTAATGGCCAGGAGAAGCCCTGAGCTCCAACATTCCAATGTTTGTTCACAGCAAATGCTGTGAACAGAAGGCCTCACGGAGCCGAGGGGCTTTCAATCCCCTCGGGCTCCATGAGGCCTTTGCTTTACAAAATAAAACATACTGCCCTCCAGGGGCGGAATGTTCTAATAGCCTAGAGCCCTCCATATTGGACTCTATCGGCATTTAAAGGCCCGCTCCCTTTAATGCCTGACCAGGCCTTTAACCCTCTAGGCCGCAGGGGTAATTCCCCTGCTGTGCTGGGGGGCGGGGGGCGCGCACAGCGCCCCGGTGCTCGTGACGAGCTCAGCTCATCATGAGCCACGGTGGCCATGTGCTCATGACGAGCTGAGCTCGTCACGGCCACACCAGTTTCTTTGGAACGCTCAGCACAGCGGGGGAATTAGCCCCGCGTGCAAGCGTTGGAGCCATTATGACGAGCTCAGCTCGTCATAAGCACACGGCAACCATGGCTCATGACGAGCTGAGCTCGTCATGAGCATGGGAGGGGTTAATTATCGTTAGAACCTGCAATGGTGGGCTCTAAGGCTATAGTGAATAAAAGAAATGTGTAAATGTGTTATTTTGCATACTTTTTGCTTTTCTGCTGATTACGCTTCCCTTGCTCATTTATTCATTAGAGAACGGTATAATCAGAAAATGCATCGAGGGAACTCTTAAACTGGATTTTTACCCTAGACACCTCAGCTGTACTAGATACCTTCACTAAATAAATGTTTAGGGACTATGGCAAATACATTAAGTAGGTATCTTGTGTAACTTTTCCATGTTACGGTATACTTTGAGTTTAACTCATTTTAATGCTTTTTTTGCTAAACTTACTCAAACTTTCATCATATTTCTTCTCTTTTATCCCTTCTTACACAACATTAACTGTCACTTTAACATGAAATCACTTTCCCACGCTCTAATTGTTTAATCAAATAATTAAACTCTCAAGTGAGCAAACAATGTAAAACTCTAACCATTTTTCACTTTATTCATTTAAACAACAAAAGTAGATCTTCAGAAAATACATTCTTTAGAGTAAAAACATTTTCAGACACGAATAAAAGTGGAGCCCGGCATTTCTAAAGATTGCATAAAATACAATCAAGCGACTTCTGCAGTTATTGCAGCTTGGTTTCTATCAAAATGGATAGTTCTTGATCTGATAACATTCACTTAACATAATTCAATTATAATCTTAATGGAACATCGGAGCAGAGATCCAGATTTCTGAATTGCCCCTAGGACTGCCGTCGACGGACGTTGCCATGCTAGAAGTAGGAATGTAGAGAAGCTGACAAAGGCAGAAAGTAACATGCAAACATATGCCTTGTCTCAGCCCTCGCTTGCTCACACCTCTTCCCCTCCTGTCAAATTTAAGCAAGCATTTGCAATGCAATATGTCTCGCATTTACGAGAGCTATAGGCATTGTAAATGCGAGACTTATTTATTGCATTGCAAATATTGTTTTTTGTTGTGCAAGCCTTCATGCCGCACTTTCACATGCATGAAGGCCGGGCCCATATCTTTAGGAGAGCCATGTCTAAGGAAAGGTTCATTTACAATGCCAATAACTCAAACCCTCCTAAATGCGAGACCTATGGCATTACAAAGAAGCAGTCGCCATTGTCCCGGCTGCTTGGAAAGTGAAAGCATGCATGGCGCGCTCATTGCAAGGAAACCAAGTTGTGCCTGCACGAGTGTGAAACCCATTAACCCCTCCCATGCTCATGACGAGCTGAGCTCCTCATGAGCCACGGCGCTCCGGTGCTCCTCGTCATGAGCCGTGGAACGCTCAGGTGCTGGAAGAATTTCTCTCCTGTGCTGAACGTTCCACTGAGCCAATGGACCTGTGATGAGCTGAGCTCGTCATGAGCACAGGAGAGCCGTGCCTCATGACGAGCTCAGCTCGTCATGAGCATGCGGGCGCTGTGCGCGCCCCCCTCCCCCCCAGCACAGCGGGGGAATAACCCCCGCAGCAAAGGAGTTAAAGAAAATAGTGCTTACAGACAAAATAAAACATACGTTGCAGCAACAGAAGTAAAAGGGCCAGTCCTCATGGGAAGTTTCAAATGAAGACAAGGCTGTACTAAGGAGGAAGTAACAAGAAGATTAAGGAATCAGAAGCCAGCATTTACAAAGGACACTGACACAAGCCAATGAAAAATATGGGCAGAGAGTGGGCGGAGCTTCAAATCCCTAACTCAATACAGCATGCCTCTCAGAGCAGCGCATGCACTGCCCAGGCTCGACCTAAAAATATTGCCTTTTTTGATGAAAACTAGATTTTGTAAATAACTAAAAACAAGTTATGGTCAGGGCCACAATAATTATGCTGCAGAAGAGGACTACCTTATGTGACGGGGTTGACTAAATTATGGGGCAAGACAGTGCAAATTATGCAGCATAACACAGCACATTTTGGGATAGTATTTTTTCATTATTTCATAATTTTATACCTGGTAACAGCATCTGCCAAAATAGTTTACCTTATTAATAGCCAAATACAACAATAAGGGACTGAAAGATAACCAGTCAAGCTTTGTGAAAAGCCTTCTGGTGTGCAGGGACCCTAGTCGCCATATTTTTTTAAGTTTTGAACCGTTTGTGCTCCAAATTACTATTTTTTTGTTAAAATCTGCAGATTGTGCAGCGGGTGATGAATTATGTTGCAAGTCCACAATTATGCGAAAATCACCACAGCCGCATAATCATAATTATTGCAGCCCCTGGTTATGGTAAAAAGCGAAATAATGTTTCAAAAGGAGTGCAAGCTTGTAGCTTTGCCAGTGAGATTCAAGGGGTGTAGGTCTGAGATTTCCCAACAAATAAAGCAGCTTTCTACAATAGATAGCTCAAACAAAAAGTCTGGAACATGCATGCAGAAAATGGTCAAGAACGCATTATTATTTTCACTTTCAATACTTTCTAAAACCTTTTTATGTGGCAAGTAATCATTACACTATCATTAGCAATAAGATTCTGTTTCAGAGTGGCAAGAGATTATTTTGTACCCAGAGCACTGTTTTGATCCGTTTTTTATTTCCCTCTTCTGATGCTATTCAGAGATCGTGAAACACGCCTTGGTTCTCCTCCACTGTCCTCATGGCCTAGTTATGTGCACATTCCTGCAAACCTGTCTCATAGTTGCTCAGTAATGTGCACACGTGCAGTTGTAAATACACTCAGCAGTGCCATAAACCCAGGCCAAACAGTATGTTTCCTTCTGTAGCGACCCTAGGAAGTTTTCATTGGCACCCTCGCAAGCACCATCGATGGGAAAGCAACGCCTTGTAGCTCTTCCCTTGTGAAAACTGACAACACACCAACAGACCTGAATGGGGCTCCCACGATCCGACTTTAACTACGAGATTGAGGTCCATGTTTATGGCCCGGTTTGCGTCACTCCTGTACCATGCAAGGTGGAGCAAGAGAGAAGCACACCTAAAGTCATATTTTTGAAGGCACACAAAACCACTGGGAAAGTACCACAAAGATATGCCTCCCAAATGAGACAAAACAAGGAAAACTTTATTCACACGTAGAAAGAGAAAAAAGCCTCTCAGGATTGATTCTGTGCAGGAAGATGTCCCTTCCTGCACAAAAACAATTCTGCCTACAACAAAGGGACCCTTCCACTATGGTGCAAGGGTACCTGCACTGGCACTAAGCTACCAAACTTGCAAGGGGGAAGGTCAGGAATGCACTGCATTGGATAAATACGGTGCATTCCTGCCCTTTCCTATGACACAGGGCAGCACAGTGAGGTGACTTTCTGCACTGCCCTGCACCACAAAGGTTATAAATCAATCAATCAATCAATCAAAATCATTTATAGAGCGCACTACTCACCCGTGAGGGTCTCAAGGCGCTGGGGGGAGGGGGTGCTGCTACTGCTCGAAGAGCCAGGTCTTGAGGTGCCTCCTGAGATGGTCCTGGGTCAGTCGTAGGTGAGTGGGGAGGGAGTTCCAGGTCTTCGCTGCCAGGTAGGAGAATGATCTTCCTCCGGAGGTGGTTCTGCGAATTCGTGGGACGAGGGCGAGGCTGGTGGAGCGAGGCTGGCGGGTGGGGGTGTAGAACGAGAGTCGGCTGTTGAGGTAGTCGGGCCCATGTTGTGGAGCGCTTTGTGTGCGTGGGTGAGCAGTCTGAACGTGATCCTTTTGTTGACGGGGAGCCAGTGGAGGTGGGTGGTTATGTGGCTGTGGCGAGGGTTGTCGAGGATGTCCCTGAATAAATTAGGGGCTGGGGCATCCTACAAATTTCCCATAAAGCTATGCACCAGGCAATCCTGGGGCCAATTTACAATAAAAAAATCCGACTCAGAAATCTCTTAATTCTTAGGAACTTAGCAGATATGGAATATTTCGCTTCCCAATGACAATCGGGCCCAAGGTGGTGTAAGACTGCGTGAAACATGCCATAGATGATCCTATGATAACGCCTTTTTTCAGCATGTTATACACATAATAATTAGAAAATACCAGAACAACACAATGAAATATTAAAATCACACATGACACGGGATGTTTAGCAAACGTTTTCCACTCCACCTGTGACTTCATAAAAGCTCAATGCATGTTCACATCAACTTTTGAAAAATGCATACTAATAACATATAAGCATTCAAATGCACCAACACAGATCATAGCAGTCAGTCATAAATACCTAGCTAAATAAAACAATGTTGATGCATCTATGTTCTCTAGAAGACATGAAAACGTTGTTTAATGCCCAACAAAAACACATATATGTATGTCACACCCTCCAAAAATCTGACACTGGTGCCGGCAAATGCAAGGATATATATCTTATTAATGCATGTCTAAAATAGCTTTCACTGTACACCCAATATATGCACATTATATGCATGCATGCATAAAATACAAAGCCAAATTGTATTATACATTCTTCGTGACATACAAATGCACTGTCCAGTATTGATCTGAGGTACCGGCTGGGATTATCGTTCATGAGAGGGGAATGTCAGTTTTGTTTGAATACTGGTACACATCCCCAAGCAAATAGCATTAAGGAAATTCACAAAGTTTCTCTTCACCATAGCCAATCCAAAGCAAAACAAAGTACATATTGGCAAAATAATTATGGGTGCTTCCCAACACAAAAGAGAAATTTTCAGCAATTGGTTCAGTTCCTGAAAATGAAGCCATGATGAGGAAAATATTTTTCTGGAAATTAGCTGTCACACTGGACGGATGCTGAATCAGCCTGGGGTCCCCTCAACAAAGGATGAAGCCCAGACATTTAGAGCCAACACTGGAGGGCCTCCACTTTAAGATTTTAGTGGGAAGGTATCTGGTAGTGATGCCGGCTACGGGTGGCTCAGAGGCAAACAGGGGAGTTCTTCACAGAGAAAGCTTTATGGCACCATTTTGGATTGTCACAGAATGCTGTGCAGGAGGATTGGAAGGGGGTGGAGGGTTGATGTGTTTGGCATCTAGAACTTGCCACCCACATTATAAACCTTTGCACAGAGAAAAAAAGTGAGCAAGACCCCGAACCTAGAAGGTGAGAACACCAGAACCATTCACAGCTGGAAGGAGAAGCCACTTGATGCCCTGCTAAGGGCTTTCTAAAGTATACAAAAAAGTGATAGACCCACCCAGGTCCTCCCTGAACCAGAACACAAGCAACCTAGACTGTCTTTGCCCTAATTCTGGGCTCATCAGCCAGGTACAGCTTTGTTGCAGTGACACAGTGTGCACAGGACTCACATCGGGGCATACTCGTCCCACTCAAGGAGACTCATTAAAGTATACAATAAAGTGATGGATGGAATGCTTTAATTAATCACAGCTACTAGTACTTTCTCTGGGAAGCATCACAAACCATTGGTTTGCAAACCATGTCATCTGAGGTTGGACTCAGCTATATGCAAATCAGTCTTAACCCTGCTCCAGTTGGAACAATCCAGCCCAAACTCCCAAGCAGGATCCTGCCTGAACCAGAACACAAGCAACCCAGGGTCGGTTTCACCCTAATTATGGGCTCATAAGTCATGAACAGCTTGGTTTTTGTGACACAGTGCACATAGGACTCAGTGGGCATACCAGTTCCACTTCGGGAAACACACTAAAATATACAAAAAAGTGATGGATGGAATGCTTGAAATAATCTCAGTCACTGGTAATTTCTCTGGGTTGCATCCCAATCCATCGTCATTTTGAACACCATGTCACCTTAGTTTAGACCCAGCTATATGTAAATCAGTCTTGATCCTGCTCTAGTTGCAACATCCAGCCTTACCTGCCAAGCAAGTTCCTACCTGAAGAGGAATACAAGCAACCCAGACGGGTTCCACGCTAATTATGGGATAGGTAATTTGGGCTGGTCTGTTTTCAGGGCAAAGGCTAATTTTCATATGACTGGGTCCAAACTGAATTGAGATGGTGAGCAACAGAATGACGGGTTGGAGTGGTACCCCAAGTGATTGCCAGTGGTTAGACATGTTGCAAACAGCCTCATATCATATTTGGTGTGTTTCATGTGCCACCTCAAGCGGCATGTGCATGCCCAGACTTGGGTACCATGCTCACTGTGTCACTGGAATCAAGCTGTTCCCATAATTGCGCAGTAACCAGTCTGAGTTCCTTTTTTCCATTTCAGGGAGGACCTGGCTTGGCAGTTCTGACTTGCTTGCTTTCAGGAGGATCAGGGTCAAAACTGATTTGCCTATGTCTGAGTCCAAACTGAGGTGACATGATGAGCAAAAGGATGATGGTTTTCAGTGTTACCCTGACGGATTGCCAGTGGTTAGACTTATTACAAGCAGCCTTCCTTCATCTTTTGTGTGTATCATGTAACTTCCTAAGTGGCATGTGTATGTTCAGACATGTGTCCCATGCTCACTGAATCACTGGAACCAAGCTGTACTGTGTTGACGAGCCCATACTTAGGACAAAACCGGTCCTGTGTTGCCTGGTTCAGGGAGGACCTGGTTTGGAAGTTCGGGTTGGACTGTTCCCATGAGGAGCAGGATTAAGACTAAATTCTCAATGACTGGTTCCAAACTAGGGTGGCATGGCGAGTAAAAAAATGATGGGATGTAGTGCTACCCCGAGCATTTGCCAGTGGTTAGACTTATTGCAACAGCTTCCCATTATCATTTGTGTGTTTCCTACTAAGGAATTTGTCTTCAGATAACTCCCCAGGACTAGATGGGTCTCTCCAGGCCAGTATGGATGATTGTCTTATACCACCTGAGGACACATTAGGGGAAGATCTTAACTCCACTGCCCCCCTTAGTACCCTGTCAGAAAGACTGGAGGCTCTGAGACTTTAAAGAGTGTGCAGAAAGGTGCTCTGAAGGCTGGTAGCCAATACCAGCAGGAGGGGAGCACCAGGAGTCAGGAAAGGAGTAGAATGGTGGAGGGCGCTAATAAAAGTAGATCCCCATAAAGATTCTCTAGTCAGAGGCCAGGGGGCCGGTTAAAAATGCATATGTTAAGTACTTTTGAATGTTTGCCCATTTAAACATACCTGAACCAATTCAATTCAAAATTTTATTGCGGCTAGATATAGCCATAAAAGCACATTCATTTATCATTAATTACTAATACAGATCCAAGGTAAATACCAAATAGCAAAAATACATACTTACAAAAGACAAGGGCAAATAAAACCATTTTTACACATTCATCATTATGGGGTTAGAGAGTAATACAATCTTTAAAAATATAATTTAACTATACAAGTACTTAAAAACTCTAAAAATCTAAAACTATCATCTTCATCACCCAATCCTAATGACAGTCCTATCAGTCTCCCTCTTGGTACATAATGATCAATCGTTGGATGAATCGGGGGGGTCAACGTTTCAGCCAGTCAATTACTATCGTTGCTTTAAGGTGGTTTCAGTTTCAGTAGATTCCTACGAATTATCCACATAGCAAACAGGAATTTTGATACCGCTACCACATAAACCGGGTTGGTATCAGTTTGTAAGATCCTAAAAAATACCAAATAGTCCCTGACACCCACATTTTTACAAAGTAAAATAATCCATTTGGACCTTGGATATTTATAGGCAGCGCAAAAGAGCATAACATGCACTAAGGATTCTTCAACCATGTGGCACCCAGGACACAAACGATTTTGATCTCCTACCCATTTGTCAGTAAACACATGTAGCTGCAGAGTTCCAAATCTAAATTGGAGGAACAGCTTCTTTGCTAGGGTGGGATGTATGGAATCAAGAACCGCCTCAAATTTATACTGACTATTAAAATCCAAAAACCTACCCGTTAACATTGTGGTATTTGCTTCCAAACAAATTTTTGTCAAGTTATAGTCTTTCAGAGCAGACGCCAGAGTTTTCTTAGAAATGGCTTGGCAGGACACCTCAGGAACCAAAAACAGAGCATGTGGAGCAGTTGTGGTCCAGAGCCTGTGGGTCGGCACAGAATACATTCAATATTTTCCTCAGAAGGTATTTGTATATGGGACTCTCTCTCCCGAATGCCATTTGCCCCCAGGAGCTCCTATCTTCCCAGGGGCTGATGCAGAGGCAGCCAGCAGGGTTGACGTCTTGCTGAATGGGGACAAGGACTCCAGCCCTGGATCAAGTATGGGGGAAGTAGGGGAGGCCTAGTCACACAAACATCCCCCACTATGGGAGCAGTAACAGAAAATGCTGACTCCCATGCGCCACACCTGAGATGTGTGCATGAGCGGCGAGTTGGCCGGGCAGCAGAGAGTGGGTTCGCTATACTGCCCCACCATGATTATCTGCCTCTCAGTACCCAGTGCGCAGGGCACCCAGGAGTCAAAAAAAGAGAAAGAAAGAAGAAAACCATTGCACCGTGAGTGATAGCAGCAAAGGTGCTCCTATTTATAAGGGCTCCATGGCAGAAGCTCTCCATAGAGCCCCAAGAGAGAGCTCATGGCATATTTACCTTCTTTGTGGCACAAAAAGGAGGGGAAGGGGCAGCACCAATGTTTATCCACGGATTGTGGGGGGGGGGGGGCAGGAAATGCAGCAGCTCCTCCAGGATTCATTTAAGAAAGTAGCCATATGTCTCCAGGAATTAGAATGACCTGGGGAGACTGTTTACCTTATTTTTCAAGCACTCCTGGAACTGGTGTTTTTCTCTACCGT
Source organism: Lissotriton helveticus (assembly GCF_964261635.1). Classification (NCBI taxonomy): domain Eukaryota; kingdom Metazoa; phylum Chordata; class Amphibia; order Caudata; family Salamandridae; genus Lissotriton; species Lissotriton helveticus. Next base: position 182,590,844 of record NC_136072.1, on the reverse strand, counting down.
TTGTAAGTATTGGGACTTCCAGTGGCTGGACCTATGGTTGCATTTTATATAGCCTGATGAGTGTAAAGAAAGACTCTGACATGGTATTTTGATCTGCAAAGCTTTATTCAAAGTATTTTATTGTCAATGAGCATTGAGAAACCATCCAATGAATTCATTAATGACAATGATTACATTTAAATATGGTTGTTGATTCTGTTGGTATGATGGTCAATGGCTTGCCTTATATTTTAATGTGGTGACCCCTTAACAAAGTCAATATGCTTGCCTTATAGTTTAATGTGGAAACACCGTGACACACCCAATAGGCTTTCCTTATATATTGATGTGGTAACTCTTTGAGAAAGTCAATAGTCTTGCTCTAGATATTGATGTGCTGACCTCTTGACAATGCCAATAGGCCTGTTGGAAGTATGGGCCCCTTTCACTCATTACTCTGTGTGAAAGAGGCATTCCATGGGTGTTGCTGTGGGTGATCCCAAGCAACAACCATGGAACTTGATACATTCCCAGATTTCCAACATTTTGTAAAACTGGGAATGTGTCAGAATTTTATGCCTTCCCAGGAAATGTGTAGGAATGGTGAAGCGAGGAGAAATACATTATTTTTACCAGTTTTTTCATCTTTTTATGCGTGTTGCATTCTGCTGCATGCATTGGGAGAGGAAAATGCCATTAATTATTGTTATTGTGCAGGAAAGTGTCCCTTCCTGCACAAAAACAATCATCCCCACAGCTCAGGCACCCTTCCAAAATTATGCAAAGATGCCTGTGCTGGAACATGGCACCCATTTGGGCGCCAGCGCAGGGTAAAGCACACAGATGTGTCATACTGCTGCTAACACGACACATTAATTTCCTTGAGAAAGAATGCAGCACAGCTAAATCAAATGCAGCGTCACGCTGCCTCATTTTTTGGTAGATGAGGCTCATAATATTTAGTAGTGTGTGTAATAAATGTACTTTTCTGTTTTTAAAGAAGGACTGACTGGACATTTATTTATTGAGTGTTGTTTTTGCATGGCAGCAAACTGGGATAGCCAGCTCACACTACCCCCCTGAGCAGACCTTGGGCTTATCTGCTTCCCCACATTGACAGAGTCCAGTACTGCAATGGGGTACTTGATTCCCAGTAAGGAGACAATTGTGGACCCATTACTTTTGCATGGCTCATTTTCTGTACAACAAATAACCCAATTTCTTACAATTATTTTACACCACTTTTCATCCACTGTCATTAAAGAGCATGCCTTGTTTCAAAATACCATCTATCAACATTTTAAAAACCTCCTTAAATCATATCTCATTGTTAACATTGTTTCACAAATTGAAAGATGTCACTAAGTTAAGAGCTAGTGGTAAACATAACTTATGACTGTTGTAAGTGACATCACTTTTGAAACTAGGCCCCTATGTATATGGAGAAGAAGCAAAATGAACTGGGATAAAAAAGTCAATGAATTAAATGATCATACATAATATTTTTTCTAACACTTTGTACTTAGGACTCCATTTTATGGCGAACTGAATCTAGTATTTTAAACTACATCTTTTTCATAATTGTAGAATCCTGTAATGTAATTGCTAAACTTATCTTGCCTGTTCGTTAGTTTATTTGTTAATTTCACTCCAGAATGATTCTGGCTTTCCCAGCAAAAATGCTGTTCAATTTGGGTTGCTAATTGTGCGACTTGTTTACTTAGGTGAACTGTGACTTCCATAAACAGTGCATAACAAAGCTCTTTACAATAAACTCTTTCAATGGAGTATCCAGGTGGGAAGTGACAGAGAGCTGAAGTAAGCAAATTTGTCAAAAAGTGAAGTAAGTCCTTTAAAATTTTAGAAAAACTTACAGACTGTAGAAAATTGGTGACTTGATACTGGAAGACAGTTTCATACTTTGGCTTCTTCAGAGATGAGCACAAATTGCAGTTCACATGCTTGAAAACTGGATTACCTAAAAAGACTGATTTCAACTTGGTGGTAGATACAAATCCATCAACTTATGCAGGAAACCTAAATACAGAGAAGAATCCCCTTGCTGGATCTTCTCATTGAGACCACCTAATCACATGAAGCCAATTAATGCTCATTTGGCCATTACAATGAGATATCAGCTGAATCTGGAATTACTACTGTTTGAAAACTGTTACTCAAATTTTCTTTTGACCTGCACTTTTCAACTGTAGGGAAAAACATATTCAAGAGTTTTTTACTACCAGGACATGTAAAAATGTAACAGTAGATGTCCTACTTTTTAAATACATTACACCCTGCCATCTGAGCTGTCCAGGGTCCACCCTACGGTTGACATATATGTAATAAAAAAAGAGTTTGAGCCTGTCAAAATGTTTATTTTGCCAGGTCGATATGGCAGGTAATCTGCACACACAGGCTGCAATAGCAGGCATGAGACTGTTTAAAGGGCTACTTAAGTAGGTGGTACAATCAGTGGTGCAGGCCCACAGGTAGCATTTAATTTATACATCCTGGGTACATGTAGGACGACTTTACTAGAGACTTATACGTAAATGTAATATGCCTACTGGGGATAAGCCAATATTACAATGTTTTAAGGAGGGATCACATACACTTTAACACTGGTTTGCCGTGGTAAAGTGCACAGATTCTTAAGGCCAGCAGAAATAAGATCAGACAAAAACGGAGGAGGAAGGCAAAATGTTGCAATTGAAGTTGATAAAAGTACTGGGCGTGGGGTAGGGCATGTAGATAGAGAAATGTTGTTAGAATTGAACTTTCACTCTATGGCAGATTTTTTCTTGCATATGATTCATGTATAACATTTCTAGGTAGTAAGAGAACCTCCAAGCTCGCTACTTACCCCTTCCTGGAGTTCTTTCTTGTTCACCAAGGGTGAGATAATTAATACAATTGCCAAATTACTCTTTACTCTTTACTTTCATTTAAAAAAGGTTTATTAGTAAAAAAAAATTATGGAGAGTGATATTTATTATTATCATTTGTATATATAAGTAAGTTTATATATTTTTCCTCCACCCTCTTAAAAAATTAAAGATTGTAGTGAATTTATTCAGATCTGTTTTTTATTGCAAATGTTTAAATATTTTGTTGCACTTTGAAATTTTTCCTTAAAAAGTTGCATAAACACCAAGAATGTTATGAAGAAAACTGTATTCTGTAAATAAATAATGCTTTGTTTAAGAGACTTAGCGCCTGATTTTGAGTTTGACGGACAAATATTGTGTCAAAAACCTGAGGGATATTCTGCCCACCTCATTACAAGTACACTTATAAAAAGGCAGACACCGTACCCAGCAGCCACACTGTAAATCAGGCCCTAAGCAAAGTGCTTATTAAGTTGACAGCATGTCACTGCAAATATAGTCTTATTACTAAATCCATATCTGCAGAAAGTATACTTTCCCAGGTTATTTTATAGAACTACTGTCTGGATCACCGAGGCAAAACTATCCACTTGCACCAAAGCCAAGCAACTGTTTAGAAAGAGGAGAGGGTCGGGGTGAAACTTCCAAGAATAGACTTTTGATATTTTTCTGAGGGCCAGGAAATAGTGACAAATGCACTCTACTGTGTAGGGAGATTTTGGAACTTTATGAACTAATATAGAGAACTGCTAAATAGATGAGTGTCACGATTCGCTCCCTATGTTCTTGTGTCCACCACCAGGGGGCCAAACTGTGGGACTCTCCAGTGTTCTAATATGCTTCCTGACACTCCCCTGCATGCATATCTTGACTTCCAGCCATTTGGACACTATTTGGGAATTGACATCCATTCCCAATCCATGCCGGGTTTTGTGAAAGCCAGCCTGCTTAGACTTAAAGCCAGCCTACTCATGCCTGAAACTCCATTACCCAGAATTCCCTGCTCACTGCTTTGTCTCCACCCCTGCAGGCCAAGGAAGGATGGGTGGAGGAATTCAGCTCACCTGTTGCTGGCTACTGCTAGCCTGCTCACACCAGCTGCATGTGATTACTATGAGCTCTTTTAAGCCCCAGCTCCCTTCAGGCAAAGGTTGGTCATTGTAGCTGTTTAACGGTAAGACCAATCCTTGGTTCCAGAGTTCCCTGAGCTTTTGCTATTCTTGTTTCCAGTGTTTTTCTGAGCTTTAATTATGCCTTGTTCCTGACCTGCTGGTGTTTTCCCTGTTCCTGAATTAGCACTGCCTGCAGTGCTACCCTGACCCCATGGCCTTATTATTCCTTGTTCCTGAACTGCAGCAGTTTCCCTTCTCCTGAATTAGCACTGCTTGCAGTGCTACCTTGTTTCCTGAGTTCCTGAGCTATAGCTATTCCCTGTACCTGAATTAGCACTGCCTGCAGTGCTACCTTGTTTCCTGAATTCCTGAGCTATAGTTATTCTTTGTTCCTGGGCGTAGCTATTTCTTGTTCCTGATTTGTACTGCTTGCAGTGCTCTCTTGACTCCTTGTTTCTTGAGCTGTAGCTATGTCCTGTTTCCTTGAACCAGTATTGTCTGCAGTGCTACCTTGACTCCTAAGCTCTAGTAATTTCCCTGTTCCTGAACTAGCACTGCCTGAAGTGCTACCTTGACTCCTGAAGCTTTGTTAGTTCCCTGTTCCTGAACCAGCACTGTCTGCAGCGCTGCCTTGACTCCTGAGCCTTAGCTCACTTCTTGTTCCTGCCCCAGCTCTGCCTTCTCTGCTACTTTGTTTTCTTGATTCCTTAACCTGCACTATTCTAGTATACCCTTGTAGCCTCCCCTTCTGTATATCCGTTTCCAGTCCCTGCCTTGCTTCCCATTTCCTTGGTTCCAGTTCTAGTCTGCTGCCTTTCTATTCTGCTGTCTTACTTCTGTTACCTTGTATGTTTGTTACCTGCTTTCTGCCAAGTGTGCCCTGTCATTTCCTTCCTTTCCTGTTAAGCACTCCTCCTTGCTAGCTCCTTGTCTATTGTGCTTGTGTTTAGTTCTACCCCTTTGCTGTTACTGCCTTGCCCGTTGCTGTTTGATCGCCAGGATCGTGGGCTCAGCTGACTACCTAGATGGTGTTTCTTGCTCACTGTGAGTTTTGTCTTTGAGTTACATTTATAACATCACTATAGGTATAAGCTCCACAGATCCTGCCTTTGCATGCATTTCCTACATGTGGGTATTTGCAGTCAGTATCTGTAACAGCAATTGCGGGTAAGAAACTTATGAGCTTCAGTCTTACCATGTGGAGCTCCTGAGTGCTTTACCCCACACCCCCCTTTATTGTTAATGTTGTATTATATATATGTCTTGCACGTCCGTCCTGGGTGTAGTTAGTCTGAATGCTAAATTGCCTTGTGAGTGCCCTTCCTTTCTGAGTCTTACCCATCTTGTTCACTTGTACAGGCTTCCCCTTTGGATTCCTCTTTCTCCTCTGACTCCCTGTATGACCCTGGGCAGCACTGTACTCCTCCTTTCTGTGTACGTCTTCTACCCAGTTCCCAGTCCTTGTCCAAGTCCCTGACTGTGTTCCCCACATAGTCCCGGACAGTCAATGACAATGAGACTGGGCAGATAATGAAAAATAGCACATAGGAAATTTCACATGAGCAATTAATAGTGTCATTTGTTGCAACAGAACTTTTCTTTTTAGCCAATTGTTAAAGAATGTGTACAGGCAATAATATATGAACATATAATATTGCATTATTACTATGTTCAACAAGGGATAGACATTTTCACTTAGACACTAATATGTTTTACAACTAACATCTCATTTTTAGTGGCTCTATAGGGCCTGTTTGTACACTAGACTTCTCATTGTGTTAATGCACACATCAAGCAGCGCATAATGTGATATTGTCTCCTGGGACACATTGAACTGACCTTAGGGGACTAACCCTTTGGGCATACACTGCAAAGATTAAGGCACTGCAAGTGAGAGATGTTTTAACACCATCAATGCTACAGCATTTCCCCCTCAGCGCTGGCACTCATTTTTTCCCATTGTTCATGACGTGCTCAGCTCGTCATGAGCACATGAGCAGTGTACTGCATGACGAGCTGAGCTTGTCATGAGCATGGAAGAGATTAAGAATAAATTGGGCTCTGATAAACATCATCGCATGGGGTTTGTTGTGTCCTGGTGGAAAGCTCTTTTTGATCACTAACATTTTTATGTAAATTTTGTAAGCTTTGACTTTTATTGTAGTCCCAGGCATTGTTGCTTTACTGACAGAATATTTATGTGGCAGTCTAATGGTATGCTTACCTGGGGAGTTCTTGGCACCATCACCCCACAATTGTCAGTACAAACCACTTTCCCTTCCTCCACATTCCACACTTTCATCGGCATTCATCTTCTTGCAGGACATCTGATCGTGCACCAGGTGACTTAATACCCATTCCTTCAGGGTCCACAGCAAGTCTATCCCCAGTGGAGAGGTGGTGAGTTTGTGCCACTAGCTCTGTAGATGTAGATCTTCAAAAATCCCAGAGTGCAAGTCCAGAGTTGGTCCTCAACACTTAAGACAGTGGTTCAGTGGTCCATACACCTGATTGTTCTGTCCTCTTTCTTCTTCTATTTCTCTGTTTCTCCAATGTTCATCCCTGTGCAAGAGTTTAAAAATATGAGTGCAGAGTTCTGGGATGCTATTTCACCCACCCATCTCAACTGGCCATTCCAGGAGCCAGCACAGTGGCTTTTCAAACCCTTTGCACTGTATACTGAGAACAACCAAAATGGTGGCTTGAAGGAAAACAGGTGCTGATCCCTTTCTCTGATCCCTCTTTCAAATTCACCCCACTCAACCTTAGCTTCTTCCTTCCAAGCTTAAAAGAAACTTCACTGTGGTGACTGGAGACAGAGGTCTGCATTTTCTCCATTTGTCAAATGTGGGAACATATTTTTAGTGCTTGTAAGAGAGGTGTAGCTAACTAGCCCATAAAGGCACTCCGACCTTTTGCTCTGCAAGAAGGGTACCCTCCTAGGAAAGAACTACAGTCCCAGGAAGGAGCATTATACTGCCTGCTGCACAACTTACTAATAAAATGGAAACCACGGTATATCACAGCATGATTTCCGTTAATGATGTCTTACAGAAATATACCCAAATTTATAACTGCATAAACAAACAGAGTCAAAACAATGTCGATACATAACAAATTGTATTATAATGTCACAATGTTACAGGTGGTAGACACTGAACCATGTCCGACAAGCAGCCTATACTATCTGAGGAGGGGATAAAAGAGGCCATAGACAACTTACCTTATATGAGCAGTGAGAGTCTCATGATTCACCATTTCCAAGTGAAGATTTAAGCCCAGGTGTAGACAAAGTTTTCTACATGTAGATTTCCACAGCAAAATGTGACTTTGTGCCCCATTTAAATTGTGAGTAAAAAGGATCACCAACCACACCCATTAAAATTACATTTGTAAAAAAATGGCATTCATTTTAATATTTCATAGCGTGACACACCTGTTTTCATCTCCAGCTAGAGCTTACAATAACATGTTTTAATTTGTTAAGCAACATTGGCACCTTGAGAGGAAAAGCTATACAAGTACATACACATAGGAATCAAGGCAAATTCCCCTAACTACGGTAAGCTAAGGATTGGGAACAGAACATGGTATCACCCTTATCCGCAAACAGGTAGCAGTACAAAATAAGGATAAGCTTACATCACATACTTCCTTTTGGAAATAAAAATAAATCACTGTTGACACAAGGTTAACGAAATATTGCAGTGGAACATTTGGAAGATGATTAGAAAACTCTAATCTGAAGATAGACCAAAAATATTTTTCCCACCCAAATCAAGATATCCTATTTCCTGTAAAGTAAATGCAACTATTGAATTGTAATAGCAGGTGATAGCTTTTTCTTCAGGAACAAAAGCATATTCATCTTGTGCATTGATCATAAACAAACAGGGTGGCGGTCACATCCTAATTGCACAGGAGGGAACTCCGCAGGCAATGCGCCCTCCTGCTCTATGGTGGCGGACGGACTCAGGTCCGTCCGCCATCATAATCGGCCCCCTAATTCCCATTGTATTTTTTAATGTTCGTTTCCATAGAAATCTGTGATATGTATATATAACAAATAGTTTGATCAGTAACAAAAAACATAAGCATGTAAAATGTTATCCACCAAAATTACTTGCTTATACTAACACTGTCCAAGAATATAATAACCAGGCTGCAGGTTATGGAAAGAAATGAAATCATCACCTAATTATTAAATTAGATATGAGCTACCAGATTTTCAAACAGATATGGGGAGGGGATACAAACTGCACTTGATCAATCAATCAATGATGTGAATTTAATAGGTAAAAAAACTGCATGAAAAGATTTTCAGTCTGAATATGTAATAGTGCTGAAACTCAAAGGGAGTTTAGTACAGAGATTCAGCCATTAACTGATTTCAACCCAGAGATCCCTGATGATGGTTGTAATTATTAGGCTGAATACTGATGCTCTCTAAGGGTGACTGCATCTAAGCAATCAATCTGATAGTAAAGAAAAGGTTGGAGAGAAAAAACAATTAACTATGTACTTAAAACGTTTAACTTTTTAATAAAATTATAACAAAATCATGTGTTTGTGTTTTAGACTGTATTTTGCATTGATGTACATAAGTGTGGGATGGAGTGTGGGGTTCTTATGTATGTTTTTGTATTTGTAGTGACTTGCAGTTTTTTCTTTAAATAAGCCATTCTATTGAAACTAAATTGAATACCTTGTCTGTTCGTTTCTTTGATTTGGATATCGCCATTCTAGGTTTCTTCATATTCCACGGAAGTTTAGACAAATTCAGTTAATAGATTTATAGAAATATTTTGGTGAACTAGAACATTTAAAACAAATAATATATAAACTGATGTCATTTTAATGAATTCCAATATCACAGGAGACATATAGTGGAGGAGTCCTATCAACTAGTTGCCTAGTTATTCAATTAATGTAGTCAACATATTCCCAAAAAATGTAGGAAATTGGTTTACTAGTTGAGGGTTGTGAACCCTACTCATGCAGCAACTACAATTCCTGTGAAGATGTAGTCACAAGCAAACCCCAAATTAACCTATTCAGTCAGGCTTAACTTAGAAACACAGCACTTCAAATGGTAATGAAGCAAAAACACAATACAAGGAAAGTCCCGCACTGGTAAAATAGAGTCAAATTTAATAACATTTTTTAGATTAAAATGACAAAAATCTAATGATTTAATCTGAAGATATGCAAGTTTAAAGCTTTAAGTAAAAATATTTCATAAAAACACAGAGCACCACCAGTGGCTATCTGGTCAGATAGAACCGGGACAAAGTCACAAGTTCAGGCCAAACACAATGGAGCATGGGCAAGATGCAGGGACTCAATCAGGCCCTCTGAACAAAGTATCTTAAATCTTGGTTGTAAAGGATTGCAAGATCCTGTGTTGAGGATGCCTCATGCAGCGCTGATTGTGATGAGCTTCGGACAGCAGTGGGAGGTCTTGTGTCAAGGATGCATCACGTATTGGTGATTCCAGGGAGCTGCAAGGCTGCGATGTGAGGTTGTGGGTCAAGGATGCGTCATGCAGAGGTGGTTCTGATGAGTTGGGGGCTTTGACGAGAGGTCCTGCATTTTTGATGCGCTGTACAGAGGCGGTTCCAAGGAGTTGCAGGGCTCTGGTGCGATGCCCTGATTCAAGGAAGGATGTACAAATGACTAGAAATAGGACTCGCACAGACTAATTATCTATATGTGATCAAGTTAATCAATTTGTAGTGTGCCGCGGAGGTATCGCTGTCTGTTCCTGGCAGCGTAATGAAGAGAAACAACTAATACAGAGCAGCCTCGAACTTGAGGCTGACCCTCTGCGCACAACTTATAAGGAAACACACAAGTTTCTCATCCACTTAAAGTCTTAAAATCACAAAGTTCAACAAAGTTCTCTTGTTCAAGCTTTAATGATCATTGTTTTCATGATCAAGTATTTTCAAATTTCCAATTTATTCCAAAGTATTTTCCTCAATACATAATTCACCGAAACTTAATTTCCCAATGCATTCCGGGCATTAACAACGCCCTTCATCAGGGGATAGTTCTGAAAATAAAGAAAGGTATCCATCAAGAAAGCGTCTCAACTGAGACTCAAGATCAGCATATTGAAATGTCAAGGAGTCCAAGGGGAGCATGCTGTGCTCAAGTGGTATCAAAATTCCACAATCACGTGTCGTCAACAGAGTGAATAATGTGCACAAACAGAATATAATTGTAAGCTGCCTAAACTGTGTTAAGATTGTGAAAATTATTCATGTGCCCGTGCATGGTACTTAACAGTGCCAGATGTAAAAAGATCACATAGAGCCTGAAACCAGAGAGTGAAATTCAATGCAGTGAAGACGGTGCATACAAAAAAGTGCTGTATCATTCAACAGTGCGTTTCAAAAGCATAAAAAGGTGTGCATGACATGCAAATAGACATGGTGAGGGTAAACTCACGGCGGTGAAACTTGTAACGCTGCGTTCTTCTGAAAGATAAACACCAAAAATGGTACTCACTATTTGATATGAACGCATATAAAAAAATTGAAAGCGGGTCCTCAGTAGAGGGACTTACTTGTGGTAAAATAAACAGATTGTTTATGTCGGTGGCATGCAATAGTGATGACTTCTCGCCGGTAATGACGGTAGGTTCGTGGCGTCCTCAGACGCGGTGAATAAACAAACTCAGTGTGCAATAGAGGAAGGACCAAGATTCTGGCCTCGAAGATGGGCGCCATCTTGGAAGGGTAAAACCCGAAGATTAAAAATATGAAAATAACAAAAGGTGCACAGCGTGTGAATGCGGGCAACAAAATTAAAAACAAATATGACAATCATGTAAAAATAAACACTGTTATAAGGCAATGAACATGTTGATAATCCCAAATATCAATTTGCGTAAAAGTCTCTGATGTGCAGTATGTTTACAGGTAACAAGAGAATTCCATTCTGTCATTAAGCCCGTTAGGCTGCATCGTGCTCATATAGCGAATCCAATAGTTTGCTCTCTTGAGTAATGTGTTCTTGTTATTGGCACAAGGTTTAATCACCTCTAGCACTGTAGCACAGCTCAAGTTCCTCATTCTAGAGGTGATTAAACCTTGTGCCAATAACAAGAACACATTACTCAAGAGAGAAAACTATTGGATTCGCTATATGAGCACGATGCAGCCTACAATTAAAATAAATGTGCCAATTGGGTGTTAACCAATTCTACCATGGAGAAAGGAAAGAGCACAAACACTTGAGCACTGGTCAGCAGTGGTTAAGTGCACAGTGTCTTAAAATTTAACAAAAACATGTTCAGATAACAGGAGAGATAAGGAAAGAAGTTTGAGGTTCACCCTGCAGAGAGGCTTAAGTCCACCAATGATATTGTGATTTTTTATTGAAAATTAAGTATTGCAATACTAAGTTTTGTTATCAGTGAAATTCAGTTTCATAAACAAATAACTTATCCAAAGAGAATTAAGATGGAAAATAATGTTTTGTTAAAATGCAGTTTATATACATAAACCGCATATAATGACTTTTGTTTCTCTAAAAAAGGGTAGACAGGTTTTTCAAAATATTGTCATAATACATGAAAACTTGACAGCACCATTATCCCTTTTGGCCTCCAATTTACTACTTAATTCAGTTTAAATATGAAAGAAAGAGGGTTCTATAAATGCTCAATAATAACGAGGGGGGAATACTTTGCTTAGTATCTCATTAGTGACCGAAATAGGGGCTACAATGCCATTAACAGAAAAGTAAGTCAATTATACTGCTCTAAACATTCAACCATAAGCACATGTGCATGAAATAAGTAATATCACAATATTAATACAGATATGTAACACTCAAACGTTAAAATAAAAATTTGAAAAAACAGTATAACTGCATTACTCAAAGCATAAAAATGGTCATATAGGTAAGTATCCAATTTACTGAAAGGATACTAAAATCTTCTTACATTGGAGAAAAGCCACTTCTTATCATACAATGAACATTCCCCTATATCCATTCTCGATCACAGATTGAAAGAAACAGAACAACTCCTCATTGTAAGCATTAATGCTTGATCTTATTTTTATTAAATGTTAGGGTATTAATAAGATGACAAACCAATTTATAATGAGAAGTTAGAGCATTAGAAATCAAAATAAACAAAATAGCACTTTGTGATTTTGGCTGTTATCTCTTTAATTACTGGAACTCTCAACAAACTCCTAATATTTTATACCATTTACAGATAAATCGGAAATGAATCATACAATCAATTTGTCCAGCTTAAAACAGACAGATAGAACACAGGTTTACTTTCTTTATCTAATGCTAAATACATAGAGTAAATATTAACGGCAGCTTTAACTCCGTGAATAAGAATCTTTTAGAGCATTAGGAATCCGTTCAAAATTGTTTCTGTGCCATTAGTCTGCAAGAGGAAAATAGTGCAGCATTGAAATGTTGCATTTGTTTCATTAATCATTTTACAATGTAAATGTCCTATGGCTATTAATCTCAACCTTTACGAGATTCCAATGATCATAAAGCTAATTACTTCATCTAATTGGACCTCACAAAGCAAATACGGTCCTACTCTGAGTGATAAAACCTTGGTCACCATTTGAATTCTTCTGTGATTCTTACTGAAATGTGGATCTTTAACTTGTTAAGGAATTAATGTAAGAAACACATCCAAAAATGACCTCTTTGCCTCTCTAGACAATGCAAAATAATTAGAGGTTTGTGATAATATTGCATTTTTTTAATCTAATGAGAGCTTTCTGAATTTCTTTATCTCTGTAGTAGAAATGGGAGATTCTAGAGAAGCAAAATGTGCTATCTCTAGATTGAGTTTAGTTACACTGCGAATATATTCATCTAATTTTGCTTAAGGGAAATCTTGCTGTACGAAATAGAGATCTCTGTCGATTTTTCCAAATAGTGTAGAAATGCCTGAATCAAAACTATAACATATGTATTACAAGTATCAAAAATGTATGATATTATCAGTGTTCTCTCTTAACTTTTAAATACGTAGTCAGCAATTTGCAAGCTATATTTTCACAACATTGAGCTTGGCCCTAATATGTAGTAGCATGCGACAATCAATCATTTTTATCAATGTATTTAGTTCCAATTTAACACTAGCTATGGGCCTGATATATAATTTCCAGTCACAAACCAGGGATGTGCAAACTATGATTTTTGTGCAGGGAAGTCATAAGACCATTAGTATAGTGAAATAATGTTCTGATGTTCCAGGCTTAAAATGGTGGATACTTTATGAAAACAAGATCATTAGAATATTGGACCCAATGTATAATTTCCATTTGCAACCCACGATGTGCAATTGGCACACAGGCTGATTTGCCAATGGGAATGCAATTTGTGATATGACTTATGTACATAAAGGTTGCATCATAAATGATTCTGGACTGTGCAAAGTAACCTGCATAATGAATGTTAATTAGACAGATTGTTCTTCCCCCAGTGATTGGCAAGCAATGCAGAAAAGGTGGCTGGCCAGAGTCAGCAGACCTCTGTACTATATTTGCTTTCCAAAACTGAATTTCTTTTGTTAAAGCAACTGGTATTTAGAAAGGCACAAATGATGCTTTAAAAACTATTTAACCCCTTGGCCTCGGCGGTAATTCCGCCGCGGTGCTGGGGGGGGGCGCGCGGCGCTGCCATGCTGCCATGCTGGTGACGGAACCACTCTGTCACCAGCCACGGGTGGGCTGTGCTAATGACGGAGTGGTTCCGTCACGGCCCCGCCCGCCTAATAGAACACGCCACGCAGGTGCGAAATTAATGCCGCGCAGGCGCGGCGACCGGGCCGTGACGGAAGCACTCCGTCATTAGCACAGCCCACCCATGGCTGGTGACGGAGTGGTTCCGTCACCAGCACTCAAGGGGTTAAAGCAGGGAAGACATGGGGCTGGAGACAATGGTCCTCTCAGTCTCTTCCTGCTCTCTCTAACGCCTCTGACATTATCCAAAAAGGGGAGGTGTGTAAAGGGGACACCTACTACTTTGTGAATCAGTTACATCCCTCACCTGTGGTTGGTAACTCGTCAATGGTTGCATTCACAGTTGAAATCGCAAACCATTGATACATTGCTTTCCAAATAGCAAGTATGAGTGGGACGCCCCTTTTATGCCTCCTCCTATTTGCAATGTGGGAAGGATTGCCAAAGCCCAATTATGAGTGAGACAACATTTCTGACTCGTAAAATGGCTTTTGTAACAAAAACCCTTTTGTGGTTTCAAACCCTGTTTTTTTGGGATTTGAAGGTTTGCGACTGCAACAGGGCTTTGTACATTGGGCCCTAAATGTTGGAATGATTGTGGATTTACTTACATAAAAAATATGTTCCTATATTTATTTAGCCTCATTAAATGCTCAGAAGCATTAAGAGCGTGATTCATCATTTTGGAGACAAAATTAAGGGAAGAAAAAAAGGAAGTTTCATATTCATCACAACTTTTAGAGGTAGCACAGCCATTCTGAATATTAATGTGTAAACCCCTTAGTAAAATCAACAAAAGCCTTGTTCACTCCAGATCAGCCAGGAACAATTTATTGACTATCCGTCTGCCAACTTTGTTAAGATTCACGTCTGTATCCTAGTCATTCACAACAACAACAGAGTCCTAAATAAATACTTCCCCAATCTTAGTGTTTTTCCAGTTGGTAGTTCAATATTGGCTTCTATAACTGTAATCTACTCTAGTTTGAGACCCATGAATGGGTGAAAAAAATTTAGGGTGCCAATTGTCGCTTAAAATTTCTATTAGAAATGGCCCAAATGCTTGCTTATACTCACCTGTTACAATAAGATTACAAGATTGTAATCTTTTAACTTGAGCTTGATTTAATTCCAGAAATATAACCTCCTTGAATCAGTCCATAAATGTTGGGACAGATAAACTCATTTCGTTAGCAACAAGCTGTATGATTTACTGATGATTTATCAGATTCCATTTGTAATCACACTCACTTTACTGAGACTGCAACTTAATATTAAGAACCTATGGTGTATATTTGCTACACCACCTTTACTGAGGTAGGGGAAAAGAAAACATTGCTTACCTATAGTAGTTTAAGCTTCAAAGGGGCTGATTTTAGCTGGGTCATTTAAATGACATATGTGTGGTAACTCATAATACTACACTTGTTACAATTAGGAGTGTGTTGCAAAACACAGACCCTTGCAGTTCTCCTGGTCAGGTGTACCTTCCAATTGGAGTTATTTATCACAAGCAAAAAATAATGATCCCCAAAGTAGTTCTATTTATTAGATGAAACTAATAAGGATCTGATACTGGGGCACTCACAATTGGGTCCAAATATTAATTATAAAAACACTGCGGCCCAGATTTATCATACTTTCATGCAGCACAATGGAGCAAGCCTCCTTGCTGCGCTGCATAAAAGGGAAAGGGCAGGAATGCACAGTATTTAACATTGTACAGTACATTCCTGTCCTTTCCTTGTCCTGGTACATAATGTGCTTCTTTGCGCCAATGCAGGCACACTTGCGTCATGGTGCAAGGGTGCTTGTGTTGTAGGCAGGATTGTTTTTGTACAGGAAGAGGAACCTTCCTGCATCAAAACAAACCTCAGAGCCATTTTCCTCTTTCCTTGTGTGCTGCAGAGTGCAGCACACCACAGGTCGAAAGAGGAAAAATCGAGGAGAAATAAATATATTTCTCCCTGTTACACCTCACCTGGGAAAGTGTAACATGTTGATGCATTTCCAGGTCTACCACTCATGGTAAATATTTATGTGCCCCATAATCCATGGGTGGATGTGTGAGAACACCAATGCTCCACCCATGGATATTACAAGGAAAGGAAGAAGGGAGACTCATGGTTCGTTGTAAGATGTGCTCATGGCTATATATTTAACCCCCTGGCTGCGGCCGGAATTCCGCGCCTGTGTGGCACATTCCGATCGCGGGCGTGGTCATGGCGACGTCCCGGCCGTCATCAGCACACGCCAACCGTAACTCATTACGGCCGGGAGCCGTCATCAGCACCGAACGGGTTAAAGTAGGGAAAAATTGAAAATCAGCACTTTAGGCAAAAAATGCCGAGGCAACCTAAAGACTTAGTGCACTAGGTTGCTCGTGACACACATAGGTGATGGCGCAAGTGACTAGTGAGAGGAAAACAGCGAAAGGCGCAATGTGAAAGGGTGACTGATATATACAAGAATATATGGTTCACATTTAGTTATATACACTGAGTAGTCATAGTTTTATAGACATTTAGAGTCTGGCACCGCGAATTATGCTGAAATGTCGATGGCGTTTCGTACCTAGTAATTCAGGATCATGGGTTGGCAAGAGGCAAGCAGGGGGGGGCATCGAAGCTTGCCTGGATCTGGTAGAACCCACAGCGTGCCAGAGTGTGGCAGGAGGTGAGTAGGAGAAGTCGGCCAGGAGTGTCTGGGTTAGGTGGCAATAGTGTCCACGGGGAGAGTCCGGAGCCGGTGTGCGTTGGCGGAAAGGTGTCACCGGTGCGACCAGGAGTCCGGTCGGCGCGGCAAAATCGATATACGTAGCTGCACAAGCTACAGTATAAAAAAGAACTTTTCAACTGCCTGCATGGCGGTCTGATCATAATAGGCCAGGTGGAACATCTGACTCATTGTCAGATGTTCACCTGCCCAACACGATGGCAGTCGATGGTTCGACCGACCGCCATCGTAATGAGGGCCTTAGTCTTTTCATTTTGGTCCCTCATCTCTCATTAGTTCTTTGTAGTGTTTTATGATCGTCTCCACATAGGGTTATGAGACCATTACCTGATTCAATATCTTGTCCAGAATATGAATGATTAGCGGAGGATCAACTTTGACCATCTAGTTATTGCTCCAGTGGTATTATGCAAGTGTCTAAATCTGCCCGTGAAAGAAATCAAGGGGCTTAATTACACCCTGCGTGACTTTTCATGGCTTTGTAAATATGGACCCTTTTCACACATTACTCTGTGTGAAAGGGGTGTTCTATGGGTGTTGCTGTGCGTGTTGCCATGCAACATCCATGGAATCTGACATATTGCCAAATGTACAATATTTTGTAGAGCTAGGAATGAGTCAGAATTGTATGCCTCCTCAGGGGGGGCATAGGAGTTGTGCAGCGAGGAGAAATACTTTTATTTCTCCTCATTTGTTCCTCTGCAGACACATAAAAAGGGAAAAAATGCCATCAATCATGTTTTTTGGAGCAGGAAGGTGTCCCTACCTGTACAAAAACAATCCTCCATGCAACGCAGGCAGCCGTGCAACATGGTGCAAGGGTGTCTGTAGTGGCGCACGTCTGCTGTTTGTATGCAGGTACAGGGGAGAGGACAGGAATGCGCCGTATCTTGTAGATACAGCACATTCCTGCCCTTTCTATTGTGATGCACGGCAGCACAGGAAGAAGGCATGCCGCCCTGCTGTGTGTCAAAATACAGTAAACGAGGCCCCAAATGGGTAGAAATGCCCAACATGTATAAAAAAAACAGCTAATGTACCTAAAGACCCTAAAATAAGGTATGTGTGCAACAAAAAGAGGCTCAGGAATTATAAACGAAATGATGTGCAACAAAATGATGGACTGGCAATATAAAAGCACTGACATATGAAAATCTCCAAAGGAAGCATTACCTGAAATATTGATGTAGCCAACAGTTATTGAACAGCTGTAGTGTCAAAATAAAATGAGATTGCAAAACAATTATCTGCTGCTGCGAGAAGTAAAATACATGTGATTATGAGCCAATAAGGTGACCGGAGGATGGTGTAGAAAATAATTCTCATGAGTGACTTGCAAAACAACAACCAGAAATCCTGAAGCATAATGAAGTGAAAAATGAGGTACTGAGCAGAGTGAAATCAATTAGTCACATCGACTGGTAATTATTTCCCACTGAGGTGGAATATTATGATGCATAATATCCTTATTTTAGAAAACAGATCCCGCCGATCATTTCTAGCGAAAATGTACAAGAAAAAGAACTGAACAGAGAGGCTATATAAATATATTCTCGAGAGGCACAGACAAATCATGTTCGATATGGGAGAGGACAGTCTGACTTCCTAGAACAAGGAAGTAATGTGAAGAGAAAAAAAAACAAATCTCTTCATAGAATAGAAACAGAAAGAGTACGAGTTGAATGGTAAATGTAACAAGAAGACTACAATCAGCATGCAATCGTGTGGAGGCATAAGTCGAGGAAAGGCTCATTTATGAGTATGCATTTAACAACACTGCAAATCTAATAAAAAAAGGCAACCATAAAAACGTTAGCAATCATAACGAACTGTGTTAAATGACGTGCTGGATAAATACATTGACATGAGCACAGAAAATCCATCTGTAGCAGGGGTCTTAAATGTATGGATTTTCCTGACAACATAACTGCTCTACAAAGCATGGATTGAGGTGACTGGCAAATGGGATCAACAGCTAATAATACCCTAATCAAGCAGGAAGCTGTGCCCTTTGAACGTATTTTCATTCAGGGGATAAATGCTTCTTCCGTATGGAATATAACAGGTACAAAAACGTCTCTGATTTTTATGAGAGAGTCATACATGATCCAAAGTTGAAACTTATATGAATTCCTGAAGACATAAGGCCAGTTTTACAAAGAAATCCTGTATATTTACAACAGTAGATGAACTTCCATGCACAAGTGTGATAGAGCGCGCGAGGTCACCCAGCCAATAATTTCGCCGTTTCCGGCTTCGGGCCCATATACTTTCAATTTACCATATACATTGATCGGGCGACTTCACGGGCTCTACCAATTTGTGTGTGTTTCCCTACTGTTATTACTCAGCGTACCCGACTTACCATCCACCGACACGGGTACCTATGACCTCAACGGATCAGGGAGCTAGCTGTAAAAGGAAAGGCAGCAAAATATCAACCCAAAATGACATTCAATACTGTTTGTAAATGACCACGGACAACTGGAAGTTTTAAAAGCTTTATCTAAAGTTCGTTTTCGTTGAGCATTAAGTTTACAAGAATGAGACAATCAATAACCAAGATAATGAAAAGTACATAACTATAGAGAAATAAAGTCAGGGTAATCATGAAAATACTAATATGAGATGCAACAAGAAACGCTATGCATTTAAGGTAAAAATTCTTTAGATAGTTTAAGTAAGGCCGTTCTAGACCATATCAGAAAATGACAAACTGCAATGCAAAATATGATTTCTAAAAGGTAGGATAACATAGGATCAAGTTAAGAAAATATGCAATTGACTTTACGTTTCAATAGTTGCGGCAAAAGCATGGAAAAATCAACATGTGCAAAGGTGTGTCTTTATTAAAGCAAAAGACAGAAAATTAGGAAGGTGCAAGTTCAAAGAATTTAGAGCAATATTTACCTAGACTGGTGTGAAAACCAAACCCTGGCCACGGGTCAGTTAAGGACAGGAAACCCTCAAGGAGGATACCCCTCAAAGGACAGCAGGTGCAGAATGGACACCCCGGACAGGACAGGATACCTTCAGATTAGGAATCAGGACAGGACCCTCAGGACAGGACAGCAAACCCTCAGGACAGGACCGCTCAGGACAGGACCACACCCGCAGTTTGGAAGCAACGCCTGCGCTCCACCCTCTCTGCAGCTATCGATCAAGACCCCGATTGGATCAGCGAACTCCCAGCAAAGTGCTTCGCCAGCACTTTAAGGTTCAGTAGAACCTTAGTCTATGGTCAATTTCGGACAGAGTGCTCCGCAGCGCTCTGTATCTCCAGTCACCTATTGAGTATGATGGGTCAGTGACAGGTCAGCTAAACCAGACAAGTCGGACAATTTCCCTAGGTGAACCCAGGGTAGATATACAGTTTGGGGACGGTGTACCACCCCCCAATGTTGCAAAGTGTCAGAATCCCTCAATTTCGATTGGTCCTAAGGTAGGCTTTGGGTAACACACCAATCATAACACACTATTTGGATGCCTAATTTGCATCTTTGGGTACCGCCTAGCAAGATTGGGGTTCCCATGAGAAACTGCAGAGAAATACAATTGACAATTAACATTGTTGCCAAGTAGGGACACATGGCTCCATTTTCCTGAGTTTTCAGGTCAGTTCTCAGGAGCATCTTGCCCATCTCTGCCAGCTGGCCAAGTTCCACCAGTCAAGGCTGTCAGTTCCCCAGATGGAGGAGCATGCGCAGAAAGGCCCTCCAAGATGGCATTCAGTTCAGTCAGACCCCCATTCCCCGCGGTACATGAAAAGTAAGCGAGAACAAATTAATACATAGAAATAACATTATGAAAACACATCACAGGGTTTGTACTTTCAACTTATCACTATAAAATATACTTATGCAACCTAAATGTTAGCTACATATAAACAGACACAAGAGCAGTGGCACGAGCAGTACCACGTTACTGGCAAAGCTATGTATTACGCATGCGCATCTATTTCCCTCCAACTCTGCAAACACATCAGGACACGTGAGTGTGACTGACGCATGCGCAGACACTTACTTCCAAGCAGCGGCCATTTTAAAATACTCAAGTTAATTATTTTAGTAAAACACATAGGCAAGCGTCAGGAAACCTCGTTTAAACATAGAATAAACGTTAGTAAGACGTACAACTTATTACTGGATTACACATAGACGAGGTTCATGAATTCGGCAAGTCGCAAAATATGCGAAGCTTTGCTTCATCAATCCCCTCTTTGATGATATTTACTATCATCACAAAATAAATGGAACCAGATGCCAACTTCTCACACCTTATACATCTCTATTTCTTCCAACAATTTGCTCAACTTTTCTTTCTCATCTTTAGTAGGGTGAGAATTCTTCACCCTTTTGTATATCTGATTATTCATTTCCTCTAATTCAAGCTCATCCACACTTCGTTTCACTCCTCTGGCATTCACTTGATGCTTTCCGGTGTGTTTGCGACATTTGCAACAGGCAAATATGAAAAATAGGATAAGACCTATAATTCCAATTGGCATCAGTATCTTAAACAATAAGCTTTTACCTATGCTAGCAAACCAATGACCTACATTTGAGAGACCATCTACCAGTCTCTTCCAGGCACTGTCAACCTCGAGTGGTTTGAGTTCCCTTTCCAAATTAGTAATGTTTTTCACATATCTTTTGAGCTGCACACTTTTGTCCGGAATATAAGTGCAACAATGTTGCGCCTTCAACATCCGGCAGACTCCGCCCTCTTTTGCTAATAAGGTATCAAGAGCAAGTCTGTTCTGCAAAACCATTGATCTGATCGCAACCATTTCGGTATTGACCAGCAGAAATCCATGAGCTGTGTCAATAGACAACGCATCCACTATAGTGGACAATTTACAAATTCTGTGAGTGTTCAGAACCACTCCCACTCCAGGTATCAGTGCACTGAAAATACTACCCATTATTTCACCTATGCTTTCTCTTTTACTACGCACTAAGCCATTAGTATTTTCACTGCTTCCAGCAACTCCATTCACATGGTATATTTTCGGGAAGACAATGCCAAAATAGCAACTTCCATACCAGTGATCCGGCAATTTGAAATAAGCCTTGTCCCCACAAATATAATAAATTCCAGGAAACACAGGCTCTGACCCATTTTTGAAACCCCAACCTCCAATTACCTTGTAATTATGTTCGCATTCACTGGAACCAATGAAAATGTTATTATAATAGCTAGTCTTCTCGCGGTGAAGACATAGCTTGCCTTTCTTTTCAAAATCCAGCAACAGAGCAGGACCCGCCCCACCAGTTGAGGTGCCTTCCATGTTCTCTGCCCACCTTGGTCTTTTCTGACTTTCGTCATTTGCTTTCTTTTGTATTTTAATTCTCCTTTTCTCTGCCATGTTCAGGAACATCTTTTCCTGCTCACGCAAAGAACAAGTCAAGTTATCTCTGTGTGCGTCACCTATGTCAATATCACCAATAGTCAGAAAGTAGTCTCCCATATATCGTATTACGTCGCTTTTTGTATGTACAGGATTCAAGTTCCCACGTATAGGAAGCTCAGAAAAGATCACGTCATTATTAGAGTAATAGTACTGTAACGGTCCTCTTTTGTAAAATAAACTAGCTAAAATGCTACAGGAGATTCCGTATGTCAGCGGCAAGTGATGGTATGTCACGCCTTCAGCTACAGAGGTAGGTAGCTTCATGCAGACATAGCAATCTTCAATTTCCATAGTCTCTACATAGTGTATTAACAAGTTTGCGAAAACATTTAAGCGCGTCTTATTTTTAATTCCATGATAATGTAGTTCTCCCTCATCTGATGCTTCTAAGTCTTGTTTTGTTTGTCTCAGTGCTCTCTCATGTCTGGCTACACTCTGTGTTGTCAGCTCCTCACTGTCAGTATTTACAATTTCAGTAGGGACAATATTAGTATTTTTGCTCACCGCAAAAGGAATGAAAACTGTTAGTCCTATCCAGAGTAATATCAGTATAACTATACTACATACACATACCTTGCAGCATGTTTTGCAACGACTGCAACTAGGTCTATCATTCACGTTTGAATCAGACATTTTGGCTCAGAAGAAGTTTCTCGACCCCTCTTTGTGACTTTACACGAGTAGTTTACTTTGTGCAAATTCACGGTGGCTCGTCTTCTTCTTCGGCAGAGTACTCAGGGACGGGTTCTCCGTCGCTCTCGTCAGTTAGATCAAGATCTTCAAATTCTTCTAAAACGAGCGTCCATTCAGGAGACTTGTACTTTTTATTTTGTCTTTTGATTCGATCACTCCTTCTCTTGGAAGTATCTTCTGGCTGTTCTGCTATGCGAGCACTTCTCCTTTCTTCTGCACGTTTTTCCTCTACTGTTTTTATTCTCAGTCTCAATTTCTTTATGTATCCAGGCTCAATGTGCTTTCTTTTCTTGAGTCTTTTAGTTGGTACTTGGACTTCGTTTTCTTCTCTTGCCCTTTTGTTTTCATTAGTTTGTGGCAATTCTGTTTCAGTTTCTTCCTCTTCTATCTGACTATTTCCAGGGCTAGCATCTATTTCTTCTGCCTGGTTACTAATCTGGCCTTGTTCAGGAGAATTTTGTTTTTGCTTTTCAAATGTCTCTGTTTCTGTTTCCTGAACACGTTCTTCTAATCCTATCTGATCCTGTTCAAGCACTTCGATCTCTGGACTTTCTTCTGCTCGAACTATTACGCTATGTCTAGTCTGTCCCTTCCCGATATCAGGAGTCAGTGGAGGAGTATCAATCACTTGCTCTGTATCCTTCACTTGTTCTGTATCAATCACTTGTTCTGTATCAATCACTTGTTCTGTCCCTGTCTGACCTTCTCCTTCCTCAGTTTTGATGTGAATCTCAAGATTCTGAGGTTCTTCGCCTGTGCCTTGCTTTTCCTCTCTAGTCCACTCTCTACCTTCCCAAAGTCGCTCACTTGTTCGAATGGGGTCTTCAGTGAGATCAATCAATGGAATCCACTCCTCTGGCCATATGCTCGGCAGCTCGTCTTCAGCTACTTCTGGCTCAGCTTCTTGGACCCCTTCAGCAGGCTGGGCTCCTGGTAGTTCGTTATCAACTATTCTTGGGCCAACATCTGCTGGTTCTGCAGCTCGACTGGTACTGGGCTGTACGTCGTCAGCTACTTCTGGTCTGGCTCCTGCAGAGTCCTCTGCTGGACGCCCTTCTTCTTCAGGCTCCTCGTCTGGTAATACCTTCTGGGTGTGGCTGGCATGTACCCAGCGTGGAACCCCTGCACACTTTACTGCTGTGGTAGTTACCAGGATCACCTGACGTTTCTCTCCCCACCTTGGCTCCAGGCAGCTCTTCCGAGTATGTTTCTTTATCTTCACCCAGTCCCCCGGGACCAGTTTGTGGAGGGGAGTCGTTGGATTGAGGATGGCGTCTTCTCCGATCTGGCGAGAGATAGAACGCACTTGGTCACCCAATCTCTTGCAGTATTCAAGCACCAAATCATCAGTAATACTCAACAGTTTGCTTCCTGGCACCCATGCTTGTCTCATCACTTTTCCCATAATGATTTCATGGGGACTTAGGCCTGTCTTGCGGTCAGGAACACTTCTGAGTCCCATCAGGACCAGGGGCAGGGCCTTCACCCAGGTCAATTTAGATGCATCACACAGTTTTGCTAGTCTGTTTTTGATAGTTCCATTTATTTGTTCCACTACTCCAGAAGCCTCTGGACGGTAGGCACAGTGAAGCTTTTGTGAAATTCCAAAGGCCTTACAGAGTTCGTCGATCACTTCATTATGAAAATGTGAGCCTTGATCTGATTCAATAGTGACTGGAACCCCGAACCTAGGTATCAGTTCTTTCAATAAACACTTAGCTACTGTTTTTGCGTCATTTTGGGGAGTAGGGAAAGCTTCCACCCACTTTGAAAATAAACAGACCATGACAAGGACATATCGCTTCCCTTCACAACGGGGCATGGTGATGAAATCAACCTGTATTCTCACAAAGGGACCCCCGGACCTCCCAATTTTCCCCAGTTCCACCACAGTCTTCTTCCCTGGGTTCATCTTTTGACATGACAGGCACCTCTGGCAGAGGGACTCTGCTACTTTCCTGAACTTTTTACTGTACCAAGTCTGTTGGAACACTAGAATCATGGCGTCCCTACCAATGTGTGATCCTTCATGTATCAATCTCGCCATTGTGCTAAGTAAGTGTCTAGGTAACACAGGCATACCAGTTGGGCCCAAGATGACACCATCCACACGTCTTGGTCTACACCCATCTTCCTTCCACTTCTCTCTCTCTTGCCAAGGTGCCGCCTGCTGCCACTCTTTCACTTCATCCCATGTAGGCACTTCTTCAAACACCTGAAGTTGGCAGCTGGTTCCTGGCCCCCCTCGTTTTGGATTTACGATATACCGATCTCTGGCGCACCATTGGGCCACTCGATCAGCAAAATCATTTCCCAGTGATACAGTGTCCATGCTCTTCTTATGAGCAACACACTTCACCACTGCCAGTTCCTTTGGTAACTGGATTGCCTCTAAAAGGTCTTGAACAACTTTTCCATTTCGAATTGGGGTACCTGATGAAGTCAGGAACTCCCTCTGTAGCCACAACTGGCCAAAGTCATGCACAACCCCATAACAGTACTGACTGTCAGTATACACTGTTATGCGTAGGTTCTTCCCAATTTGGCAAGCTTTTATCATAGCAATCAATTCAGCTACTTGTGCAGACTTTATGTGATATAGATAACCTGCTTCTTCAATTTTGGTTAAGGAGACTACCGCATAGGCTGCACTCAGGCCTCCTTGTTCATGTCTCAGACATGAACCATCCACAAATAATTCCTTGTCATGCACAGGCAATGGTGTTTCTTTAATGTCTGGACGTGGCTTGGTATTGAATTCTGTTAAATCAATGCAATCATGCTCATCATCCACCCCACCTTCCATATCCATTGGGTCGGGGAGTAAGGTGGCAGGGTTAAAAAAACTGCACCTAACAATGTTTACATTTGCAGCACCCACAAGAATCCTCTCGTATTTAGTCAGCCGACTAGGGGTGAGATACTGAGTTTTTGTTCTGGTCAGTAAAATTACCACTCCATGTGGGACATACACAGTTACCGGATGTCCCATGACAATGGACTCACTCTGCTCTAAACTTGCGCAGGTAGCAGCTACTGCTTTCAGACAACCTGGTAATCCAGCAGCTACTGGATCCAGGGTGGCAGAGAAATATGCCACAGGCCTTCTCGTTGTGCCATGATCTTGTGTCAGGACTGACAATGCACAATTATCACGAGTGTCACAGAATAGGGCAAATTCTTTGGAATAGTCTGGCATTCCCAATGCAGGGGCTGTACACAGACAATCTCGCAGTTTGGTGAAGGCTGTTAAGCTTTCATCATCCCATTCTACAACATCTGGTGTTCCTCTCTTGGTCATTTTTATCAAGGGCCTAGCTAGGACTGCAAATCCCAGAATCCACTGTCTGCAGTATCCTATCACTCCCAGGAACATTCTGATCTCTTTCTGAGTACGGGGTAACTGCATCTTTTGAATTATTCTCACTCTTTCTGATGTTACTTTCCTAACCCCTTTCTCTATCTGGTGCCCCAGATATTTCACTGATTTTGCACAAAACTGTAATTTGTCAGGGGCCACTTTATGTCCCTTTTCACTCAGGTGATTCAGTAGGGCAATGGTGTCAATCACACAATCCCTATGACTTTTAGACGCCACCAAGAGGTCGTCTATGTATTGCACTAGGACAGAGTTTCCAGGTAAGACCAAAGTTTCCAAACATTTTTTCAAGATCTGATTAAAGATAGAGGGGCTCTCTGTGTACCCTTGAGGGACCCTGTTCCAGACGTACACGTGACCATTGAAGGCAAATGAGAAAATAAATTTGCTATCTGGATGCAAGGGAATGGAAAAGAATGCATGACATAGGTCTATCACAGTGAACCACTCAGCATCCCAGGGAATCTGATACAGAATCACTGCTGGGTTCGGGACAATAGGGCAGCAGGGGACCACTATCTTGTTGACTTTTCGTAGGTCCTGCACTACTCTGTACTTGCCACTAGGCTTCTTGATGCCCATAATCGGTGAGTTACATGGGCTACTCATTACTTCCTGTATGATGTTTCCTTCTAGCAATTTCTGTATTTCCAGAGTGACACCTGCTCTCACTTCTGCATTCATCCTGTAGGGTTTAGTATTGGGGTATACTGCATTGTCCTTGATTGCTATCTGTATGGGGTCCACGTTTTTCATTAACCCTACATCTTTCCCAGTAAAGTCCCATACCTCTGGCTTCACTGCTTCTTGTAGTTCTTGGGGCAAATCCTGCATGATCATTCGTTTAATTTCTGAGTCAGGTCTGATTAACATTAATTTATAAATGCCGTCTTCATCTGGGGTCTGAATTTCAACACCCTTTGGTGTGCAAAAGATGGTACAGTTCATTTTGCACAGCAAATCACGTCCCAGTAAGTTCACTGGACTGGTGTCACAAACGACAAATCTATGCATTTCCTTAAAGTTTCCAATTGATATCTCCATGGGCTTGGTAACAGGAGTACTAATCAATTGATTAGATACACCCACTACTTGGATGGCTTCTCCCGAGAGGGGTAGGTTTGGAACGTCTACTGTTCTCACAGTAGAACGGGTAGCGCCAGTGTCCAACAGAAAAGTGACATAATTTCCGTCAACCTTTCCTTCAATGTATGGTCCGGACTGGTCTACCGGCAAGGAGGCGCCAAGTACGCACTCCTCGTCCTCCCCTCTCAGGCCCCGTCAGTACTGGTCATCACAAAGGAAGGTATCATTCAACAGATACTGCGAAGTTGCTGCATTTCTGTTCTCATTGCTTTCCCAGACTTCTATCTCATCACCCTCTGCGCCTTTTCCCCTTTGTACTGGCTTAGGAGCTCGGGGCACCTGAACCGTTTTTACCTGTGGTTGAGTCTTTCTTGGTCTTTCTTTCTGCGTCTGTGGAGTTAAATCAGGTGTTTTGGGGTTATCGTCAGGCAAATAAGGACACTCGTTATGCCAGTGTCCAATTTCTCCGCACTGGTGACAGGGAAATTTCTTCATAGCCTCCTCCCTGCTCATTTTGGGCCGGGGCTTACCTCCTCCCCCACCCCCAGGACTTTGGTTCTGAGTGTTTTTGACCATATTACTCAACTGTTTTTCCTGCTGTTCTGCGAGCTTCACCTGAGCCCACATGACCTTTTCCTTGAGTGCCTTTTTCTTTTCTGCCATCTCGTCCTCGCAGTACTTTGCGTACCGCAGGACCTCGTCTATCTTTTTGGAGTGCCAACAAATTTTGTTATCCTTTATCCACTGACAAATTTCAGGCCTTAAACCGTTTAAAAACCTGTAAATGAAATGCGTCATATCCTTCATCTCGATGTTATCTATACCACTGTATGTTTTAAACACCTGCAACAGCCTTTCATAATAGGAGTGCACTGTCTCGTCTCTCTCCTGCGTGGTTCTATCTATCCTGGTCCAATCTGTTTCCTTTGCCGGCACCTTATTTTTCAAATGCAGCATTACTTGTTAATATTTTTTCATCACTTCAATCGACGGCTCCCCTGTGTTAGAGTCCCTCGGGTACTCCTCACTAGGCCAGCCTATGGCAATTTTACACTCGGTCCATAGATCTACCGGGACCACAATGTCGAAAAATCCATCCAGGTCTTTCCACAGGCATTTCTGCACCTTTACGAACCTTTCCACTTGCCGGTACCAGTCAACTGGCTTTTCGCGCAATTTTGGGAAATCGTTAGTAAAGGACACAATATCCTGTCTGGACCATGGAACGTGCACATACCTCCCACCTGGCACTTCACGCATGGGGCATAATGTTTCGGGCTTGTCTACTTCTCTCAAAGGGTACTCAGGGGTGGCTTGTCTGGATCGAGCCTCATCTTTCTTTCGTGCCCACCTGCTTCTCCATTTTTCCACGTCTCCCCATTTCTGCAAAACCGCAATCAACTCTTTAATCTGCAACTTTTTCCCTGACACATTCAAGTTCTCTATATCCTTGTCTGAGAATTCAGCTCTGTAAGGCTTTTGTAAGGGTTTGGATCTTGAAATATCTACCCCCATACTAGCTGCAGTGTCTGTCAGTTTTTCGTGAAGCACTCTGGTACTTCTGGTAAGGCTTTTACACATAAACAGCAACTCTTCTTCAGAGTAGGTATTTAATCTGTCTAATCCCACATTTCCTGCCATTAATTCCTCTATTTCTACCCTCAGTTTGTAGAGGTCTAAAGGTTTCGTCTGCGGAGTCTGTTTCTCTAATTCACGACTCCAATTTTCAATTTCTTCCGGAGTCACCAAGGAAACACTCCTAGTACCTGACGTGGATTCTAATTTTATCTCTTTCGCATTAAAAGGATTATGCCTCTTCTGCACTCCCTTCCCGGTCTGTTTGTTTGGCAGGTCCAAGAACACAACTTCGGACTCGCACTCACTGGACTGATCGTCTATCAGTAAGGGCTCCTGCCTCGGCGGGGCCATGATTGGGTTCATAACTGGAGGGTTTGGACCTCCTTGATTATTCCCATACAACGGAACCACTGGTCCGATTGTTACCGGAATAGTCAAAGCCTCAGGACTGGTATTTAACTGGGAGATTTTCTGAATTATTTCTGTCCTCTGTCTAGCTAGGGCCTCTTGCTCCCTTTCATCTAGTACTCTTCCTAATGTCCGGTCAGGTATCATCTGTGGGGTCAGGTGAGGGGTAAGACTCGGGGCAGTAGGATGCGTTTCACTTGGTCCCCCACCATAATTTGGTTTTGGGAACAAAGTTCCTGTGCCAAATGACCTGCGCTCCTCCCCATATGGAGGCTGCAAAAAGGGCATTCCTGAACTTAATGGCTTTTCTTCGTTTTCATAAAGAGGTCCGGGGAAGAAGGCTCTTTCACGGGAATATTTTTCCTCCGGGCTCACGGGCATACTAGGATATATATTTCGTACCTCCGCGGGTCCAGGATTCTCAAAATAGGGCAGTACTTGACCACCTCCCCCCCTACTTAGGGATCTGTCCTCCTCCTTAATAGATGGACTCTGGGGATTCCCTCCTGTACTGGAAAGTCGGGCTCCCTCATCATAAGGGGGCGGACTTCTCGTAAAGATGTCATCTAACAATTCATCGTCCGACTCTCCAAGCGCTCCCCAATGCTTACTCTTTTCTGTCCTTTTCTCTCCCGCAGAAGGGGTACCTGCTGGCATCATGGGAAACAGACCCTCAACAATCATGCTCTGCCTCCACTGTTTCATCCTTTTATCCCTGGTCTCTTGTTTCAGCCTTGGGTACCACTTGGTCAGACCTTTGTCCATTCGGGGTTTCTCTCTTTCAAAAGCCTCAATCTCCCATTCCTCTAATGCCTCATATTGCGTTAGTCTCGGTCTGGGATGCAATTCATTCATGCGGGTTCTCAAATTAAATAAAATTCTGCCATTGAAAGTACCGACTAACGGAAAAGCCAATATTCCGTCATCTTTTGTGTACTTTACCCAATTTTCCAACCACACACAGGTATTGTACCCTCGGTCAAACATCATGAACGAGGCGGGAGTGTTCGGGGGCGGGACAATAACGCCCTCTCTGGACTTAATTGGTTTGTCCGTTTTGAAATAATTCTTTACCCTATTTACAAGGGACATTTTTCTCTTAGCTCCGTACATAATATCGTATCTATTGGCTTTCCACTGATCCCTTTCAAACCCTTGGTTTCTTGGATCGGGTCTAGTCTCTGGACAATACGAGTGCCACATACGATTTCTACGCTTAACTCTGTTTACAATGTCACCTCCAATCAGAACGCCTTTTGCAATTTCGTGCGACCTATGGGTGCACGCGTTCAAAAATCTCGACCAATGGGTGCGCGGCCCCTTCGTGAGACTGTCCTCACGCTCCGGCGCTTCACCCCTCCTTTACAATTCCAGCCCCGCTACCCGCCCGCTGCTTCTACCAATCCCAGCGCGGCACGGAGTGACGTCAGAGGCGCTTCGCGACTGACTCCCTCCCTTCACAAGGTAACGGAAACTTTCTTTCTTTCTAAAGTGCTAGTGCTTGGTTATTTAACAACGAATACACATTCGCCACAGTGCTCAAGTGTCTAGACAGGACAGCGTTGTTTTACTGCAAGTAAACTACTTCCATTTACTTTTCACGCGCTGCGGGCAGATCTCTTCCGCCTACCCTTCACTCTAGCATCGGTGAACCTGTTATTCCCCTAAACTCATCCACTCTTCCGGGATATATCCGAGTCTAAGGTTTCCCAGCGGACCCCTCTGCTTTCACCCAAGCTCCGAGGAACCTGCTACTCTTCCGATGTGACCCTTACTAGGTTACGCCACTATGGGAATTTTGCCAATGAACCTCGTTACTGACATTTATTCACACACGTATTCAGAAAAACCCTAGTTAGTGCTTCCCGGTTATCCTAACCTGCACCTAACTTTTCCTTAAGCCTGTGACCTCAAGACAATGGATTCTATTCACCACTTGCCTTTTCAATTCCCCGGGGAGTTCGGACAACACTGACTGACACGGTTTACAAATGCATGGATAAATACATATAACAAGATAAGAACAAGAATAACAATAATAAAACAATTCATGAATTTCAGCAGCGTATTCACAAGAGAGTGATCGGGTCCCTCGGAACAGCCGCTCTTATAGCAGCATTAATATACTAGCAGCTACCGACTTAGCTAGCCTAACTAATCCTGCCTAACCTTCAACTAGTCCCTAACCATCCTCTGCTAGCCAGAAAAACTGATAGAGCGCGCGAGGTCACCCAGCCAATAATTTCGCCGTTTCCGGCTTTGGGCCCATATACTTTCAATTTACCATATACATTGATCGGGCGACTTCACGGGCTCTACCAATTTGTGTGTGTTTCCCTACTGTTATTACTCAGCGTACCCGACTTACCATCCACCGACACGGGTACCTATGACCTCAACGGATCAGGGAGCTAGCTGTAAAAGGAAAGGCAGCAAAATATCAAGCCAAAATGACATTCAATACTGTTTGTAAATGACCACGGACAACTGGAAGTTTTAAAAGCTTTATCTAAAGTTCGTTTTCGTTGAGCATTAGGTTTACAAGAATGAGACAATTAATAACCAAGATAATGAAAAGTACATAACTATAGAGAAATAAAGTCAGGGTAATCATGAAAATACTAATATGAGATGCAACAAGAAACGCTATGCATTTAAGGTAAAAATTCTTTAGATAGTTTAAGTAAGGCCGTTCTAGACCATATCAGAAAATGACAAACTGCAATGCAAAATATGATTTCTAAAAGGTAGGATAACATAGGATCAAGTTAAGAAAATATGCAATTGACTTTACGTTTCAATAGTTGCGGCAAAAGCATGGAAAAATCAACATGTGCAAAGGTGTGTCTTTATTAAAGCAAAAGACAGAAAATTAGGAAGGTGCAAGTTCAAAGAATTTAGAGCAATATTTACCTAGACTGGTGTGAAAACCAAACCCTGGCCACGGGTCAGTTAAGGACAGGAAACCCTCAAGGAGGATACCCCTCAAAGGACAGCAGGTGCAGAATGGACACCCCGGACAGGACAGGATACCTTCAGATTAGGAATCAGGACAGGACCCTCAGGACAGGACAGCAAACCCTCAGGACAGGACCGCTCAGGACAGGACCACACCCGCAGTTTGGAAGCAACGCCTGCGCTCCACCCTCTCTGCAGCTATCGATCAAGACCCCGATTGGATCAGCGAACTCCCAGCAAAGTGCTTCGCCAGCACTTTAAGGTTCAGTAGAACCTTAGTCTATGGTCAATTTCGGACAGAGTGCTCCGCAGCGCTCTGTATCTCCAGTCACCTATTGAGTATGATGGGTCAGTGACAGGTCAGCTAAACCAGACAAGTCGGACAATTTCCCTAGGTGAACCCAGGGTAGATATACAGTTTGGGGACGGTATACCACCCCCCAATGTTGCAAAGTGTCAGAATCCCTCAATTTGGATTGGTCCTAAGGTAGGCTTTGGGTAACACACCAATCATAACACACTATTTGGATGCCTAATTTGCATCTTTGGGTACCGCCTAGCAAGATTGGGGTTCCCATGAGAAACTGCAGAGAAATACAATTGACAATTAACATTGTTGCCGAGTAGGGACACATGGCTCCATTTTCCTGGGTTTTCAGGTCAGTTCTCAGGAGCATCTTGCCCATCTCTGCCAGCTGGCCAAGTTCCACCAGTGAAGGCTGTCAGTTCCCCAGATGGAGGAGCATGCGCAGAAAGGCCCTCCAAGATGGCATTCAGTTCAGTCAGACCCCCATTCCCCGTGGTACATGAAAAGTAAGCGAGAACAAATTAATACATAGAAATAACATTATGAAAACACATCACAGGGTTTGTACTTTCAACTTATCACTATAAAATATACTTATGCAACCTAAATGTTAGCTACATATAAACAGACACAAGAGCAGTGGCACGAGCAGTACCACGTTACTGGCAAAGCTATGTATTACGCATGCGCATCTATTTCCCTCCAACTCTGCAAACACATCAGGACACGTGAGTGTGACTGACGCATGCGCAGACACTTACTTCCAAGCAGCGGCCATTTTAAAATACTCGAGTTAATTATTTTAGTAAAACACATAGGCAAGCGTCGGGAAACCTCGTTTAAACATAGAATAAACGTTAGTAAGACGTACAACTTATTAATGGATTACACATAGACGAGGTTCATGAATTCGGCAAGTCGCAAAATATGCGAAGCTTTGCTTCATCAAGTGTCAGTGCATGACTTTTTGGAAATTAACAAACAATCCAGGTTAATATGCCTGGGTAACTGGGGCAGTTGCAGCTTTCCAGGCATACTACAGGGAAGCACGCACACAAGTCCTGGCAAGTCTCTTAAGTAAGACAAAGATATGTTATGTTATGTTATGTTAATCGATTTTTTAGAGCGCACAGCTGCCCCAGCAAAGGGGCGTCCCGGCGCTATAACTGAGAAGGTAACATAACTAACAAGAGCAAAGAAGAGTAGCGAAATTTTAATAGGGCAGGGGGAAAAGATACGTTTTAATAGCTTTCCTGAAAATAAAAAGATCTTCTAAAGATCTAATGTGGACAGGAAGCGCATTCCAGAGCTTGGAAGCCAGCACTGTAAATGATCGACCGCCTAATCTGCATTTTTGGAAGCGTGGGACAAGTGCTAGCTTTTGACCTGCAGAACGAAGGCTGCGTGAAGGAGTGTACAGAGTCAGGAGGTGTTGGAGGATGGTAGGGGTATCAGTATTAAGAATTTTAAACGCCAAACAAAAGGTCTTAAACTCTATGCGTCTGATTACAGGTAGCCAGTGCAATTTAAAAATTGTGCTGCGGGCTGAACAGAAGCGAGGCAGGCCCACCAGAGCCCTGGCGGCCGCATTCTGTACCCGTTGGAGTCGCAGGACCTCCGCCTGGTTAGCGCCCAAAAACAGCGAGCTAGCGTAATCAAGCCTCGATAAAACGCTAGCTTGAATCACCATCTGGCGTGTGGGGGCATCAAAAAATTTGAGGATAGGCCTCAAACCACGCAGGATGCCGAAGCACATGGATGCTACCTTCTTAGTATGACATGCGAAGGTTAGTTTGGAGTCTAACCAAACGCCAAGATTTTTTAGTTCGGAAACAGGTTTTGGGGGGGGACCCAGCTCGCTAGGCCACCAACTCGCACCCCACAGATCAGGATGTTTCCCTAATACCATCACCTCGGTTTTGAGGGTCGACAGTAAAAGTAGGTAGAGTGTTTTTACTAAAGATATTCATGACGTTTATTCTTCTCCAAGTTCTTTGTTTTACACACTATGGCATAGATGCATCAAGCTAAACACCGCTCGCAAAGGGGCAGATTCTCAGAATCTGCACCTTTGCGACCGGTATTTTTGCATTTGGGATGCATCATCAGCAAATCCTTATTTTTTTGCTAATAAGGAATCGCAAAATGGATGTTTGATGAATCTATGGGAATATATCTAAAAACAGGCAGCTGAAACATGTTTTGTCTACAATACTTTTTCGAAGCTGCAGGACATAGTTCAAGATAGCAATGGATTCTTAAGGCAAGGGATGGCAAGAAGTGGCCCAGTTACATATATTGTTTAACCCCTGGACATTGGGGTGGGAGCGAACCTATACTACCCGAGCGCCTTGATTAGGATTCAATGTATGTGTCACTTGGTATGCCACAGGATTATGTGATTTTTGTGTGCTGTCATCTCAACTCACAGTAACGTGAGCCTTTCATGTACACTCTTTGCACTCTTGTAAAAGTCTTCAAGAGGAAACACTGGTTGACTGCCTGTTTGGTGATATATTGTGTGTAGCAGGAAGGAAACTTGAAGAAGAATAAAAGTGACAAAATATCTTTAAGAGGAACGCCCTACCGACTTTTACTGGCGACATATCATTTTCTTAAAAGACTTGTCAGGACATGTTTGAGTGCTTCAGTGACTCTTTGTCAAACTTACCGTGCGGTGACCCTGATCCAGGACGGAACGTGCACCCATGGCGGCAGGGTGGCGGTACCAAGTGAGCACCATGACTGGGACAGTCTTCGCCCTAATGTACTTCCTCCCACTCTGACCAGGTACTTGACGTACTAACCTTATATTATAGTCATCAATTTTGTTTTGTGTATACTACAGGGAATGTCATATCATTCAAAGCTGAGTTATGTGCAAAGTATAACTATGCATTGGAGCAGTACAGTCCAGTGTGCAAATGCACATTTTCTTTCTTTTTCTTTCCTAACCGTAAGATACATTTTCCCAGTGCACATTTGTGATTTTTTTTATTTCTCCACAGAGAAATCATTTTCCTCATGGAGAGAACCCTCTCCATGCACCAAGTCTGAAAGTGTTTCATGTCTACTCCCATTCTGGGAGGGGAGTTCCTCCAGCAGTTTTCTTGAGTAAATCAATGAGGCTGGAAAAGAGTTTGTGAATGCCATCACACTCATGGTAAACTTTTCTTTGATATCAAAAACAATGCGAGGAGTATCCCCTATGAGGTTGAAGAACAGGCGTATCTGGAGGACCGGTTTTTGGCAACAAGGAGGAAATTCATCCTTTTGTTTAAAACCCCTCACTCACCACCTAGTGGTGACATGCTTCATCATCGGGGTCCACCTTGGCGTCCTAGCGACACCAAGGTGTGCTGCGACACCTGGACTACAGTGGAGCGGGTTGTGACTGTGGGTGCAAAAAAATTAAATGTTAAAAATTGTCCTGGTTGTACTCAAAAAATTAATTTTAATTATAGAGCAACTGAACAATGTTTAAAAATATAAGGGCGAGATCCTGGTAGGGGGGTTACGACCAAAGGGATCTCTATATGTGTTGAGTGGTCAACATGTTTCTACCTTAAGGGCTGTTGCCCGGTATTCGTCAGGACCAGAATAACAGGAGGACAGGAGGTGCGTGCTCCCTAAAAAGCACACCCGTTCCTTGATCCCCTGTGTGTCAATGCCTATAGCGTAACATATTGAGTTACTGGCAAGGGAAATCAGGTTCGACCTACTCCTCGCGTCCTCTGCCTAGCCGAGCAGAGGACGCGAGGAGTAGGTCGAACCTGATTTCCCTTGCCAGTAACTAAATATGTTACGCTATAGGCATTGACCCTACGCCCTGCCCGTTGAAGCGCTGAGAGCTCTTATCCGAGTCTCTTTTTTGCTTATTCGCCTGCCCATTTATTGTATTGTGCAGCATTTACCACTGGCCATTTTTGCCAGTAGGCACACAGGGGATCAAGGAACGGGTGTGCTTTTTAGGGAGCACGCACCTCCTGTCCTCCTGTTATTCTGGTCCTGACGAATACCGGGCAACAGCCCTTAAGGTAGAAACATGTTGACCACTCAACACATATAGAGATCCCTTTGGTCGTAACCCCCCTACCAGGATCTCGCCCTTATATTTTTGAACATTGTTCAGTTGCTCTATAATTAAAATTAATTTTTGGAGTACAACCAGGACAATTTTTAACATTTAATTTTTTTGCACCCACAGTCACAACCCGCTCCACTGTAGTCCAGGTGTCGCAGCACACCTTGGTGTCGCTAGGACGCCAAGGTGGACCCCGATGATGAAGCATGTCACCACTAGGTGATGAGTGAGGGGTTTTAAACAAAAGGATGAATTTCCTCCTTGTTGCCAAAAACCGGTCCTCCAGATACGTCTGTTCTTCAACCTCATAGGGGATACTCCTCGCATTGTTTTTGATACATTTCCTCCAGGGGAATAGGAGAAGTCTCTAGTTCACTTTCGAGTGAACGAACTCCCTTACTCTCTTTTTTGTTTGTAACAAACTTTTCTTTGACCCTCCCACTCAATACATATTTCCTGGTATCTACAGCTGTGCAATTTACCATCTTGTGATGTGCAATCATGCAGTAGTAAATCCATTTACGTCTCACATGTATGCTGTTGTGAATGGGTGTCAGAGCAAACACAAGGAGATGATGGACGGAGTGCTGAAACTTTTCAAACACTCAAGCTATCCTGGCTGATGAGGGGTGAAAACCCGAAACCGGTCCTAGGATGCTTGTCTCCAGTCCAGAGAGGACCTGGCCTGGCAGTTAGGGCAGGACTGTTCCCATGAGGCACAGGGTCAAGACTGATTTGCATATGGCTGGGTTCAAAATGGAATGGCATGGTGAGCAAAGACGATGGATTTAGGCCCAGATCCCTGTACTGGGGTGAATGTATGACATTGTTCTGCATTTTGTCCATCAATTGTTCTTTTTGTGAAAGGGTGTCAGGCAGTAACAAACGCATTCTTTGCTGTAAGCATGGCCATAAATGGCTTTGTGACTTGGATCCTAATTGTTCACCAGAAAAGATGATAAATTGACTGAACACCCGAGGGCTGTTAAATAATGTTACAATAACGTATTGATCGACTGAACATTAAACCACTGTGAATGGAATAAACGAAGAACCCAGGATACAATCATCAAGGAGCTCATGCATAAATGACATTAGGGGAATTTATTCTAGATCAGAGGCATGAGTCAATACATCTGGAATGTAGTTGACAATAATCTTGGCTAAGGGTGCAATTCCATCTGCGCACTAAAACCCTAAGGGACGAATATCAATGAGTCTGAGGGAAGGCCTTTAAATAACTTAGCAAAGCTGTACATTTCCGAATGGAGATCTCTCTCTTATGACAATATAATACCATTAATGCAGTACATATTGTATGTGCCCATATGACAATATATATGCCTTGAATAATAACTGCCATGATTTAAGTCAAAGGGCACACAGTTAGAATGCTTTGCCATGAATACAAAACCAAAACTAAAGATTTAAAAACAACCATTATGGTACTATTATATTCCATTATCCATTTGTAAGTAAAGGCATTTGTTCTTAATATGATAAAACGAGAAAGCACAAATGTGTTCTTAAATAACGTATGGTGCTTTGCTGAGATTGTTTATAGGTTGATGGTA
Organism: Lissotriton helveticus; assembly: GCF_964261635.1. Taxonomy (NCBI): domain Eukaryota; kingdom Metazoa; phylum Chordata; class Amphibia; order Caudata; family Salamandridae; genus Lissotriton; species Lissotriton helveticus. The sequence goes on along the minus strand of NC_136072.1, from coordinate 182,552,912 downwards.
ATACTGCAGTAACACCATTCCTCTTTAGTAAGGTAATTTTTCAGACTAACCTCAGTCCTTGGAGTTTTTCTGACTAGAATATTGGATATACGATGGGTTACTGCAACATAATCTAAACCAGGTCAGGAAAAAAAACAATCAAAAAACTTCAAAAGATGGGTATGGAAAGTACTGTTCCTGTGTAAAAGAACCCCACTACCTCCTTTGGGCACATAAAAGAACTTGGAAAATGTTCAACACCATTTTCTACGTGTTTGGGAGACAGTGTTATAAACACATTCAGAAAGCTGAAACCCAAAACACCCTCAGATTTAACCATAGGCCTGGTCAATTAACCCTAAACATAGCAGATTTCATATGAAGAACCAAAATAAGCGGACCTCTCAGAGTTCAGGGGCCACAGATCTGAGATGCCTTGAACCAAGGTTTGAGAAGTTAGCCAAGTCTAGTCACCTTCATAAAAACCCTGAAGTTAGCCTCTTCAATTAAACCTTCACCTCACACCAATGACACAATGAGTCTGCAAATTTCAGTACAAAAAAGGAATGTGCTCCTTCTCCCAACATGTTTAGCCTGTGCATAATAAAGGACATTGCAGAGGGTTGCCATGACAACCCTTCCTGTTGAACCACCTAGAAGTTCCTCCCTTAATTATTATAGGTAACTATAGGAGATATACTACATACAACTAGCAAGAACTGCCTAGTGAGAAGAAGGACAACAAATAGTGCTGTGCAAAGCAACTAAATTAATTACAGAACACTTTTGCATAGACCTTACTGGGCTCTAATAATATAGATTTTAAATGCTGCAACATTTCAGATTGTTTATTTTCAAGGTAAGAAAAAAGATTCTGTAACATTACATAAAGTGTTATTCACGATTAAATTAGGAAAGGCAAGGGAACCAATTTTAAATGAATCATTGTAATCGTGTGGAGATACCTAGATTCAGAAACATAATTTGAATTCTAAACTGATCCATTTTAACTTATAATGGAAAACCAGAGTTTTCACACAGCATTTCAAAACTGACATTATTAGCCCAAAAACCTTTAACGGAAATATCTATGTTAGCCTAATTTGTCAATGCTGGAAAAATCAAATCTTCTTAGGATCCTGGCATCAGAGGTTTACAATGTTGCTCTCTCACTACAAACAGCTCCACCTGTCTGTCTCAGACAGCATTCTATACATTATTCCACAGAGCTAATCCTTACTCGAGATTAGATAGCTTTTGTGTCAATCTCAGTTGCCTTGCTCGTATCGGTGGATTTCCTCCTTATTCTATGTTCAACCTGCCCACAGAAGCTTTTCGGTTTCTCCCTTGGTAGACTCATTGGGGCATATTACCAACGACTAGCGATAATTTTTGTCTCTAACTTGTTTAGAGACAAAAATTATCGCCGCACATCGGCGATTTTTATCGCAGATAAACCTTGCTATTAGCAAGGTTTATCGCAAATGCGATAAAAAACGGCCGCAATGCATGAATATCGCTGAAAAGTCAGCGATATTCATGCATTATCGAGCAAATGCTCTTAGCCATGTTATCCACCTCCCATTGGATAACATGGTGAAGAACTGCTCAGGGCAGGTGTTAGCTTTTGGAGATATAGTTGGTAATAGGAGATAGCGATGTTAGCGACTGTTTCCAGTCGCTAACATCTTGGCACGCCCACTTTGCATGTCATTAGTGATAAATATCACTGACATGCAAAGTGGGGCCCAAGATGGTCGCTATCTCCTATTAGCTGTCACTAACTGGTGTTAGCGACAGCTTGGTAATAGGGAGATAATTTTATCTCCGCTTTCTTGGCTTTTAAAGCCAAAAAAAGCGGAGATAAACCCCCTTGATAATATGCCCCATTATTCGTCTTGCTCTGTACGCATTATTGTGACTATGAAAAAAAATTGCTTCAGTGGTTGGAGAAACCACTAAAAAGTCAAGAATATACATACTAACTTTTTTTTGCTGTACAAACGTGATGTAACCTGATGTGACAGTGGAAGCGCCGCAGGGAAGCTTGGTCTCCCAACCTGAACCTATTAGTATGCAAGAAGGAAAGAGCACAGCTACAATTGCAACAGAAGGTGAGAAAAGAGAAAGGCAAATTACTAAGCACTCAAAATTAAGAGAGGACGTTTTTGTGACCCTATGTGCTAACAGCAGAAAACACAACCCTGGCATGTTCCCTGGAATCAATCTCAGGATGTCAGTGGCATCTTTTCCTGTGGATAATAGAGGTGTACATGTGTTTGGGCAAAGAGGAGTGCGTTTCCAGACAGGTCATCCCAAGGGAGATGGCAGGAGAACTCTGCGGTTTCCGCTGCCTCTCAAGGTGCAAAGGTGTGGATTTAGAAATAAGGAAATCTGCCAAGTGGAGAATTTACTTTTGATAAAACATGTCATTGCAGGTTTTCCCCATGTCTTCCCTAATGCATTATTCTCTACACACCAAATAGAGGCCTTTTTCACCCTACTTTTAAGAAGGAAGGGTATGCCTTTCTCTAGGAAAAGGGAAATTAACTGGTGATTACACAGCTGTCATGTTGTCCAAAGAAAATGTCAACGTGTTGTCTTTCACTCACTAAAAAATTGCAAAATACAATTTTTACTGTTTTCACTGAACCTGTGTGGGTAAATCATTTCTAATGGAGGGGTCAGTATAAATGTAAAAACACAAGAATACATGTATTAATATTATTATTAGTTGTACCAGTACCAATAGCACTGTTACTCATAAGAATGTAGTGTATTGGCATCCACAGTAGGGCTATATCTGTCATAGTCATAAGGGAAACAGAAAAATGCCCCAACAGGCCACTTTCCTATTATCTATGTGACACGGAAAACGGCTTCAGAGAGGTCTGGAGGGGGTTAAATATTTTTAATTATTTGTGTGAAAAAGAACTAAATAATTGTAGCAATCAAGTGACCTCTGAGACAACTGTGAATCATTTCCTACCTATTGTGGACCGCCCTCGGGGGAAATATTTGTGTCACCTCCCTCCCCAAACTCTCTCCCCCCCTCCTTCCTGGCAAGCAGCAGTAGCTCTGAACTGTGCTGGTTTTCAACTTTTCGGAGCAGACATGGGGCTGGCAGGGTGTGAATTCTGCTCTGATCTCAAGGCTGTTCTTTCATGCAGCCTTCACTTTGTACTGAGAATTCAAAACTAAAATGAGCACCTCCCCACTACACATACCAATTAATTCGTTTTTCAAAATTCACATACAATTGTGGTGAAACATTCACAGCTATTAAGAGCTCAAATACATCTTGGTTTGTTGTTTCACACCTGAAGACATCTTAGACAACCACATTGCTAATACCAATTTTCACTTACATTTTGGAATCAAGTGCTTGATTTCTTGGTATTGTGTGTGTCATATAGTTGTGCTGGAACTAGAGGTGAGGAATGTGTTGCAGGACCTCCAAATATCATGGACGAGTAAGATGGAGAATGAACAACAGAGCAGGCTTTGAATTTTATTCCTGCAGAATTTCTTTTAGTTTTTTTTATTTTATGTCAGAAATGATTACAACAAAACATCAGTAACATAGATAAAAAATTCCAAATGACACACCAGTTAAAAAAAAGAATCAATCAAATGTCATCAATGAATATATATGTATATAAATAAGAAGAAAAGCAGAGAAAGGGAGAGAGAAAAAAAGAAAAAATAATAATAGAGTGAGCGAGAGAGATTAATCTAACCTCAAGCCAAGTATCATCAAAAAGATTCATAGACTACTCCCATTGAAGGCTGGACCAACTTTTCCCCACCTTCTTAAGAACTTGAGGACCTCTAGCCTTGGCCACTGCAAGTTTGCACTCATATATTTGATGTAGCATCGCCCACCATTCAGTCACTTTCAGTGGTAAGGGACTTATCCTGGCCCTTACAATGCATAAACGACCAGTAACAATAATAATAGAAATTAATAACCCATCACTAAAGTCAAGGCCCGGTTTAATCCCAAACATAATTTCTTAATTAGACAATTGGCATTCAAACTCATAGCGTGCTGTTAAACAGTTCAAAAAGACTATCCTGAAAAACTTGAAGCTCCGGACAGCCTGTGAACATGTACTAAATCAGCTGCGAAGCAATGACATTTGGGACAGTACACCTTATCAGGGTTTCCAAACAATGACCATTTTGAGATGCAATCAGACATATAGTAAAGCATACAAATTGTTCTAAATTTCTGCAACTTAAGGCTCACTGAGATCACTGACAGGTCTACTTCTTCAAAAGCCTCCTGTATCGCTGTAGTTGAGGTTTCAGATGCAGGGAGCCGGCTCCATTCAGAAGCTAATAACATACTTTCATCCTTAGTATGTAGGATAAACTTCTGGTATAATAAACTTATAGATTTTACCCGCAGTGGTCGACACTTAACCTACAGCTATGCAAAAATAGTCCCACACCTGCAAGTATTTGAAGAAAAAACATTGTGGGATCCCATATGCTTCCTGTAGTGAAACAAAAGTCCGAAAGCCCTGAAGGTCATACAACTCTCCCAAATTGCACCCCCCCCCCAGTTCTTCCCAGATTTTCTCAATGTTATCATGAAATATATCTGGGAGTATTGGGTTACCCCAGAGCGGGGTATACATATGAAAGGCAGGTAGGGAGTATTTAGTATAGATTACCTGCCAGATCCGCACTATATCCCTAATTATCGTAAATCAAGCCCTCTTTAAATAATTAGGGTCTGTCAATTTATGAAGTGAATACCTGGTGTCGAAGCCAAGTGCAAATTGGTATCACAGTAAAGATAACTCAAATTCTTGCCCAATCAGTAGATTCTGAATACGATCGGTGAACGCTGCCCAATAGTACAATTTAAAATCAGGAAGGATAAATGCACCTTGTTTTTATGAGAGTTTTAAAAAGTGAATAGCACTTCTAGCCCTCCTTTAGCACCATATAAAACTACTGATCACACCCCGTTAAAGCCTAATAAAAGAATCCAGAACACGAATTTGTAAGGATCAAAATAGATAAAGAAATGTAGGCAACATATTCATCTTAATGATATTGCACTGGCCCACGATGCTAAGGGGAAGCTGGTGTCATAACTGTAATTTAGCGGGTGCCGCCTGAGAAAGAGGCTCAAAGTTAAGTGGAATAATATTCTCCAATAGGCTACTTAATCTATTTCCTAAGCATGTAGCTATGGTGGTTACACCTATTGTTGGGGTATCTGGTTGGAAATTAAGGATTATCTGTGTTATTATACGTTTAATTTATACCCAGAGAAAACTCCAAATTGATCCACATCTTTTGCTATAAGAGCAAGAGTAGCCAATGGATTAGTGGAAAAGAGCACAATATAGTCAGCGTAAGCAGTTATTTTGAGCTCAGTACCATTTAGTTTAACTGGCCGAATGCCTTTGTTCTTTAATACATATCTAAGTTATAGTTCTATGCAAAGAGAAAATAGTAGGGGGAAGAGTGTGCAACCCTTGCATGTGCCCCTATGTATTTTAAATAAGGTGGAGAAATTTTCCCCCAAACAAGACCTTAGCCGAAAAATTCTGATATAGGGTCTGAACCAATGATATAAACCAGCTCCCTAACCTAAATGCTTCCATAGTCAAGCACAGTGATTCTGAGACAACATGATCAAAGGCCTTCAGTGCATCTAACAGGATCATGCAGAACCAATATTTATTTTGTTCTGCAACATCAAATACTGCTATTGTAGTGTTAGTATTACTCGTGGTATCTCTGCCTGGCATGAATCCATCCGGTTGATCTGACAACAAAGTTTGCAAAAAGGGAGCCAAGTGCATTGCCAACATTTTTTTAAAAACCTCGGCGTCCGCATTTATCAGTGAGATAGGATGATAAGCGTCCATTTCCTCAGGTGGCTTATCCTTTTTGAGAAACACTACAATATTGGTTACTCTCCAGGAAGCAGGAGCATCACCTCCGCCACCGTGGAGAAGTGTGGCTCACTGGTTAGAGGAGGCAGACCCTGAAGCAGAGGTCAGACCCGGGACCAGGGTTCAATTCCCGACGCGGCAGGGTCTTGAGCCCAAATGTCCACGGACTCGATAATTCTCGCTTCGGTGCCTACTTGAATCACGGGTCCACACTCTGCAACTCTGGGCAATAGCTTGCTTAATCTCCACTACGGCCCCCCCCGCGGCGGGATGGCTGGCTTTCACCTTGGGGATGCCCAGTAGGGGTTATCTCACAGGGAAAAGCCAGGACGGGTTTCCAAAGCATGCGCTTTGAGACCTTGCGGTGATAAGGAGCTATATAAGAACCTTTGACATTACATGACATATGTAATCAAGTTGAAGAATTCTCGTAATAAAATGTCAATAAATACTTTATAGAATTCAGGCGGAATTGTATCCTCTCCTGCTGCTTTCACTGTACGCAAAGCCCTGACAGACACTTTAATATCCCCTAGCAGTACAAGTCCCTGCTGGGGATCAAGACGCATCAGACTGCATCCCTGTAAGTCATCTAAGATATGAAAATAGTCTGAACTTTCCGGCTTGCTATAGAGTCCCTGATAAAAAAGATGTAAACTGCTATGCTCGGGTTGTAAATAAGCCCCTGAGTGTTTAAGAAATGTGAAGATTTAGTCAAAGGTAAATAAATTATCCTTATAAATCTTGTTTATGTATAACAAATGCATAACGTTCTTTACATACATTGGGCCTCATTTACAATATTTTGACGCACGGCAGTGTAGTAGCCTTCCTGCTGCGCTGCAGTGCATCAAAGAATAGGGCAGGAATGCTCCGTATCTACAATATATGGTGCACAATGCGCTGCCATGCTCCAACGCAGGAAACCCTTGTGCCATGGCGCAAGGGTGTCCGCAATGTAGGGGTGATTGTTTTTGTGCAGGAAAGGACACCTTCCTACTCTAAAATATTAACAAGAGGTGTGTTTCTCTTTCTATGTGTGATGCAGAATGCAGCACACATAGAAAAAGGAAAAAGAGGAGAAAAAAAGGAAAAACAAGGAGAAATAAAGGTGTTTTTCCTCATTGTGCCTCCCTCCCTTATGTAACCTCAGGGGTGGCAAAGAAATCTAACGCAGTCCCAGGTTTATAAAACCTTGTAAATCTGGGAATGCGTCATGTTCCATGGATACTATGTGGGAACAACAACTGCAACACCAATGGAAGCCCCTTTCATGCAGAGTAATGCATAAAAGGGGGCCATATTTACAAGGCCATAAAAAAGCCACGCAGGGTGGCTTTATGGGGCCTTGTAATTATGGGCAGCCACACTGCACCGCCAGTGTGTCAAAAAGAATGATACATTGGTTGGCGCAAGGGGCTTGTAAATAAGCACCATTATATGTAATCAGTAATCACTTTGCCAGCAAAATGGATGGACGAAATCAGTGGGCACCCTTCAGTTATGCATGAAAGGCATCCACCAGAGCAGGCTTATGTATGAGCTTCGAAATGTGTTCAGTAAAGCAGTCTATACAAGATGTAATAGGACTACCTGATGTTAAGTGGCCTACATGCGTCTTCAGTAAATTAAGCATTATTTCCCTAATTTGGATATTTATTATCCTATTATTATGTTTTAAGCATTATGTAGTATTCCTAAGCTAAACCAATAACCTTTTACTGCAAAAAAACTTTGCATTTCTGGTAATTGATTACTTATTAACTTTTTTACTGGCATCGAATAGTATATAAGGGCCTGACTGAGGCCAAATCATTTCAAGGGTACCAGATGGCATTTTTCAACCAATCAAGCTGATAAAAAAGGTGGTATCCATTCTTATATCAAAATGTCCTTTCCCTTTTATGTAAATCTAATGTTTACATTTGCATCATTTGCCTTTAATTAGTGATGCTAAACCTTCTGGCTTCTCCACTACCACTCTAAGTTGCCCATTTATGTGGTTGTCTCCTTAAACTCGGAGTGTTGTATCATTTGAATAATCCTCATTCACCTATTCACAGCAACTACAAAAAGACTGGTAATTGTAAAATTGAAGCGCACTATTAACAAGTAGCTCCTCACACTGTGCAAGGTGCACTGGAAAGCCAGTTGAGCCTGTCATTTTACATTGGCCACTGAAGCAGAGGCGGTGGTCTCTAACTGCAATAGTTTTGTCTACTCAGCAGCATATCTGTTTGAAACAGGGTTCAGGGAAAGGTCTTTTGGTTTCCTTCCTCTTGACCCTTCCTAACATTCCAAATGAAACACCTCAGGCATATCCGTTTCCAAGAAAATATAATTTCTCCCCAGTTATGCTTACAGTACAATGTTGTTGCATTCTTAACTGTTGGAATTGGGGGTCTCTAGTTGGCACAGGTATGTACTTGTGACAAATAGGGACCGTCTCCTCTAGTCAGGGTAAGGGGGTACACTCCTAAAATAACCCCTGCTCAACCCCTTTGCAGCTTTGCAGGAGCAGATAGGCTTATCTCAGAGGCATTGTGTGAAGCATTTGTGAACACATACAGTAATCAAGTGACAACACTACAAATGGACACCACACAGGTTTTATATGTACAAAAATAAGTATCTTTTATGTAGAGTTACCACAAGACCACAAACGACAAAAATAATCCACAATACTATTAGAAATCAAGATTTCTTGTTAAAAAGGCTTAAATCAAAGTTCTGTGTGAGTCGATAACCCTGTCCGGCTACAGCGTTGCTGAAATAACACAGAGTCTAACAAATCCAGCGGACCACGTCGGTCCGGGCCCACTCAAATGTCGACAGACTCAGTCACAGTACCTTTACCTGAGGCGTTCGTCACGGTGCAGAAAAGAAAGCGTTGCAGGACACGTTGTCCCTTGATGCGGTGCTGGCAGCGGCGTTGCGGTGCTTGCAGCTTGTGGTGTGGCGACAGAGCCGGAGTTTGGGAGCTGGCATCGATCAGTCCAGACAGCGGTACGAGTCAGACGGTGCATCGCGAAGCGTGCACGGTGGTGCCCAACTCCGATGCATTCACAGGACTCAAAGTCAGCAACAGTGACTGCATCGGTCAGACCAGTACGAGTCGGCGTAGCGAGGCGTTGCACGTCGCGGTGTCCACAGGTTACGGTGCAGGCAACGGCTCGGTGACGGCGTCAGGACAGAGTCGGTGAGCTCAGAGCTTACGTTGCAAGATGCGGACGTTGTTTGATGCGGTGCCTACAGGACACCGGGCCGGTCATGAGGGTCGGTCACAGCTCCCTTCCTCTGTAGCCACTGAAACCGCATTTCCAGCAGCAATCCACAAAGGCTGGTAAAGTCTACTAGTCCTGAGACTTTGGTCAGGGGGCAAGCTCTCTTCCAAGCCCTTGGAGATCCTTCGCAAGTTGAAAATAAAGTACGCAAATTTCTTTCTCTTTTCTTTGGCACTTAGGCAACCACTGTAGGCCAATCCCCCAAGCAGCACAGTCCTATTCAGGTCCCAGGTGCAACTCCTCCCTCCCATCTAGATGCAGATCTCTCTATTCTACACTGGGCTGACTCATTCTGTCTCCTGGAATCCCCCAGCCCTGTCACTCACAAACTCCATACAAGGAATACACAACCTAGCAGAGGCAGGCTTGGAAAGGTTAGACAGGAAAATATCCACTTTCTTAAAGTGGTATTTTCAAACACAGAATGTTAAAACCAACTTCACTAAAAGATGTATTTTATCATTCTGAGTTCAGGCATACTAAACACGGATTTCTACCATGTTCCCTGAGTCAGTTAGGATTATAAAATGTAATAATCTAACTGCCCATTCTGGCCTATAGAGTACAATAGTGAAAAACGACAATGGCTGAAATTCACTATTAGGACATGCCACACACATCAGGGCTTGTCTTACCTTATACTTACAATGCACCCTGCCCTTGGGCTTACCATAGGGGTGTCTGATATGAAGAAAAGGGAAGGTTTAGGGACTGGCAAGTGGGTGCACTTGCCCAGTCAGCATGGCAGTACCAGACTGCACACAGGCTCTGCAATGGCAGTCCTTAGACACATTTTAAAAGGCTGCTTTTTTGGGTGGCACAACCAGTGCTGCAAGCTCACCAGCAGCATTTGGACTTACAAGCCCTCAGTGCACTGTACTAGGGTCTGACAAGTAAACCAAAACAAGCCAATCCTGGAATCACTAATCCATACATCAATTTATATTAGGGAGAGCATATGCACTTTAGCACTGATCAGCAGTGATAAAGTGCCCAAAGTCATATAAACAGCCAACAACAGGTCAGAAAAAATTTAGAAGGAAGGCAAAAAGTTCAGGGATGACCCTGCAAAAAGGGCCAAGTCCAACATTAACCATTCAATAAAATGGACTGTTTTACCCGTGCAAGTAGTAGTACTTCTGTTTGGTGCACTTTACTCCCTTGAATAAAGGCAAGTTCTAATATCACTGCATACCACCTGGCGTATTATGTAATGGGATTCCAAGTATACCTCTACTTAACTTGCTTATTTAGTTCAATTACGTGAAGTTTGTAAATGTCTTTTTTTATTTTTTTTTCATTTCAAAGTATTTTATTGTGAAAAAATGTTTAAACATACAATTATCATTGCTTCACCATCGCGGGGTAACATCTTATTTGATATCATCTCTGGCTTTTCTTGGTGGGAGCATGCCTTACACAGGAAAGTTTTGCAAGATATTTGGAGGATATATTCTGCTCAAACCTGTCCCCCAAAGGCAAAAATCGCACAAATTTTTTGTTTTATGCGACGTACGTGAACATTTATTACGTTTATTATAATGTGAAATTTTGCCAGTTATAAGAGGCGAGGCCCATTCGATAAAAAGGAGTTGTGGGCCTACATTCTTTGTTACAAAGTATGCAAGAAACAGTGAAACAGTAATGTTGATATTGATCTGCATGCTTTTTTCCAAAGTTCAATATCGCTTGTCTCATACTTTAAGGACTGAAATGGCATCAGAAATTGTAGTTTTTTGATCACTTTTCAAAATGTCATCATACATACCATAATCAATGAACAATGCGATGAAATTATCTTGATCTTTTTTATAGCAAAGGGGGGGGCTCGGAAACACATAACTTACTTTTTTCTTGTGTACATTAATATAACTCAGCAAAAGAGTGGAAACGATTGACACATTTTATTACCAAATTTAGAAAGTTCAGAAGAACATCAAAAGAACAATCTCAGCATTTCTTTGAGATAGAAGTGTGACAGCAATCTTTATTAGCAATATAAAACTCGATATACATCTAAACATTCTGAAATTATGGTGTTCATCATGCCCGACCCATGGCAACAAATTGTTTCTTCAGACTATTCAAGATGCAATTGAACATTTTCTGCATTTCTTTGCTTTAAATGCAAACAAGACGGTCCTTTTCAGTTTTAACTGTGTCGTATCATATTCACTTTACTAAAACTTAGGGCCTCGTCTTAATTTTCGGCGGATGGCCTGTCATTACACCATACAGACGGAGGATATTACCCTGTCCCCATGATGGAGGGACTGCCCACCAAATTGGTAAATCACCGCCAAGCCAAGCCAAGTATTTATAAAGGATTGGCAGGAACCGCAATCGCAGCATTTCCTGCCAATGCATCTGGCTGTTAGGTGAAGGGCTCATTAGCATAATGCAACCCTGCACCAAATAGTATTATTTTGGGATTTTGAAAAAGAAAATCCTAAAACAGGATTTTCTTTTTCAAAATATAAACAGGAATGGTATGTGAACAAGTGATCATAGTGGAGACGATGCAATGCTCAAAAAATGGGAACTTGTATTTAGAACGTGTACAACTCCCCCTGGTTTTTCACGTAATTCATAATCATACGTAATAAGATGCTGTAAAACAGTCTACAGGTCCGATCAACATTACTTTGCATGTAAACCAAGAAGGTGGGGTTTGCACTATGATCACTTGTTCACATATCATTGCATACAAATTGGTAATATATGCATTTGAAAGCCACTACAAGCAGTCCATTGTTCTCTTTCTTAACACTTGTTGAATGATAGCAATATATAAATTGTAGTAGTGGTAAATTATTGTCATCCCCCTGCCTAAGAATAGGACGCCCGTTGGGCTGACTAGACACCTACACAGACGCGGGAAAGACTCTACGGGGTGAGTTTCTACTTTTCATACTAGTCTGCAAATATGCCATAGCTATATTGATTTTATGGTAAGCACTTGTTATATGTGTATTATTGTCCACCTACGAGTGTTTTTCACCAGACTCAACATATGAGAACTTCTATTTAAAGTCTAAATGCCTCATGATCATCTTACTCACAATCGGGCCCATATATATCCTTCTTACAGTTTTTAATATGTGCTCTATTCACAACATTCTTTTTACACATAGTAATACGGACTTATCCCGATCTTCTTGTCCTTTTTCTCTCATTTGGCTAAGACAGAAGTTTATTATGGACTCCGTCCACTGACTATTTTATGTGGGGAAGCTGTCTACGTTAACTTAGTAGGTAAGAAACCTTATGCAGTTGAAAGTATACTTTATTGCTCTCGGTCACATGTCTATGGTGGTCCATTTATAACGCATTAGACAGATTTCTAGAGCCCACGGTATCTACCCAATGATCTGTTGTTCTTTAAGCTCCTTGACTTAGTGGTCACATTTGGCTAACTCAATCCATAACTTTGATAGGGTTGAGATTTGTTATTTTTCTACCCAACATTTATAGTCCAATAGATTTAAGAGGTTCACACCTGACTGTGTTTAGCTTCATTAGAGACACAGTTCTCCATAGAACATTTCTTATCTTTTGTTCCAAATAGTAGCATCGGAACTGGAATCACTTCTACTGTTTATGGATTACCACAGTATTTTGGAATATGGTTCTTTTAGTGATTCCGGCTGCATTCAATGAGAACTCCTACCATATATCGATGTTTTATTGATTAGGTAGGTGATCAATACAGTAATTCAAATCAGTATGGAGGGACTTGTCCATACTAACTTGCTAACGAAGTTATGTTGTTCAAGATTTTCTTTATAATTGACTTAGTGTAACTATGTTCTTTTTTCAAATAGACAGATGAGGACCATACATTACCTTGTACATTTGGGATATTCTTACCATATCTTCGGACAAAAATCTATACTGTATGGAGAGTACCCTATACCTGGCAAGGTGGGACTCACATCAGCCGTGCTTTGCATGTGACATCTCCTCGTATCATATTGGGAATAACCACACCAAGTTCGCAGATCATACTTTCTTGTATCAACTGTCATGGATGTCGGTCTCAAGCACCCCTTTCTATCCTTAACATCTGGGTCTAATTGACTTGGGAATCACGTTTGCACTATGGCTTGTCCCTAAAATCATCACCTCTCTTGACCTTTCTCTACAACTCTTTTTATAATTTTATATATCTCTATATCAGATGAATTATGATTTGAAAATATATCCTTAACTGTACATTCTTTGAGTTGTAAAATTTACAGCCTTGAAAAAGTAAAGTTGGTGAAAAAATGTCAGCTGTTTGCCTGAAGCAAGCACACGTTGAAAGATAGATTGTACAGATAAATATCGCTATTTCTTATGTGCTGAATAAATCGTGTTACTACTTCATATTCCTTTGTGTTTCAACTTCTCAATTGTTTTAATAAAGCTTCGGTGCTTGGATTGACAATAATTGTAAATTCGTTGAATGATGAAGGGATTCTATGTTGAAATAGATGGTGGATTCCTCTGAATCATTAAGAGTTACCCAAAATTTGGAATGAGTCCCACAGGACAATGGTTTATGTAAAATATATTGATCCTGGTGCTAGTGGGATATAGGGTTGTCCTTGTCTTTTATTCCTCTATAAAGCCTGAATGCCTGATAAAATGGCTTGGGATGGCTAGGGCCGACCACCCGGAGCATAATGAGCCCAAAATTATCAAGATTGGCCCCAAGGGGTCAGAGTTAGCAACAAGTAAAGGTTGGTCCCCCAGAGGTGCCACACATGAAACAGATGTAATGGTATGCTGCAAAAGGCAAGATATTCCCCTAGAGAGGGCCAATCCTCCAGAGGCTGGTACAATTATCTGTATTCGGTGCACCAATTAGAATATCCCAGGAACACCATGCCCTGGACATTGGTATAATGGCTGAGTGCATGAGCCACCCTAGTGCAAAGTCTAGGGTTTGGGTCCTCTCAGCAACACAACTCACATGCAGGATCTGAATTCCAGCTCCATATGGCACACAATATCTGTGCTGAGTCGGGAGATGGCTGGTGCCGCAGGGGTCTTGGGGCTCTCCCTACTGCTCTCAATGGAAAAGTAGTCTGTGAGAGCCTCATTTCAATGCTTTATTAACAATGTTAACGGCTGACAATGTAAGGTTTCACAGTAAAATGAATGTTATTAAATGTTCGTATCAAACCCATTGACTTCAAGGGTGGGTATAAACTGTATTACATATCGGTAATGTTCCCATTTCTTTCATTGTTGTTGCAATGATGAAGTAAAAGATGCTGTTGCTTTTACTGTTCTGGGGAAAAACTGGCAAAGCCAATAGGCCTGCTTTCTTGATAATGGCATCCACTTATGCCTAGTATAGGTAGGGTGTATCGTGAATATAGGATTCAGGGCTTGGTAGGGGTGTATTGTGTTATGAGGGTGTGTCTCCAAAGGTATTTCACTCTGCCTGATTGTACATATTTGTAATTTAATGAAATATATTTAGTAGTGTGTGTACTAAAAGTACTTTTCCTTTTCAAATGAAATAGCACTGACTGGAGAATGATGTATTGAATGTTGTAGTGTACCTGTGGGCTGGGTTTTCTAGCCCATACAACCTGTCCTGAGTAGGCCCAGGACTGCTCTGCTTCGCTATTATTAGAGTCAAGTGCACAATGGGTTATTTGGTTCCAAGTTAAGAGAAATGTATGGATGTGTTACTGGTGAATGACTCACATCCTTTGCAACTATATTAACCCAATTACTTACACGTCTCGTAAGTATGCTCTAATATTCATTTTACCCAAGAATATACATGGCAGAGGAAAATCAAATAGGCCAATTTTCAATTTGGTTGGCAACCTGTCAACCTGCAGGACAAAGTCCAGGACCTTTGTTTCACTGAAGTAGGACTGCATAACTGATGAAAATCTAAGTGCCTTCAGTACATGAGCCAATGAGGCAGAGGCATGGAAGGCAAGGAAAATTACTAAGAGAGTATAAAAGGAGGAAACCCAGTAGTTCTCTCAACTATAAATAGGGACATGAAACTGCAAGTTTGGCGAGACTAGAACACCACCAAAGTCTCAATGAGACCCTCAACTTTGTAAATCTACCTTAGTGCACAGATGTTATCAAAGAAACCAGGGATTCTGTTATTAATGAAATTGTTTTTATGGAACAAATTTCAATATTAACATATTAGTCAATTCCCTAGTCATTTTTTTCAACCTATAACATGCATTTTATCTTGATGTTAGTGCATTCACCAGGCATGCAAATCTTCAGTTTGTAATAGTAAAACCACAAATACCCCAAAACGAAATAATATTTTTACAAATAAAACATATTTTTCTACGTACTATAGATGCTCCCAACAGTTTGTACATAAAAACGTATGTTTATAGGAAATACACAATTCACTATATGGCTAGCAAAAATAACCTTTTGAATGCACGGAAAAAGAAACAAGACTTTTTCTAAGTAGAGTTTCTTTTGTCACTAGGTGCTCTCTGCAGTTCCCATGTATAAAGGAACATGTTTAATTTAGAAATCAATGAATCTTTATGCTATATGAATATATTATGACACATAGATGCATAGAACAAAGAACAGTTTATCACATGTAGGTTAATTTCTGCAAAGAGCTGTGAAGGAGTAGGGTCATTTATGGATTTTTGAAATATTGAGGAAAAATGAGTTACATGGCAGTATTAAATGGGACAGCATGCCCATTTTAAATGGCTTTTGGCCATGCACATACTTTCTGACTTTGACAATGCTCCCTAAAGACACTGCACATTTCAGCAAAGTACAGCAAGCTTAGTGTCTGAACACATGGCACCTAATCTTCTGCCAGAGAATAGGGTTCTGAATGCAGGGTAAATCTATCACACATGCTTTGCACTTTCACCCATTTGGCCAAACTACATGGTGAACCATCCTTTGGAAGTGAAAGGATAGTTTAAAGCTTAAAATATATCCAAACCTATCCACGCAGAGTGGATTCAGGGTACCGGCAACTCTGGGTCCCGAAACACACAGTCTTCATCTAAATGAAGTTGTTCAACACACAAGTGTTCAATGAACAAACTGCACATGGACTTCATCCGACTTCTACATCTAAGTGCACAAGATTTCCGCAGATTTGAAGATAGCTTTCTGGGCCTGGGTTTATGATCTACTCCAAAACATCCACCAACGTGTGAGCTAAATCTACTGAATGTGGCTATTTTGAATTACAGAGGCCACTCTGGCACCGCATCCATTAAAACACCCGTGCCCATCCTGTGGCTGCTTGCAAATGACTCATCCCCCAAAAGTGTCCAGCAAAGCCACTGTGTGTGGACTTTAACATTGCAAAGAGGGTTCTGCAGGTAGAGCATTACTAGACTTCATAATCTGTGTCTCCTAAATCCAATATGCACAGTCTTATGACAAATGAATATAGCCGCCTCCTATGTCCACTTCACCCAACTTTGCAATCTATATGTAGACTGGGGATTTCCATCTTTTTTACATGAATGGATGCCAATATAGACTTGTGAATCCAAGTTAACAACACTGATAATTTCTGATTGCCTGGTAGGAACTAAAACTTTTTTATTGTGTAGGTTATAACAGTACGCTAGGTTCCAAAACAAGTGCTCTGAAAATAAGTGATGGACGTGGTATAATGGGTCTTGATTTGAATCCCTAGACCCCTGGAGGGTTCTAAGGAATGGTGTGACTCAGATAGCTTGATATAAATTGACTTTATGTTTGGTTTCATTGCCAATATTATTGGTTTCATTGATCAAGAGGGCAAGGTTAGAAGGCATGATTTTTCCTACCATATTGCTATGCCCTGGAAAATACTGAGGGCCCAATTTACAAAGCACCTCCACACTTGCGGTGGAGACCCAGCAGTCATGGCAGGGGCCGTCACTCATGGCTGGACCTCTGAACTGCAGTTTGTCATTGCAGAGGTCCCGCCACGAGTGAAGGACCACCGCCACAACTGCAGAGCCTCTGCCACGAGTGTGGACGCCCTTTGTGAATCGCGCTCTGTGTTTGCATGTAAGAAACACAGACAGCTCTTTAGTATTTAGAATTGTCGACCTAGTCTTTGAGCTGAGAGTATTTTCCCAATATGTGTGATAAATACTTGCAGAGTGCTTATTTCTATTCCAGGACACCTTTGCGAAATCATGTGCTTTATAAACACTTAAAATAAATAAATTAACTATATATTACTTGTAAGTAATGTACCTTTTGATTGAGTTGGGGGAAAACCCTCTCAAGCAACAACCATAGTCCTTATCAGGATGAACCACAAAAGTCACTAAATGAACTTGTGCTTAAACCTCTGGTAGCTTGTCACAAAAGCAGTCAGGCTCAACTTAGACACATTGTGTTAAGTATTTATGCAGCACACTAACATGAATAAAGTGAAAACACAGCAGAAGAGCTGTCCTACATTAAAACGAGGGCAAAACGGCAAATATCCAATCAGCAGATATGCAACTTGTAAGGTTTAGTTAAAAATAGCACCAAAGAAGCAGAAAGCTAACTCTAACTATGCACTGTGGGTCAAATTTGGTCATGCTAGACTAAGACAAAGTCACAAATTCAGGTGGACCGTGATGGAGTGTGGGCCGGGTACTAAAAGACCAGGTTAGTTCCATTGAAAAAGTTACTTCTCAAAGTCTGGCTCACAGTGTTCAAAAAGTCACCACCTCATCTGGTTCTGGAAAGTTCCTTCCTTCCACTTTCTTCCCATACCCAGGCTCCTAGAGTTCTAGAGTGGCATTTGGCTGGTGTCAAGTTTCTTTGTGAGTGTGCTGGAGGCAGCCCTTTGAAATTTAATTGGGGCAGGGAACGGCTCCTCTCCTCCTATCGTGGCAGGATGGCCCTCTACTAGCTACACCCAGGGCCCAATATGCATTGCTGATGGGGGAGTAATTAACAGGCCCAGGTAGCTGGAAATGCCAAGAAGACCCCAGAAAGATTAGGGCAAGTAAACCTCAACTTTGTAAAAGTGGCATTTTCAAAATTGTAATCTAAAATCCAACTTTCTCATTAAAGAGGATTTAAATTACAATTAATTTGAGTCCAAACATGATATTTCTACCTAGTACCAATCGAAAGTTAGTACTTATTAAATGTAATAATGTAACCCAACCCTATCCTATGGGAGAGGAAGGTCTCATAGTACTGAAAAACAGATTTGTATGTTTATCACCACCAGGACATGTGAAACCTAAGATCATGTCTTGTATCTTTTAAATGCCATGCACCCTGCCCTATGGGTTGTTTAGTGCCTACCTTGGGGTGACTTATATGTTTAAAAATGAATGCTTATCCTGGGTGAAAGGTTTATTTTGCCTGGTAAATTTGGCAGTTTAAAACTGCACACAGCCTGAGAATTATTATTAAAAAGCCACTTATGCGCGTGGCCAAATAGTGCGGCAAACACATCAATAGTATGATTACCACTTTACTAGGTGTTTATGAGTAAATTAAATGTGCCAGTTGGGTTCAAGACAATTTTATTATGTTTAAAAGTGATCGGACCAGCACTTTAGCAATGGTTAGCAGTGGTAAGGTGCACAGAGTCCTAATGTCGACAAAAATAAATTTCAGCAAACAGTGCCAGAGAAGGCAAAAAGTTTGGGGAAGACTACACCAAGACTTTCAGGTCTAACACTACTCCAAATATAATTAAAAACACACCAGTTTCTAGCATGATTCACTGATCCACTGTCGGGTCCGCAGATCTGCAAACTCGCAGGAAGATCTGCACGTTTTTTGGAATAGTCTAACATCCATGTTTCATTTTGTTTTTCAAATCCTGACAAACAAAGAAACACAGTGCAATTATGCATGGCAAAGACTATGCAACGTGAGCCCTGTAGAATCTGAGTGTGGTTCAAGGCCTAAATGTAGGCATGATTGAAAGCCATCCACTGCCAGTTCAGTAGCACAGGTGCCAGAGCAGGCCAGTCTTCAGTTCAGTACCTGCTCACAGTTGGTGGCACAGAGTCTGGCACAGGGTTTGATTGCATTTGAGGCAATATACCCAGAACATGCACAGAACTTCTGAGGGTGGTATACAGCTGGTTTCGTGCCATGGGCAGGCACAGAGCCTGCACACAAATACCGCTATGAAACAACAACAAAAGCCCTTGAATTGTCAAGGATTGATTAGCTGGGCAAACCAGATTCAAGTATCATGGCAATGAAGGTATCAGATTCCTGATGTACAGAATAGTAGTATCAACCTATGCTGATGATATGCTCCTGTATGTGCGAGACCCAGAAAACAACTTGGCCTCAATCATTAGGGAGGTAGTCCACTTTGGGGTGCTGTCGAGGCTGAAGGTTAATTGGAAAAAATCGCTTGTGTTTCCACTCACTCCGGCCACCACAGAATTTGCTATATGAAGATTCTGTTCGATATTTAGGCATCAGGCTCCACACTGATGCAGAGATTGTATTCAGGGAAAATTATGGCACGGCCATCGCTAGGTTGGAGGACGATGTGGAGCTGTGGTGCCGTCTCCCACTGTCCTTAATGGGGCGCATTTCCATTATGAAGATGGTAGTCTTGCCTAGACTCCTATTCCTATTTACGAACATACGCGTAGTGCTCCCGCATTCCTTTTTTCACAGGCTTAGACAGTCCATGTTAAACTGGCTTGGGCGGGTCAGCAAGCTAGGGTGCAGTGGGGGGAACTCACACTTCCATATCACTTGGGCAGTCTGGGCGTGCCGGATTTTGAACTGTATTACAGGGCGGCGCAGGGGGCTCACCTCCATGCTTGGATACATGGCGAGGCTGACATCCCCTTCCTACGTATGGAGAGACTATTTGCGGAGCCGGTACCTTTACCGGCAGTAATTACTGAACCTGTAGACCGCAGGAGCGGTATTTTAGACTCCTTAAACACTACTAGACACGCATGGCACTCGCTCCTGCAGAATCAAGCTGGTGCATTGATGTATTCCCCGGCAATGTCAATTGAGTGGATGAGTTGGCTGGCTCCGTGTACAGAGAGGGGCGTCATTCTGGCGCTGCGTGCATTGAACATGGTGGTTGCAGTTGATTTCTTTCAGGACGGGACGGTCCGGACCTCAGCTGATTTCCTACACTTAGCCTGGACGTGCCCGGGAATTCATTCCTACTGGGAGGATATATTTGGGGAGTTAGGAAGGGTGGTTAACACTGAACTCACGCCAGATCCATTGATGGCGCTCCTGGGGTAGACTAAGACATTGTCAAAGGCAATACGTAGGTTGGTCAACATGGAGCTGCTAATGGCCAAGAGAAGAGTTGCACTGTGCTGGTTAAGGGGCCCTGTCCCGACACTACGGCAATGGTCCCGTGACATGATGTATTCTTCTACACAGTCGGAAAATTATAGTGAGCTGCTTCCGCCTAGAAGTCGCCCGAAAATTTTTGAGGGATTATTCACTTCATACATGCTTGGTACTTTGAGTGAGGGGGGGAGACAGCAAATGTTCACGAAGGGGGTGATGTAGTTGCTGACGAGTCCGCTGATGATGCCTGATGCCTTATGCGACTGGCCTTCCCACTGCGATGTGTGGTATGATTCAGGTGTATGGGTAACCAGAAGAGTATTTGGAAAGGTGGAGACTCCTAGCACGAGTGACGGTGGGGAAGGTGGATGCCGAGGGGGCATAGTTTCTAAACGCGTTAAGAGCACCATCATACTGTAGGGTGAACTTCCATGACCCAATGGGGTGACTTCTGGCTTAAACCTATATTGTAATGCTTTTGGTGATTTACAGTTTATCACCGCCTGCCCGGACCGGGATGTTGCCATAGAGACTGTGTAAGAAGTTTGGTGAGCACTCAGAGTTGATCATATGATTGGGGGTTGGGTGCAGTGTACCATGGCATGTATTTGTTTGCTGCTGTATTAAAATTTTCAATAAAAAAAGTATATCTATTAAATTATATGTATATGTTTAATCTATTTTAACATTATATATATATATATTAGTTATTATTTTTAAATATATTTTCATATTTTTTACTACATTTCTTTTAATTATTTGTATTATTAACTTAATTTTACTTTATTTTTAAAACATTTAAAAAAACGATATTGTTAACATCAATATTTTTGACAACAATATTTTTTTTCTCAATATTTTTGTACTTACCTTTATGTAGATTGGACTTCGATATTTTTGACTTCGATATTTTTGTGTCGATATTTTTGTAGGTTGATTTTCTGTACGTCGATATTCTGTCAGACATTAGTAATTTGAAGCAGGCACTCTACCCACAACAAACTGAGAGGCAAAAGTCTGGTAGGACAAAGGCAGGGTCCTTAAGCAGTCAGATAGGGGATATATAAGAATTGTCTTGACATCGTGCTCTCTCTTTCAATTGCTCCCCCTAGTTTTGCATGTGGCTCAAGAGATCTGTCAAGCAGTATTAGACAGTGTGGTATCAACAGGATACCCACAGCCCCCCTCTGAATATTCCGTCGAGTTTAGAGGAGCCATTTCTGTCCATACATGTAAACCTATTTTTTGCTCCTGTGAGAAATTTCACACCACTTTGTGGGCTGATCACAGGCCGGGAGAAGCTGGAGAGTTAATGCAAACTAGACTCGAGGAACTTCAAGCAGGGAAAAAGTACCTTCCTAAAAGTTACTTTTCCATCATATGTATTACAAATCCAGTTTGACCATTGAACTGGAATGTTAATAACTAATATTAATAATGACCTAATACATTTTCAAACTGCTCTAGTTTCTGAGATATAGTATTAGTATTTTATTATGTACTCTGATTTTCTACATGGGACAGTTAGTCTGCCAAAGGGAAAATAGCTTTTGTCAACATGGTAATATTATTTTCTACATGCCCCACTTTTAAACACCATGCACCCTACCTCGTGGGCTACAAGGCCTACATAAGGGTGGAGAAAGGGTTATTTATATAAATTGCACTGTTGGTTTTACGCTGCAGCAGTCAGGCTATAATTGTAGATCTAAAGCCCTGTTGCTCAAGTAGATGGCAGAATAAGAGCTGCAGTCCTCAGGTGACATTACTTTTTAAGCAATAAATGTATTTCCATACCATATATTATGGCCTGATGGAAATTCTAAATATGACAATCAGTGATTAGCAAATTTCTACATGCTTTAGGGGCCATATCACACACACTGGGCACTGGACAGCAGTGCCCCAGCATGCACATTCTACAAAACAGCATTCAAGTTCACTAACATTAGAGTTGACTATTCAAAATGAGGACATTTAAACGAAATTGACAGGGTTAGGCCCTCCATCACATCTGCCATTCACCCATACCCCACTGCACACTATCTTCAGCTGTGTGCGGCATGGTTCAACGGCAGAATATGGCTCACAGTCCTGTCTCTCCACTAGATAAATACCTTGGACCAATAGATAAAACAGAATGTGACTGTTCACCAACTCTACGAAAAGCAAACCTTCTCACTATTTGATCCACAATTATTAACAGGACGGTATTAAAAAAACACAAGCCAATACATTTGTAGTATTTTAAAGATTTAAAAAGTAGCTGTTGAAGGGTGATGTAATCTTCCAGTAAAATGTATTAATTTTACAATTTTTGGAAACAAATGTAGAACAGTAAGAGTCTTAATGATAGGCACAGTGCAAAAATCTGAATATTTCTGGGTTTTTCTCCAGGCGTTTGTATTAATGCAGCCCCTGCTATGGTCCACCTCAGAGAGAAAGAAGGATATTCTGGAAGTAGTCAGCACTGTCAACATCATTCAATATACTTCACTATCTGACCCTTCACTCCCTCTCTTTCTTCCTCCTGTTGTGTACCTGTTGATCTTTTGATTACATTACAGAAGCAGTAACACTTTATTTTTATTAACATCTGTAGATTGTGGATGCTTCTTTGCTGCCTAAGAAATTAGCTATGTGTTAGTAAAAGCTTCCCCATTTATTTAGCAATTGTTTCGTTTCCTAACCATTATATGACATGCTGTCAAATTTAAATTGCAATTTCCCATCTAACCGACATAGTAACTTTTGTTATAGCCTATATGCCTGCCCCTGGCTATCCCATGCTTTTCTATGGCTTTCTTTACATCACTCCAAGTGGCCCCTTTGTGATCGAACATGAGACTTTTTCAAGCTCATTAAATTACTTGTAATATTTATCAGGGCTGACAACTGTCACACGTCATCACCAGCTCTCCAGTGCCTGCATCAAATAACTGAGCATTGAAAGTACTAATATTACACAACATCTGCCACAGTTTTGCACTAACTGGTATCTTAAATAATTTGAAGAGCTGAAGAAGTGCTATTATAGCATGTTAGACAACAGTATATGGTTGCTTGTCATGGGAAAGAAACATATTGGCTGAAAATATAGCAGCATTTGTGGCACATCTGCAGAAAACATCAGAACATGACACAGTAATAAACACAATGCAGCATAGCAACACGTACAACATTAGCAGGCAGAGCACAACAAAACAGTCACAACACATCTACAACGTAAAACCACAAAATCACAATGCAATAATGTAGCACACAACTCAGCAACAAAAAAAAGCAGCAGAACACATAACCACATAAAATGCCACGCACACAATATGCATAAACCATTCCATTCCAAAAAAGCTTTATTTCGGTTGGATATAACCATAAAAGCACATACATGTTAAAAAGGATACTTATTCCAAATAGTCAATCATCATATTTTTTTTAAATAAGAAATACATTTGCTCACAATCCATTTACTTTAAAATACATCAAGACAACGGGGTATCAGAATTGGAAAGGGAAAATGTAAGATTTTTAAAATGTTAAATTAAGTCTACATATCATTAAAGAGCATAAAAATTGCATGTTTAGACAAATTCATTCCCGAGATCAGTTAATACAGAAAAATTACGTAGATTAGCTAGTCAATTTCCTTCGTATTTGCCACATTAAGAACAGGAACTTTGCCACTCCAGCGACTATCACAGGACTAGTGTCAGTTCTCAGCATCCTGTAAAAAGCAAGATAGTTCCTAATGCCCAGATTTTTACATAACTGAATGACCCACGTCTTCCGGATTACAGCATATGCAGGGCAGAAAAGTAAGACGTGAAGAGGAGATTCCTCCTCCTTCCTCCATCCGGGGCATGGGCGGTGGGGGCCTCCTGTCCACCTATCAGTAAAAGCATGTAGAGGCAGAGTTCCATATCTAAATTGTAAAAATAGCTTCTTGGCTAAAGTAGGTTGTATAACATCTAGCTCAGTCAAGAAGCCATAGTGGGGCTTAAATTCAAGGAACTCATAGGTTAGGCTTGGAGTTTTGGCGGCACCAAGAATTTTGGTAAGGTTATAATCTTTTATTATTAGGGCAAGTGTTTTCTTAGAAATAACTGAGCTAGAGTCCACGGTGTTGGTCCAGAGGTTCTCTAGCCTGATCAAGATCAAAGAGTGCCTGACAAATTAAAGCCAGGGGATCTTGTCAGCACCTAAAAATCCCAGGACCACTTTTAATTTGTGCCTATAGCTCGCCAACTCCGGGGTACTCCAAAGTCTCCTCCAGTACAGCAAGGGCCGCGAGGCTATGACATCAGAAACAGGACGTATATTTAAGTCCAGCCTTAGCGGCACGAGCGGCGTATTTTTTGGGAGGGACATGATTTGCCTAATAAACTTATTTTCTGTACAAATTAGGTCATTTGATGTTGTATGACCTCAGAGTTCCGCCCCATAAAGGGACGAGGACCTTGCCTGAACACAACAAATTTCAAGAGGGGCACTTATTGTTTTTTCAACACATTTTTTTTGTACTTTTAATATACCCCCTGCAGCTTGCATTAATTTTAAATTTGCCTTTACTTTTTGGGGAGCCCACCCCATTTTGTCGTTCAACGTTAGACCTAGATACTCAAAAGTATGGACCCTTTCCAAAGGCTTACCCTCCATCATAGGGTGGGGGCAATTAAGAGTATTGGCATTAAAAGTCATATACTTAGTTTTATCAATATTTACCACCAAATTCCTTTTTTTGCAGAAAATACTAAACTGATTTAACACCCGCTGCATGCCCATTGGCGATTTTGAAAGCAGCAGGGTGTCGTCGGCAAACATGAGAGCAGGAAATCTTTGGGAGGCCAGTTTAGGGGAGTCAATATCTTTAGTTGCCAGAAGTTCATTGATGAGCCCATTAAGAAAAAGAGAAAAAAGGGTTGGAGCGAGGACACAGCCCTGGCGCACACCCTTTTCTACAGGAAACAGACCCGTCAATTGTCCATCCTTTCCGTAGCGAACTCTGGCATATGTCCCTTCGTGAAGGAGTTTGAGTTGGTAATATAGATATGGTGGTGCTCCCATTGTCAGCAATAAATTCCAGAGCTGATTACGGTCTACCATATCAAATACGGACTTCAAGTCCACAAAAGTCAGATAGAGGCTACCCCCATCCAATACAACGTGTTTCCAATGCAGGACCTGGAGCCTGAAAAGTTGGTCAATAGTTGAGATTTTGGCCCTGAAACCCGCTTGAAGCGGGGTCAGGATGATATTTTCGTCAATCCAGGCCTGCAAACGTTGCAAAAGAATCCGAGCAAAGATTTTCTGGCTCACATCAATAAGGCTGATGGGCCTATAATTGGACGGTTCAAGCGGTGAACCCTTTTTATATATGGGAATTATCTCCGCACCCGTCTAGGTAGGTGGTAATGGTGAACCCTGGAAGATGTCATTAAATAGTAATAACAAGTAAGGTGCCCATAGGATCTGTTCGTCTCTGAACAGATCACCTTGGATCCGGTCTAACCCTGGCGCTTTATTCTGTTGTAGGCTGTTAGTGCCAGTTGAACTTCCGTTAGCGTGCAGGGAGGCGTGCCCCATGTCAGATCAGTGGTCAATAGGGTGGACAGGGGTTCGCTATTCTTAATCTGGGTAGTAGAATAGAGCTCTTTGAAATAAAGAGCCCATGATTCTTCAGGAATGTTTGGATCGATCGAGGATTTACCCTCCGGTTTCCCGCTATGGACGAGATTCCAGAAGGACCTTGGATCTTTTTTGATGAGCGCAGCCCTAATGGCTTGCCATCGTTCAATTTCCCATTCTGATTTTGCGTTATGAATGATTTTCTTATATGCCTGCCTGGCATTTATGACACATGCCTTGTCGCCTTGCTTAAGGGCTTTAAGAAGTACACCCTTGGCAACCCTGCATCCCCTGGTGAACCAGGGGTTTGTGTCCTTCCGCTTTTTTTGTTTAGTGGTGGCTGCTTTATAAAAGGAATCCTTCAGGGTTGCGACTAAATCCATGTGGATTCCACCCATGTCGCCTCCCACATCATTAGCTGTAGAATTACCAAGGATGGAGTTTACCCTTTCAAGTAGGGGAAGTATACTCTGGTACAAAGAGGCCATATTTTCGCTTGACTGCTTGATCGTTGCCCAGCGTACGCGCCTCCCACCTTGCACTACCCTCAGATCGTCATTTATGGGTGTCGCATCATCATGGTCCTCATCCACCAACTTGAGATCCAATTCAATCGTCAGGGGATCATGATCGCTCTCCGTACGTCTTGTTATATTAAAGTCTAGAATTTTATGCCAAAATTCCAGACTGACCAAAAAATAGTCAATCACAGAAGCGTGACCCATTCCCCTATAATTCGGTTGCCCTGGGGAGTCCCCGCAAAATCGCCCATTGCAAGCTCTTATAGAAAATGAGTAGGTAACACACTGTTTGACCACCAGTGGAGGAAGTAGTTGGTTGGCCCCTTAGTGCTTCGTGATGAGTTACCCCATCCCCCTGCTCACTCACGAGTTGGGGCGAGTTCTCAGAGCAGTTCATAACTTCGACTATTTTTGAAGGAGGTTCTAGTGTCCCTACAGACTCGCCAGGGTTTTTCAACCTCAGGTGAGCTGCAGTGGACTGTAAGCAGCACATAGTATTCAACCTTAGTCAGTCAACCTGTTCTAAAGGGCTAAACCTGTTGGATACCGGGAAGCCTAGAGTTTCGTCGCTACACCCCCTCCCCCGCAGACCTTCTTCGTTATACCTAGTGTCCAATTGTAACTGCCATTGGGCAGGATACCTAATGTGATGGGTAAAAGGCGCATTTGGTGGGGGATAAAAGTAGCTTAGCTTTATGGTGTTGATATTAGAAATAGCACAGTTCAAATTGTACCTACAAACATGATCCACCACCATGGGATTATGAAAATTAATAACTACACAGTCCCCCTCCACATTTTTAGTTTTCGGGCCCACCCATCCAACCCTTCTGGCAAACAAAATTTGTGAGCGCACATTCCTTGGCAGGGGTCTGCAAATATTTAGTCAGTACATCACTTTGTTTTTAAGTTCCGTGAATGATTCCGGTTGATTAACTGCCAGTTTGGGGACCTCTGTTAGGACCACCACATAAGGAGCACTTTCCGGCGGGATATCAATGCACGGTGGTTCAAAGTAGGGGAGCACCTTCTTTTGTGGATCCAGGGATTTGCCGTTTGCCAATGGAAGAGGTCGTGGAGTCCCTGCTACTTTGAATGGGTGTTGGTTTTGCCGAGCCCTCGGCAGTTGGTCACAAGTGTCCGGTTGTGGAGTTGGCGGAATGGGAGGTAAGGGCTGAGAAGTAGTTCGCTGACGCCCCGCTGGGTTAACCTGTGCTCCACCATGGGCTGCAGTAGATATCATTTCCTTGTTAAGATCAATGTTTTTTTAGTCAAAGCCTCCAATTTTGCCAGCCTGTTTTCGATCGATGTAAGCCTCTGCTCCAAAGGCTGTATAATTTGAGTCAGAGTCTCTGATACTTTATCAAGCAGTAGATCTAGATTAAATGGATTTGGAGTCGTAACTTGATGTGATTGATCTAATTTATTGGCCACAGGTACCACAAGATCGGCTGACTCGCCTGACTCCGCAATAGAAGCTTCGGTGTGGCTGCTTATTTTCTGCTGCTTGGGTTTTCTGCCCCGAAGAGTAGGACCTGCTCGTTTCCTTTTGGGGATAGCACCTTTATTACGCACAGGGGAATCAGAGGGAGTATTAGTATCTATGACTCTCTCACCCACAATTGGATCCGAGTTGACCATTCCGATAGGTGGATCTATTAAATTGATGACAGGTCTATTTTGCCCTGTGGCTCGTCCAGCCATTGCGGGGTCAGGGTGGAGATGGACCGGTGAGCGCACTTGTGCAATCGGACCCAGTGAGGATCTTCTTAGATATGCCGGGTCCTGAGACAGATGCCGTTCTGAGACGGCTATCTCTCGTTCCAGTATCGATGATGCCCTCCCAATAAATTGGTCTAGGGTCCCGATAACATGCCCTGTAGTGGTGGTAGGATTCAATCCTCGACGGCCCGCCATGAACCACAATCCTAAAGAACGATGAGGAGTGATGTACTCACATTTTGTAGGTGGGCGAAAGGGAGTGGGCCCGGTCCGGTCTCTTCCCGGCTAGAACGGGCACACCCTTGGCCCGGACTTCACCCGGTCACGTCCTGTGCACGTCCTGTGCAACGGGATCTGGTAGTAAGGATATAGAGGGAGGACTTCTGGGGGAGGAGCGTTATTCTGGCGGCAAGAGCGGAGACTCCTGGTCAACGGAGTCCCGCTGTATCCCTCGTTCTCCCTTCTGGCAGGCAAAGGCAGGTAATCAAAGTCCACCGCTGCGAGCGGCTTCCGCGAAGCGAGGGCCGTGAGCGGTTTTGAGGCTGCTAGTGGCTGGGGGAGGAGCACTGTTCTGGCGGCAAGAGCGGAGACTCCTGGTCAGCGGAGTCCCGCTGTATCCCTTGTTCTCCCTCCTGGCAGGCAAAGGCAGGTAATCAAAGTCCACCGCTGCGAGCGGCTCCCGCGAAGAGGGAGCAGCGAGCGGTTTTGAGGCTGCTTTTGGCTGAGGGAGGAGCGCTGTTCTGGCAGTAAGAGCTGAGACTCCTGGTCAACGGAGTCCCGCTGTATCCCTCGTTCTCCCTCCTGGCAGGCAAAGGCAGGTAATCAAAGTCCACCGCTGCGAGCAGCACCCCGCAAACATTTGTGCCACAAATTTCCACCTAGACACAAATGGTTTCAATATATGGTGGTATAAGATGTTTGCACCACAAACCGACTTAACGTATCAAAGATGACATGAAACAGTGCCAGTCAAACATATTTTCTGGTCCGGCCCCGGGGTCCTCTCATGTATGCTGTTTTATGTCTATGGTAACGTAGTTTCTTGTTTTTCAAATGAGTTATTGATGAAAGCAGTCAAAGGTATAAGACTGCATATATATCTTTATAAAGAGTTTGATGGCTATTGTCAAAGGCTTTAAAAGTGGTTTACATTTATTTCTCTATGAGTATCCATAATTCTTTCTGCACCTTCTCTTTCAAAGTATGTCTGTTCTTTATTTATAGCAGCATACATGATGGTATCTTTAACCTTCTATTCATTACTGGGTATGGTCCCAAAAGAAAACCAATTAAATTCAACTTTTCATGGAGCATTGATATCCGTTTCTTTACAGCACTCAAACTGGTTTGGTATAGCCTGTTTTAGCACAGCGTCCCTAAACTCTAACAGCCTGATTCATGAAGCTAAATTGCACTCGCAAAGGGCCAGATTCTGAGAATCTGGCCCTTTGCGAGTGCGATTTTTGCATTTGGTATTCATCATCCCAAATGCAAAAATCGCTATTTAAGAATTTGCATATTTGTGAGGAATTGGATTTAAGGAATCTCTAATAGAGATTCCTTAAATGCAATTCATCAACCAAATAGAAATAGCGAAATCGCTATATTTGGTCTCAATTTACCACCAGGTCTGACTGGGTGGTAAATTGCGTAAATAGTGTAAAAAGCACTTTAGTGCATTTTTTTCTTTTGCATGTTACACACACACATGTCCTTTGGACATGTGTGTGCGCAACACCTGTTCAAATGTGCATTTAAGGGGTGCTACAGGGTGTCCTTTGGACACCCCTGGCACCCTTTAAATCGCTATCTGATTTGCGAGTAGCAAATTGCTACTCGCAAATAAGGGATACTCCCCATTCATTCCTATGGGCCTTTTGGCCCATAGGAATGAATGGGGAGTTATTCCTTTTTTTGCGAGTAGCAAATTGCTACTCGCAAATAGAGAACATGTAGGAATCGCTATTTATTTAGCAATTCCTACATGAATACCGTTTTGCGTGTCCTCAATAGCGAGTCGCTATGATTCGCTATTAGGGCCACGCAAAACGGCCCGTACATGAATCAGGCTGTAAGTAGTTATAGTCATAGGAGAATATGTGTTGCACCTAGAATGTAGTCTACTTGCAAATGGACCAGTATATTTAAACAGAAAGCCAGATATCCGTTTATCAGTATCCGCTGGCCACAGAGCTATATCATCTGAACCAAACAATGTTAAATTGTGTGCTCAAATCTGCACCATTTAATTCAAATCACTATCAGTGATATTGTCTCTACATTTCCATCCATATATATTGTCAAATTAATTTTAGCAATTGATGGTGTTCTTGAATATGAGATGCAAAGCTCATGCAAGCTATTTGCTGCACAATCTCATTAAAAAATATAATTTCTCTATTCGAAAGGACGCAGCGCCATAGCAAACAGTATTCTTTTCTTCTTTTCAGAAAGAAAATAAAGAAACAGGCCTTTTTAAAAAAAAGGAAAACAGTAATGCTCCCCATGTCATGGAAGGCTTCTCCAATGGTGATAGGGTGTATTATAGGGCCTGATTTATATATTGACGATAGAGTACTCCGTCACAATGGCGACTGAGTTCCCTTCCAGCCAACATAGCGGTCCACCTGCCAAATTAAATAGCTGACTTTAAGTTTGACCTTGGTGGGGACTACTCTACATGGAATTCAAATGCTTTTCATGCCATGGGAGAAGCCTCCCATGGTGAAGGTAGCATTGCTATTTTTCTTTTCAAAAACAAAATCCTGTTTCGGTATTTTCTTTTAGAAAAGTAAAAAAATAATGCTGTTTGCTGCAAGACTGCATCCTTCCGATGCTGCCCTGCAATAGGCAGTAAAATGAATTGAGAGGAACCGCCATGATGACAGTT
The DNA here is from genome assembly GCF_964261635.1 of Lissotriton helveticus. NCBI lineage: Eukaryota > Metazoa > Chordata > Amphibia > Caudata > Salamandridae > Lissotriton > Lissotriton helveticus. The sequence goes on along the minus strand of NC_136072.1, from coordinate 182,521,702 downwards.
TGTCAGCAATTATTTATTTTGCACATTTCTTCATTGCCAAGCCTTTATAAATGACCTCCTGCTTGGTAGTAATTTATACATTTGATGGCTGGCATCTCCACCATGGGGATGGAATAATTTACTCCATCTTCATTGCAGAATGGTAGGCCGCTCACCAAATTATAAAATAGGCTCATGGGGGAAGATTTACAAGCCCCTTGCCCCTCTTTTACGCAACCGTTGCGTCACTTTTGTGACACAGCGGCGGCGCAAAGCTAGCGCCATCCTGCAGGGTATTTACAACGTGACAAATCTGGGAGATGCGTCACGTTGTAAAGCCCTGCGCCACAAGTAGGCGTTCTGGCGCAGAGCGGGGGTGTTCCGGTGCAGGAATTCCTCCTAAAAGTGGCTGAGTGAAATCTACAAGATTTCACTCAGTCACTTTTAGGGCCATGCTGCATCAAAACCCTGCGCCTGCTTGAAGCAGGCGTAAGCATTGACGCAGCATGTTACAGATAGGGCACCCCGAGCCTTGCTGGAGCTGGTCGCGCTTGCAACACAACTCCAGCAATGCGCCGCATTTCCACCGGGGATGCACCACGCAACTGCCCATCCGAGCGCCACAGTGGACCACATTGTAAATACGGCTCATCAGTGGTGGCGCACGGGTGGGCAGATGCGTCGCAACTTTTCTGGCGCATCTCTGCTGAATAGCAGAGATGCGCCAGAAGTCGTAAATCTGCCCCATAATCTTTTACTGTTCTTACCACCAGGTTTTACTTGGCGGTAAGGAACTATAAAAATTGACTACATGTCAGCACATCACAATTGAGAGGTTGGACATGTGGCCATTTCTCTGACAGCCCTGATTCCCGAACGCTGTGGGAGGGGATTAATCCCAGCAGAGACAGATTAGTCTCCTCCGTGATTAAATCTAAGGTACGCCCACATCTAAATCCGGTGGAGAGACCACTATATTGACGGAGTACCCTCTCCAGGGGAAACATCCTTTACGACGCAACTTTTACCACGCAGTGCCTTTACAACGCAGATTTTTCAAAGCAAGTCATTACAACGAATTGCGCTGGGGGGCGCTTTAGGATAGGTAATAGTTTAATTTACTATCCAACACCTTCCCTACTATCCACGGGGACTGGAGTTGGAATAGTAAATTAAACTATTCACAATCCAGCACCCCCCAACGCAAGTCGTTGTAACGACTTGCGTTGAAAAACCTGCGTTGTAAAGGCATGCGTAGTAAAAGCATGCGTTGTAACAATGTACATCCCTCTCCAGCATTATAAAATGGTCTGCTTCCCTCCAAGATGTTGTCTCCCCTCCTGCTCTTGCCACCTGCATCACTGTGCCTTGTAACCCCTCCCACCACAAGGTGAGATCAGGACTACATTTCACAGCAACCTCAGAGGCGGGGCCAGCTGATTCAGCAGATTTCCACACCTACGGGCATCAATTTAAGACCCCGGCGGCTCTCGCTTAGCAGGAAGCTGCTCTCCACTCCCCTGCAGGAGGTTGTCTCCCCCCCTTTTCCTGATGCCTCCATCACCGAGCCTCGTACTCCCTTCCACCACAGGACGAGACCAGGATTCCATTTCCCAGCAGTCCTGAAAGTGGAGCAAGCTGGATCAACAGATTTTCACGTCTCCCGGTGCCAATTTAAGACACCGGAAGCTCTCGCTTCTCTGGATGCTCGTGGGTGGCTCCTGGGTATCCCGGTGCTTCCTGCTGTCCCTGGCTGCCTGCTGTCCCTGGGCTGCCTGCTGTCTATGCGCTATCTGCTGTCTCTGCACTGACTGCTGTCCATGTCCCTGAGCTGCCTGAAGTCCCTGTATCTGCTCTGCCTGCAGTCCCTTTCTCTGTGCTGCTTCCTGTCCCTGTGCTGCCTGCTGTTCATGTGCTGTCTGTTATCCCTATGCTACCTCCCAACCAGAGGCCTAAACAGACCTCGACCAGGCCGTTCAGTAGATCACCGCCAGCGCCAGCAATGTTGTCCCTCTGAAACCTACCAAATCCAACAATTCCTCCAAACTGGCCAGCTGGTACACCCAGAACTCAGGACCACCAAGTGCAACTGCCCCCAATGTCAAAAATGATAGCTCGTCGCCAAGAACCCAGCAGGCAGAGCAGCTCACAAACAGCCTTCAGAATCTATCACTGACACATCAAGAGCCAAGAAAGCAGCCATCACCACCTGCATTGACTCTGCGGTCAATCACAAAAGGAACTCTTCAAAATAGTCAAAAAATTCTCCAACTCAACCGCCATAGAGAAGAACATCCACCTCTCTCAAGAAGTCTGTGACACTCAGCAGCGGCCCATTAAGGTAAGAGTGGTGGGGCAGGGTTGTGATTCAACAGATGAATAAGAGGAAAAGTTAAATAAATAATTAATTTGCCCGAGTCGTGCCTGTTGAAATGCCCCCCACCTGGCCCGCCCACCCCACCACTCTTACCTGCATGGGCCACTGCTGGTGACACCCTCTCCGACTAATTCCACAGCAAGATCACCAACATCTACAACTTCAACCTCCAACCCACCACCTTCAACACCAACAAACTCTACCAAACCGCTATAATCATTCAAACGATTACCACTTGGTCTCTGCTAACCATATTGACCACATCAGCCATTATGTCTTCCATCCACTCTGGGGTGCCCACCGACCCCTACCCGCACCACCTCTACAACCACACAACTAACCTAATCAGCACGCAGCGCACACAGAGCATCCACTGCCTTTCTTCACCCCCACACCCAAAGACATAAAATGTGGCTTCCCACAAGGATCATACCTCAGCCCCACCCTGTTCAACATCTGCATGACCCCCTCGCAGATGTCGTCAGAACCCACTGACTCAACATAATCTCCTACTCAGATGACACTCAACTGATTCTCTCCCTCACAGAGAACCCCTCCAGTACCACAACCAACTTCTGCAACGCCATGCCCAATGTTGCCAAATGGATGGGAGACAACTGCCTCCAACTCAACTCAAACAAAACTGAAGTTCTGAGCTTCAGGAAAAATACCTCCACTTGGGACCACAGCAGGTGGCATGCAGAACTCAGACCTACGCCAATACTGAAAGACCATGCACGCAACCTCAGCATCATCCTCGACTGCCAAATGAGCATGAAATGACAATTCACCTCCTCCTGCTTACACACACTCTGCATGCTCCACAGACTCTTCAGGTGGATCCCAACCAACACCAGAAAGACTGTCATGCAAGCCCTTGTCACCTGCCGCCTCGCATATGACAATGCCCTCTACACTGACATCTCCATCCGACTCCACAGAGTACTCCAAATCATACAAAATGCTATAGCCAGACTCATGCTGGACCTACCCAAATGTACCTCACAATGCCCCAACCTAAGACCACCCCTGGCTCCACATCCAGAAGAGATGTCAGTTCAATATCCACACACATGCCCACAAATCCCTTCATGAAATGGGACCTGCCAACATCAACCACTGACTGAACTTTCACCAACCCTCCAGACACCTGACCTCCTCTTCCCTCGCACTTACAGACTCACCCCGCAGCCGCAGCAGTGGCTGCTCCTTTTCCTTCATCACTGCCAAGACCTGGAACAACCTTCCCCCTCTAGCTATGTACAGCCCCCTCACTGGCAGACTTCATAATGAGACTCAAGACCTGGCGCTTCGACTGAGACTGAGACATAGCACGTAGATACCTCTATTGGTTGCAGTGTTGCACTTTTGAAATGCTGCTGATTTGATAAATCAGATCCTTAGTTCCCGCAAATATTTTTTTCATTAATATTTCTCTTCAAACATGTATAACCTTGTTCTTAAAATGAATCAGTGAACTGTGCTTTAGGAGCAATGTAGGAGAAGGCTTGACCACTCGATCGGGATTTTCCGTATGCATGGAATGTATGCAAGTAGGAGTCTGGACAAGCAGAGGTGTCTGAAAAGTTTGTGAAAGCAGATGTAATTGTTGAGGTATACAGGCCAGTGCTATTTTGTGCCTTGAATATGTGTGTGAGGAGTTTGAATTTTGCTTATTTGCGTATGGGGAGTCAGTGGGGCACCTTCATGTGTGGTGTGATGGGATTGCGGCATGGGAGGTTGAGAGTGATTCTCCCGTGACTAACGCCTTAATGCCCTTGGGTGACTGCTGTGCTATATAAATATCAAAATCAAATCAAAATCATTCTGTCTGCTCAGGTCTGCAGTTTTCTGGTGGATTTTTTGTTGATCCCAGCATACAGGTAGTATGCCTTTAGTCCAGCTTGCTTGTGACTAGGGTGCTGTTGGGGAGCCATTTGAAAATCTTCCTCTGCATCTTCAGGATATGGAAGCATTAAGCAGTGACAACATTGACTTTTGTGGTCATGGTGAGTTTGCTGTCAATGACAATCCTGAGGTTTTTGATGTGGGTGGTAGGGGTAGGTGTCGGTCCCAGCTCTCTTGGCCACCAGGTGGAATACCATGGTGAAGTGCTCTTCCTGAAGATCATCATTTCGGTCTTGTCTGTGCTCAGCTTTAGACATTTGGTCTTCATCACGTCGGCGATTTCAGTCAGGCAGGCATTCAACTAGATCCAGGTACTGGTGTCTTGTCCATGAGGGAGTGAATGAATTGCATGTTATCAGCACAGAAGAGGAGATTGATGTCATGAGAGCAGATGATGCTGGATAGAGGAATCATGTATACATTGAAGAGGGTGAGGCTCAGGAAGGATCCTTGCAGAACTCCCCAGATGTGGTCATGGGTATCTGAGGTGTACAGTGTCCAGCTGCTTGACTGGCTCATTTCAGTCAGGAATGAGCAGACCCATTGGAGTACATGTCCTTGAATTCTGATGTCATGCAGGCATTGCATGATGATGGAGAGGGAGACTGTGTCAAACTCTGTGGAACGGCCCAATAGGATGAGGGCAGAGGTGTCTTCTCTGTCTAGAGTAATGCGAATGCCTTCCTTGGCGGTGATGAGGGCAACTCTATGCTCTGGTTGGTTCTGAAACCAGGCTCAGTGGTGTTGAGGAGTTGGTGGTCATTGAGGTATTCAGTGAGGCATCTGTTGATGATTATCTCTAAGACTGGCTGGGAATGGTAGCAGGGTGATTGAACTGTAGTTGGTGGACATTGTGGAGTCTACAGAGGGTTTAATCAGCAATAAAACAAAAATTGCATGTTTGCCTGCATCTGAGAAGGAAGCAGAAGAGGTGGAGGTATTACTATTCAGGATGGGTATGAGTACGGCGGTGAGGGGTTATAGTCCTCTGATGTAGGCCTGGAAGGGAGCAGGGGTCCAAAGAGGCCCTTGAGTAAATGTATTTCATGGGCTAGTTCCTTCTGTGGTGATGACAAGGCATGTGGTTAGCATAGGTTCTTTGGATAAGATCAGGAGGTGTTTGATGAGGTCTGTTGGGTCCGGTTGTGGATTGAATTTTCTGTAAATGGCAGTGATTTTGTGGTGAGAGCATTGAGAGAGATTGTTGCAAAGGTTCTGCAAAGGGGTCATGGTGTTGTAGCCAGCCACTGGTTAGCTGTAATTCTTCACAATTGTGAAGAGTTCTTTGCTTCTGTTCATGCTTGCATCAATGCTGTTGCCAAAGTGGTGTGTTTGGTGTTCCCGGTTGTTAGAACTGTCCAAATAGGGACCCTTGCTTCTAGTCAGGGTACGGAGGAAACACTCTTTAGATAACCTCTGCTCACCCCCTTGGTAGCATCGCACAAGCAGTCAGGTTTATCCAAAAGTAGTGTGTAAAGTATTTGTACCAACAATCACAGTAACACAGTGAAAAAAACACAAACTGACTCCACAAAAGTTTAGAAAAATAAAGGTATTTAATCTAAACTACACAAGACCAAAACGACAAAAATCCAACATACACAGTTCAAGAATATGGTTGCAGAAGAGTTCTTAACGTTGCGATAAAATAATCCACAGTCGCGTGAAAAGTTCACAGTTGCGTCACGTTGTGCCAACAGTACCTTTTAAAAGCGACAAAGTTCCAAAGCAGAAGCTGGTGCCGTGGAAAACAAGCGATGTGTTGCTCCTGAGACCCATAGGAGGCGACGCGACGACCCCGCTGCAGCAGCGGGCGTGTTGCGGCGAATCCGGTCTGTATGGGGAGGAAGGTGGACTTGTACGGATTCCGGTGCGTAGGTTCCGTAGGAAGTTTTCTCTCACAAAGGCACGATGCGATGATTTTTGGAGTTCTGACGATCTCCGGGGCAATGATGCGCGGACCAGCGGTGATCTCTCTTTCGCAGCTCTTCGATGCGATGGCTTCTGCGACGACAATCGCAGCGACGTGAGGCGGTCCGCAAGCAAGCGGTGCGGCGATGGTAATCTTCCGTCACCAGTTGGTGCGTCCCGCAAATGAAGGATGCGACGGCTCTGGCAGCAGTGACAGGCGCTGCGATGATCTTGAACTTCGTAGCAGCTGGAATTTCCTCGCACTGTCAGGGGGCTCCGCAAGTGAGCGATGTGACAAAACTTGCAGAGAGTCTTTAAAAGCTTGGTTTCCAGCTTCCCAACACAGGTACAACTTCCAGAGGCACCACAACTGGCCCAAGTACTCTAGGAAGCACATAACTCTCTCAGCAGAGCTCAGGGAAGCTGGGGGTGAAGTCCTTTTGTTCCTGGGACTTCAAAAACAGGGAGCCAGCTCTTCTCAGGCCCTTGGAGATTCCTTCAAGCAAGGGGACACAACACAAAGCAAAGTCCTTCCCCTCTCCTTGGCAGCAAAGCAACAGCAGGTCAGTCCAACAGAGCAACAGCAGGACAGTCTTCCTTCTTCAGTTTCAGCTTTCTCCTTGGCAGAGGTTCCTTCTTGATTCCAGGATGATCTAATTTTCCGTAGTCAGGGGTCCTGTACTTATACCCCTAAAAGTCTTTGATCCCTTTGTGCAGGAGGGCTCTGAGACCGGTCTAAACCAGTTCTGGGTGTTCCTTGAGCATTTTGTTTTCCCGGCCTCTCCTTTCCTTTAAGGGAGAGGGACAGGGTCGTCAGCCGCTCAGCAGGAGGAGAAGCCAGCACAACAGACGAGTACAAATACTGCATCCTCACAAATATTCTTGCAGCATACTATGCCACTGGCCTGTCTGGCTAAACGGTCTGTAATGACTCTTGTTACAGAAGCAGTGAATCACAACTTTAAAGTCAGCACTATGTTACAATCATGTAATCCCATTTAAAGCAACATCTGTAGTGGTCAAGTATACATGTCCCCTTCGTGGTACACCCAATTTAAAGACTCTGACACGCTCAAGTTGTTCTACTTAGACATTGGAGTATATGAATTAACACATCTGTCTAGGAGGAGCCACAGGTGGGTCCAAGATGGCCGCGTGAGGGCTCGACTCCGTTGACCCCTTCCTCCAGCTGCACTATCCTGAACACAATCCTGACACCTGGCCCCACCACCTGATGGCTGAGCGAAAGTGATGCTCCCCGCGGTGCTCCTGGGCCCCCTGCGACGTTGGGGGCCGAAGTTATGCCGTATGGCGACAGGCGGCCTGCTCGCCCCCTGAGCCGGGGACTTGAGTGGGTGCTGTGTCCGGGACCGGAGTTGTCAACGCCGGGGCCGAAAACCGGAAGTTGCCGGTCCGGCCCCGGAACTGAATTGCATACGGCCGGCGGCTGCAGACGATGTGGCAGAAGCTCTGAGGGGGCTTGGTCGCTCCGGTGAGGTCTCCTGCCCTAAGCGAGGGGGCCTGATCCACCCGGACTTTGGGCGCCGCTGAGGACAGAGGAGCAGCTCCGAGCTACAAGGGGAAAATGCACTAACAGGCCCCGGCAATGGAGAGATGCCGCACTCGGGTGTTAGGAAACTGCCTGTTGTGGCGCTGCAGGTCAGCTGTGGTGGCCCTCTGAGGCTGAAGAGATGGGTCTACACAGTCCCACACCCACAAGGGGACCCGTACTGAGGTGGGCTGAGACTTGATGGCAATGGAGCATGAAGGGTCCTGAGAGCTCCATGCTGGATTAGAGTAAAGAGCGTCTGGCAGTGGCTGAGGTGCCTGATTGCCGGGAAGAGGCCTGTGGCGCGCTTGGGTGACGGGGCCCAGTGAGTAATCCGGCCCAGTGTGATTTGTCCCTAGACCGGTGGCGAGGTGCTGTGGCGGGACCCTCTGGGTGGAAGCGGCTGCAGAGAGGCACACACGTACACTTGGCATCACTGTACTGGCGGGACTGCTGTTGGGCCTCCGCGCATTAATGTTAATGTTAATGTTAATGTTAATGTTAATCTGCATTTATTGAGCGCTCGTGCGCCCGGAGGCTTCATGGCGCTATAGAAAGGAGCAATGCGCGACAGTCAATTGGTGAAAATGAAGCAGCTCAGTAATGTGCCTGAGAAAAGAGCCAGGTCTTCAAGGAATGTCTGAAGCTGAGGATGTTGTCACTCAGTTTTAGGGGTAGGGGAAGAGAGTTCCAGTAGGCCGCTGCGAGATGGTCAAAGCAGCTGCCTCCGAGACGCTTCCTCTTGAATGGAGGCACAATCAGGAGAGATTTGTGGATGGACCGAAGATCACGGGAAGGGCTATATCTTTGCGCCAGAGAGTTGAATGGCAGGAGGCCGCACGCGCCATTTGAGACCAGGGTGACCACTATGAAGCTTCCGGAGTGATTGGCCCCTGGGTGATTACCTATTTCAACCCCCGCATCACTGACTGTTGACAAATAACACCAGTGTTTTCCTGAGGCTGGAGTTGTGAGCCTTCGTGGTGGTGGGACGGCCGTCCCCTTGTTGAGAGACCTGCAATGACACATTGGGGTGATCGGCTGTGTCCCTGCTTGCTCACTGAGGTGTGTAGATGTCAGCTGGCCTCAGATATTTGTATTGCGGCGGCGCTGTCGATAGACACGGGGCACCCGGAGGGCAAGCAGTGGGCCCCAGGATCCCGGGCCCCAGGGGGAAATATCGAGATCTGTGTGCTGGGATGGCCAGTGGCCGATGCCCTGATGGCGACCAAGCCTGACACTGACAAGACCTTGCCCACATCCTCTAAGGGGTCAAAACATATCCAGTCCAACAAGCTGGACCGCTACACGATGTCTAAGGGCTCCCCTACAGACTCAAAACGGGCCCAGTCGGCGGGGAGAGACTCTCAGGGCTCTCCCACAGCACCAACGCTCATCGATGTCATGGCGGCCATAAATGGTGTCACGATCGAGGTCAACTTGATAGGAGCAGATCTTACGAAGGCGAGTGAAAAAGTTAAATCGCTCGATATTAAGACTGCTAGCTTAATCGACGATATGGCGTTGCTGCAGCAGGAGGTGCGTGATCTCAAGACTTCTCGTGATCTGACAGACCGGAAGCTCAACGAATACAAAGGAAGGGCTAGGCGCAACAACATACGCATCCTTGGGGTGCCCGAGAGGTCAGAGGGCCCGGCACCGGACCTGTTTGTGGAAGATATTGTCCTCAATCATCTCAAGCCCAAGGGACTGAGCAAACTTTTTACAATCAAGCGCGCCCATATGGTACCGATGGGAGGCCCAGACCTAGGGCTCCCCCTCGCCCACTGATTGCGAGAGTTCTGATCTTTCGGGACAGAGATGCCATCCTGCAGTCAGCTCGTGCGGGGGCCCCCCAGGGGTACGAGAATGCCACACTTTCCTTTTTCCCAGACTTCACCCAGGTGGTGCAGAAACAACGGCAAAGCGTTCTTCCGGTGAAGAAGAAACTCAGGGACACGGGACTAAAGTATGCCATGATGTACCCGGCTCGCCTACGTGTGGAAACCGAAGGGAAGGCCTGTTTTTTTACAACCCCGAGGTGGCATCGGACTGGAAAGACAGCAGACACTTGAATGGGCAGGAGGGGCAGGACCGCTGTGGAGGAAAAGAGCTGCAGGAGCGGGAATGATGGAGGCCGTAGGAACACTCATGCTGTTTTGGATTGTCAGGTAGTGGGGCGGATCCGTAGCCAGTTCTCTAACTGGATTTTGTTGACTGTAAGATTGCTGCGGATTGCCCCAGATTTGGGGGTTGTGCTTTGGGAGGCCATAGTGGGGGTGGGGCATTTGTTTTCCTCCTCGTTACTACCTTTAGTTAGTTCGTAGGTTAGATATTGGGTGACAGGCACACTGCTAGTTGGGGATGGGCGTCAGCCATGTGCAGGGGTGCAGGGAGGGGGGTGGGGTTTGGGGCCGACGGGGTTTCCTGGTTTTGGGATCTTATTGTATGCAGAATCATTTGAAATGTGTTATTTCTTTCTCTTCTTCTTTTTCGCTCAGGAGACAATGTTATGACTGTACTGCTTCCATACCAGTTTAATGTCAAATGCTAGACAAGGATCGGGGATAAATGTGCTTAGTTGGAATGTGAATGGCCTCAGAGACAAAATTAAGAGGGGAATGGTCAGACAGTTGATTAGACGTAACTCCCCGGATGTAGTGCTACTACAGGAGACTCATCTAATTGGCAATTGTTGCATGGCCCTGCACAAAGGAGGTTATAAGTTGGCTGCACACGCTGGGTTTACTATGGGGTCTAGGGGGGGTCGGTGTCTTGGTTAAAAACTCTATTTCCCTTAATATTGAGGCCACATGGTCTGACCAGCGAGGTCGGTACATAGGTGTATCAGGGCAGTGGGAAGGGAGGACAGTTACCTTCATTTCCATTTATGTCCCACCTGGCCTTCAATCCGACACTTTCCAAGACCTGGGCGCTATCTTCCCGACTTTGCCGTTGGGCCTCCTTGTGATAGGGGGGGACTTTAATGTGGTGGTGGACGGGGAGGTAGACAGGTACCCCGCCCGAGCACTGAGGCCGGCGCAGAGGTGGCTTCCCGAATTTCTAGAAACAACAGGGCTGGTGGATGGTTGGAGGATACACAATCCGAATGGGGTACACTATACACACGTGTCCGCCGCGCATCATAGCCTGTCTAGAATAGACTATGTACTGGTACCAGTGGCACAGGCCGCTGCGGTTTGGGAGGTGCCACACCTGGGAAGGGGATCCTCTGTTCATTCTCCAATTTGGCTTCAGTTGGAAATTGGCCAGTTTGATGTAGGCAGGGTAGCCCCTATCAGTGCATGGCACTTGAGGAACCCCGCCACCAAGAAAGAGATTATCTAGATCACGGAGAGGTACTTCCAGGAAAATAGAGATATGGTGGACTCAGCACACATCCTGTGGGAGGCATATAAAACCGTTATTCGGGGGAAGTTTTATCTCTGGTCGCCGGGGAAAAAAAGAAACGGCAGGCAGAAATGGAGAGGGCAGAGGCAGAAATGACAAGGCTAGAAGTGGAGGTGTCCCGGGCAGCAGCCGGTTAAAACGGTGACAGGGTGATAATAGGGGCCTAGCTAGGGACAAGGCTGGGGCGCAGAATGATGAGGCTCAAAGCAGGGTGTACGAGCATGGAGATAAAGCTGGTAAACTGATAGCGTGGCTTGAAAAGGGAGAGTGGGCATCGAGGCTGGTACCAGAATTACAGGGAGAAAATTCCAGTACAGTCATAGACCCACAAGCCGTAGCGGACGGATTCTCAAAATATTATGGTGGGGTATATACCTCGGCGGGGGTATACACAGAGGCAGATAACAGTGCAATGATCAAGGACATCCAGATGCCCACGCTATCGGATGACAACTGGGAGTATTTGGATTCTCCACTTACGAATGATGAGGTGGCGCTGGCCATCAGAGAAGTGCATTCTGGGAAGGCTACGGGCCCGAATGGAATTCCCATAAATTGTATAAATTGAGTGCCAACAAACTCGCTCTGTTTGTTCGGTCCATGTTTGAGGAGAGTAGAGAGAGGGGTCAGCTACCATATGACTAGCGGGTGATGAATATAGTGGTCATCCACAAAGCAGGTAAACCCATGACACTCTGTTCATCGTATAGACCTATCTCGTTGCTGAATGCTGAGCCTAAAGACTTGGCGAAGCTGCTTGCGACGAGATTAGCCAAAGTCATCACCACCTTGATACACCCGGATCAGTCCGGCTTCATGCCGCGTCGGAATACGGCCCTTAATCTACGCAGGTTGCCCGGGATACTGGGCAGGACCCCAACGATACAGGAGCTGGCAGTACTGGTGTCTCTGGACGCCACCATGGCATTTGATAGGGTCGAGTGGCCCAACCTGTTTGCAGTATTGGGGAAGACGGGTTTTGGACGGGAGTTTATTCATTGGGTGCGTCTTCTGTATGCAAATCCCTTGGCTAGAGTGGTGGTAAATAATCAAAAGTCTGCTGACTTTCTCCTTGGGAGGGGCACGAGACAGGGATATCCCTTGTCCCCGCTCCTGTTTGCCCTGGCCTTGGAACCCTTGGCGGCGTGGGTTCGATGGGACCGATCGATCCGAGGCTTGCGATGGACGTTGGAATGGGAGGACACAATTTCACTATATGCTGATGATATCCTGCTTTACCATACCAATCCAAGGGGATCCCTGATGTGTTTTCTGGATGTGCTTGCTATATTCGGGAGGTACTCCGGTTTTGCAATAAACTGGTCGAAATCAGTGCTCTTCGTCCTTAGGGGTGATCCACCGGCAATCCCGCAGACTTGCCCGATACAAATTGAGCCGATAGGGTTTAGATACCTCGGCATTTATGTCACGTTTGACCCGAAGTTACGATATGCTAATAATCTGGGCCCTCCTCTGACTAGATTTAAAGGGGATGTGACACGCTGGTAGGCGCTTCCACTCTCACTTTTGGGTAGAGCGGTACTATTTAAGATAATTGCCCTTCCCCGATTTTTATACGCACTCCAGAACACAATGGACCCAGTGCCGGCATCCTATTTCAGGGAAATAGATGCCTGCCAGAGACAGCTTCTCTGGGACGGTAAACCCCGTATAGCATTTTCTAAACTTACTCTCCACAGGTATGACGGGGGGATAGGATTGCCGGACCTATGGAAATACTATTGGGCCTGCCAGTTGGCGGCAGTGAATCATGCTATATACAGGCACTCCGGGGACCCGGGGTATGCTATGGACCGATAGCAGGTGCCGGGGAGCGACTGCACCAGGGCGCTTTATGCCAGACCTCGCCGGTTTCCCCTTGCGGGACCAACGGCGCACGCCGTGCAAGTGTGGCATGCGGCCAACAGACATCTCAAGTGTGAAGGGAAGCTCACTCTTGCCAACCCATTATGGAACTCAGAGAAGCTGGGAAGTTTATGGAAGTCCAAGGGATTTGACAAATGGGACCTTATTGGGATCACACAGATCAAAGATATTTGGGGGAACGGCACAGTTCACGCATTTAGTTCCCTCACGGAACAATACCACCTTCATGACAGTGAGCACTATCGTTACCTTCAGATAAGGCATGCACTGCTCACACACATCCCCAGAGTCACAACGCTTCCTGACGCTTCCCCTCTTGGAGACAAAGTGTTAGACGGCCACCTCCCAGAGAAGACCATCTCATTAATATATAAAAAGCTTATAAATAATATGGAGGACCCGCTGGTACTTGTCAGGATGCACTGGAATGCAGATGGGGTGGAGCTGGATGACGAAGATTGGCGAGAGGCGGTTTCCTCTCCAGGGTTGGTAGTGATACAGATGAGGCTCAGATTAGTGCAATTAAAGATTCTCCACCGGTCATATGTTACGGGGCCTTGCCTGGTCTGTATGGGTCAAGCGGAGAGTGGGGAGTGTCAGAGGGGGTGCGGAGAGCTTGGAAACTTCATGCATATATTGTGGCACTGCACGGAGGTGCAGGAGTACTGGGTGAATATCCATGACACGCTGCGGGACCTCCTGTGGGTGGAGATACGGCCAGAAGCCTGCAGGTGTATTTTAAACATTTGGGGACCCACGGATCAGAACACATATGGGAGACAATGGGTAACGTTGGCATGTATGTTAGCTAAGCGTAATATTGCTCAACTGTGGGGAGCCAGCCAGCCACCCCGGGTTGAGAAATGGGTGGAAGATTTGGATTGGTGCATGCTCAGGGAGAGGTCAGTCTACGTGGCCAGGGGTTGTCCCGAGAAGTGGGGAAAGGTCTGGGAGGATTGGAATCGGTACCATGGAGATGTTTGTATGCCCAATTACGTCTGGAAGAAGTAGAGGCACATGAATCCCCTTGATCCATTATCTATATATTGTATTTATTATCTTGAATGTATGGAACTGCAACTACGGCAATTATGAAAGCGGCTAATGTCACCATATGTTTTTCTTTGTTGTTTTGTTAATAAATAGATTTTTTTTTAAAACACATCTGTCTACATGAACTTTTTTTATAGCTCTCAGAAATAAAGTAATCCAGCATACACATATATGTTGAAGCCACCATTATGCAGAGTCAAGTGATGACACACACATGTTCTGTCCTGTGTATCTGAGCCATATTATATACATTAGATTTCTCTCCATATGAAATAGCTTTTCTACCTGTGTATTTAAAACAATTCTGCCTGTACATTCTGTAACAGAGTATGACACAGGATTTTAAAATATACTATGGTGAAAGTGTTGCCTGGCACACCAAAATCTGATGTGGCAGTGTCTCAGATGGCCTGAGTCGGCATACCTGTCCTTGGTCCATGTGAAACATGTAATTAACCAGAGCCCTATGCAGGTGACTGCACATTTTAAACACTTATCCATTTCATTTTTCTGAGGCATCAACATTGGTCTCACCTGCTGCACAGGTGTGTAGCATATTTCTCACAAACCTGTTATTACCTAGATCACCATTTTCAACATATATGTATGTTCCACACAGAGTACAGGTTATATTTCAGTCAATGTGCTGACACATGTCAGACAAGTACATTACTCATGGTGGTCAACTCAATGCACCTGTTGTAGATGGTGCTGATCATATTAACATTGGACAACAGCAAATACACAGGACCTAAGTGACACAGGTCACAGATGGAAAGGGACATACGTGGGCATCAGATGATAATGGGGCATCATTACATTTTGCCACAGAAGTGGTGTCTGAGTAGACAGATGACCTGTGAGAGGGTCACCAGTCTGAGGGAGTACAAGCTGCATGTCAAACACAGTTCAGCAACCTGGCATATACTCACCCCCTCCTTGCTGCTGTCTGGCGTTCAACCGCCCATCCAGGTCAGGGAAGACCACGGTCAGTACCCTGAGCATGTGTGGGGTCAGGGTCCATCGTCTACCCCTTTTGCGAGGAGGCGACAGCTTCAGCTGGACTCTTGCAATCCTCCGGGTCCAGCCATGGAGGTCCTGCTGTCTTTTCTGGCAGTGGCGGATGCGGCTTTTGAAAACCCCCACATATCTTACAGCCCGGACAATGGTCTGCCAAATTTCATGCTTCCTACATGTTTATTCATCACACACTTGGACATATAGGTCATGGTTAGAATGGCAGATAATGTATAAAGGTTGGACAAGTATCATCATGGGTGGTTGTCCTGTGTGCAAGTCTCCCTTAACCCCTTCCATGCTCGTGATGGAACGGTTCCGTCACGAGCCACGGGTGGGCTGTGCTGGTGACGGAACGGTTCCGTCACGGCCCTGCCGCGGCGCCTGCGCGGCGCGAATTCCGCGCCTGCGCTGACGTTCTGAAGAACGGGCGGGGCCGTGACGGAACCGTTCCGTCACAAGCACAGCTCACCCGTGAGCCGTGACGGAGCGGTTCCGTCACAAGCACGGAACCGCCGCGCGGCCGCCCCACCCCCTTAGCGCTGTGGCGGAATAGCCGCCGCAGCGAAGGTGTTAATAACATGAGAACAGTGCTGGTAAATCAATCCCACCAAACACACTTTACATCACTGTAACTGTCCAGAACATGAATCTACACACTGTAAGACTTACAATAACTATGTGTGCATGCTTGCCTTTTTGGATCACAATGCTAGTATTGCCTGTTTTAAAACATGGTCAATTGAAAAGGCAGCGTAATCAACACTCAACTGCTCCCCTGGTTTTCCATACAGCTTGCTATACTGTGGAAGGAGACTGTCCTGCAGGGCCTGGTTCTCCTCCTCTGTGTAGACTGGTGCCCTCTCCAAAGTAGATGCCATTGTAGATCCCAGAGGATGCAGAGACAGCAGCAGGGGTAGGTAGAGATGTTGTAATGTAGCATGTAGGGCAGGCAAGTGAAGTCTCTTGGGAACAGACAGACATATCTGTGCAGCAGAGGCGGATTCGGTTCCATGCATCCAAAGCGATAGGTTTGAGATGTTCGCATTATCCGAATTGGGCCAATCTATAACGTTACACGCATCTGACACGCCTACCGCGTCATTCAAATATTCCGCATCATAACACTCTTGAGTTTGATACATTGTTGTTGTAAGCAAACAGAATAGGTTTGCACGCGATTCGAACACGAACCGAAACCGCGTCTGTCTCCATGATGACCAATAGCCAATGTGTGCGCCCGGCACAGTTTGGATGAGTAGAATGTATCTTTTGAATACTCATCCACGTCTGTCCCCATGATGACCAATAGCCAATGTGTGCGTCCGGCCCGGCTCGAATGTGTAGAACGCATCTTTTGAATACTCATCCACGTCTGTCACCATTACAGTGAATAGCCAAAGGATGCAAACCACACGGTTTGGGTGAGGCTCAGGTGCTCTACACTAATCAATCAGCAAGCCAGACAGTATAGCAAATCTTCATGTTCTGCTTTATTACATGTGTGGGTACAGTGATTCACATGTCATATAGGACAGAACACTTTATAGCTCACACTCCCATGATGAGCCAAACGTCTTGTGCACCAAATACATTGTTTGTGAGGAACATCACAACTGTGAGTGACCACTTCACAGATCAGCCTCCTAGGCCTGGACTCAGTCCTATGGGACCATTGTATTATCACAGGTTTCATACACCCATAATAACAGCTTTATTGGACTGTGTGTTAGAAAGTGCATTTTGTTAAATTATTTTGAGTGAATCCACAGTATCCGAGTCTTGTACAATGCACACACTCCATTTTTGAGGTTGTTGATGATATTTACTTGAGACATCAACTTGTATTTGGCATGTGAGTTGCTGTTGTGTCTCTGTGTCACAGACGTACCTGTATGTTTGTCAAACAAAATGTGCAACACAACTTGCGTGTTTTTATGTATGTGATGGGATATATATGTCAGACATTACATCATGACAGTGTCCAGGTGGTATTACATCATCCCTGTGTATGTACCATTCCACCATGTGTTAGTTGTTACAAACATCTATCTTTGATAGTTAATTAGGTGTATGTAATGTTTGATAACATGGACTGTGACAGACACCATTGATTAGTCACAGCACAGCATTGCAATTGTGGATAAACCATTATAAAATAAAAGGCGTTGTGAGGGTCACAGAGCTGGCCTTTGTGTCAATGCTCAACATTACACACCTGACTTCAGTGAGTCTTGCTTTGATGTAGCATTTGATATTTTGCATGTTACTTACCACATTGGAAATAGAATTGATAATGTTTTTTTGTTACCTATGTACAATCAGGAGACCTGGGGCCTTATTTATGAAGGCCTTGCGCCGCCGGTGCGTCACTTTTAAAATGGGAAAAAGTGATGCACCGGTAGCGCAAGGCCTTCATAAATAAGGCCCCAGAAGTCCAAAGACCCTTCCCCGACGTGACAGCATCAGACGGTACTGCTTCACCAAACCACTCATAGAGGAATTGGCAGAGCAGTTGGCCCCACATTTGCTACCTGGACGCCCATATCCATCTGCGCTGACCCCCAAGGTAAAGGTGATGGCAGCCCTACATTTCTTTGCCGCAGGAACCTTCCAGTATACTGTGGCTACTGTTGGTGGGATGTCAGACAATGTTTAGCCATGTGCTCCATAATTTTTTTGGAGGCAATGTTATATTTTCTGAACTGGTACATCAAATTCCCAACACCACGCCAGTTTGCTGACATCAAGAGTGAATTTTATGCTTTGGGAAGAATGCCACATGTCATTGGCTCCATTGATGGTACACATGTGGCTTCGGTCCCACTACAGGCCAATGAACAAACATACAGGAATCGTAAGCATTATCACTCCATAAATGCCCTGGTGGTATCTCTACCTGACCTGACAATCTCACATGTGTGTGCGCGTTTTCCAGGATCAGCAGACGATGCGTACATTATGAGAAACAGTAGGATCCCACAGATGATGTCTCAGCTGCCAAATCAGCGTGCCTGGCTTGTTGGTGGGTAATGTCTTTTTATGTTGTGTGTTGCTTGTATGTCAGGTTGTACCCAGTTTTCAGACACATGAAGTATTTTCTGCTTAAATTTAGGAGACTCTACATACCCCAACATGTTGTGGTTCTTGACACCACTCAGGAATCCTGTCACCCCTGCTGAGTCTAGTATTAATGAGGCATGGGCGGACCAGGCCAATGATTGAGCGGACATTTGGGCTACTGAAAACAAGATTTTGCTGTCTGGACCGTACAGGAGGAGCACTCCAATATGCACCAGCAAAGGTGTGTAAGATCATCATTGTGTGTTGTATGCTACACAACCTGGCAGTGAGGAATAAGCTACCTCTCATTCAAGATAACGGGGACCAGCAGCCTCCAGCACGGGAGGATCCAGACCTGAGGCATGTTGCCAGTGATGATGAGGGGGAGGAGGATGTTCGGAGACAGCTCATCAACAACTTTTTCTCATGATTGTAAGTATGCAATGATGGGTTGACAAAGCACTTTCTTTGCATGATATGTGTCTGTTGTACAATAGCTATGTATACGTGTGGGCGTATGCTACTTAACATGACCCTTGGAGTTGTTTTGTGTCCATTGAGTTTGTATGCTCATCAGTACAGTGTTGACATGACTCCTAGCTAGTGTTTGCAATTTTAAAAATGTAAGTATGAAATATCTCTTAGAGATGTTTTTAAAGACTGTTGTATGTCTCTCCTTCACAGGGTCATTTGGCTGTGGTATGGAGACATGTGAACTCCCAGACACACAATGCAGTTACAGAGTGCAACTTTTCTCAGGATTAGGAATCTGTGCCACACACTCAATTCTGAACATTTTGTAACGTCTTGGTTAGTTTGTGCTTATTGTCACAGTGTGATTTGATTGCATCTGTTGTGGAGGCAACATGCTGTACCTGCGTAATAAACCTGTGCTCCACAATGAGGTGTGCCTCATCTGTATACACACATCCAACATTCATTTGCATACTGTATATGTACCCAGATGTTCACTTTATCTGACAATGATTGGTGTTTGTGCATTGAAATGTGGTTTTAATTTACAACAGTGGAGGCAATGAGGATGTATGCCATGTACTATTTCTGTTGTGTTGACCTTGTTGTGTATCTCTTATATGTGTCATGTTACATTTACTCACAAGACAGTATGTAAATTGTTGTACTTGTTTTTCTGCAAAATTCTTGTTTTTTAGGACATGATCTCTATGTTACAAACTGTGTTTATTTCACGACAGAAGTAAGTATTGTGTGGTTGTAAATTTATTGCAATGCATGTGTGAAATTGTACAAGAAAGTAATAGTGCAGTACCAATTTTAGAAATCCAAAGTTCACAGAGGAGTTGTTAGTGGTAGTAAATAAAATTTTCTGAGCCAAATCCACAGTCATTTAAGTCATTGATCCAACTTAGACCCTGCATCCCATGTGGGAGAGTTCAGTGAGAGTCAACAAAGTGAGCGCTTCACACACAATGGAGGCTATGAGGATCAGGTTTTCACTTCCTTGTGGATGCATGGCCATCTGTCTATCATTTGTCCTTCTTCGGATGACCCCTCACCTTTTTTTGAGGGGGAACCTCAGGTGCAGGCTGCTGCAGTGCAGGGGACTCTCTGTCAGAGTACTCATCCCTCCCTGTGGCAGTTGCAGATGTAGTAACAACAGATGTAGTGGGCACACAGGGAGCTGGGGTCATATTGTCAGCAATCTGGCAGAGGCAGGCGAGTATGTCCCTGGGCACCGCAGTGAGGTCATTCTGGAAATGTGTGAGTTCATTCTGGACATGTGTGAGTCCATTTTGGCATAATGTGCAGCCTGCTGCTGTTGCATGTCCTTTAGGATCCCAACTACCTGGCCAACGTTTCCGGTGCATTCTCAATATGCATATAGAATGCATGCCAACTGTGGGTCAGCTTGATCAGCAGCACCATCTTCCTAACAGGACCTATCCCCACGGCCCCTCCCACCACCCCTACCCACATGAGCGTGACCCGTTGTTGCAGACACTGACAACACTAAGCCTCCTTCATTGTTGACACTGGTTTTGTTGTCCGCCTACTCAAGAGTGCCCTGTGTTGCTGTGCTGTCGGTGTTTTCTTGCCTTGGTGTGTCCGTGTTGGTAGAGGTCATCTGGGGGTTGACAGATGTTACGGGAGTGTTTGAATGGGGTGCTGATGTCACAGCTGCTGGTGCTGCATGCTGACCCACACCGGAGGGGCCAGGTAGTTCCTCGTCGTCCGTTGAGAGCTGAGAGACATCCACCCTGGAGAGCTCAGGGTCAATCAGAGTCTGGGCCTGGGAATCTCTGTTCTATTCCTGCAGTGTCCCCGGCGGGCCCTGTGGGTAGAAGAGAGACACAATGTTTGTTGTGTTTTTGCACAGGTCAAGGTACCTTACACATTACATTTGCTATTGTACATTATGATGAGTGTGCGAACATTGTATTGTCCTCAATCGTCACAGACACAGGCTACTTTTGAAGAGAACATTGTAATTCTAACAAGATGTGTTTTGCTGAGCGTGTCAAGCTCTGTGCATAAATAGGTCATGTATTGGTTCTTTGTCTGTACATAGACATTGAAAGTCAAGTGCCACCCTGTGCCTGACAAGGTGTTTTTTTTTTGTTTGTTTTTTATCCTCATTCGCGTGCATGGCTCCAATCTATCAAAACAAAACTGCCACAGAGCAGAAAAGCAGGCAGTGCCACTGTACTGTCTCAGCGTCGGCTGGCAGGGATAGCATAGGGAGGATGGCGACCAAATCCCAACAGTAACTGCTGGCAAGCCAGACAGGTGTGTTGTTATTTCCCACATCCTTGCTTTTACAGTGACATACGTACTCTTCGTCTAATGATGTGTTGCAAAATTTGTGCATGTGCACTGGCATTTGTGCATGTATTTTTGAGTCACATTGGTGTGGCTACCAACACACTCATAGTCCAGTATGTATGAGAGCCTTTTGTATGTAGTATTTTGTTAAATGTGTTCCTAGTTCTCATCTCATTACACACATGTGAATGTCTTTCAGTAGCAACTGGTGTTGCTGATGAGCTTTGTGCCTGATAACATCATGTATATTGTCCTTGTCCTCCATGGACAGATGAGTTAACCAAAGGCTGCTTTCTTGCTTTTCCATCCTCAGAACTGTGAGGTATAGAGGTTTGTGTGCTTGTGTTACGCTGCCGGAAGTTGTACCCCTCCTCCCACCCAGTCTAGATTATTCCTCGTGGAAAAGTATCAATGACAGTGAGGGGAGTGTAGTGCCAAGGATGCTGACAATGCTGTATGATGTAGGAGTTTAATGCAACTCCCAACAGTGCTTTGTGCAAATTACACCATGCAACAGCGTCAGCCAACTTGCTGTGGCCATTCCTTTCACTGACAGGTATACCTTGTCACTGATGGACATATTGCTTTGTGTGTGAGTAGGGATGTGTGCTATGACTGCAACTCACACAATGTCCTGTACTCCACACACCTTCAGAGCTCAGGCAGTGAATGGAAATGTACAGTGAAGATGGCTGAGAGTGGGGACTGGTATGAGAGGGCCAGAGCCTAGGTGTGACTTGTCGCCAATTTATGCGTAAAGGCCCATGTGTCACCGATATTGGCAGTACATTTCTACTCAGTGTGAGATGAGCCTGGTTCAAGGTGTGCTTGTTGGGCCATGTGGGAGGAGGATTGCTAGCTGTGACTACGACTTCCATCATGCTTTTAGCTATACCCACTGTGAGACTTGGCCCTTTCCCCAACATTTTTCGCCTTTTTATTTCCCTTTTAAATCAGAATGCCCTCATGGTAACAACAATGTATAGGCCTTGTGTAGTGAGGAAAGCCCTGTGTACTGTGAAACTGATGTTAAGATGCAGGTGTCTTATACCCCTAACATGGCTGCCACTGACCACTGCTGCTGCAGCGGGGTTTAGTGGGCGCATTCTAGTGGCTAGGGCCTGGCTGGAACCCTCCAAACAATGTATCAACTTAGCCTGCCAGCCTGCCCACAGGTAGAATGGTGGAACCTCCTAGAACCCCCTGGAACCTTCTGGAACAGGTGAGGTGACACCAACTGCCACTGCCAACTGTCAACTGGCACTGTATAAGGAAAGGAAGGTAAACTTTCCTGTCAGAGGGACTAAGGGGAGACCTGGGGAAGTACCTACGCAGGAGGATAGGCAGTGGGGGTCAGGGCAGGGTCTTATGATGCTGGAATGACAGGGCCTAGTGTGCTGCTTTACAAGTATTGAGGCATCCTGTACCCCCCCACTGACCTAACCCCGCGGCAGGGAACCCCCAGGGACCACTTGAAGGGATTGGCTGAGAAGAACTTGGAACACCAGCCACCAAACTATTCCCCCCCTTCAAGGAACAAGAAACCAAGCAACAAAACTAAGGGCGTAAGGAACATCACGCCAACAAGAAACTAAGCTTCTATTTACAAGGGCGCAAGAAACATCACGCCAACAAGAAACTAAGCCTCTATTTACAAGGGCGCAAGAAACCTAAAGCGCTAAGAAGAAATTAAATCATCACAGGACTTTTGAAGAAGCAAACAGGTATTGGCGCGGTACTGACCCTGCGTTTCCTGATGTCACCTGGGGTCTCCCTTGCTAACCTGCTACTGGGGTGTCACCTGTCCTGTATATCTAGCGCTGCCCTTGCTGACCCTGTGAAGAGCGCTGAAGTAATGGAGGGGGTTGCTGCCTTCTGAAGCGCTATATTTGCCTGAACTGCAGCACCCTGAACTGAATGTTATTAGACCTGCTGGTCTTGCCCCCACCTCGTGTGGGCCAAAGCGCTATAGCCCTGCACCCTGCTGTCTGTGAAGCGCTAGAATCCTGGGCGTGATTCCTGCCTGAAGCGCTATATTCTGTGGTGCCCTTCAGCAGCGCTACCTGGAATGAACTGTCTGCCGAGCGCTACCTCTGCTGTGAATTGCCTGCTATATCGTAGCGCTGTGAATCCTGAAAAGCGCTATCCCCCTGAAGCGCTGTGTCACCAAGAACTTCTGTGGCTCTAGAAGTTGCTGCCTTCTGAAGCGCTGACTCCCTGCTCCCCCAACGCTCCTTTGCTGTCCCTGTGAAGAGTGCTGAGGTACTGAAGGGGGTTGCTGCCTTGTGAAGTGCTGTACCTGCAGGGTGCTATTATCTAAACCTGATTGCCTGCTGAAGCGCTGTCCCCAGCATTGCCTGTGGCCAAGCGCTGTCATGTGAGGAACTGAGGTAGTGCCCAGGGAAGCGCTGTAATTTCACTCCAAGCGCTTTCTTGAATGTCCCATAGAAGCGCTGTAATTGTGCCTCCAAGCGCTCTCTTGTAGGCCCCAGAGAAACGCTGTATTTTTGACCTTAAGTGCCCACCTGTTGGCCCCTATGTGCCTCTAGTGACGTGGAGGCCATTAAGTTACTGTTTATGCCTGAGGACAGGCTTGCCATTCATGAACTGTTTGGGCCCTGGTTCCGGCGTAGGCCTAAAGACATACTGAGTTCATCTGCGATGGCTTAGCCCTGCATAGGGGAGTCCAAGGCATAGTAAAATGCTCATTGAGAATGCTTTACTGAATTGCTTATTGAAATGTTCACCTTAATTAACAGAAATGTTTTACTAATCTAAAGCAAGGCCTGTGCTTACTTAATGAGATGTTGCTCTCTAGCAATGAGTAATGTTCTATTTATAAGTTACTTAATGAAATGCCTATGCCTAATTCCTTCCCTGTAATGTTTACTCCTGATTAGGGGGATGTTACCTATGATTGGGGAAGAGTTTTGAAGTGGTTATTCCTGCTTGGAACCAGGATTATTCTGAACTATAGAAGTTTTTATACACCCCTGCCCCAGTGTTATAACCTCTACTTATTTACAGGATTACTCTTGGGTGCTGAGAGGTTTATGCCTGCTTAATGTAGGAATTAGAATGTTGATCCTGGCCTGGGGTGGAAACGCCAACAGCTGCATAATGAACTGTGTCTGCTGACTAATGAAACATTTATTCATGTTGGTTGAAAGGTGGAGCACATGCCCACAGTTATGGAGTGAGGTGCTCCTTGCTTTAAAGAAATGTTTACATTTACTAAAAGGCTTTACATGCATAAACCAAGTCTTCTAAGCTCAGGCTTGCCTGTTAAAAATGGTTATCTCTGCCTTGAAGAGTTGTTAACTGTTGATTGCTGAGTAGGGGAACGTTAATGCTATAAGGATATAGTTACACTGCCTAATGAGATGTTTTATCCGCAGTGGCGTGTTTTTATTCCTGCCATAGGAGTTTCATTCCTGCCTAAGGAAATGGTTAATGAAAGGTTTTACCCTCAGTGAAGTGTTTTATTTCTGCTAAACTGATTATCTCTATTGCAGGAAATGTTTTACCTGTAAGCTCCTGATTAATAGGGGGAAGGCCCTGCCTGTTCAGGCATCAGGTAATAGGATGGTGTGTGATGCCTAAAGAAATACTTTATGCCTAATGAAAGGTGTTGACCTCATTTGAGGCAATGTTTACTCCTGCCCAGGGAAGGGTCTCATACCCCTGCTATAACAGAGATCTACTTACACCTGCTCAATGTAGGGATTTCTACTTCCCTGATGGAATGTTGGTGTAGCCCTGATACAGTTAAACCTGCACAAGGGGATGGTTACCTAGATTGCAATGTTTTCTCCTAGTTAGTGCTGGCTAATGCAATGGTTAGATGGGCCCAATGAGAAGTTCTCCCAAAGGAATGCCCAACCTTGTTATATGGAATAATTATTCTTAATGAAATGTTTAATTCCTATTACAGGAGGAGAGTTACGTCCACATACTTTTGTGGCAAATGAAATGTTTCATATTTAAGGAAATGTTTGAACTACACTTAACGAATTGTTTATTCCTACAGCGGGGAGATGTTTCTGTTATGGAACTGTCCCTTTGTTTACCTGAGGAAATGGATATTGATGCTTAATGCAGTGTTGTTCTTATGACTTTGAGATGTATTCCTTTCAGGTACTGACCAAGAAGCAAGGCGTAGGTCGGGCCTGTGTCCCACTAAAAATGTATTTAACTATTTATTGATCCAATATTTAATATTTATTGCAGAACGGATATTTATTCATCCAATATTGATTGCAAGTCTTGAGACACATGTATTTTAAATGAATTTATGATTTCCCTGATCCTGCTCTATCTATCTGATTATTTATCTTAATACACATTACTTGTTTTTATACAAGCTCTGGAGTGGAGTCATTTATTGCGTGCCCAGGTTTCTGTCTCAGTGTGAGTGTGTGCTGCATGATCGCTTAACACATGTGCTTTCGGATGCCTACCCGCTCGTGCCATGCTACCCTAGGGGACTGGTGACCCCAGTTCCAACATATTGGTGTCGAGCGGTGGGATCCAGGACCTGTGACCATGCAGCACCCTCCATTGGGACAGGGTGCACAGCAATTGGGCTGCACAATTATTGTGTGTGCAAGCCTTAGGAATTGACCCCTCCACTGTCTAGCCTGTGAGTGTATCAGGGCCTGTTGGACCTCATTCTGTCGCCACATCCTAGAACCTTTTTCCTGAATTATCTGAGTCCTCACCTGGCACTGGAGTGTTGTGTCAGGGGATGGGGGTGCCTGTTGGGCGGAGGGAAGAAGGAACTCCGTACTACTTTGGGGCACGGGTAGGAGCCCACCCAGAGGGGAGAGTGGATGGGGACAGGAGGGGCAGGTCACACCCAGGGAGGCGGTCACACCAGAGAACCTTGGAAGGGGGGGTGTGTCATCAAAGAGGTTAGAGCAGAAAAGGGAGAGTGTGAGCCTTGCAATGAAGGAAGGGAAGCTGGTGCACAGGCTTCAGCTAAACAGAGACAGAGCTGAAGACCTTGAAATCATGTGTGCCAGGTACTTCCATGGTGGCAGCGTACCCGAGGTTCGGGGTTTGGACCAGTCACGGGATGTAGAACCTGGACTGGGGTTTCAGGTGCAGGGATTGCCTGACCTGGAGGGTGGGGTACCAGTAACTATGGACCCTACCAGTGTGACTTCCAGGGGTACCTATCCGGGGAGGAGGGTGCGGAACCCTGGAAGGGGGTGCAGAGGGAGGAAGGACTCTCCTCTGGCACTGGTCCAGCCACGGGGTTAAAGATCCTGGGTTGGGTGGCCAGGTTCAGGGGTTGCCTGACCTGGCGGGAGGAATCTCTGTATTCAGAGTTCCCCCGGTTGTGACTTCCAGGGGTACCTATCCGGGGAGGAGGGTGCGGAACCCTGGAAGGGGGTGCAGAGGGAGGAAGGACTCTCCTCTGGCACCGGTCCAGCCACGGGGTTAAAGATCCTGGGTTGGGTGGCCAGGTTCAGGGGTTGCCTGACCTGGCGGGAGGAATCTCTGTATTCAGAGTTCCCCCGGTTGTGACTCTCAGGGGTGTCCCGAGGTGCCCCAGCTGTGGTCACTGGGCCTGGAGTGTTCTTTAAGAGAACTCCAGGTTGGGAGACTAGGCTGTCCCGATGTGTCATCCAGGAGGGAGGGTGCGGAACCCTGGGAGGGGGTACAGGGAGAGGTAGGTCTCGCCCCTGTCACCAATTCAACTTAAGGGTTTAGACCCTAGGTTGAGGAGGAGAGTGGAAAAAGGTACCACGGGCCTGGGGCGACTGCCCCCCACTCTGAGAGAGAGTAAGGGCCAGAGACATCTGGATTGGAGGTCTGTCCTGGCCGCATCCCACTAGGAACACCAGTGGGGTGGTTGGATTAGCGAGAATGTCATGGTGGTATTGGGCCTGCGTCCACCTTTTTCCGCCCCAAGCAGGGAAGCCCATCAAGGGAATGATCGGTCTACCCTGGCTTTTGGCTGGGGGGGAGATGTGTGAGACTTGGCCCTTTCCCCAAAATGTTTCGCCTTTTTATTTCCGTTTTAAATCAGAATGCCCTCATGGTAACAACAATGTATAGGCCTTGTGTAGTGAGGAAAGCCCTGTGTACTGTGAAACTGATGTTAAGATGCAGGTGTCTTATACCCCTAACATGGCTGCCACTGACCACTGCTGCTGCAGCGGGGTTTAGTGGGCGCATTCTAGTGGCTAGGGCCTGGCTGGAACCCTCCAAACAATGTATCAACTTAGCCTGCCAGCCTGCCCACAGGTAGAATGGTGGAACCTCCTAGAACCCCCTGGAACCTTCTGGAACAGGTGAGGTGACACCAACTGCCACTGCCAACTGTCAACTGGCACTGTATAAGGAAAGGAAGGTAAACTTTCCTGTCAGAGGGACTAAGGGGAGACCTGGGGAAGTACCTACGCAGGAGGATAGGCAGTGGGGGTCAGGGCAGGGTCTTATGATGCTGGAATGACAGGGCCTAGTGTGCTGCTTTACAAGTATTGAGGCATCCTGTACCCCCCCACTGACCTAACCCCGCGGCAGGGAACCCCCAGGGACCACTTGAAGGGATTGGCTGAGAAGAACTTGGAACACCAGCCACCAAACTATTCCCCCCCTTCAAGGAACAAGAAACCAAGCAACAAAACTAAGGGCGTAAGGAACATCACGCCAACAAGAAACTAAGCTTCTATTTACAAGGGCGCAAGAAACATCACGCCAACAAGAAACTAAGCCTCTATTTACAAGGGCGCAAGAAACCTAAAGCGCTAAGAAGAAATTAAATCATCACAGGACTTTTGAAGAAGCAAACAGGTATTGGCGCGGTACTGACCCTGCGTTTCCTGATGTCACCTGGGGTCTCCCTTGCTAACCTGCTACTGGGGTGTCACCTGTCCTGTATATCTAGCGCTGCCCTTGCTGACCCTGTGAAGAGCGCTGAAGTAATGGAGGGGGTTGCTGCCTTCTGAAGCGCTATATTTGCCTGTACTGCAGCACCCTGAACTGAATGCTATTAGACCTGCTGGTCTTGCCCCCACCTCGTGTGGGCCAAAGCGCTATAGCCCTGCACCCTGCTGTCTGTGAAGCGCTAGAATCCTGGGCGTGATTCCTGCCTGAAGCGCTATATTCTGTGGTGCCCTTCAGCAGCGCTACCTGGAATGAACTGTCTGCCGAGCGCTACCTCTGCTGTGAATTGCCTGCTATATCGTAGCGCTGTGAATCCTGAAAAGCGCTATCCCCCTGAAGCGCTGTGTCACCAAGAACTTCTGTGGCTCTAGAAGTTGCTGCCTTCTGAAGCGCTGACTCCCTGCTCCCCCAACGCTCCTTTGCTGTCCCTGTGAAGAGTGCTGAGGTACTGAAGGGGGTTGCTGCCTTGTGAAGTGCTGTACCTGCAGGGTGCTATTATCTAAACCTGATTGCCTGCTGAAGCGCTGTCCCCAGCATTGCCTGTGGCCAAGCGCTGTCATGTGAGGAACTGAGGTAGTGCCCAGGGAAGCGCTGTAATTTCACTCCAAGCGCTTTCTTGAATGTCCCATAGAAGCGCTGTAATTGTGCCTCCAAGCGCTCTCTTGTAGGCCCCAGAGAAACGCTGTATTTTTGACCTTAAGTGCCCACCTGTTGGCCCCTATGTGCCTCTAGTGACGTGGAGGCCATTAAGTTACTGTTTATGCCTGAGGACAGGCTTGCCATTCATGAACTGTTTGGGCCCTGGTTCCGGCGTAGGCCTAAAGACATATTGAGTTCATCTGCGATGGCTTAGCCCTGCATAGGGGAGTCCAAGGCATAGTAAAATGCTCATTGAGAATGCTTTACTGAATTGCTTATTGAAATGTTCACCTTAATTAACAGAAATGTTTTACTAATCTAAAGCAAGGCCTGTGCTTACCTAATGAGATGTTGCTCTCTAGCAATGAGTAATGTTCTATTTATAAGTTACTTAATGAAATGCCTATGCCTAATTCCTTCCCTGTAATGTTTACTCCTGATTAGGGGGGTGTTACCTATGATTGGGGAAGAGCTTTGAAGTGGTTATTCCTGCTTGGAACCAGGATTATTCTGAACTATAGAAGTTTTATTACACCCCTGCCCCAGTGTTATAACCTCTACTTATTTACAGGATTACTCTTGGGTGCTGAGAGGTTTATGCCTGCTTAATGTAGGAATTAGAATGTTGATCCTGGCCTGGGGTGGAAACGCCAACAGCTGCATAATGAACTGTGTCTGCTGACTAATGAAACATTTATTCATGTTGGTTGAAAGGTGGAGCACATGCCCACAGTTATGGAGTGAGGTGCTCCTTGCTTTAAAGAAATGTTTACATTTACTAAAAGGCTTTACATGCATAAACCAAGTCTTCTAAGCTCAGGCTTGCCTGTTAAAAATGGTTATCTCTGCCTTGAAGAGTTGTTAACTGTTGATTGCTGAGTAGGGGAACGTTAATGCTATAAGGATATAGTTACACTGCCTAATGAGATGTTTTATCCGCAGTGGCGTGTTTTTATTCCTGCCATAGGAGTTTCATTCCTGCCTAAGGAAATGGTTAATGAAATGTTTTACCCTCAGTGAAGTGTTTTACTTCTGCTAAACTGATTATCTCTATTGCAGGATATGTTTTACCTGTAAGCTCCTGATTAATAGGGGGAAGGCCCTGCCTGTTCAGGCATCAGGTAATAGGATGGTGTGTGATGCCTAAAGAAATACTTTATGCCTAATGAAAGGTGTTGACCTCATTTGAGGCAATGTTTACTCCTGCCCAGGGAAGGGTCTCATACCCCTGCTATAACAGAGATCTACTTACACCTGCTCAATGTAGGGATTTCTACTTCCCTGATGGAATGTTGGTGTAGCCCTGATACAGTTAAACCTGCACAAGGGGATGGTTACCTAGATTGCAATGTTTTCTCCTAGTTAGTGCTGGCTAATGCAATGGTTAGATGGGCCCAATGAGAAGTTCTCCCAAAGGGATGCCCAACCTTGTTATATGGAATAATTATTCTTAATGAAATGTTTAATTCCTATTACAGGAATAGAGTTACGTCCACATACTTTTGTGGCAAATGAAATGTTTCATATTTAAGGAAATGTTTGAACTACACTTAACGAATTGTTTATTCCTACAGCGGGGAGATGTTTCTGTTATGGAACTGTCCCTTTGTTTACCTGAGGAAATGGATATTGATGCTTAATGCAGTGTTGTTCTTATGACTTTGAGATGTATTCCTTTCAGGTACTGACCAAGAAGCAAGGCGTAGGTCGGGCCTGTGTCCCACTAAAAATGTATTTAACTATTTATTGATCCAATATTTAATATTTATTGCAGAATGGATATTTATTCATCCAATATTGATTGCAAGTCTTGAGACACATGTATTTTAAATGAATTTATGATTTCCCTGATCCTGCTCTATCTATCTGATTATTTATCTTAATACACATTACTTGTTTTTATACAAGCTCTGGAGTGGAGTCATTTATTGCGTGCCCAGGTTTCTGTCTCAGTGTGAGTGTGTGCTGCATGATCGCTTAACACGTGTGCTTTCGGATGCCTACCCGCTCGTGCCATGCTACCCTAGGGGACTGGTGACCCCAGTTCCAACACCCACCTTCCCGGCAAACCCTACTTTCCTTCCTGTGACTCAGCTTCCCTGTGAGTGAGTGAAACAGTGATGGCAAAATGTCTGACAGTGGTGGCCTGATGTTTGTTTGAGCACAACTCCCAACAGGGCCTTGTGCCCCCCACACCAGAGACCAGTGTGAGCCATCTTGGCAGTACATTTTCATTAACTCTCAGGGACAGCAGAGTTCCTGGTGTTGTGTTTGATGTTGGTGGGAGGAGTGTGTGTATGACAGAGCCTCCTGGTAGATGTAGTCAGAGCTAGCACCCCTCCTCCCACCCAGACCAAATAGGCCACCATGACCCATGCCTCCATGACAGTGAGTAAAGGTCTACATTCAAGATGTCTGACAGTGGTGGCCTGGTATTTGTGTGAGTACAACTCCAAACAGGGCCTTGTGCTCCCACACCAGGGCCCAGTGTCAGCTATCTTGGCAGCACTTTTCCACTCCCTGTGAAATGGCCATAGTTCAAGGCTGGGCTTGATGGGCTATGTTGGAAGAGGATTGTTAGCTGTGACTACAACTCCCATCATGCTTTTAGCTACACCTACCTTCCCATCAAGCCCATCCTTCCTTCCTGTGACTCAGCTTTCCTGGGAGTGAATGTGTGCAAACAAGATGGCTGCTGCATGCGACTGGTGTGGTGTTGGATCCCATTGCCTTGCTGTGAGTCAGTGCTACGTTTGTAAATATTTGTAAATCGTGAGCTTTCAAGTTACAATGCAGGTATGTTGTTAGTTACAATCTAATTTTGATCACATATTCCATCATGGACTATTACTCCTCACACCAGGGCCCAGTGTCAGGCATCTTGGAAATAGATTTACCTTAACTCTCAGGTGAGCATAGCCCCAGGTGTGCTGTTTGGTATTGGTGGGAGGGGTGTGTGACAGGGTCTGCTGGTAGATATAGTCAGACGCGTCCTCCTCCTCTCACCCAGACCAAATAGGCCACCATGAACCATGCTTCCATGACAGTGAGTAAAAGTTTACATTCAAGATGTTTGACAGTGGTGGCCTGGTGTTTGTTTGAGCACTACTCACAACTGGGCCTTGTGCTTCACACACCAGGGCACAGAATCAGCTATCTTTCCTGTATTTTTCTACTCCCTGTGAGAGGAGCATGGTTGAAGTTGGGATTGTTGGGCCATGTGGGAGGAGGATTGTTGGCTGTGACTATGACTCCCATCATGCTTTCATCTACACCCACATTCCCAGCAAACCCAACCTTCCTTCCTGTGACTCAGCTTCCCTGTGAGTGAGTGAAACAGTGCTGGCAAGATGGCTGCCAGTGGGGGTTGGTGTTTTGAGCCCAAAGCCTTGCTGTGTTTTTTTAGTAAGCTTGTACATGTCATTAAATAGTTATATATTACTCTGAGATTGCAGGTATTTTGTTTGTCAAACTGGCATACGCATCACAGGATCATTTGCTTAATGTTGTTATGGCTTTGCTGACAGTGATTAGTATTGCTGTGTCCTTGACAGCGATGTCTGTGGCTGTGCATTGCTATCAATATTGGCTATTTGAGTATGTACTCACCAGGCTCCGGTACTCCTGATATTCCATTGATGCCCTCCAGTGGAAGGATGGCCCGCACCTTCTGTTCCCAGGAAGTGAAGTGCACGGGTGGAAGAGGAGGGCCACTGCCAGTCCACTGCCTCAGTTCATGCTCTTTGTTGATGAGATTCTTGACCCTCCTTCGCACATCATAGGACCAGCTCCTGATATCGTCCGTTGTGCGCAGGCAAGGTGCTTGAGCGTTCACCTTGTTGATAATCCTCTCCCACATCTTGGTTTTCTGGGACAGGGGAGGTCAGTTGGACCAAGGTACCAAATACCTGTAGCTCTACTCTCAGAATTTCATCTACCATGACTTCCAACTCACTGTATGTGAACTTTGGATTCTTCTTTGGGGGCATGGTGATGGCTGGTGGTAGAGATGGATGTGAGGGTGAGTGTGAAGGTGAGGGTGAGTTAGTATGAATAAAGGTGTGTGTCTGTGAGTGTGGTATTTGACACATGCTAGTGGTGTACATGTTGTGTGGTGGATGGGTTGTGAGTGTATGTATCAGTGCAGTGTAGTGGTGGTATCTGCTGGCAGGCCTGTTTAATTTACAAAGGATCATGGTAAGGATTTTGAACCTTTATATAGGTGGTGTTGTGGGGGTTTCTTCATTTTTTGCCTTTGACAATGCTTGTTTGGACTTTTTCTGTCTCTTTTTTGTTGCATTTTGTTGAGCATGATGGAAACGTTCTATTGACTGCAACGGATGTTTTTTCATGTATTGGCGGGGTAGTCCGAGTCTGTCCCATTCAGGCTATGCTATGTTGCAGCATTTGCGTATGAGTTGGACGTGTCAAGCTCTTTTCCTGACATTTTACTTGGACGGATTGTATCCCGTACGTGTCAGTCATCCGTATTGTGCTCTGTGTGAGTCCTTTGTATTTGACACGCATTGCATCGTACTACGTCGGTCAGAGAGCACGCATACGTGTCGGTCGGAAGCCATTCCCGATTCTCGTCAGTCTGAAGGGTTTCCGAGTGGGATCAGAATCGGGGCCAAAGAGTCACGTACAGAACAACAATAAAATATAACACAGAGTAACTATATGACTCAACCAATAAATAATGTAAATTATTTTAAAATAATACATTTTATTAAATAGTAAAACATAGCTAACAAATGTTTTTTTAACAGATAATACAAAAATCAACAAATCAACAACATCTACCAATGACACTCCATCAACTAAAAAGAGTAAGTACATTTATTTAATTACAAATAAATAAAAAGAAACACTATAGGTCGATTCCGATTCCGGCGGGAAATGGAACCGACTGACACGGACCGGGAACGGAGTCTGACTGACACGTACAGGTGCCGTATGACCCGTGTAGTACGATGGAACGCCCTTGACGTACAACCGACCCTTACGGAATACAAGCCGTACGACCGAGCCGTACAGAAACCAGTGTGTCTCCCGGAACCGGGAGGCGATTCGCACCAACCGACACGAACCAGGAATGAACCCGGCCGGCACGTACCCGCGATGTCAGACCCGTGCAGTATGATGCAATGCTTGCGAAACCAGACCGACTCACACGGAGCTCAAGCCGCATGACTGACACATACAGAAAACAGGGACCTGAAGCATTAGAGATCTCAGCAACCGACGTGTATGAAACACAGAAGAAAGTCACCATGAAAAACTCGGAGAAGCCCGCACGAGCCAACATCAGCGTCCGACTCAGTCAGAAGAACGTCTCCTACATGCCTAAAAAACACAAAGGAAAAAACACAAAAAAGGACCAAACAAGCAATGACAGTCAATACATTTTTTAAAAAAAAGCTTAGAACAAAGACACACCCACAACTCCACCTATATAAAGGCCAGAAATCACTACCATGATCCTTTGCAAAGACAACAGATCAGACAGCAGAGAACACCATCAGACAGCAACCACAGACACACTCACTACTCGACCATCACACAACCTTCAAACCATCAGCACCTCTCCAAATGCACTCTCACATACACCCAGCAAAACTGACACTCACTCACTCTCATTCGCACCCTCACACTGACATCGCTCCGCACCACCTCCCATCACCATTCCCCCTAAAAAAATCCAAAGTTCACAGATAGTGAGTTAGAAGTCCTGGTAGATGAAATCCTCAGAGTG
This sequence comes from Lissotriton helveticus, assembly GCF_964261635.1. Classification (NCBI taxonomy): domain Eukaryota; kingdom Metazoa; phylum Chordata; class Amphibia; order Caudata; family Salamandridae; genus Lissotriton; species Lissotriton helveticus. The sequence continues at coordinate 182,487,454 of NC_136072.1, read as the reverse complement.
GAGCCACATTTGTTTGGTACATTGTTCCAAAGGACCCCCATGTCACAGAAAATAAAGATGTGGGTGAGGATTGTGGACAAAGTCAACGCACAAGCACCAACATTGCCCACAAAGGATGACATCCAGAACAGGTGGTATGATGTTCGCAGGAGGGTCAAGAAGCTCCTTGAGAAGGATCATGCCTTAAGTCAGCGCACTGGCGGTGGCCCTCCTACAAAACCAGTATACTTCAGGTCCTGGGAGAAGGTGCGGGACATCTTACTACCAGAGAGCGTCCATGGTCTAGCAGACATACCAGAGCCTGGTGAGTACACAACCAATATACTCAATATTGTGTCGCAATACACACACATCACTGTAAAGGGGACAGTGAAACCATGCACCGTTAGCAAGGCCACAGTTACCAAAATATAATCATCCCAAGATGTGTATGCAAGTCAGACAAACACAATACACGCCATCTCATATTGATTTGTAACTGTGTCATGACATGTACAAACCTACCAACAAATAGAGCAAGGCAGTGGCAGAGATCTAAAGAAACACTGTCAGACATTTTGCCAACACAAACACACTACCTCACAGTGAAGATGACTGACAGGAAGGAATAGTGGGTATGCTGGTGAAGTGAGTGTATCCAAAAGCATGATGGGGTTTGTAGTCACAGATAATGCTCCCACGCCCAACTGGCCCATCAAGAGCTCTCTGAACCATGCTGACATCACAGGGAGGAGAAAATAACTGACAAGATGGCTGACACTGGGTTCTGCTGTGGGGAACACAAGGCCCTGGTAGGGGTTGTGCTCAAATCAGAAGCAGGACACCACTGCCTGACATCCTGAAAGCCAACTTGCTTCCTTGCAATGGAAGCACGTTTCATGGTGGGATGTCTGGCCGGGTGGGAAGAAGGACTGACAGCTCTGACCATACTTACCAGCATGTTTTGTCACACACACCCCTCAACGCAAACTCCACACAACTCACCAGGGATAATGCATTGCCTCACACTCGATTTAAATATCATCCAAAGATCCACCACACTAAGTTCTGCTGTGTGACGCACAGGGGCTGTTTTTGGACTTGTAGCCAAACAAAAACCAGGACTGCACTGTCACCCATCTTGTCAGCACAGATACACTCCCTCACAGGGAAGCAGAGTCAAAAGGAAGGAAGTATGTGCTTGCTGAGAGGGGCGCATAGCCAAGAGCATGATGGGAGTTGCAGTCACAAACATTACTCACCCACCTGCATGGCCCAGCAAGCTCACACTGAACCATGCTCACCTCACTGGCAGTGGAAAAGGACTGACCAGATATCTGACACTGGGCTCTGTTGTGAGAAGCACAACACCCTGCTGGGAACTGGGCACCAACAAACACCAGGACAACACTGTCAGACATCTTGTCAGCACAGGCACACTCCCTCACAGGGATGCAGAGTAAAAATGAGGGAAATATGGGCATGCTGGGAAGGGGGTGTAGCCAAGAGCATGATGGGAGTTGCTGTCACAGACAATACTCACCCACCTACATGGCCCAGCAAGCTCACACTGAACCATGCTCACCTCACAGGCATTGGAAATGGACTGACAAGATGTATGACACTGGGCTCTGTTGTGGGGAGCACAAGGCCCTGCTGGGAACTGGGCACCAACAAACACCAGGACAACACTGTCAGCCATCTTGTCAGCACAGGCACACTCCCTCACAGGAAAGCAGAGTCACAAGGAGGGAAGTATGGGCATGCTGGGAAGGGGGTGAAGCCAAGAGCATGATGGGAGTTGCAGTCACTGAGAATCCTCAACCACCTACATGGCCCAGCAAGTTCACACTGAACCATGCTCACCTCGCAGGCAGTGGAAATGGACTCACAAGATGTCTGACACTGGGCTCTGTTGTGGGGAGCACAAGGCCCTGCTATGAACTGGGCACCAACAAACACCAAGACAGCACTGTCAGCCATCTTGTCAGCAGAGGCACACTCCCTCATAGAGAAGCAGAGTCCAAAGGAAGAAAGTATGGGCATGCTGGGAAGGGGGATGTAGCCAAGAGCATGATGGGAGTTACAGTCAATGAGAATGCTCACCCACCTACATGGCCCAGCAAGCTCACACTGAGCCATGCTCACCTCACAGGCAGTGGAAATGGACTGACAAGATGTCTGACCCTGGGCTCTGTTGTGGGGAGCACAAGGCCCTGTTGGGAACTGGGCACCAACAACAGCAGGACAGCACTCTTAGCCATCTTGCTATTGCTGTCACACTCCCTCACAGGGAAGCAGAGTCAAAGGTGAACAGGGATGACACACCTGTGTCAGCCACGAGATGGCCCTTGAGTGGCAATGGCCATGTACAGTCAAATCCATACATGAGCTGGTCATGCACACACTTCGACATGCACACTGAAATGCTTCATGTTGGCTGGACAATGTGCCACAACAATATCAATCTCTATCCGTGACAACTTAGGACAATGCAGTGTACAGGCATGCATCCTGACGTACAGTTGCAAATGTCATGTATGTGAACCATTGATGCCTGTAGAAACATAGCTTACACTGTGTGTCTCCTCTAAACACAGGTGGTGCTAGGGACAAAGCAGCACATGAAGAGGAGTCCATCTCCCAGACACCGGTGGACCCTGAGCTCTCTGGTGTGGATCGGTCTCAGCCCTCTTCGGATGACAAAGAACAACCTGGCACCTCCGGTGTGAGTCATCATGCAGCACCAGCAGTACAAACATCTGTACCCCCTGCACCCACACCTTTAATATCTGGCAACAGACAGAACACCCCCGCCAACACGGACAGACCAAGGACACAGAATTCCAACAGCACAGGGACGCCGGCCACCCAGGAAGCTATGGACAACACCACCAGTAACAACACCCAAGGGGGCCCAGGGTCACCTGTTTGTGCCACCGCAGGTCCTGCCCGTGTGGCTAGGGGTGGTGGGAGGGGTGGTAGGCAGATGTCACGGCTTGCAGAGGGGTCTGGACTGCATGATGACCCCCAACTGCTATGCATCATAGATGCGTACCATCATAGCACCGGAGGATTCGGCCAGGTAGTGGGGATCCTCAAGAACATTCAACAGGAGCAGGCGGGCCATTGTATTCGCATGGAGTCCAAGTGGGATGAACATACTGCAGTGCAAAGGGACATACTGATATGCCTCTGCCAGATCAGCACCAACATTTCCGCACCTCCCTGTGTGCCCACAACATCTGTTACTGCAAGATCTGCAAATGCCACAGGGAGGGAGGATGACTCTGGTGGAGAATCCTCTGCACCGCAGATGCCTGCACCTGAGGAAACACCCCTGAAGAAGAAGAGGGGTCGTCAAAAGAAGGACAAGTGAGGCACAGATGGCCATGCATATCCCCCAGGAACACAAAACCTGTTCTGGAATTTGTTCTTTGTGTGCAAACCGTTCACCTTGTTATAACCCAACTCGCCAACATGACATGGAGGGTTCATGTTGGTCTAATGTAGCAGATGACTGTGGACTTTACTCTGGATATTTCAGTTACCAAGACTTCCAACTCATCTGTGAACTTTGGATTCCAAACCTAATGTACAGCAACCACAATCCTGTGCACTATCTTCACACATGTATGTAAATAAACTCACTATTACACTATTCTTGCCTCTGTTGTGCTTCAAACTTGGTATGTGTCATGGAGATGATGATCTGCTAAGGAACACAGTGCATGCTAACTACTACAGCAATGTGATCACCGTTATTTGAGTCATAGTGATGTGACACATATGAGGGAGACACACCACTGCAGCACCACAACACATTCTCACCATGGCCATGTAACTCATTGCGTATGAAGATGTTGACCAGAAATACAGTGGAATGCACAGACACCACACCTATCCAGAGTCAGTGGTAACAAGCCCACAGGTGAGGTAATCAAATGTCAGTCAGATGTGTGAAGACAGGCAACGCACATAACTAAGTGAAGCACAGGTTCATTACACATCAGCAACATGTTTATTCCACAACAGTTGCATGGTAATTCCACCTGACAGTGGGCACACGGTCGGTCACCAGGTGTCGAAGAATTGAGGTTCAGGGGTGTGTGGTACATCACTTGATGGGAATCGACAACTTCCACCCGGGGATTGGATTCTGGGTGTTGGGGGTCAGAGCTGACCAAACAACAGGCAAAGTACCCTGGAAAGGACAGACATTAGACACAGTCAAAAGCACAGCAGAACAGGATAGAAATGCAATACACATGCACAAAACATGTCACAAGAAACCTACACAGAAACAAGTAAGCATGTCGACACTATTGTGGAGTACAGACTATCTGACAGGACACATCACTGCACGCATCCAGTCAAGTAGCACACAGACACACTCAAACAGCAACTGAGCAGCACAGACACATTTCAGGCTAACTCAATACATTGACACAGCAACCCTGTAAACTCACATTCAGGTGAAGAAGTTGTTGATGAGCTGTGTGCAAACTTCACCATCATCATAATCATCACTGGCATCGTGGCCCAGGCCAGGATCCTTCACAGGTGGCGGATGTAGGTCATCGTCATCCTGGATGAGAGGCAACTTCTTCCGCACTGCCATGTTGTATAGCATGCAGCATACTATGAAAAATGTTCACACCTTTGCAGGGTCATATGGGAGGGCCCCTCCAGTCTTGTCCAGGTAGCGGAAGCAGCTTTTCAGGAGACCAAAGGTTCGCTCAATCACTCTCCTGAATCGACCATGTGCCTCACTGTAGCACATCTCAGCTGCTGTCACAGGGTTCCTGAGGGGTGTCAGCAACCATGGCATGTTGGGGTATCGGGAGTCACCTATATACAAAGAATTGCACTTTAGATGAGTTTTGAAAAAGGGTGGAATACAGCACTGCCAAACTCACACAATGGTAAACTGTCAGTGCACACTGACAAGCCAGGCACGCTGGTTTGGCATCTGTGACATCATCGTCGCAATGCGACTACTCCTCATGATGTAGGTATCATGCGCAGAACCGGGGAAACAACAACACACATGTGTGATACACATGTCCGCTAGACATACCACCAGAGCATTGATGAAGTGGAAATGTTTCCTGTTCCGGTATGGTAGGTAGGTCGCCATAAGTGTGGCAGGGTATGCTCAGGGGTGAGTCCCTTGCTCACTTTGCCACTGGATTCAGGCAAGCCGGGCTGAAGACGGCTGTAATGCCAGAAACCGGTCCTCGAAGCTTGTTTCCGTCCAGGGAAGGCATGGCTTGGCAGTTCGGGCTAGACTGTTCCCATGAGGCACAGGGTCAGACTGATTTGCATATAGCCATGTCTGAACTGGGGTGGCAGAGTGGACTAAAGAACGGTGATGGATCAAACCCAGATCTTTTGACTGGGTGTGAGTGTTTGATTGGTTCAGATGCTCCGTCCATCACCACCCCCTTTTGTACCTCCTGTTCCGGTATGTCTGCTCATAAGCCCGTCGTGGTACCAGGGTCACATGTGTACCATCAGTAGATCCAATGATGTTCAGCATCCTCCCCAGTGTGTAAAAAGCATCCTTTATGTCCGTGAGTTGACCTGGGCTAGGGAACTTGATGTACAGGTCAAGGAAACGCAACATCCCCTCCAAGCAGACGGCTGAACATAGTTTGCGACATACTACCAGGAGTAGCCACAGTGTACTGGAAGGTACCAGTTGCAAAGAAGTGCAGGGCTGCCATCACCTTCATCTTTGGAGTCAGTGCTGTAGGGTATGTCCGGCCAGGTAGCAGATGTGGCACCAACTGCTCCGCCAACTCCTCAATCCGTGGCCTGGTGAAGTGGTACCGTCGCATGCAGTCGCGTTTCACCATGCTTTCAAGGTCTGGGAATGGTCTATGGACAGCTGGTGCCCTGCAGTACAGAGATAGGCAAAGGAAGATTGTACATTTATCCACCCATGTGACTATGACCAAGGAAAATATCACATGATACATCATGACAATACACAATGAACTGAGGTGTGTGCTGTTGGGTATGGACACATATCTCACCTTCATGCCCATCATCTCACATCTCAAGTCAACATGTGTACATAAGCTCCATGTAGTGCAATGGCAAGTCATTGGTCTGTGTCACAGTGCCTATGTACTGCTGTCACGTTCATAACACACACCACAGTGACAAGTGAGGACTGATGTCTCCCAGGCATAACATCTTTATGACAGGCAGATACCGAGGTTCCCTGTATTGCCACATGGACACTGGCATGCCATGGCGCATCATGTACACCCGACAAAAAAAACATGAATCCCACAGGTAGTGGCCCCTGTTGTCTCTGCAGGCCATACATGGACATCTCTGAGACGCACACACAGCATTAATGTTGATGCACAAACCACATGGATGTGGAGACTGTCTCCCAATGGGCACATGGAATTAGAGACATCTGAGACACAACATATACACAGACTGTGGGTGTTCATCAGAATTGTGGTTATGGGTCTCGCTGTGACGTACATACCATCCCACCCAGGACTCAGGGTGTATGTGACATGTTATACACATATCCAACCTGCAACTGTGTCCATGACTCATGCTCACAACTGAACAGTTGCACATCACAGTGGTAATGTGCACAACACACAAAGGAACCCGTGCCCAGCCTGGGAGTGACTGCACCAAAGTGCCACAAAACAAACCAAATGTTGCCCCCCATACACACACAGGTAATGCAGCCTTACATGCCATGGGATACAGTGTGGCACATGCTCTGATGTTGTAGGTCTGCACCTGAGTCCCTGGCAAGTAATAGTGTGTGGAATCCGTCAACAAGTCACACCAATGTTAACCGACGCGGGTGACTTCTACAGAGACGCGTCGTGCAGTTGTGAACTGAGCCGTGCGCACGCCTTGGCCATTTACTGCAATGTTAACCAATGTGGGTGACTTAAATGCATATGCGTCGTGCAGGCATGGACTGAGCCGTGTGCATGCATAGCACATTGAATTGTATGGAGATGGGTGCATGTGGATTTTGAAACTACACGTCGTACAGTTTGTTGACCGAGCCGGGCGCACTCCTTGGCTATGGACTGTCATGGAGAGGGATGCAGATTCAAAACTTGTACGAGTCGTGCGCTGGAAATTCAGTTGGCTGCCTACAACAATGTTGCAAATCCTAGGGTGTCATGAAGGTGAAATTTTAGATGATGCAGAAGATGTGTATGAGTCTTACAATTCTATTGATTGGCCAGATTCATAGGATGCAACTGTGTTGGACCTATCACTTAGGACACATGACACAGATTCTGCCTCTGCAGCACAGATATAAGGCAGACTGGCCTCCAGAGAGCTCACTTGCCTGCACTACATGCTACAGGACCACATCTCTACTACCACTGCTGCTGTCTCTGCATCCTCTGGCTACTGCTATGGCACACACTCTGGAGAGAGCACCAGCCTTCACAGAGGCCCTGCTGGATGGGCTCCTTCCACAGTACTGCAAGCTATTTGGGAAACCAGGGGAGCAGGTGAGTGTGCACTTGAGTGTCTTCCTAATTTTGCATGTTGTCTGACTAGCAGTACTAGCAGTGTGTACACCAGAGGCAAGAATATACACTGAGTACTTTCAACCCCCAAAGTGAGTAGGTACATGTGATAAACAGGTGTCCTACTGCAAAAGTGCATTTGTGCAAGCTTTTACTTCCCAGGCAATGTTACCATGTCAGACATGCAGGACAATTGTACATTCCGTGGGTGCACTACCTGTGTACCTCATTTACCTTTGTGATGACTACATGTATATCCAACTGTGTGCAGCAGAAATATGTGGCATGTGTGGTAATGGCCTTTTTACTTTGTCATCCTCACAGGTTGAAGCCCACCAGAAGCAGGAGAGCTGGCTGACCATCGTCCTGGCAGTTAGATCAGTGGGGTCTACAAGCGCCGGATACGCAACTGCAGAAGAGGTGGCAGGACCTTCGGGGCTGGACCCGGAGGATCGCAAGGGTCCAGCTGAAGCTGTCGCCTCCTCGCAGGAGGGGCGGACACCGGACCCTGACGCCCGACATGCTCAGGATTCTGGCGGTGGTCTTCCCGGACCTGGATGGACAGCTGAAGGCCAGACAGCAGCAAGGAGGGTGTAAGTCCATGCCTAATCTGTGAACTATGTCTGACATGCTATTTGCAGTCTTTTGGCCTGGCTACACTTCCACATCACGTCGTTCTTGTAGTCCAAGACTCATGTCAATCAATTGTGTAATGCACCCTCCTCATCTGATCCACAGGTGTGGCTCCTACAGTCTGTGACTTTTTTCACTTGGGAACTGTGTCCATGCAGTCAGCTATGTTTAAGGTTCTGGACAGCATATGTTACTGGGACTCTGATGTGTGCTTCGTGGGTGGGTCAATTGTTTACACAATGCCTGATATCTGACATGTGATCTGTGTTTGCCTTTGATATGTGTTCCAATTGCTGGTCTGACTTGCCACATGAGTTTGGGTTATTTAAAACACACCCATGCAGCAGGTGAGTCCAATTTTGGGACCTCAGGAGTATGTATATCAAATGTGTCACACTTGCTCAGCCACCTGCCTACTGTCAAGGGCTATGCACTGTTTCACATTGGCCTGGGCAGTCATGCCTACTCCAGGGCATTGAAACACTCTGTACTCACACTCCCGTGTATCAACTTACAGATTGTGCTTAGTGAAATGTGTGCTCAGGTGTATGCCTCTGTGTCATTGTGGTGTGGCTTCCTTTTTAGGACAACTGGGGTGTTCATAAATTTGAGTGTCAGCAGGACATCAGAGATGTGATGTGACTATAGAAGACGAGACCTGTGTGGCATATAGGTGTGTGATCACTTGACTGTGCACAATGGTGTATGCAACTGTGAATTTCAGGCAGCTGTGTTTCATTCACAGCAGACTGTGAGGTGCTCATGTTCTGGGAGTTGTGTTTGCAGTCACTCATATGTCTGATTTGTATGATGTGGGGTCATCAGAGTCTGAAATATGTTGTTTGGAGGGGATTGACACGTGCACTTGTCAGCTGCAGAGTTTGCTTTAACCAATACCTATGATTGTGACACAGTGCAGACTATGGTTGTCCGGATGCCCTGCCCCTGTGAAATGGGACAGTGATGACTGACTTTCCAGGCATGCCTGTGCCATGGCATTGAACTTGCTAAGAGGGATCCTGCAGTGGAGTAAAATGTGCTCCATGCACCCCATTGTGGCATTGACTATCAGGACATGAGAGCATCATTGTGTGTAGTGCTGGTATGCATCAGAAGCATATTAAATGAGACTCTGGCCATTCCTTCATCCTGACACCTGTACTGAGTCAGTGGCAAGAGATGTGATATGTGTATATAGTAACAAACTTTTACATGTTCACTTGCATGTCCAACAACTGTGTGGGTGGTGCATGTGTGCACATTGGGGTATTAGCAGCCAACATACAACAGACATATGGGTGAAAGGTCAGGAGGGATATGAGTGCCATGGTTGATGGTCAGACTGACAATTGGCTTATTCAAAACAGTGTGAACACTTTGAGCAATGTTCAGCTGATGATGCCAGGGCTTGCCCTGTGATGTGCTGTACTCACTGTGGTATGAGCGGTCAGTGCAGGTTACTAATGTGGGTCTTGTTTTCGTAAATCTATCCAGATACGTCCATGGCCACAGGAGGGGACAGCGCTACGGACCAGGAGGAGCCACTTAGCCAGACTGGCCAGCAAACGAGGAGTTGGAGGGACCCAGTGGTGAGGGGAGCCACACGAGGAGTCCTCAGCACCATCCACTGCAGCTGAGGACCACAGCAGCTCAGAGGATGACTCCCTTGTGGAGACGGGTGTCAGCAGCCACCAAACCCCAGCTAGTGAGGCTGCTCCCGCCACCACCCTCCCATGGGCTCCCATCCCAGAGGTCCGTGGAGGCTCCCGTGTTAGGGAGCATGTCTCCTTCATGCCAGGCACCGCACCCCCTGTCCCTGTGTCCCCTGCTGCCCTGAGTGTGGAGTCTGTGGATTTGCTTCAACAGATCCATGTAGGACAGACATCAATGCTGAGTGTCCTCCATGCACATACCAGTCTGTTGACACAACTAGTGTCGTTCATGGAGGGCATGTTATCGGGCATGTCTGCCCTACAGAGGACCAATCAGTCCATGGCCTCCTCCCTGACGGCAGCAGTGTCCCTCCTCCAACAGTCCCTCACCCCTCCTACCTCTGCCCCATCCACAATTTCTAGCACCCTACCTGTCCCAAGCACACACACACCAGCACAGTCATCCAAACCCACAGACACGAGCAGCACACAAACACCCAAACCAATGTCTAAACATGCACACAAGCAACCTCAGGGGAATGATACCACACTCACAGGGGATGGTTTGCAAACACACACACAGGCATCCGCAACCACTCAGCAGTCCTCTGATACCTCTCCCTCCAAGAGCCCTTCCCTGGCCTCACCTGCAACCCCATCTTACAAGAAGCTCTTCCTCTGTGACCTTGGCCTTTTCCCCACCGATCCAGCAGATCCAGCATACAGGGTGTGGAAAAGTAAATTTTGCCATGTTCTGTGTCCCTACGTGTTCCCCATCCTATGTTGTATGTGCATGATTAATATGCATATGTATTCCCCATGTTTGATTAAAGACGCAATTATAGTTGTGTCCCTCCCTAGTATGCCAGTTCCCAGTTCTCGTGAATACTACGAATATCAGGCCTGTGTAAAGTTACGTTGCCACGTTTCCCAGTGTGCACGTTATTTCATTGTAAAGTCCCCGTTTCTAGGCCTCAAAAGGGCCCGGACACCAGATTCAGCTCCTGTCTCCTGAGCCCTCGCTGAGGAGCGATACAGCCCCCACCTGTATTCCTGACCCTTCACTTACTTCCTGCCTCACAGTGCCCGGTTCAGCCTGGCTCTGCCTACGAGTCTGCCAAGAGTATGTTATGATTCTAGTTATCAGTCCAGCCCTCCTTCTCTGCATTCCTCAAGCTACTGAATCGCATCAATAGTTTCCGTCATAGTCTAGCCTTTACGTCTCCATGCAAGAGAAATACTGTATTTATGGTCATTTAATATTCTTCATCACGCACTACATGTAGAATAATGCATGCTCCAGTCTTAGAGTCTGTTAGCCTCTCCCCTCCTGACTCTTAGTTTATATCAACATGTTCCCTAAACATCAGATACTAGATATGCCTTAGGTACATGTTGCCCTGACTCTCCAGACTTCAGTCTCTGCTCCTAGCACAGAGTTCATAGCCCCCAGCTTCTCCTAGTAACACGTCATTGTCAGTTTGCGCGCACCATTAGGTTAGAGGTCCCGGCTCCTTAGGTAGCCCCCTCCATGTTTCCGCCCCATTTATGACATATTCTGTTACGTTTACATCACATGTCTATGTACACGCCTCTTGTTACACCTACTTTCACCCTTATCTTTCGCGACTGCTATTGACCACACCCACTGCTCCGCCTACTGTATTCATTGTAATGCAACTGTTTTAGTATATATGCTTGTGTATTGTTATTAAATGTTAGCGCGCTCATCCCAGATCCTGCCCCGGCAGCTGCCGGGCCACGCCAGTCCAATCCGGCCCCCCTGTCAGGCTCTGTCATCCTATTCCCATGCAGGTTGTCCTGTTCCTGTCCTTTATGCTGTATTAAACCTGCAAACTCCTACTACCTCGAATCTTGACTCTTATTTATTGAGCTATCTGTTATTGCTATGTCCAGTAAAACCTAGATCCGGTATTATTTATTTATATACCACATAATGGCGCCCGAACAGGGACTTGCCCTTTCCCCACGCGCCGGTGAAGCCACGCGTGCCCCCTGATCCTCTGCAGCCGTGACGGAACCATACCGTGCACGTGCAGATATTTCTGCTTCAAGTATCCCTCAGGCCCACGGAGGAGACGGAGGTTGCGGTCCAGCATCCAGACGAGGCGGTGGAGGAACGCGGCGAGTCCCGACCAGAGCCCAAGCCGAGAGTCCAAGGTCCGAGGTATCCGGAGGCCCGCCCGTAACAGAAGTCCGAAGTTCGTCCGTCCGGCGTCGAAGCAGTCCAGTCCAGTCCGAGGCCTTCCGTTCTTGCTGCCCGGTGAGTACCGTTGCTGGGGTAGTATCTAGACAGGGTCAATCTAATTGTCTCTGGTCCGTGGGGTTTGGTGGTACACAGATCCCAAAACGAAGTGTCCACTCCGGTGGATGCGGGTCCTGACGTGTCTCTTTATGAGACCGGTGAGTTTCGTACTGTTTTAGTAGTGCATCTAGTTTCTGTTCTAGTCAGTTCTGTTCTCGAGAAAATTCATGTATTCTGTTTTCCGTAATCCAGGTAGTATTCTGTTCGAACTGTTATTTTAAATGTTCTTCATGTATTTTAATGTCGTGGTATGAGAGTGGTGTAATTATCGTGTTTATTGTGTATTGTATTGTGTCCAGATTACAGTTCAGTCATGCCGTGGTTTTCCAAACAACGTCAGTTAAGAACTAGGAAAGGTCTGTTAGAAGAAGCAGTTCCTGTCCCGCCTAGGGACAGTCCAGGTCATTTCATGTATCAGAAGCATGGCATAAGTGCCATATTGTATCTAGATTTATGGGTAGAGTATACCAAACAGTTAGAAGAGAAGTATAGATGGCCCGTATCGGGTACATGGGATGCCGAGTGCATCATGCGAGTAGAAGAAGCATTATGGAAAAAGAAAGCCAGACAGTCACAGAAAGATGCCATCGAGTTATGGCGCAAAGAATCTCATAAAAGATCCGAAAAAGAAATCAGGAAGTCAGAATTAAGTAGAGAATCCTTAGAACGAGCCCAAGAAAGGGAATTAATCGAGATAGGTGAACGAGTCAAAACCGAACAGTCAGATAGACAGAGGCATGCCCTTATTAAGGGTATGTATCCTCTCCTTGCCGAGGGCTTGCCAAAAGCGACCCCGGAGGCATCCAGTAATTTTCCGCCACCATTAGTTCCGACCAAGCTACGTCACAAACCGACCGCAGCTGATATTTTCATCTCGTCCTACTTGGACGACACAGTCCCAGAATATGCAAATCCTGTTCCGCCAGTCCCTGTAAATCATGCAATTCCTGCTCCTCCAGACACCGGAGTACCTGCTACGGTACTCCCGGTCCAGCCTACATTACAATTTCCCACTCTGCCAGCACGAAGAGTATCAGTCGATGATACCAGTTTAGGGGCCGCAGGAGGAGGTCCTCCTGGTACCCCGCCACCACACCAACGTTTAACATTAGTCGAGTTACATGAAAGTGCGTTACAGCGTACGCCCAAATATAAGTCCGTTGCAGAAATCCGACGAGCTCTTACTGAATGCCGCTATGATCCAGTTGCAGGTGATGATAGTACAGTTATATATTCCATCCGTGTAAGACGGGTGACCGGGTATTTGGACACCCTACCAGATATGAAGGAAGATCTAGACAGAATATATCGTTTCATCCGTACAGGGGATGATCCACAAAGTATTAGCGAAGCCATGTCTCAAAGAAAAGCTGAAATCCAGCTCATGATATTAAAGTTTCTGATTAATTGTTTAATACGGGAACAAGATTACCCGACTAAAGATCCGGCTGAAATGAGAATCCTGACAAGGTGGAGTGATAATATAGCCGAGGGTAAGCACAGAACTATCAGCAGTATAGAGAGTATGTACAAGAAAATTCGTAAGGAAATAATAAAGTTACACGAACAACGTAAAGCAACACAAGTAAGCGAGAAAGAGAATGACTCTTCTACTGAAGAGGTAGACGACGAGAATCCCGCCAGAATAGCGTATGTAGGAAAATCTAGATTTCCAGACCGCCATTTACGCCTAGAACACAAGTCAGTTTTTCATCATCCAGCACCAGAACAAGGTTCTCTAGAACAAGTATTTCAAGCTACCGATCATATTCTGAAATCACGGATCGGTTATAGTGAGTTAAGTACTATGCATGAACAAGAACTAGTCCGATCAGCAGTCCGATGGATTACTGATTCTACCACTTTTCCAGACGAAATAGTGGCACAAATGTTTCTGGAATTGCCCCCAGCCGAGCAGCGACTGGTGGGTATGTATATGATCCAGCACCTCATTACTCTGTATGAGGGTCAACATTCTGATCCAGGTCCGTTACATGATGTCCTGAACGAGTTACTCCAGTATAGATGGAAAGGTTTAGGTACCGATTTAATTAGTGTCATTCTAGAACAGCGCCACAAATATAGTATGTTTTTGAACCCGCATTTTGTTCATGTCTCACCTCCAGAAAGTAAACCGTTTTACATAGACAGACAGAACCCGTTACGAGAAGTACACCCAGTCAGGACAACAGATGGTGAAATGCAAAGAGTATTTGTTTACACCCTGATTACAAAGATGGAACTCTTAGAGATGAAGAAATTAATTCCTTGTCACGACAAAGATCCAGCAGGGTTCCACCGAGAATTAAAAGACATGCTCCGTATGGGAGAATACACGTATCCAGATATTATTAAAATGTTAAAAGTCCTGTTGCCCGCAGGGGTATACGAGAAACTCAAGGAAAAAGATTGGGAGGTGGGAGAGAAAAAGATCGATTGGACAGTTCTAGAAGCTGAAGATAAGATACGAGTACCAGGTACCGGTCTTGGAGATAAATGTAAAGAATTACCAGAACTATTAATACAAGTTTTGCCCAGATTATTAGCAACTAGAAAGGAAGACTGGGATGCAATCTCAGCCTGTAAACAGAAACAAGACGAAGACACTAGTGATTTTTATTCTAGATTTGAGAAATGTTTTATTATAAACAGTGGCTTGAAGACAAGTAGTGAGTCATACCCTCATCTTTTTGTTACTAAATTAGTCGAGAATTCAAGTCCACAAGTGAAGAATCGAGTTTTGAAAGTCGAAAGTACATGGCAAGCTAGTACCCCGTCCCAGATGTTACAGATGCTCCAGTACCACCAGAATAGAATCAGAGAAGAGCAAGAACATGAGAGAAAACGTATGAAAGACACGAAAATGAAAGTGCTAGTTGCACAATCTGTTCCTCAAGACAGTCAGAAGAGGGGTCCGAATCAAGCCAGTCATCCTGCAGCTCCCGTTAAAGGGAACTGCAATTATTGTAAACAGCCAGGTCATTTCATAAATGAGTGTGCAGTTCTGAAACACAATATAGCTACTGGTAAGACTAAAGAAAGACCACGTCCGCCTAGACAAGAACAAGTTTCACAGACTTCTCAGCCACAGAATGCACAACAGACAGTTACAGCACCGCAGCCTATTGCTGCAACACAGCATGTTACACAGCAGATGTACCAGTATGCTCAGTCCGAGTATCCAGAGTATCAACCGTATTCATGAAACAGCCTAGAGAGGGAGGTAGGCTTGCCTCTCATCGAGATTCCTGTAGATCAAGAAGGTCCCTATGTTCATAGTCAAGTACTAGGGAAAGACAGAAAGTTTCTGATTGATACAGGGGCAAGTAGGACGACCATTAGTCACGCCGAAGTTC
Organism: Lissotriton helveticus; assembly: GCF_964261635.1. Taxonomy (NCBI): domain Eukaryota; kingdom Metazoa; phylum Chordata; class Amphibia; order Caudata; family Salamandridae; genus Lissotriton; species Lissotriton helveticus. The sequence continues at coordinate 182,471,970 of NC_136072.1, read as the reverse complement.
CAGGGGTTCCGCTCTCAGGCTCAAGAAATGTTTCCCTTGGATTTTCAGGAAAGCCTATTGTAAACGAGATATCTAAGCCAGTTACTCTAGAAGTAGGTCCATTGTCCCGCACTACTGATCTATTACTTACTAAGTCATGTCCAGAAAATTTGTTAGGAATTAAGACACTGAAAGAATTAGGTGCAGTCATATGTTGTTCCCCAGAGGGAATACGTTTGTTTTTACGTGACTTCAAGGGTCACTATGTGTTACGAGATTTTGATCCGAGATTGTCTAATGTTCCGCAGCATCTATGGGCGCAAGGTCCAACTGATGTAGGTTTTATGCAAATCACACCCCATCGTGTGACTCTCAAACCAGGTGTAGTCCTGCCACGAATCAGACAGTACAGATTGCCACCTGAGGCTGTAGCAGCCTTATCCAAAATTATTGACGAACTCATGGCTCAAGGAGTAGTTGTAGAAACTGACTCCAATGTATGTAATTCTCCGATCATTCCAGTCATGAAACGTACTGATCCCAGTGCACCCCCAGTATATCGATTAGTGATTGACCTTCGAGAACTCAATAAATGTATTATTCCCCAGTACCCAGTTGTTCCAGATATTTCTTCCCTATTGACAGCCATTGATTCCGAAGCGTCATTTTTTACAGTCATAGATCTCAAGAACGCGTTTTTTAGTGTCCCCATTCATCCAGACAGCCAGTTTCTTTTTGGATTTTGTTTAAATGGAAGGAGCTATATGTTCACACGAGCTCCTCAAGGTTTCACAGAAAGTCCTAGTATTTACAGTCAAGCACTTAAGAGACAACTAGACAATATTCACATGCCAACTGACACTGCCCTGCTCCAGTATGTCGATGATCTACTGATCACAGCCCGTTCTGAACGTGCTTGCGAGCGAGCATCACTTACAGTCTTGTATTTCCTTGCCGAGATGGGGCACAAGGTGTCCCCCTCGAAGCTTCAATTCTGTGTACAGCAAGTGATCTACTTAGGCCACTTACTGTCCAAGTGGGGTAGGCAGTTGACACCAGACCGTATCCAGTTAATAGCGAGTCTTCCTCAGCCCAAGACACAGAAGGAGGTACGTGCTTTTATCGGCCTTACTTCTTATTGTAGACAATGGATTCCTCAGTATGCATTTCTAGCCAAACCACTGATACAGTTAACGACACAGGAGGCAGCCGTATCGACTGTCCTCCCTTGGACATCTGAACATACACTTAGTTTCAATGAGTTAAAGAAAGCCTTATGCCAAGCTCCAGTTCTAGCTACACCGAACTACAGTAAGCCTTTTACACTTTTCGTCACAGAACGCGAAGGTACAGCATTATCTGTTCTCACACAAGATCAAGCAGGACAGTACAAGCCTTGTGCTTATTTTTCGAGCACATTAGATCCTGTAGCCCAGGCTTTGCCGGCGTGCCTCAAGTCAGTTGCAGCCACAGCACTAGCTATCAGACAAAGTGATTCCATAGTATTAGGACATTCCTTGACAGTACAAGTTCCACACTCCGTGGAAGTTCTTTTAAACCGAACCCAAACTCAGCACTTGACAATTGCACGTTTAACAGGTTATGAATTGACACTGTTCCAGCCACACATAGAAATCAGACGCTGCAACGTTCTAAATCCCGCTACATTGTTACCGTCAGTTAATTCGAATCCTGCCACACACGACTGTGTGGAAGTAGTTAACATTATGACTAAGCCAAGACAAGATCTGACAGATATTCCATTACCAGATCCCGACCTGACACTTTATGTGGATGGTTCATGTATGAGAACAAGTACAGGAGAACTAGTAGCCGCGTATGCAGTAACTACTGACACCGAAGTTATTGAAACACACCGTATTGACACCCTGTCTGCCCAAGCAGCAGAGCTAGTTGCTCTGACACAAGCCTGCATACACGCTAAGAACCTGAAAGTTAATGTTTACACAGATTCACGCTACGCATTTGGAGTTGTACACGACTTTGGAGTGCTCTGGCAGGAGAGAGGTTTCATGACTTCTCATGGAACCAAGATTCAGCATGGTCTCCTTATTCAAGCTCTGTTAGATGCTATACATTTACCGACATCTATTGCCATCATGAAGTGCAAAGCACATACGAAAGTTACTGACATTATTTCTCAAGGTAATGATCTAGCAGATCGCACAGCCAAGCTTACAGCACAGACTCCAGACATTCCAGTTAATCCGACACAGACACATACTCCAGATCCGACTACATGCATGACAGTTAAGGACCCTACTCAAGATGTCATAGATATCCAGTTACATGCTACTCCAGATGAAATCAAGAAATGGTCCGAACAAGGAGGGGTCCAGACAGATCAGGGATGGGTAACGAAGGGTAGAGCCACATGGTTTCTCCCCGACTCTATGGTTCAAGTCATTATCAATACCGCACATAGTCCAGCACATTTAGGAGAAAAAGCTATGTTAGACAGTATCCAGAACATTTGGTTCAACAAGCATTTACGAGCTGCAGCCAAGCAGAAAGTCCGTACCTGTATGATATGTTGCCAGTTCAATCCAGGTAAAAGTGTCCCGGTGGAACAAGGTGGATTCCAGCCCCCTGACCACCCTTTTGAAGTCCTCCAGATGGATTACATTCAGATGGAGCGATGTCGAGGTTTCAAGTATGTCCTTGTAGTTGTATGCGCTTTGTCCAGGTGGACAGAGGCATATCCAGTCCCAGATTACACAGCCGCGACCACTGCCATGCAGCTGGTTCGTGAGTTCTTCCCCCGTTATGGACTCCCTAGAGTCGTATATTCTGATAACGGCCAGCCATTCTCATCTGAGTTGATGAAACATGTTTCCCTTTTGTTAGGGTACCAGTGGAAGTTCCATTGTGTACGCCATCCAGAAGCAGCCGGTCTCGTAGAGAGACATAACCAGACTCTGAAAATCCGTATTGCTAAGATTTGTAAAGAAAAAGGTGTAGACTGGCTAGTAGCTCTGCCAGTCGCTTTATTCTATATGCGCATGGTCGCGCATTCCAGATCAGGTCTGTCTCCGTATGAGGTCGTATTCGGCCGCCCCCCTAACATGTGGGGTACACCTAGACCTCGAAGTATTACCGATGTTTCAAGTAATATGTTGACAGATTACCTAGCTTCCTTGATGTCTGCCCTACACTCTTGTCGTTCACAGGTTGCTGCCGCATTTCCATACAATACCGAGGTGGCACCGCATGAAATCGTTCCCGGATGCATGGTTCTCGTGAGGAACTTTGATCGTTCAAGTCCGCTGGAGCCTCGCTGGAAAGAACCCAGACAGGTCCTCCTGGCCACCCGTACTGCCGTCAAGCTGGAAGGCAGGAAGGGCTGGGTCCATTTGTCTCATGTGAAGAAATTTTATGGATTGAAGCCTGTTTCTAAGAACATTTCCGAGGATTTGAAGGACTGCCAAAGTACTATTCTTAAGGACTGTCCCGCAAAAGACAATGATACTGAACCCTCCCTGTTAGAGAAAACTCCGCAACAGGAGTATAAGCAAAAATTAAGGTCTAGTAAAATAAGTCAGCCAGTTTGATTGTCTAAGTCCTCCCCTAGGTGAAACGGTTAGACCGGTTTCTGACATGTATAAAATAGACCCCCATAGTGAGAGAGTTAGTCAAAACTCAATCCGATGTATCGTTTTTCTAAGTTTCATATTGTTTTTCAGCCTTATGACTACCTGCACAGGTTATGCATTTTATTTGTGTTTTCCAGTTTCTCATGTAAATAAGTCTTCTAATGTTATGGTAGAGCACACGTTTAGTGATCTGCCTCCTCATGAACTCTCTTATCGTCTTGCTATGCGTAATAATTCCTTTATCCGCATGTTACATTATTCACACCAGACCAGCAATGCCACTAATTGTTGGGTGTGTGGTCGACTCCCCCCTTTCCAGACACCGAAGGGAGTTCTGCCACTCTTTCCTTATCCATTTTCACATAATGGTTCGTGTGGAGCATGGTCCACGTTAACGTCATCCTCAACAGATATGTCTTTTCTTAACAGTACATGTTTTCCAGACAAGCAAGGTCTTCCCCACAGAACAGGGTTAGATCTAGAAAATGAAGTTTATAATTTAGGTAATTATTCTTCGAATTTCATGGTCCTGAATGTTCAGTCTGATCCTACTCCAGATTTACCTGCTATTTCAGTATTACCAGTCAAAGGCGAATTATGTGTCCGAAAGAATGGTTCCGTACATGTAGGCCATAGTGATTGTACTACTATTGTCAAGTATAGTGACAGTAGGAAATCTATTTTCAAAGCTTCACGTCATTCTTATTTTGTTTGTGGTCAGACCGCATATATTCGTCTGCCCCTCGATTGGGAGGGAACCTGTTACATTGCCTTCCTACTGCCACCAGTTTTCCTAGCCCCACCTGACTACCATAGGAATTCCCACCTAGTACATACTAGACACAAGAGAGACCTCCCGATTGTCGATTATACTGAAACTGCTCTAGAACAATACATAGATATCAATAAAGGTGTCTTCCCCTATTTAGGTACTGTCGTAAATAGTAAACTGATATGTAGATTAACCAGAACACTCGAAGCAGTAGTGATTGAGACTACTTCTGCTCTAAGTAACTTAACCGAAGAGCAATCCTTTATGAGAATTGTCGTGCTCCAGAATCGTCTCGTCCTTGACGTCATACTGGCCGATAGGGGCGGGGCATGTAAAGTCATCGGATCTAGTTGCTGCATTTTCATTCCTAATAACGCGCCGTCTGTTTATTCAGCTATAACCAGACTTCACAAAATTGCCCATATGTTACATCAAGATCCAGGCACCTGGACATGGTCCGGTTGGTTCTGGAATATAATTTCCGCCTGGGGATGGAAAGTCTTGTCCTTTCTAGGTATTGCAGTAGCGATCATATTCAGTTGCTGCCTCTGTATACAACGTGGCCCTGCGATTTGTGGCATTTGTGCTACCTCTTGTATTCCTAGTCCCAAGTCCCGTTCTAGATCCCGTTCCAAGAAAATTCGAGACAAACAAATGATACTGTATGAAATGATAGATGGTATCATGAATATTGATGTTTCCTGATGGAAACGTAGTGACAAGGAGGGAATGTGGAAAAGTAAATTTTGCCATGTTCTGTGTCCCTACGTGTTCCCCATCCTATGTTGTATGTGCATGATTAATATGCATATGTATTCCCCATGTTTGATTAAAGACGCAATTATAGTTGTGTCCCTCCCTAGTATGCCAGTTCCCAGTTCTCGTGAATACTACGAATATCAGGCCTGTGTAAAGTTACGTTGCCACGTTTCCCAGTGTGCACGTTATTTCATTGTAAAGTCCCCGTTTCTAGGCCTCAAAAGGGCCCGGACACCAGATTCAGCTCCTGTCTCCTGAGCCCTCGCTGAGGAGCGATACAGCCCCCACCTGTATTCCTGACCATTCACTTACTTCCTGCCTCACAGTGCCCGGTTCAGCCTGGCTCTGCCTACGAGTCTGCCAAGAGTATGTTATGATTCTAGTTATCAGTCCAGCCCTCCTTCTCTGCATTCCTCAAGCTACTGAATCGCATCAATAGTTTCCGTCATAGTCTAGCCTTTACGTCTCCATGCAAGAGAAATACTGTATTTATGGTCATTTAATATTCTTCATCACGCACTACATGTAGAATAATGCATGCTCCAGTCTTAGAGTCTGTTAGCCTCTCCCCTCCTGACTCTTAGTTTATATCAACATGTTCCCTAAACATCAGATACTAGATATGCCTTAGGTACATGTTGCCCTGACTCTCCAGACTTCAGTCTCTGCTCCTAGCACAGAGTTCATAGCCCCCAGCTTCTCCTAGTAACACGTCATTGTCAGTTTGCGCGCACCATTAGGTTAGAGGTCCCGGCTCCTTAGGTAGCCCCCTCCATGTTTCCGCCCCATTTATGACATATTCTGTTACGTTTACATCACATGTCTATGTACACGCCTCTTGTTACACCTACTTTCACCCTTATCTTTCGCGACTGCTATTGACCACACCCACTGCTCCGCCTACTGTATTCATTGTAATGCAACTGTTTTAGTATATATGCTTGTGTATTGTTATTAAATGTTAGCGCGCTCATCCCAGATCCTGCCCCGGCAGCTGCCGGGCCACGCCAGTCCAATCCGGCCCCCCTGTCAGGCTCTGTCATCCTATTCCCATGCAGGTTGTCCTGTTCCTGTCCTTTATGCTGTATTAAACCTGCAAACTCCTACTACCTCGAATCTTGACTCTTATTTATTGAGCTATCTGTTATTGCTATGTCCAGTAAAACCTAGATCCGGTATTATTTATTTATATCCCGTGTTAGGGAGCATGTCTCCTTCATGCCAGGCACCGCACCCCCTGTCCCTGTGTCCCCTGCTGCCCTGAGTGTGGAGTCTGTGGATTTGCTTCAACAGATCCATGCAGGGCAGACATCAATGCTGAGTGTCCTCCATGCACATACCAGTCTGTTGACACAACTAGTGTCGTTCATGGAGGGCATGTTATCGGGCATGTCTGCCCTACAGAGGACCAATCAGTCCATGGCCTCCTCCCTGACGGCAGCAGTGTCCCTCCTCCAACAGTCCCTCACCCCTCCTACCTCTGCCCCATCCACAATTTCTAGCACCCTACCTGTCCCAAGCACACACACACCAGCACAGTCATCCAAACCCACAGACACGAGCAGCACACAAACACCCAAACCAATGTCTAAACATGCACACAAGCAACCTCAGGGGAATGATACCACACTCACAGGGGATGGTTTGCAAACACACACACAGGCATCCGCAACCACTCAGCAGTCCTCTGATACCTCTCCCTCCAAGAGCCCTTCCCTGGCCTCACCTGCAACCCCATCTTACAAGAAGCTCTTCCTCTGTGACCTTGGCCTTTTCCCCACCGATCCAGCAGATCCAGCATACAGGGGGAAGAAGAAGTCCCCACACACAGAGGGGGGTGCCCCTCACACCCAGACACCCTCCCCCAGGCGCAGGCAGACTGAGGCCCCCACCCGCAAGTCCCCCCGGGCCCGAAAGAGCAAGACCCCACGCCCGCCCCCCAGCTCCACATCACAGTTGCTTTCTTCCATCCTCCAGGCCACCACTCCACAGGTTCCCCGCCACACCCTGCCCCAGGTTCCCCCACCCATGCATACACCATCCCCAAAATGCTCAGGCCCTCCCTCCCACCACTTGCTCTTCCACCACCACCACCCCTGGTCAGCCTGTTTGCGCCACTGGTGTGGGAACCGTTGCCCCCCCTCTGTCTTTGCCGACCTCACCTGAACCCCTTTCCGCTCCCAAGGAGTTAGGCACCGCAGTGGAGTCCACGACCACCCAGTCTGACTTGGGCACTGCAGTGGGGACCCTGTCTGCACCAGCTGACCTGCCCCCTGCAGTTGAGCCGGCACCCACCCAATCAGACATGTGCCACACAGTTGTGCCAATACCCACTATGTCAGACACCTCCACTGCAGTTGCCAGTGACTCTCCTGCACCCACCACCCCTTCACTGCCTCCTTCTGCTGAGCCCTGAACCTGTCCCTGTGGTGCCTGGCCTGCCCCCATGTATGCCCCTCCGAGTGGATGTCCCCCCTGTCCTTAGCAGTGCAGGCAAGCAACGGGTGACAGGTGTCACTCACACCCTATTTGGACTTTAGCTATGGACTGGACATTGGCCTTTGTTTTTTTCTGGACTTTACCTTTGAATTTCCAATTTGCTGAAGAAAGCATTTATTGTTATCCTTGTGAATTTGATTTAGCTGTGCATTGTGTTGATGATGTTTACCATGACCTTGCAGTTATGATGCTGGATTTTCAATTTTGAGTACTGAGGTGTTGATGTGATGTACTCCATGTGGTCCATGAGATATGTATCCTATTCTGGTCGGTATCCATGTCATCCTTTGCAGCAAACTGGGTGTGTCATGATTAACTAATTTTGCACAGGGATGTTAACATTTCATTTGCATGGTCGCATCTGTGGCTTGCACCCATTCGCATATAATGTGCTTCCCATTGTCCAATTTGTCTATTTCCCTGACTATGGGTCCATCTCCACTGGACATGCAGGTGTGGGCATCATTGGTGTAGGAGTCAACTGTGTCCTCTGTGCAACTTGCTAGACATATGTATTGAGTATGTGCAGATGACTTAAGGGACACTCCCGTACCCAGGCTGATGTGACCAGTGCCTTCATTGGGTGGTAACTGATGGCTGCTGACATGACTGAGACCTGCTGGAACTGTGTTTGGCACAGCTGATCTTCCACAGGAGTTGAGTCCCCTCAAGTATGTGTGTTGTTCTGTGACATTGCCTGGGCCCATGGTGTGTGTTGTGTGGGCATGCCTGTGTGTGATCCCATCCCTTTATCTACACAGGCTGTGTTCCCTTAAAATGTTTTGTTAGACCTGGCACCATTGGCATGGGTCTCCCTTCTATTTTTGCTGTTGCCTCATGTTTTTTTGCTGATGTTAGATGCTTTGGGCACTGTGCCACTGCTTTCCAGTGCCACAGTGCAAGAGTTCCCTATTGTAAATTGATGTATTAATCAGTGTTTCCATGTTTGGCTATTTGGTTTACTTGTCAGACCCTAGTACAGTGCACTGAGTGTGCCCAGGGCGTGTAAATCCAAATGATGATGGTGGGCCTGCAGCACTGGTTGTGCCACTCACTGAAGCAGCCTTGTAAATTGCAGAGCCTGCGTGCAGTCTGGTACTGTCATGGTGACTGGGCAAGTGCACCGACTTGTCAGTCCCTAAATCTTCCCTTTTCTTCATATCAATCACCCCTATGGTAGGCCCAAGGGCAGGGTGCATTGTATGTATAAGGTAGGACATGCCCTGGTGTGTGTGGCATGTCCTATTAGTGAATTACAGCCATTTTTCGTTTTTCGCTATTGCAAGCCTACCTGTTCTCCATAGGCCAGAATGGCTGTTAGAATTATTACATTTTATAATCCTAACTGACTCAGAGAACATGGTAGAAATTCGAGTTTAGTATGCCTGAACTCAGAATGATGAAATGCATCTTTTAGGGAAGTTGGTTTTAACATTCTGTGTTTGCAAATACCACTTTTAGAAAGTAGGTATTTGCTTGCCTAACCTTTCAAGCCTGCCTCTGCTAGGTTGTGTATTCCTTTGTCTGGTTTTGTGAGTGACAGGGCTGGGGGATTCCAAAAGACAGGATGGGTCAGCCCAGTGGTGAATAGAGAGGTCTGCATCTAGATGGGAGGGAGGAGTTGTACCTGAACCTTGAATAGGGCTGTGCCTGCCTTCCACAATGCTGGCAACACCTCCTGGGGAGTGGCTGATGTCTCTGCCCTGCTCACTGAAAGAAGAGAAGGAGTCCTGTCAACAATGTGCTCTAGGACTGTACTTGCCTTCCTCAATGCTGGCTCCACCTCCTGTGGGGCGTCTGATGTTTCTGCCCGCACTGTGAAAGTGAAGGAGAAGTCTAGTAAACAGAGTGCTTCAGAACTGTTTTGGACTGGGCACAGGCCCCTCTCCCCTCAGAGAACAAAGTATTTTGGGGTATAAATATTGGGACCCTGATCCCATGAAATTAGATCACTTTGGAGTACAAGAAAAAACCTTTACTGAGTAGAGGAACTTGAAGAAACTGAGGAGATACTATTCCCAAGCTGAAGTGCTGCTTGGGGGATTGGCCTGCAGTGGTTGCCTTACTGCCAAAGGAAGGAGAAAGGGACTTTGTGTACTCTGCTTTCAACTTGTGAAGGATCTCCAAGGGCTTGGAAAAGAGCTTGCCTCCTGCTGAAGTCTCAGGGACAACAGACTTCAGCCCCAGCTCCCTAGAGTTCTTGTGGAAGGGCTTGCTGCTGTTTTGGGCCTTTTGAGGTACTGCATGTCACAAGGAGCTGGAAGCGTGACGCAACAAGATCGAAGTGTGTTGCCATCGCTGCTGCTGCCGTTGCACTTCTGAACAAGGGTGTCGCCGCTGGAGTTATCGCACTGCACCGCATCAAGAAGAAGCGTGCCGCAACAAAGAGGAAGCGTGTCAGCGTCGCTGCTGCTGCCGTCGCACTTCTAAACAAGGGTGTTGCCGCTGGAATTGTCGCACTGCACCTCATCGACAAAAAGCGTGCCGCAATGAAGAGGAAGCGTGTCGCCGTCGCTGCTGCCGTCGCACTTCTGAGCAAGGGTGTCGCCGCTGGAACTGTCGCACTGCACCGCATCGAAGAGAAGCGCCTCGCATCCCCGAGAAGCGCACCACCGTTGGAGCTGCTGCCGCCGCATCGTAGATGTCGCAGCTGTAGTTGTCGCAATGCGCGGAAGCTTCACGCATCGTGGGAGAACAGTGTCGCAGTTGGAGCTGTTGCCGTCGCATCGCTGAACAAGGGTGTCGCCGCTGCAGTGCACGCATCGAACCGAGAACTTCTTGCTACCCATGGAGAAGCGGGCCGGATCTGGAAGATCTTCACATCTTTATTTCTTTGTACTTGAACTTTGATTTTCCCTGCTGTCCCTGTGTGTCATATCTCATCATTCTGCACATTCATCCTGGTTGTTAGCTCCCATTGCTGCCATGGAATGGGAGTTTGTGATCTGACACCTACAGGCTACACAGGATGTATTGATTTGTGTGTCTATTTTCGAGATGTGTGTATGCATTATGATGGTCACTTCTGCTTTTGTGTCATTGTGCACTGTATGCAATATCAGCCCCCATGGGTGGTACTTGTCTGCACATGGCCAAGAGTATGTTTTATTTTCACAGCACTGTTTGCCTCACCACATCTCTGTGGGTATGTGACACAACCTCTACTTTGCCACAAAAGTGTTTCATGTGTTGAGACCAGGAATCATACATGCTGTTTGGCATTTGCTGCTTTTACCATGATGACACTTACCTTTTGGTCACTGTGATGATGGGGGGTTTGGACACCATTACCACAATGCTCAACATTTGCTGCACTTTGGATCCCCACACTTAACTTTTGTTCTAAACAGTGATAGTTGTTAGAGCACATTGACACCGTGCTATTGTGATGCTTGAATTGTGTAGGCCACACTCAGTTTTTGGTCACACATGTTATTGTAGTTACAATGTATGTTCGAAGTCATATTCACTGTTGTGGGCACTTGTCACAGACTACACTGTTGTCATGAAATTAGGGGGTATGTATTTTGCTGACATCCCTGATGTTGATGTCTGATGGATGTGTGGTTCATCTCCCATCCTATGGGTGTTGGTGTTGATATTGATAGTCACACAGCACCCTATGAGTGGGGTTGGCAGTAGTGTTGGGCCTCCTACCCCATATGGGTGGGGTGGCAGCAGTGATAGGCAACATATCCCATATGGGTGGGGGTAGCAGGAGTGATGGGCAACATACCCCATATGGGTGGGGGTGGCAGGAGTGATGGGCAACATACCCCTTATGGGTGGGGGTGGCAGTAGTGATGGGCAAAATACCACATATGGGTGGGAGTGGTTGTAGTGTTAGGCAACATACCCCATATGGGTGGGGGTGGCAGTAGTGATGGGCAACATACCCCATATGGGTGGGGGTGGCCATAGTGATAGGCAACATACCCCATATGGGTGGGGGTGGTTGTAGTGATGGGCAACACCCCCCATATGGGTGGGGGTGGCAGTAGTGATAGGCAACATACCACATATGGGTGGGGGTGGCAGTAGTGATGGGCAACATACCCCATATGGGTGGGGCTGGCAGTAGTGATAGGCAACATAGCCCCTATGGGTGGGGGTGGCAGTAGTGATGGGCAACATACCCCTTATGGGTGGGGGTGGCAGTAGTGATGGGCGACATACCCCATATGGGTGGGGGTGGCAGTAGTGAAGGGCAAAGTACCCCATATGGGTGGGGGTGGTTGTAGTGATAGGCAACATACCACATATGGGTGGGGGTGGCAGTAGTGATCGGAAACATACCCCCTATGAGTGGGGGTGGCAGTTGTGATGGGCAACATGCCCCATATGGGTGGGGGTGGCAGTAGTGATAGGCAACATACCACACATGGGTGGGGTGGCAGTAGTGATAGGCAACATACCCCATATGGGTGGGGGTGGCAGTAGTGATGGGCAACATACCCCGTATGGGTAGGGGTGATAGTAGTGATAGGCAACATACCACATATGGGTGGGGGTGGTTGTAGTGATAGGCAACATACACTATATGGGTAGGGGTAGCAGTAGTGATGGGCAACATACCCCATATGGGTGGGGGTAGCAGTAGTGATAGGCAACATACCACATATGGGTGGGGGTGGTTGTAGTGATAGGCAACATATCACATATGGGTGGGGGTGGCAGTAGAGGTAGGCAACATACCACATATGGGTGGGGGTGGTTTTAGTGATAGGCAACATACCACATATGAGTGGGGGTGGCAGTAGTGATAGGCAACATACCAAATATGGGTGGGGGTGGTTTTAGTGATAGGCAACATACCACATATGGGTGGGGGTGGCATTAGTGATAGGCAACATACCCCATATGGGTGGGGGTGGCAGTAGTGATAGCGATGCAACCCCTATAGTGGCCTGTTGCTAGTAGACAGGATATGGACCCCCTGGGTGTGTGTGACATTTGGTGGATAGGTGTCGTTTGTTTCTATGGTGGGTGTCTGACTTACCATCTGCTCTGTCTGCGTCTGTTCCTGATCCGGTCATAGATGTACAGTACTGATATGACCTGCGCAATGGGATTCATGATGTGTACATCTCGTACACGCTGCTTGTTGCTCCATCTCGTTGCTAGCTGGTCCGTCTCGTAGCCGTGGATTGTGTTCTGGCATGAATCGTACCTGATATGCAGCTTTCTTGGATGCTGTGACGTGCTGTACGTGGCGACTCATTCGGCGCGTAGGAAGTACGCATCGTACTTGACCGCTCAGAAAATGCAATGAAAATGGTCCTGTGCGACTCGATTTGGCATTCACGGATCAGGCTTGTGCGGAAATTGTGGATTGAGTCGGAGCGTACCTGTCGGTTGGTAATTTGGCACTTTTCCGTATCGTACTTCTTCGCCCGGACGGTCTGGCTCCTTGAACGTTTTGGTCACAAGGTAAGGCTATGAACAGCTCTCGGTGAGCTGTCCGACCGAGATCAGAATCGACCCCTAAATAATATAAATAATCAAATTAACTAAATTTACAACGTATTCTTTTATGATTCACAGATTATACTTCACAATAACTCCACCCAAAAAAAAATATAATAATTACATTTGAAAACAAATACAAAACCAACATAAGAGAAAAATATAATACAATGTATATAAATTACCCATCAAATAAATCTAACTACAAAAAACGATAAATTTAAGATAAAACAAATCATTACTAACAAACAATTTTTTATTGCCAGCTTTTACAACTTCAACTAAAATAACATCAACAAAAGAAACTTCCCCAACAACATTCAGTAAGTTTTTTTCTTCAATTAAATATAAGAGACTAAAAAAGCGAAATAAACAAATATACTAAAATGATAACCGTTTATTTTATATTTCACAGATTACATTTCAATAAAACTCCACCTAAAAAAGTCAAAACAAGAATTAACTTCGAAAACAAAGACAAAAGCAACATTAAAGAATAATATAAAAATACGTTTTGGAGACTACTAATACCAGTCTGTTATCCCCCCTAGTTGTCTGTAGTCCCCACGTATGGGATATTAATCAGGGTGTTGGGTCTAAGCAAGGAGCAAGTTTACCTCGGATACCCCTTGATGGGGAGTGGGTCCCCAACCTTGCACCTTACAGCGAGCCAGCTGTGGCGGATCCAGTTTTAAGGATTCTCAGCTGGAACGTTGCGGGCATTTCGAGGAACCTGGCTGCACCGGAATGGAATACCTTTGTGGAGGGTTACCCTATTTGTATTTTCCAAGAAACCTGGAGTAGGGAGCCTTGCCACAAGGTAGGCTATTCGTCTTTTTTCTTACCAGCCTTACAATCTCCTTCCGGGAAGGGCCGCCTTTCGGGAGGCCTCCTCATATGGGTCGCCATCTCACTTGGCTGTCAAGTTACTCAGTTAGTGTCAAACTCTCTTGACCTTCTGAGTATATCACTTAAGGGACCCAGGAGAGGGCTGAACCTAGATATTCATAACATCTATGCTAGAAGTAAGAAGGGAGGTTCGTGCTCGCCCACAGTTACAGACTTGGAATCCTTGCTTAGGCAGGGTACTGGTAGTTCTCATGTCCTGGTCGCAGGGGTTTTCAATTGCACGTTTGAACCCCTGGGATTGGAGGATACCGTGGGGACTGTCGATTAAGATATTAGGAGAGGAATACCTGCTCTAACCTTACCCCCTATTAGAAGGTGGTCCCAAGTGGCGGTCCAAATATTCTCCCTAAATATAGAATTTGGTCTTAGGGCGGTGAATGGAAGGACGACCTCGGATGTATCTGGAGCGCATACTTACAATAGGGTGGACCACACGTCCAGGATAGATTACATCCTACTTGACGTTAAACTTTGGGGTTATCTACAGGATATGGAGGGTACTTGGACCCTTGGTCGAGAGCGATCATAATCCCTTGTCTCTTGCCCTCCGCCCCTTGTGGAGGGGGAGTTTGGGGATGCCTAGGTCCGATTTGGCGCCTGCCCACCAGGAAGTTTATCCTTCCAAAAGTGGAGTAAGCTCAGTATGGATGAAAAGAAAGTGTCAGCTATTGCGGCTCTCTTAGACAATGTACAGTCCCAACTGGACTTAATGATCCCCCTGTACGAGGGAGTCTCAGTGCTATTTTGTGACACCACCAAGGCTCTGAGCGAGTTTTTTCTTCTCCCAAGTAAGGCATCTCGAGCCGTTAAGTGTGAGAATATGCCGAACGCATATGGTTGGTACACCAAAAAATGTAGGGAGAAGAAGCATAGGTGCTGTTAAAAGTAAATCCTTGGCTGCCATTAGATTGGCAAGGAAAGAGTACTTGCAGATCACCTCTGGAGTCAAGAGAGAATGGGAGGATAGGTTTTGGTCGGATCTTAGGAAAGCAAGCTTAGACAGGGATGCCAGCAGTTTCTGGAACCTTATAAGATCTAGAGATAGGCCAGATAGCACCTTGATGACGTGCAACATCCCTGCCCAGAGCTGGTTTAACCACTTCTCGTCTCTCTACACATCCACTGAGTCAATTACTCTCTCCACACTCTTTCTGGCTGTTTGTCCATTGGGCTCGGAGTTTGTTCCCTTCACGGCTAGAGAGGTGGAGGATGTGATCAAGACTTTGGTGCCCTTGAAAGCAGCTGGGCCCGATGGGATACCGGGTGACCTATTACGGGCAAATCCTAAGGTTTGGTGGAAGATTGTTTCTTCATTGCTAAATGCCATTAGCGAAGGTGCGCCAGTACCGGAATCATGGAAGGGGGCAGAGGTTGTCCCGATATTCAAAAAAGGGTGTCGGGACAACCCTGCCAACTACAGGCCTATAAGTCTGATTGACTCTTCCCAGAAAGTGGCAGGGAAGGTTATTCTGGGAAGGGTACTCCAGTGGGTGGACGACAACCACATTCTGTCGGACCTCCAAGCCGGATTTCGTTCTGGCACCGGGACTATCGAACAGGCCTTCAGATTGGCTCTCTTACACTGGAAGGTGGTGGTGCTAGGCGGGGGCAGTCTTTATTTGGCCTTTATAGACCTTAAGACTGCCTTCGACCTGGTTCCCAGAGAGAAACTATGGAGGGTCCTGCTAGATCTGGGGTTGCCCGTGTATATTCTCTCCCTCTTGGTAAAATTACATTCCGGTAATTTTGCGCAGGTTAGTTGGGGTACGAAGGGCGAAAAAACTAATAGGATCCCTGTGGGAAGGGGCGTCTGTCAGGGATGCGTGTTAGCCCCCACTTTGTTTTCTCTTTATGTAAACGGTGTGGTTGAGCACTTGCGAAGAATTCCCTCGGATGCTCCATCCCTGGCGGGCAAACGGATTCCTACACTGCTTTTCGCAGATGACACTCTTCTTATCTCAAAGTCCCCTATGGGGCTCCAGAGCCTGCTGAATAGTTTTCAGTAGTTTTGCCTGCTGAGGGGGCTGGTAATCAATACTGACAAAACTAAGTTCTTGGTTATGAATCCCCCAAAGAAACTCGGACATCCCCCGGCTTTGAATTCCGATCCATTGGAGAGGGTGTCTGAATTTGATTACCTGGGCATTCGCCTCAATGATTCCTTTACCTGGAATTCGTGCATTCAAAAAATGCTTCTGGGCCACAAAAGGGTGGGAGGCACCTTACTTAAGGAACAACGATCCTCCACAAGAAAACCAATAGCCCCTGTAGTGGAAATTTATAGAGCTAGAGGGGTTAGTGCCGCACTTTATGGGGCAGAGCTGTGGGGCACCTGCAACCTGGATGTACTAGCAAGATCGGAGAGCAAATTCTTGAAAGATCTGATGGCTCTCCCTTGGAGTACACCTACTGTACCAGTGTTACTGGATCTAGGTTGCAGATTCATTAAAGACCAAGCACAGCTCCGCCCTCTGCTCCTTTGGGCCCGGCTGTGGCGAGTGCCCGAACTAGCCTCTTACGCGGACGCACTATCAGAGGTTATGGCCATGATAGGTTGGTCCAGGATTAAATGGTTGAGAGATGTTAAATGGTTATTAGCGGAGATAGGGTTAGCAGACGCTTGGGCAGCGAGATCCGCCCCACCCAAAGTTTTGATCAAAAAGCTGTACTGGAATTGGGTCTCATCTAAACTACATTCAGACCCACGACAGTGTAATTTCACTGTAGCTTTTATGAGGATCAAAGACGTGGAGGCCTATGAACCCTACCTAGATACTATCTCCATTCCTCTTGACCGTACTTTGTACTTTAAGTTCAGAGTGGGGACTCTCCCAGTAGGTGATGTAGTTGCACGCTGGAAATTGCCCTATCAATCCTCTCCTTTCTGCGCGTTTTGTCCCTCCCGTGTAGAGTCGATAGCCCACCTCCTTTTTGAATGTCCGGACTACCGTGCTCCGAGGAGCCGGTGGCTCAAACCTCTTTGAAGACTCCTAGGTACCCACCAGCATTTAGTGGCATTGCGTAATTTAATGTCTGACACTTCTTTTTTTTTTTTTTTTATATTTTTATTATGATTTTTCCATAACAATTTTACCCCACTCATTGTTACAATTCACAGGTTTACAACACTGAGCATATATATGGTCATACATTGTATTTGTCAAAATAACTGAATAGTAAATAAATATAATACATATCTTGCAACATCAGTCCTCCAAATCAAATTATACATAAAGCATTAACCAAATTTCAAAGCTAACACAAAGGTATATCCTAATGTTAGCCTATTACCCGATTCCCATCCTGTTTTGTCTAGTCTTCCACTCCGTGATAGATCTTATGGATATTAATGGGGGGATAATACAATTTGTAGAACTACAAAAAAAGTTTGATATACCCTCTAATACCTTTTTTAAATATCTACAGGTTAGGAGCTATCTGAGAGATAAGAGGGGGGGACGGCTGGGATTTAAACAGTGCAGGCTAATGGAATATATAGAACAGAGTAGACAGTGCAAGATACGGCAGTTACATGCGGAATTGCAGGCATATAAAACTGACGACAGAGAGAAATTCTCCAAAAAATGGATAGAAAAGGTGGAGACCTCTCCGGAAGGGTTTCAGCAGTCTTTAGATCTAGGCAATTTAGTCCTGTATTCAACAACACTGCAGTCACAGCATTATAAGACAATATATAGTCTCTACTATACGCCAGCAAAAATTGCACAGTGGGGAGGGACGGAAGGCACAACCTGCCCTAGATGCAATGCAGCAGAAGCTGATATAGTACACATGTTTGCACAATGTCCCCAACTCTACACCCTGCAAAGAGCTATGGAAGATTTCTTGGAGAAATCACTAAAAATTAAGATTACATTAAATGATAAATTATTACTACTGGGGGTGAAGAGTGAGCAGGAAAGCGACCACACAGGGTTCTTGTTTATGATGACGGCTGTCTATCGTATCAACATAGCAAGGGCATGGTTAGATAAGGCACCACCAACATTTCAAACTTGGTTAGCAGGCTTGCTTGCTGCATATAATCTGGAGAAGGCTATTTATGAGAGGAAGGGGAGAAGGAAAAAGGAATTGGGAGAGGCGATATGGCAACCTAATGTCTGACACTTCTACTGTGATTGTATGTGCTGTGTCAAAAATTTTAAAATGGTCTTGGTTGATAGGTGCAAGAAGGCTTTCTTTATCAATTTAATCCTGTCTTAAACCGTTTTTTACACTTTTTGGGTTTTTAATTCTCTGTATGTAATTAGAATGTGATTGTTTTTCATGTTGTATTTTATATTCTCCATACACGCTTTTATGGTATTTTTATATATCAAAATAAAGCCTATCAATCAATCAATCAATATAAAAATAAGTAAGTATATACATTAACCCAAAAAAACAACAATCTCATAAAAAAATTCAAAACAAATATAACTAACAAATATTGTTCTCTTGTCAGATTCGACAAACTGCAACCTAGAACAAAATCATCTAAAAAACCGTCAACAAAAAGTAGTATTTTCTTTCTCAACTAAATAAAAAAAATCAATAAAATGTAACTTTAATAAAAATAACATTTTGTTTTTAAACCAACAGAAAAAACAGAAGATATATATGAACAATCAAACAAAATCCAGCGAGATAATCAAATCAAAATATATGTACGTTTATTTTCAAATATATTCATTTTATAAAATGTTTGCAGTTCAATATCATATAATTGATAAATATATATACATATATTCACAGATATTAGAAAAATGGCAAAAGGAGCGCAATTCATCCCTTCACAAAAGGGAAAACCATTTCAGTGCTACATGGGCTACACTTGTATACCAGAGCAAATAACTGGAAACAAAACACATTGGAAATGCAGTGAATATTACTCTAACTCTTGCTATGGGAGATCCACTTCATTAGAAACCAAAGTAGTAAATGTTAAAGAACACAACCATCACCCTAATGTAACTGAAATTGAGGTTAGAGATGCTCTCGAGACAATCAGAGAAGCAAATTCCAGCTCCCAACGGACAAGTACCCAAATACTTCAAAACTTATTAACTATGGTTCCTGAACATGTCACAGGACAACTACCATCTATCCCCAGTCTGAAGAAATTAATTGCATGAACAAAAGAAGCTACAGCTCACCCACATAGCTGAAAAATTCCTTCTACATGACAACACCAGTCATGAAAAATGAATTATCATCTTTGCAACAAACAACAACTTACAAAAACTTTGAAACGTGGATGATGGATGGCACATTTACAGTTTGCCCCAAGCCTTTTTATCAACTATATACTAGCCACTGCGAATATGAAGATACTAACATCCCCTTCATATACGCACTACTCCCTAATAAACAAAACACCACATACATAGAGCTCCTAACAATATTAAAACAATACACTGACAACTACTTTCCTCATGAACTCACCATTGATTTTGAAAAAGCAATGATTCAATCAATTTCAAAAATATACCCACACACTGCAATACAAGGTTGCTATCACCACTTTAACCAAACTATCTGGAAACACCTACAAAAATCTACTTTAAGTATAGATTACACCACCAATAGCAACTTTGCCTACCAAATAAAAAAATGTATAGCCTTGGCCTTTGTACCAACAACCGAAGTAGCAAACCGCTATAAACCTACTTCTTGAAAGACCCTTCTATCAATCAAAGGAATCTTAGCTAACTCCTTTCCTAGACTACTTTGAAGACACATGGGTGGGAAGGCTACATAAGTCAAGGCACCATAGACAACCCAAGTTCCAAATACCCTGGGGGAATGTCTACAACAGTACTCTAGCCCAAAAAGCTAAAACCAACAACGCGGTGGAAGGATGGCGCAATGCCTTCCAAGCCACAATAGGAAGAGGCCAACTAACCCTACATAAACTTATAGAAGCTATAAAAAAAGAACAAAGCTATCAAGACCTACAGCTAGAGCAATCCCTAACTAAGGGGCCTATTAGGATGGCGGACGGAAATGTGTTCCGTCCGCCATGGTCGCAGCAAAATCACTCCTGACTGCACCACGGAGAATCCGCGGTTGCGATTAGGATATTTATGTCAAGAAACTCCGACCGCGGCGGACGGATCATAACAAACACCATCAGCGGCGGACGGAGCACACCAAACACCCCCATAAGTGGACGGTTCCAAAGAAACACCCTCCACCGCGGACGAACATGACCGCGGGAACAGGTCCAACCGCCGCCATACTTGCCGAGGGTCCGGCCGCGCGATTAGGATAACGCCGCCATTCCAACGGAACTCACAACCGTCCTCGACCGCCGCGGAAACAATGCATCACCAAACGGACCATGACTGCGGAAGGACCACACAAACACCATCCCTGCCGTCAAACCGATTACAAAACGGCAGACGGAAGTAAATAGAAAACACACTAAACAGGACACCCAACCACCTGAAACACCCACCCCCAGCAACTACACGCCCCAATGACACCCCCCCAAGCACCGAAAAATGCACCAAAATCACCACACCCACAGAACACCTGATTGCCAACAACCATTGGGACACCACCACCACACAGAGTATAAAATGAATCCCTCCCACTACCACAGTTCTTTGCATCACAGCATAGCTGCAAGCAAGAGCCACAAAACCACTAACAGCAGACACACACAAACACACATACAACCTGCACACAAACACACCCACTACACAAACCCCCACAACACCATCCCTACACACCACACACCTGCACACCCCACCCCACCCCACCAACACCTTGCACATCACACACCATGGCACCAAAGAAAAATCCCAAGTTCACAGACAGTGAGTTGAAGGTCATGGTGGATGAAATCATCCGTGTCGAACCACATCTTTTCGGCACCCTAGTCCAGCAGACCCCCTTGGCAACCAAAAACAACATGTGGGACAGGATAGTGACCAGAGTGAATGCGTCATGGACCATGCCACGCACCAAACACGAGATCCAGAGGCGGTGGCACGACCTCAAGGCAAGGGTGAAAGGCATCAGGGCGTAGAACCACCTGCGGGCACACCACACTGGCGGCGGAACTCCCCCGGAGCCCATACCATTTGCAGAATGGGAGGAGAAGGTGCTGGGCATACTGCACCCTGAGAGCCTGGAAGGAATCGAGGAGGGGCTAGAGGCTGGTAAGTACAAACCAATGACCACTATCACACTGCCATGGTCTGCCTTGCACAACTGCCAACACACATCTCCCTGGCTCCAATCCATGCATGTGTGCCACATAGTCACCCAAATGTGAAGTCCTGGGCTCAAATGCACCCACCATGACCAAACACAAAGGTTGCCTCCTACGTTACCAGCCTTGCATGTTGTCAAAGCAGCCAGCACCACAACTCCCAAAAGGCCACCATGTCTACAGGGAGTGTGGTGGTGGGTGGGGGTGTTAGAGACCAGCACTACAACTCCCAACAGGCCACCATGTCTACAGGGAGGGTGGTGGTGGGTGGGGGGTGTTAGAGACCAGCACTACAACTCCCAACAGGCCCCCATGTCTACAGGGAGGGTGGTGGTGGGGGGGGTGTTAGACACCAGCACTACAACTCCCAACAGGCCCCCATGTCTACAGGGAGGGTGGTGGGGGGTGGGGGGTGTTAGAGACCAGCACTACAACTCCCAACAGGCCCCCATGTCAACAGAGAGGGTGGTGGTGTGTGGTGGGTGTTAGAGAGGTGGGTGGGGTGTGTGAGAGAGGTGGGTGGGGTGTGTGAGAGACCAGCATTCCAACTCCCAACAGGCCCCCATGTCTACAGGGAGGGTGGTGGTCAGTGGGGGGGTGTTAGAGACCAGCACTACAACTCCCAACAGGCCCCATGTCTACAGGGAGGGTGGTGGTGGGTGTGGGGTGTTAGAGACCAGCACTACAACTCCCAACAGGCCCCTACGTCTACAGGGAGGGTGGTGGTGGGTGGGGGGTGTTAGAGACCAGCACTACAACTCCCAACAGGCCCCCATGTCTACAGGGAGGGTGGTGGTGGGTGGTGGGTGTTAGAGAGTTGGGTGGGGTGTGTGAGAGAGGTGGGTGAGGTGTGTGAGAGATCAGCACTACAACTCCCAACAGGCCCCCATGTCTACAGGGAGGGTGGTGGTGGGTGGTGGGTGTTAGAGAGGTGGGTGGGGTGTGTGAGAGACCAGCACTGCAACTCCCAACAGGCCCCCATGTCCACTGGGAGGGTGGTGGTGGGTGGGGGTGTTAGAGACCAGCACTACAACTCCCAACAGGCCCCCATGTCTACAGAGAGGTTGGTGGTGGGTGGGGGGTGTTAGAGACCAGCACTACAACTCCCAACAGGCCCCCATGTCTACAGGGAGGGTAGTGGTGGGTGGGGCTGTTAGAGACCAGCACTACAACTCCCAACAGGCCCCCTGTCTACAGGGAGGGTGGTGGTGGGTGGGGGATGTTAGAGACCAGCACTACAACTCCCAACAGGCCCCCATGTCTACAGGGAGGGTGGTGGTGGGTGGGGGTGTTAGAGACCAGCACTACAACTCCCAACAGGCCCCCATGTCTCCTGGGAGGGTGGTGGTGGGTGGTGGTTGTTAGAGAGGTGGGTGGTGTGTGTGAGAGAGGGGGTGGTGTGTGTGAGAGACCAGCACTACAACTCCCAACAGGCCTCCATGTCCACAGGGAGGGTGGTGGTGGGTGGTGGGTGGTGGGTGTTAGAGAGGTGGGTGGGGTGTGTGAGAGAGGTGGGTGGGGTGTGTGAGAGACCAGCACTACAACTCCCAACAGGCCCCCATGTCTACCGGGAGGGCGGTGGTGGGTGGGGGGTGTTAGCGACCAGCACCCATGTCTCACCCCAGAGCAAGATTGAGTCCACCCACAATTTGGTGACCAGTGCATCTCCTCCTGCAAACTGACAGGTAGATAGACATCTTCTCAGGGGGAACATCCAATAGCAGGACAGACCACACATATCCAAGTATTGCCGCCCCAACTCCACGCCACCATATTTCCCTGTACTGTCAACCACAACAACATGATGACAACAACAACCATGTCCTGATTCCATAGTGATTTGTAATGTTGCTACCAAAAACATGTCATGTCCACAGCATTAATTTTGAAAATCTTGTCCCTGAGGTGATCGCAACTTAACCGGCGAAAGCAGCAACCGCCAGCACCAGTTGCCCCCCTCACAGCCAGGACTCTCCGGGGACGATCCCATTGACAGCTCGGGTGCAGAGGATGATGCTGGCCCAAGCAGACTCCCAAGGCCATCAAGCTCCCAGTACATCCCGGCCTCCACCACCTTGGCCTGTGTCACTACACCAACACCTGCCATTGTGAGCTGTGCAGCTACCACCACCACCACCACCACCACCACTCCTGCCTGTGCCACCCTGCCTGACCCATCGACCGATGATGGGCCATCGACATCCCAGGCTAGCAGGGAGAGTGGGCGGGAGAGGACACAGGTGAGGCCACAGCTCACCACCAGGAGTGTATTGCTAGGCGAGGTTGGGAAGGAGACCCACCCCATCGTGGGGCTGAGACCCTGGAAGCCATCCCCAGTGTCAATGCCTCCTATGAGCAGTCGCAGGCACAGTCCGATCGGGCCCACCAAGACTCGCAAGAGAGCAGCCAGCTGTTAAGGTCCATCAACACTCGCATTGGCCAAATTGTGGACCTCATGGGCCAGCAAACTGCTCTGTGGAGGGAGTGGTTGTCCAGCGCCACACCACCACCCCCTCACCACAAGTGCTCAGCGGGACAGGTCACCAACACCACCGCCACCATCACCTGATGCCACGGACAGGGAGGTGGACCCTGACCAACCTGCCCCCCACAGCTGTCTCCGCTCCGGTTCCAAGACTGAGGGGTCGTCTGAGGCTGGATGCAGCTGAGAGCAGTGGAAGTGCATCATCTACCCGCTCAAAGAGGGGCTGCCACTGACTTCACCCTTCCTTGAGCCTGCCATTCACCATGTCAACTATCCTGCCCCACAATGCCAAGCATTGGCACACGTCTGTTGGACTAGGTGGACATTACACAATGTGGTGTCCCCACGGTGTTTTCATCTGCCATGACCTTCAACTCTCACTTCCCCCAACACCTACTTGTAAATATGCACCAACATCAATCCACAACCTGTAAATAAACACCACGTTAACACTCTATGCTGTGTGACCTCCATGTTTTAATCACATGTTTGTTTAATAAATTGTCATTACCAGGTGCAGGGATCAATGTTCTTGAGAATCATGCCTCTGTGGGAGTGACCTAGGGATAATGAGAGAACAACAAGCAGAGGTCAGGAAAGTGATTCACACCCATCACAACACACTGTACTGCAACATCCCACAAACCACACTCATCACCAATTAAGTGGATAACAGGACACACATCAGGGAGCATTGCATGTACAACATCTCACACACACATCTGCAAACAGAACATACCAGAACAGGCAGCATAGACACACCACACCCACACATCACCAGCAAACATCCATCACGCATTGTCTAGCTGCACAAGAGGTAGCTACTCACATTCAAGGAAAATATCGATCAATGAGCTGACGCCTCTCGTCCACACCTTCTTCCTCCCCACTATCCTCATCAGTGGACATGGGTGGGATGGGAGGCGGAGCAACCTGTTGGTCTTCAGGGTCCATGATCAGTTCAATGTTATTGCGCAAGGCCAGGTTGTGGAGCATGCAGCAGGCAATCACGATTTTGCAGACTTTGCCTGGTGAGTTTGGCAGGGCCCCTCTGGTTTTATCAAGGCAGCAAAACCTAGACTTCAGCAGTCCAAAAGTACATTCTATCACTCGACGTGTCCTCCCATGGGCATCATTATAACGCATTTCACCAGGGGTAGTAGGATTCCGTATGGGGCTCAGCAGCCACGGCCGGTTTGGGTACGCAGAGTCGCCTAGGTGGGGGGATGACAGACACAAATATCATTACCAGGATTGGTGGGAACACCATGCCACACATACAACACAATTGTCCTCACAGCACACTGACAACACAATTGTCCTCGCAGCACACTCACAACACAATTGTCCTCACAGCACTGTCACCTACAAGCCACGTACATTCTGGACGCAGATTAGCCATCAGTTGGGGGACAATGCTGCTCCGCAGGATGTGTGAGTCATGGGCAGAGCCGGGAAATCTGGCACACACATGTGAGATGATGCTGTCAGCCAGGCACACCACTTGCACGTTGATCGAATGGTAGTGCTTTCGATTCCTATATACAGGTTCACGTGCCTGGGGTGGAATGAGACCAATATGTGTGCCCTCAATGGAATCCACTACGTGTGGTATCTGGGCCAGGGCATAGAAGTCCCCTTTGACTGCTGCCAACTCTGCCGGACGTGGGAAATGGATGTAATCATCCTTTTAATGCATCATGGCATTCAGAACATCCTGCAGTACCATGCTGAACATGGATTGGGACATCCCCCCGGCATGACCAATTGTGTACTGGAAAGTGCCAGTTGCAAAGAAGTGAAGTGCCGCCATCACCTTTGCTGTGGGTGTAATAGCTCCTGGATATGTCCTGTGTGGCTGCAGATGAGGTGACAATTGTGCTACAAGCTCCTGCAATCTACGTCGATCAAGCCGGAATTTGCGGATCACATCCTCGTTAACCATGTCCTCCAGCACAGTGTATGGTCGATGCACATTTGGAGCCCTCCTGTGTGGGAGTAGATGGTAGCAGATGTCAATTGACCAACAACGCATAGCTGTGCCACACTATCACATCTTGACCAACACAATGCAAATAATACATGTTGCAGACAGTGATTATATGTGTGACGTGACCAATATATAAGGCAATACAGCTAACTACACACACAATGTTCAACCAGAAACAACATCCTGTGTGCAAACATGTCCAATGTAACGTGCACACATGTTGAAATATCTGGCAACAACACATGACTGAGGGCCCAAATGTGGACAAGCGTCCACACAGACATACATGTACGTGCACACACAACACGAACATGGAACACACCCTCCTTGTCTTCATGCACCCATGACCCCACCTACAATACTGGGCATCCTCACATGACATGCATGGGCACATAACAACAGACACGCATACACAGAATGCATGTACACCCCCATCATCGTTACTTGCACACACAAACCACACACTCACAACAGCTTCTAAATGTGGGTACACACCCTTGATGTACTGTGTAGATGTGTACAAATGGAAACGTGTGTCCGCAAAACCAAGACGTCAACACGTCGCCATGCACATCTGATGCAACTTGGGTGCACATCACTAGCCTTTGGTAACCACTGGCAAGGTCAACAGTATGAGCACACACGCAACAAATGGACATGAATGTCACACGTGGACACGGGCCATTGACTTGACATCATTATTCTTGCAGCATTCCGGACATGTCCTGACACACATGTACAACTATGAACATTACATGTGTGCGGAGACATGCAGTGTGTGTACATACGCCATCTGGGGACGCCTTCCACCAACACAGAAGATGATCGTTGACACAGCAATTAAGCATGACATATGCTGTATGGTCAAGGACCATCCCGGTCACACCATGCAAAACGCATGTGCGCACTACCGCGACGGTGCATCATTTGAAACTAATCACTCACTGGCGTCGCTATGGCGGTGCACCCATTCTGCGGGGGCGGTGCAGGCGAACACATACATTTGAAAATGCAATTCGAAATGACAGTTGATACCCCCCTTACAGTCGCATTGCAGCACCCACCGCAGCCCGCCGGTCCTGGCCGGTCACCCACCGCCAGTCCTGGCCGGTCACCCACTGCCAGTCCTGGCCGGTCACCCACCGCCAATCCTGGCCGGTTACCCACCGCCAGTCCTGGCCGGTCACCCACCGCCAGTCCTGGCCGGTCACCCACCGCCGGGTGCTGGGGGTGGGTGAGCGGCCTGTGCATTGAGGTCACCATGGCATGGGTGGCCCTGGCCGGTCACCCACCGCCAGTCCTGGCCGATCACCCACCACCGGGTGCTGGCGGTGGGTGAGCGGCCTGTGCATTGAGGTCACCATGGTATGGGTGGCCCTGGCCGGTCACCCACTGCCAGCACCCGGTGGTGGGGGA
Source organism: Lissotriton helveticus (assembly GCF_964261635.1). Taxonomy (NCBI): domain Eukaryota; kingdom Metazoa; phylum Chordata; class Amphibia; order Caudata; family Salamandridae; genus Lissotriton; species Lissotriton helveticus. The sequence goes on along the minus strand of NC_136072.1, from coordinate 182,444,859 downwards.
CCGACCAGGACTGGCGGTGGGTGACCAGCCACGACCGGCGGTGGCTGACCGGCCAGGACTGATGGTGGGAGACCGGCCAGGACTGGCGGTGGGTGACCGGCCATACAGGATCTGTAAATCCAAAGCAGCACCAAAAATTAATGTCATGCTGTAGCAGGCATTAGAATGGTGCAACAAGGAGAAATACTTTTATTTCTCCTTGTATTTGCTTTTTCTATGTGTATGTTCATTCTGCAGCACACATAGAAAGAGCAAAAAGCCATTAGTGATTTTTAATCTGGAGGAAGGTGTCCCTTTCTGCACACAATCATTAAATAATGGTGATTTGCTACTTCAATGTGTGCTGCAGAATGCAGCAGACCTAGAAAAAGCAAATTTCCATTATTGATTGTTTATGTGCAGGAAGGGACAACTTTATATATGTATATATATATATGTATATATATATATATATATATACACATATATGAACAATCATTCCCTGCAACACAGGCATCCTTGCACTATGGTGCAAGGGTGTGTGTGTCAGCACCAGTCAGCTATTTTTAGCACCAGCACTGGTGAAAACAGAAGGGTGCGCCATATTGTAAATATGGTTTTTAATATTATGGGGCATGGCGTGGCACAATTTCCTTGTAAATATTTTGCAAAGTTTCACAGAAAATAATAGATAAGTAGATAGTGAAGTCAGTGAACTACTAGTGTAAGTTTGATTAATGTAGTGCAGCTGGTATTTTTCCATCAGGACCTTGGTGAAGGATTATGTGCATATGCATAGCTTAGACCTCAAATGTCATGTACTCAAGTAAGAAGAAAACAATAGACCCAAAAGAACTGTGTAGAACAGTCTTCCTACTTGGAACTCCTAGTTTTTTTAATTAAAATTCAATGGACTAACAGAAATTTTGAGAATGAATGCATTGTATAAGGCAAAACGGCAAATTGAGGTCTCCAGAAAAAAATATAAGTGAAAATGTATGTAACAAAATAATCAAGGATTATATAAGAACCCAATATTTATATGTTTATTCACAGCTCTCTTTACAAAATGTAGGATTCCCAGTAATGGTTATTTTCCATGATATTAATATCTGTCAATCTATGGCCCCCATTCGGATGACGGGCAGACTTTCCCATCGGAAAAAGGGACCGCCCGCCATAAGGGTGGGGGTCCCGATGGTGGCATTAGTATGCGCCCGTCACAGTGGCGGGCACATCCTGTATTTTTACCATTGCGGCGGGCGGTGCTGAAAGCGCCGCCCGCCGCAATGTTAAAAATGCACGTTGACCTTGCGCCCAATGGGAACAGTCCAGCCCGAACTGCCAGGCCAGGTCCTCCCTGGACTGGAAACAATCATCCTAGAACCGGTTTCAGGGTTTCACCCCTCATCAGCCAGGATAGCTTGACACCAGTGGCGCTCTAACATAAGGAATAGTATAATTTACTATTCCAACACCTTCCCTACTGTTGCGCAGGCTGGAGTTGAAATAGTAAATTATACATTCCTAATGTTACAGCACCATCCACTGCAAGTCGATGTAATGACTTGCGTAGTAATGGCATCGCGTTGTAACAACGCGGTCGTTGTAACGACCGTGTTGTCACAGAACGCAATGTAATTTCATGCATTGCAGCATGCTATATTCTTCTGTAGTATTACTTTTACATGTTCAGCTGCTGCAAAGCAGCCAAAGGCCATAGAAATAAAGATCTATGCACCACACACAATAAAACAAAAATTTCCAGCTCTACGGAAGGTTGAAAGACCAAAAAAAGTCTATCCAGGTCACACTTTCTACCACCTGGGGACTTAAGGTGGCAACTAAAACTCAAAGTTCAGCTCATTCGTGGGAGGAGCTAGGGAATGAGGGGGCAGATCCACTGGCCCTGGAGATAAATCTGAGTCCCTGGTTCATGATGTAGTCAGAAGTCCTTGAGTCCTCTGTTCCATGAAACATCCTGGAGCCCCTTTCTTCAGCAGCAGTCCGAAGTCCTTCTGAGCTTTTCTTTGTGAATCTTCTGTATTCTAGCCAGGCCTTCTTGTTCCAGTATAGTCCCTTCATGTTCCAGAAGGGGCTCAAAGTTGTGCTCTTGTACATGGGTTTTAGGCGGGTGAAAAAGAGCCAGAAAGTCCAGAGTTCAGATAGCATCACTGCCCATGTCTCTTGCACACCATTTTGAGAATTTCAAGATGACAACTTCAAGTGGTCATTAGCCACAGCTTTGCATCTACCCGACACAACAGCTGGATTCCTTCCCTCCAAGATTCCAAAGGCAAGACCTTCTATGAGCTATACCAGAGGTCTGGCTGCCTCCCCTTGTTTTTTTTTAAAGATAAGTATTCCCAGGCTTGTCAGTCAGTGTGAATGTAACTAGATTATGCTGATTCTGCCCTCCATCTCTTTCTCTTCCAGGAACAGGCTTATCCCCTTCATAATGGCTTAATATTTGGGAAGCATTTTATCTATCGGATGGACAGCAGAGTAGATAAATTGGTCCATCATGATAATTCAAAGACTGAAACTAATTAAGGGTTGACTGACAGAAATATGACAAAAGTCAAAGTACATGACAGAGTGCAAATATGATCAAAATGATATATTTGCACTCTGTGCCTTGGTTTACCAAAGCAACAAGACTTTCAATTTCTTTCAATGTGCAAATTTTGCCTACAATGTGAATACAATAAATCATGTTAGATGTTCGTTAAAGCACTAGAGACTCACAGTATTCTCAAAAAGAAATAGAGACTTTTTTGAATGTCCAATTAAATTATGAGGTCTTCACAATTTATAGCAACTTCTTAAGGTTCTCATCTGTGACAGTCAACTAATGCTCAGACACCAGGCTGAGTTAGACAGTAGACTCATTCATTCAGCCTGCACTTGTGTTCAGGTTTGTGTGCAACCGATCATGTGGAAACAGTCCATAGCTTTTTAGACCAGCTATGTAGCAGAGGAACATATTATAAAATGCAGGCACTGCCTGATAGCACTGAAATAAATGTCACCACTGCTTCCAGTGAGTGTAAGTAAGTAGTAAGTAAAAATTTATTGTTTCTGAATAATTAAAACCATTACAACATACATTTGAGTGCACTTGTCATCAATTAAAAGTTTTAAGATTAAAAAAAGAAAGAGATCCTGATTATTAATAATTATACTAGTAAAAACAATGGGGTTTGGGAGATGACAGTAGTTCATTAAATCTTGTCTGGAACATAGTTCATTAAGTCTTGTCTGGGTCGACTTCTTGGGTTGTTAATTTCAGCTCCAATAATTTCAGGAATTTCACCAACTTCCCATTTAGTGGCGGAAGTCCTGGATCAAAACAAGCAAGAACTGCTTGTCTGCGTGTGCGTATTCTGTGTTCATTAAAAGACATTTTTAGCAGGGCTGCTCTTTCCTCTTTTAACCTCAAGCAGGTACATAGCAAATGTTCAATATCTTCATTCCCTGCGCCACATAGCCTACATTTTGTCCCACAGTTCCTTCTCAACCATGGTTGTAAATGTGGTATCACTGGTAGGATCCCTAGCCTATGTTTTAAAAAGGCTTCTTTTGCTTCCAGTGAGTGAGAATCCATTCATGACAAACAAAGCAGAAATCCAAAACAATGTGGTCCAAAAGTAAAAATATAGCAAGAACAAATGGGTCAGAACCCATTCTTGACATCAACCCATACAGGGATGACTAAAGAGACAAACGGGGGTCAAGCTCCAATTTAGGGTTAGAGATGTATCAAGACCAACCGTCTATCAATTGATATATTGAATCCCATGCCCAATGTCAGGACAAGTGGCAGATATTCTCTCAACAGTGACACTCTCCTAGAATTCATAATTCCTCCTGAATAGGTTACCTCATTTTATAGGGAAGGACTCCACAATGAGAATAATATCCTCCTCAAGAACCTCATACAAAGGTCAGACTCTCAGCTCATGAGATATCTGTTAGGCAGATGGTATTACTCATCTCATGATGAAACAGAATAGTAATTATAACACAGGGACAGGAATGGACTATTCCTGTGAGAACTCTCCTCGGGGGAATTTTGCACAATGCTAACTATAAAAAACACAGCTGCCAATATACATTGACAAGGGTAGAAACCTATTTAGAAAATAATGGTAATGGGCAAAGTGTCACTCTAAGAAGGAAGCAACAGTTTGCCAAGAGCTTCTCACTTTTTCTAAAAATGCAGGAATTAAGATAAAGTGAATTTGAAAAGACTATAGTTCCTGATTAACTAAATAGAGACAAGATAAAATAAATGGTGCATTTTAATGTTGATGCAAATACCATAATTGTGTATATGCCACTAGAGTCAATGGGTACCCTTCCAGAAACTGAAGGCCTCATTTACAATATGTTGGGGCATGGTTGCCCAGCAAGGCTTCTTGCTGCGCTGCACTGCATCAAACAAAAAGGGCAGGAATGCGCCATATCTATGAGATACAACACATTCCCTCCTCTTTCACATTGCTGGCGCGCAAATGGCTGTGATGTATCATGGTGCAAGGGTGCCTGCATTGAAATTGGGTTGTGTTTGTGCAGAAAGAGACTCCGCCTACACAAAAACAATCAGTGCACCTACCCTGGGCAGGCGCTCGGTTTTGACGCAGTCCCAGATTTGTGCTGTCATAAATCTGGGAATGTGTCAAAAAATAATGGCTCTGCCTCTCCCACGCAGGTAAGGCAGCAACTTGACTGTGTTGCCTTACACCATATCTAAAAGACCATGAAAAGCCATGCAGTTGACTTCCCATGGCCTTGTAGATATGGGTAAGCCCAGCGCACCACCAGAACGTGAAGAAAAGTGACATGCAAGCAGAGCACTGGGACTCTAAATAAGCCTCAAATTTTCCAGATGTTGAGAGTTTATTCAAAGGATAGCTCAGTTGTGTGATTGCACCAACAATTGTCTATGGACATAGGTCTAGTGTAAGCATGCCAAGGTAATAAATTATGTTAGCCGTACTAGGACCACAGAAAAACCAATGAAAAATCCCATAATCTGATTGAAATTTATTTTCAGAATCTTCAGGCCTCTTATAGCTGTAAGTTCAAAGAATCTTGGCCCCAGTCTTCCTATCAATTAACCTGTAGTGAATTTTCTCAAATAGTGCAGGGAGGGGATATTTTTAGATTTTGTAAAAAAACATATAACAACATCTCTGTCATTCCAAAGTAACTAAAACATGATCAATTTCTATATTCTAGTTCAATTAAATGATGAAATTGATGCTAAATTGATATTGACTCTAAAGAAAAGAGTTTTATGGTTGTGAAAGTGAAAGAAAATTCTTACAACATCAGAAAAAAAGTTATTCCTTTTCTCTGTAGCACCCATCATGCAATGATTAAATTGTTGACTTGGATGCCCCTAGCTCATAACATCTTCTGACAGACTGGTGCATCTTACTAGGTATGGTGGGAGACAGGTCTATGTATTAGAAATTCTATGATTATCAATGATGCATGATGTGTTTCATGGTATTTTCTATCAATTAGTTGGATTAAATAGACTTGACCAATCTCAATTTATGTACTTCTTTTATCTGAATCACCTCACAATCCCAGACTAGAGGCCGGCATTTAAATCTGCACAGGTATCTCCTTATGATGTGGAAGTGCAAGAGAGATATCCACAATCCTAGGTATGTCAGAAAGTTTTTGTTAGCACTGCATCTCAGAAGTGGACTAGCATTCGGTGAAAAAGCTGTGTTGATATGCCTAAATTCCAACCAATAGTAATTTTGATAGCATGTACTTCACTGGTGAAGCTAAGCCCACATCTTAAAGATTTGTAATATTAACAATAGTCCCCAACATGCTGTCTTGAGATATTCTGGGTTTCCTATTTATAAATCATAATTCACTCTTGATTTCACTACTGTGGTTATTGGGGCTTATTGTTTAAACTATCCGGCTATCTAGGGAGGAAAAGGTATTCTGTGAATGAGCTCAAAATTCTATTTCAAATGTCAAAACAACCACTGAGGGTGCTTACTGATATTGATATAATTACAAAAGAGTTGTCTCCTGCGTTGAAAGGGGGATATGAAATATCTCCCCCAGAATATTTCCTGGTTTTCATGAGCTTGTTAAGCAGCAAATGGAGTTAGAAGATGCTTGTACTACAGATCTAGTACGTACATAAAAATCTATTGTACTAATTTCAAGATATACTTTTGTGTCATTATTTTGAGTGAGGTCTAACAACCCTTCACGAGAGTAGTGTCCCAACTGATCCTAACATGAAACCATTTTATTCAGACAAAATTGTTTACCTTTAACATCAGTGGAATCTTTTGCAGACATTTTTTTAAAAGTAGAAGAAAGGGCTATCATTCAACCCATTCATAAAAACTTCAAAATACCTATATTTTAAATATTAAAGCCAAAGGAGACTATATAGAGACTTCCAAAAATGTATGTAATGATCCATCAGTCCATGTGGCAACTACCATGTACTGATCAGTGTCCTTACTTGTTTACACGTTACTTCTGGATATTGAACGGTCCCTGAAAAATGATATGTCAGTATACATTTAAATTTTCCTTTGGCGAAACAACAGTACTCCTCAAACTAGATTGCCTTCAGACACATTAATAGCAGAAATGAGTTTAATTTATTATTGCTCAAATTTCTTGCAGAATTGACCCAGAGAGGAACACTGATCTAAATTATGGTGGAATATATAAATGAGATCCACCATGTCCTCGCCCAATTGAGTGAGGCAGCAGCCATATTGTCCTTTAAGAAAGCTTTATAATGTCACTAGAGTCTTAATTTCTTGTGTGACCAGATAAGTCCTGAGACATTATCTGGTGGAAAAGGAGGAAGCTCTTCTCAATCTAAAAAAATCCCAATAACTTGAAAGAAAGACAAATTTTGCTTGGCCTTACCAACTAAAGTCAGAACTCTATAGAAGGACATGCAGAAATCAAAAAGGAATTACATGGAAATGTGGAGAGCCTCAGAGAAACCCTGTGAGCTGACTCAAACAGGAGTTATCGGGAGTCCCTTTTTGAGCTTATCCAGTTTCAAATGGAGAGAATTGTTTTGAGACTGGACCCATTGTATCAATTGTACAACCGCACCAATACAATTATTTGTTATGCTAGTAAGGAGCAGTAGCGGTGCAGTTTAACCACATAGAGAAGACTTTGTTAGCAATGGTACGGTTACTTCAATATTTCCGCAGCTTCATCCAAGAAGAGGAATTCATAATAGAGCAGCTCACCAGCCTCTCCAAAACTTGTAAAGTTTTATAAGCAAGGATGGTAACGTGTCTAGTTTCTGCATCACTAGTTGCCTTCTAGACATCAAGGGGCCGATTCACAGAACATATTTGAGATAAAATCCTAAACTTACTATTTTTGGTATTCACAGAAGGGATTTAGTAGTAGTAAAGATAGGACTCCTAACTTTGCCACTACTAAACTGAGACAAAATCCTAACTTTTCGACTTTCCGTATTCATAAAAGGCATTTAGTCGAAGTAAAGTTAAGAGTCCTAACTTTACTACTACTAAATGCCTTCTGTGAATACCAAAAGTAGTAAGTTTAGGATTTTATCTCAGATTAGTTCTGTGAATCGGCCCCCATGTGTTTCCTAAAAGAAGTACGTTATGAATTAACAATCTAAAAACATACTGTAGTTCATAGCTTAGCTGCCCTCCATGATTGTATAGCTGAATCAGTATAAACTGTCTACAATAAGATGTTAACATAGAAATTGTTGTAAGGGGATACCTACAATATATGTACATACAACTTGCTTCAATGTTTTCAAAGTGATGGGGGTGAGATTGTGACTAGTACTGTAAATGTGTGGAACAGGTACACTGCCCTCTCAGTGGGTTACAGCACTGCACTTCTGAATAGTCAAGCTGCTGAATTGATGTCAGTTAGCGAAGTTGACTCTAATCGCAAGACTACAAATGATTTATGAATTAGTTATTGTATCTGACTCCAATTACAACCAGAAAGATTCTGTCGGTTGTATGCATAGTTGGAAATCCTTGTATGAATTAGAGCCCACAGAAACATGAAAGACTACACTGAGTCATTGATGACCAGGCAAAACTAATAATGTTACCATCAGAAAGACTACGGGTCAGTGCTTGGTAGTGGAAGCGAACAGGTCAGGAATGAGGAAGCAGATGGATTGGGTAATGAGGGTGCTCTTTTTGAAGAAAATATTAATCTATATTTATTTTTTACGAGAAAGTCAAACTTCTGCTGTGAACCGGTTTTCAGGCTAGAGAGGGCAAAGGAGTTATAAAGTTTTCAGCAGAGCCATGATGCTCTAGATTTAGATTTGATTACCACTCAGGAAAAAATATTGGCATGTTCTACTGCAGCATTTCAGATCAACAATCCAGTCTGTTTACTCCAGACAGTTATGTGGGCAATGAAGAATTAAGAGTGCTCTTGTGAAATATATTATGTGTGATGGATGTGTAGTCTGAATTAACCTACAGAGTAGTACTAAAGCTTTCAGAGGTGTCATGCTGGACCATGCTCACTCGGAGATAACTGCAGGACTTTGAGGTGCTAAAAAGGGAAAACGACCTTAACAACACGGTCAAAACACCGTAATACATTTATATCACTGCTTTTATAACGCAAGTCGTTACCACGACTTGCACTGGAGGGCGCTCTAGACTAAGGAACAGTGTGATTTACTATTCCAACACCTTCCCTACTGTACGTAGGCTGGAGTTGGAATAGTAAATCGTACCATTCCTAAGTCCAGCACCCTACAGCGGAAGTCATTGTAAAAACAGCGATGTAATGTACCACGATCAAAATGATTGCGTTGTAACATCATACATCCGCTAAAAAGACCTATGAGACTTTGAGAAAAATATGCTCTACGTATCTTTAATGCATGCTATTGAAATCTATTCCATAGTTTGTTTATTTAATGCCCAATTGTAGCTCAACCCTCCCCAATCTAGGGCGTGATTGCAAAACGAGGTTTAACCCTACCCTGACCTGACCTTAAGGTGAATTTTATTGAACTAGTAATCCAGTTCATCAGAGTGAACAAATAGGTTCACTGTAATGAGCTTGGTCAGAGAGTGGGTGGTATCCATTCCTGCTCCAAACTGTAAGGCAGATATTGCAGATCTTTTGATGATTAATCACATATTCTCAAGGTTTGGTTATCCCCAGGGGCTGGAATTAGATTAAGGGAGTCATTGAAAAGCAAAACAATGATCCGGTGCGAAGGGTAATCCCCACATAGCATATAGACCTGCTGATAGTAGATAATTAACAATACCATCAATCTTCAGTGATTATCTTTGACTAAAGTGTATGTGGTGATTGGGATCGACAGGTTCCCTTGGAACGGATGGCAATGAATAGCACTCCAGAATCCTCCACTAAATTTTCACAATGTAAGTTGATTACTGAAACAGGATTGTGTTGGAACAGCATTTCCTGTACCAAACTGAAGAATAAATGTTGATTAAAGCTTCCAACAACCATGAGAGGAGGAAAATCTTTGAAAACGTTTACACCCTGCATTTGTATATGCCTAAAGAAACCTACAAAGATCCACACAGAATACCATGATCCACTATGACCATAAAACAACCAAAATGGAGAATTGGCTATTTACTAAAATATACCTGTGCAACTTCAGGAGAGACTGAAGGAAAGAGCATGCGTTTCTCCTCAGATGGAAAAGACCATTTCCCATTATAGACAAGTTCACCCATGTGGTGGTGTGGTGATAATACAAAGTCTAATAAGCTAGAGGAGAGAGGGGTTCACGTTAATTTAAGTAAAAGATGCCACCCACAGCCTCCTCTTATGGAAATCAGGGATCCCAAAATTAAGAGACAGGTGCACAATGTAGGTGTGGACTATTTAACTTTGCAGGACAGCAAAGGATGTAACGTGTAAGTTATTGAATGCTATTGTATAATTATTTAAATTCTGTCAAATAAAAACTCCAAATAAGGACAAAAATTAAAAAAAACAGATGTTTAATTTCCTCTGAAATAATGTGATACTGTGGACCTGAACACACTCCCCTTCCATTACCGGGGTGAGATTGCAGTTAAGTTTAGTCTATCTCCCAACAGATATTGTCCTTAGATCCACATATTTGTAAGCAAACCTCCAGGAATAATGACCAAGATATTCTAATAAGATTTTGCTATTGCAAAATTGTCTGCTCATTAGCAAGAAGTATACATGTATAAGACAATTAGTGAAAATGAGTGCTGTCTGGTACTTTAAAAGCCCAATGAGTTGCATTCATAGGGCATGTTTGATTCATGTAGAAGTTTCCTCTTAATGTCTATCGTTGTATTATAGTTCCCAGTGTTTTCTTGTGGAATGTGCTTCGGTGACAAAGGTGATACATAACCATAAAGCATATTGGTTATATACAGGAATGTATCCATTGTTCTTTTTAACTGGTCCCATTGAGAGGATACTGCTGTGGTCGAGACATAGAATGCTCTTTAAAACCAGAAGCAAAGTAATGAAATTGGAGAGCGATTGGGAAGCATTTGAAAAAAGAGATTGGCAAGTAGAAAGCATGTAACACTGAGGGAAGAATGAGTCTGAAGTGGGGGCACTGGAGACAGCTTGAGAATGGGAAGTGGCATAATCATTTGGGAAGTGCTTGAGCAGAGGGGGATTCTTAAACGACGGGAATAGAGTGGATTTGAAATGTAGAAAAAAGGAGAGCAAGGCCTGTTTCAATGGCAGTATATAATGTACTGCCTGGAGTAGAGAGAATCTGGATTTCCTGTGTAGCGAGATGCCTACAGGGCAATCTGTCCAGGATACGTAAGCTAAAGCCTTTCCCACTTTTTATTGATTTTCAATGTTTTGTTGGGTGTCACGTGTCAATTTGACGTCACTTCCGAGTAGACAGCTAGTAGATAGAACATGAGGGTGGGTTGGATTGAAAGTGAAAAGTTGTTTGATTAGGGGCCCCAATCCCTCACAGAGAGTTGATTCATCTGTGTTCATTTAGAGGTTGTCCAATATGTCCCATTTCACCTTACTAGAACCGAGAGGAATGCTAAGAAGTAGTCTATAGTATCAGTATTAGGAGTTGTAAAAATAAACTGCCAATTGCCTAATTTCCACAGCCAGTTACAATCTAAAATGGATCTTTTATTCTCTTAGGCTCAATTCTTGAATGCCTTATTAATAAATCTGGTGGGTGGTGTACCTCTCATCCAAGTCAAAGTACAGTGATCACTCATTGGCTTACTGCAGAGATCATTTGTCCTTCTGTGAATTCCAGATATGTTTAAAAATGGTGCTGCCTGTGAAAGCAGGGTAATTATGATTATATAAGCAACTATTAGGATATCTAAAGCTAAGTCAGTGTTGATGCTTGATGGAAAAGGCAAAGACCTATGGATGTCATGCTTTAAAATAAAGACCTACTGGAAGGCCACTGTTACACCTGTCCCCCATTTATGTTCCTAATTAATAAATTATCACATCACAAGAATTGTAAACACTAATGGCATGATATTTTAAAATGATATTTTATAAGGCCACACAATCACACAACCCAAAAATCCTAACTTACTGTGCACAAAGGTTACAGTGAGCTCTGCAAAGGCTTTTGAGAGACACAATTTATATATTTTGACTCCATAGAATTCAGAAAAGGAATCACAATGACATGTTTCACAATTTTGCAACCACTTAACAGGTTTCCGCTTCAAATCAGTATTAGTAACTAAATGCCCAGTCTTAGGTCACAATCATTTAAAGCAGTGCACTGAATCACAGGCAAATATTCAGGCCAGCGCTCTGATCAAAAGGAGAAATTCCAGTAGATCCTAAGAGCACAGATGTCTTATTAAGTACTGTAACTGGAACTATCAGATGGGGTTAAGCTGGAAGAGAATGGTTCTGATTTTAGGACTTTTCCGTTTTGCACTTTAAAGGTTGTGTTGATGGATTTGGCAAGCGAAAGCTGCCAAACTGGAAAGCTTCCACTTTTGGAATGTGGCTCGGAATTGTGGGAACATTCATTGGTCCAAGGAACTACTCCATAATTCCCCCAATGCCCTTCCAAGTATGTCTGTTTTTTATTGTAGCCCCTGTACATTAATATAAATGGGGCTACATTCGCTGAATTCTACAAAATTGTATTTTTGTGCGTTAACAGATTTGTACATCGGTAGCATTGCACAAACATTCTTAGGTTGCAAACCACTTGCTGTTTTGTGACCTGAGAATCATACATATACACAACTCCATATGCCAGTTATTTTGCCAGACATGGAAGTATGACAGATAGACTGAAAAGTCTGTCCTTACTTTTGCTTGCAGAAAAGAGTTTCCAACACTATGTCCATGAGTCAAATACCAACTTTCTTGATGAGCAGACACTCCAGAATTGTATTACCAACAAAATGTCTCAGGCTCTGATTATAAGGTGGTCAGAACAGAGGGTAGTGTTTAGGTCATCCAGTGCCTGCCTTTAACCCAGGGTGAGAAATTTATCAGGTGAGGTAAGTTCCACCTATTCTGCGTTTTGGCCCTGGTAATTAGGAATACCATGCAAATGTATCATTCATCACAGCAAAACCTCCATGTTTTGTCTTGTGGATCAAGCCTTTCCTTCCAATACACTTTATTAGGCTTTACTTTGTGAAATCTGTCATGGCAAAACAGTGTGGTACAACAAGTATTGCACAACACAAAATAATGTTCCCTCTGCAAATTCTTCTTTGAACAGGTATCAGAATTCCCCCCTCAATTCATTATCAGGAAGGAAATCCTCAGTCTTAAGTCACAATCATTTACAGCAGTCTCTGAAGAATGGTAATCATAACTACACCAAATTCGCTAACCTCTGCTCTTGGCTTACCTCCCACTTCTCTTCCTCTCCTAGATGCAGAACCATGCCCTCCCCTAACTCCCCCTCCCATCCCATTAGACTGAATGATCGACTAACTGACAGTGGCATTCACGCCCTGCACCTTACTTATAACTATACTAACACCATTAACTCAGACCCACTGGGCCAAATCCACACTATTCTTGCTAACCCACAAAGAAAACCTAGTCACAACGCTAGAACCGTATACAGAGATAACACATTACCATCTCCCAAACTTCCTCAGCTGACTCCACTGCTCACTTGAAATGCATGCTACTCAAATACAGATCAGCTGTTAGACATGTGCCAGATATCTCAGACCTCATGCTTAAACATGAGCTCGACCTTGCTATCCTTATAGAAACATGGCTAAATAATAATGTCACCCTTTACTAGACTTACTAGTTCCCCTTCCTCATGATATCATTAGACTACATAGAGCTAAAAGACCTGGTGGTGGGATCGCCTGTATCTTCAGTAAAAATCTCTTAGTGAAACAGTCACACACAGTTGCACTATCTTCCTGCGAATACTTGTGCACTGACATTGCATGTAATAACAGACTCATATGCAAATTTCACGGAATCTACCATCCACTGGGAGACAACCTTCCCTTCATTGAGCAAATCATGAAAGCGATCACAAAAAATGCCGGACTTCAAGTTACCCAGATCTTCCTTGGAGACTTTAACCTACACTGGAATGGCCAGAATTACTCAGCAGTGAACAGCTATAAAATATTTCTAGCTGACCTTGACCTGACCCAATTCTGCAACAGCACTACACACAACAAGGATGTGACCTTGGACCTTATTATTACAAAGGTAGTTAACTTCAAACTCAAATCTACGCGGGACGCGGGACTGGGCAGATCAACACTGTATTAATTTCATCATCAACTAAGGAAATCCAAATTAGGGAAAAACTTCCCGCCCCCAAAGGGAGGCATGATAGACATCCATGCACTTACAGATCACTACAATAAATCCATTTTGAACATCCTTGACTCAATTGCACCATTAAGACTAAAAAAGAAAATTCCCAAAGATTCAAAACCATGATTCAATGACATTCTAAACACAGAAAGACGCAATCTAAGGATAGCTGAATGAGCATGGAGAGTCTCTCCGTCCAGCAAACACCTAACACACTTGCGATCGGTGAGGAATACCTTTATTAAATATAACAGAAGTTTGAAAGTCAAGTTTTGAGAACCCAGCTAGATCTAGCCAAAAAGCAACCTAAAAAACTCTTTGAACTGGTCAAACAACTATCAAATAATCAATCCAACCCAGCTATAAATGAGTCTAATATGCTGCCAAACTGTGAGGAATTTGCCTTCTTCTTCCTGGGAGAGACGGAAACAATTGAAAATGACATGTGGACAGGACGGTAGCTCCTTCCGGTTTTACCCCTATCAGCCTCCCTTTCCCATGAACAGCTGAGCCACCTGGTCTCACAGGGCACACCGCCAAAAACAACACCTCTTGGAATGCATTCAATCCTTAAGCAAAAACGTCATTCACAACATCCTTACAGTGCTCAAACCCTCAAACTACTTCAACGACCTTTTACCATCAAATATCTTCAGGTAGATCAAATCCTCTTTGCTCCCACTTTGGACCAATACAGTAAATGCCTCTCTTCATCAAAGCACTATATTGGACTGCCAAAAAGTAGGGCAGGTAACCACTATTCTGGAAAAAAACACAGCAGATCGCTCTGACCCAACAACGTCCCCCTATTTCCAGAATTCCAACTTTAGCTAAGCTCATTGAATAACGCGTTCAGGTCCAACTTTGCGACCAAATAGATAAGTTCCATCTTCTAGACCAATTCCAATCCAGCTCCCATCAAGGCCACAGCACTGAATCAGCTCTCACACACATAGTGGACAGCTTGCTAAAAATGTCAGATCAGAACAATCCTGCCTTCTAATCCTCCTCGACTTATCATCTGCGTTCGATAAGCTTGCACATGCCAGTCTCCTAGACTTACTTGAACAGATGATGGAACGTTCAGGGTCTGTGCTAAATTGGTTCACTTCATTTCTCCACAACATAACTGTAGTATCTTCCTGTTGTGGTTATAATGTTCCCTGTTACCTAGTTCCTAGCTGCTCAGAAAGTGTGAGTGTTCTGTATGGAATGTTGGTGTGATGGACATGAATGGAATACTTGGGTGCCTGGTGTGAGTGTTGACAGTTGGAAGATGGAAGATGAGCTGAGCAGCAGGCAGGCTGCTCCTGGTGGGGCTGCTACCACTGATGTTATGGACTTAATAAATATCTTCCGAAGACATTACTCGGCAACGTCTACTTCATCACCTCTACGCATGGAACTTCATTACTACAATAACTCAAATAATTAATGTTAACCAGTCCCTGTTCAATGCCACACCAGTCATGTTAGGAGTCCCACAAGGGTCCTCTCCCTCACCTACACTCTTCAACCATTTCATGGAGCCTCTAGCCAAAATCTTGAATTACTTCAGCACCCATTATCACGTGGATGATACCCAATTGTACCTGAAAATCTCTTACCCAAACAACATTAGGTCCCTCAACACAACCCTACTAAAAAACCAAAACTGGCTCACCCTCAACACCTCAAACATAATGCCATGAATACAAAATTCCTCCTAATCATCCTACTCAATCACTTGCCCATGATCGAGCCATGGATGAATCATCTAACTGCTCTTAGCAGTGCACCACGCATTATGGCAATAACCTGAACATGTAGGAGCTCATCTGTACCACCATTAAAGGTGCAAACTACCTTTCTCCCTCAGGATGACTTCAAATAAACAGTCCAAGCCCTAGTCACTCCCATTTTGGACAATGGAAGTGCAATGGTTTTAGACCTTCAGAGATCCAAGTTGGCACCTCTAAAGGCCTCTCTCAATTCTGCTACCAGACTCATCACAGGATTAAAAAAACAATTACATAACTCTGGATCTTAAAGCCCTGAACTGGCTCCCTTTTGAGGCAAGGATACAGTTAAAAATTGCTTGCATGCCCAAAAAGCACTACATCACAACACATCAAGGTACTAGAATTATCTGGTTGATGCAGATCATCTAGAATGCACTGAAACCACAGAATTTCCATAAAAAGAAAACTTGCAGCAGAGCCTTATCCAGAATTGCCCCGAGAATTTGGAACTACCTACCACCTGAAATCAGCCTGATTCCCTCTACAGCATCTTTCAAAAACAGAAGTTAAATCACTACTTATGAACAAATTCCTGCCCTAGGTCATACAATTTGACTCAAGATCTACACCTATGATTATCACTAACCTGTCCGACCATATCTTTTGTTTCGACAACTTGTCCTAGAGATATTCCCATTCATAAGGTGTGAACTTGCACAGTTGGTACCTCTCTTGATTATTTTGTTGATTGCTTTTCTTTTTTCTTATTTCTATTATACAATGCTCTGATACCCTCACAGGTCATGTATGCACTATATAAAATCTTATAAATAAATAAAAACTGGATACCATGCCAACATTTAGGCCAAATTAACAATCACCACGAGAAATTCCAGTGGCTCCTCAGGGTACAGATGTCTTATTAAGAACTGTAGCTGGAGTAATTAGATGGGGTTAAGATGGAAGAAAATGGCTCTGCTTTTAGGATTACTCTGCTTTTCCGGAAGATGTCCATCAAACTTTGATGCTCTTATCTGGGCTGCATCAGGGCACAGGTGGCCTGTGTGCTTTTTTTGGCATCTTGAGCACATGAAATGATTCTAAATTTCTCAGAGTTGACTCATGCTTTGTCTGACACTAGATCTCAAAAATACAAAGAGAAAATGACTGCCCTGCGTTTGACCTCTGCTGTCAGTAAACCACGATACACAGCTAATGAATCGTTCCTGAGAAAGCTGACTGGATCATCCAAGGGGAAATTGACAAAGTTCCCAGAACCCTGCCAACAAACTACTGAAAATCACTTCATTCCATAAAAGGATCCAACACACACACACCCAAGAACACACAAGCACACACACATACGTGAGCGTGCACACACACACATATACACAATAATTTAGTATATAGAAAAAAAGACACTCAAGAGTTATAATACCCCAGGGATTTCCACCCGCTCCTGGACAAACGACGCTGCAACAAATGTCTTTGTTTCTTTTTCATGAAAATAAGAGATGCCACTTGGGCAGTCTCTGATTGAAATGCTGCCCCTCTTCATGGTTCCACTCCATCCAAATACCCTCCATGTCTCTGTTATCGTGGCTAATCCATGCCTTATGTCAGAACGTGCCATCCTTGCACTCGACACTTTAAGAATTGAGACTTAGCACTTTAAAAATCATTCGAAGCTCTTCCAAGGGGCGCATTCTGCACTCGATCTTGTGCTTTGCTCATAGAGAGGAGCTTGGCTGTTAACTGACATTGCTGATGTTTTAACCTCACCCAGGCAAATACAAAACTATATGACGATGAATTCCTGTTTAGCCCGTTCTTGCCTGTAAAGAGCTATTTTTATTTATGCATGCGTGTATTACATTTTATTGTCTGTATTTGTGGTTTTATTGGCTGTTTTACTATACTGCAATGGTTTTAAAAAACTATGACAATAAAATAAACTTGAACTTGAACCTCTATGTTTCCTCAGGTACCACCAGGGTCAGGACCCTGCCCCCTCCAAGGCCCTGCCTTTTCACTCACATGATGAAACATTGTTCAAGTTTGGCGATTTCAGTAAAGTGTGAAACTGCTCAGATCCGAAATCTGAGATTCACTATTGTCAAACTGTGATAGCAAAATTACATTTATGCCACTGAAAACAAATATTGAAATGTATCATCAGTAAATTACTTAAAGAACATGGAGGCTACACCATTGTTTTATGTTTTCTATGCCAGCGAGTAACAAGCCAAAAATGTTAGATTTAACAAAATGATTTCAACACAACTACTTTATTTTTTAATTCAAATGTATTATATATTTTAAGCTTGAGTAAGTGTGTCTGTATAATTTTTAAGGGGTGAAATAATTGTAAGGCTAAGCTCGGCTTTGCAGGTCCTGGTTCCTGTGGCTGCATGCTTGCACTCCTCACGTTGGCTCAGTGCTTATAGTTGTAATCCTCAGTTCTTTTTTCTTGCTTGAGTTTTTTCCTTGACTATTGTCCGGTTCACATCCACTGACTGTCACAGAAGCTTTATGTTTGTTATCTGCAGTTTCCTCTCATGCCCTGCTTCCCAGGCTCTCCTCGGATTCTCTTTTGATCACAATCTCAAAAGAGAATACCTTCAACATGTCCTCTTATCTGCCCCTCTCCAGGACACTCAGAGCCCAACCACCGTTGCTTATCCCTGCACCTTTTATTCCTCTTTTTTTCCCTCAAAATGCCAGGGAGAGAGCGGGGTGTTTTTTTGTCTGCATCTCCTTGTCTACCTGTTAGCACTGCAAAGAGAGCTGTGAACTGTGCCACAAGCGCAAACGTATTTTTAAGTGGAATAATATTGTGTCGCTATTTTGTCAAGTATCGAAATTCAAAATAAACTTTTTTCAGGTGGAGAATTTCCTATTTTCTTACGGATATTTAGCACAAGCAGGTTTTACAAATGGTCCGTTTTACCCACTAACATTCCACATCCACGCAAGAATTGTGGGGCTGATCGGCAGGAAATGAAAAGTCTACAGTGACTAAAACGATTCTGATCTACACATCAAACCCACCTTGACACCCGTCAGGAGGACTGCCAGAGGCTGCCTGGTACACTGAGCAGAACATCGGTGTTTAAGTCAGCTTTCCAATTTGATTAAAATACATACGCAGCTGCTGATGTTCCAAGAGACAGTGAAATATTTATGTACCCTTCCATGACAGATTAAGAGACAAGTATGTGTCGTGTTATGTGTCTACTGTGAAATGCCACTCGAACAGGGACATTAGCTATCAGCTTAATGCAATAGTTGTAAAAAAGTATATAGCATTGAGAAGTGTATATTTAGAAACTAACATTTAAAATTACAAAATATTTTACCTATTCTTGCATTCCTTTTCAATACTGTGCTCCAATTTGGTATTGTATTTGTCGCTACAGATTGGGTGAAAGGGTGATTGGGACTGACATATTTTGGATTACAAATTAAAAGTCAGTTGTTTACCATTTTGAAGATATCATTTCATACAATTTTAAACCTAAAAAAGTAGTGGCGAAATTCTGCCTTGCAAGAATTATGCCTCCCCCTCGAACAAGCTGTTCAAACAATGAGTCACATTCAAAAAACATTTTTTTTTAACACTCCCCCATAGTCCGTAAACAAGGATCCTGTTCGTTTACATTTTGTTCTGTGAATGTGCTGGTTTGGATGGAATTGGGGATTAAAACAGCTAACTTGAACTAAAAACACAGAACAAAGAGAGCTCTAAACCAGCCCCTTTACGAACAGTAATTGTTTTTCCTCTCGTCAGCATCTCGTTTTTCAGAACATGAAATCATCACAGAAACACTCATCACACCAAAACAAAAGATGCTGGCTGTACAGTACATTGTGAATGCTAATTAGCAGATTTCCTTTCCTCTCCCACGAGCATACTATTCCAAATGTCCTCAAATACATTGATATGCCTTATGATTGTGGGTAGGTTATGTGTCAAGGTTACGTTTCATGGAATGGTGAGATTGTGGGGTTCAATAGGCCACAGAAATTGCTGAATCAGCACAGATGTTAAAAAGTAAAGACAACTCCAATTATATCACAGAGCCTGGATCAGAACTGGAATTAAAGAAAATCCTTTGATTTGGGGGTTGTTCCAAATCCACTGGGTGATCAGCCATTAAATATTTACTCCTTCATAAAATTAGTGTAGCCGAGGAAATTCTACTGATGAATTGAACACCAGAGTTTTGGTGTGCTCCCTGAATATCAAAACCACATAATCGAAGGGACACTATATCGGGGACAGAAAGCCAAAAGTTAAATATCAACAGATAAGTTTAGATTTTCTATACTCTTTTCTATACTCTAACTCCAAATATAGGTACCTATGTGGTACATAGATCTTCAAGGTACAAAGATGTGGAGTAAGGAATAGTAACTCTATACTTCCCTGCATGCACTTACCTATCGACATTTTGTCCCTCAATATTCTGTCCTCGATATCCTTGTACCGCAATAGTGTTAGTATACAGTGGCGGCCGGCACAGGTAAGAGCAGTGGGGTGCGGCGGGGTAGTCGACAGATGACGGGATAGCTGAAATTAAATTAAAATAAAACCACTTACATATCGCGTCGACCATCAATCCCCCACCTTGCCCTGCCCCCACCTCACCACTCTTACCTGTGCTGGCCGCCACTGTTAGTATACAATCCTGATTTTTCACTTCCGCTAATTGGAAAATGTCCAGTACCACTCCAGTATGGATCAGGTCCAATGTAATGGATGCCCTTTAATTTTCACAGGGTTTCTGGACTTCTTTGACGTTTCCACTCCAGTCAGAGTGGTGGTGGCTCTAAGGTGCAAGTGTATCTTGACTCGCACCCAACCTTTTGTAAACTCATCACTGGTGCTTTAGCCTGTGTCATGGCACTCGAACAGCCTGGATGCTTCAAGGGATGATTGTCACTGGACACACTCCTTTACCACCAAGCTGTCTTCCTTCTTTCACAGAGAACAGCACATCAGGATGGATATCTATTGCTCAATTGCCAACACTGTGTGGTACTATGAGTCCCACGTTAACATTTAGGGCCAGATGCATCAAAGGGTTTTGCCCATTCTGTGTCTATGTGAAAATGTGTTCATGCAAAGGTCCCTTAGAGAATACTTAGCTTCAGCTCTGCACCGTGGATCTGAAGCTTCATCAGTTTCCGACAAGCCCTTTCCCTCATGCCTTTCCAGAAAGAGTGACAGAAGGCAAAAAGCAACCACATTATTGTGCAATAATTCAACTAAGATGTGATGCACTAACATCTGTACATTGCTTCTGTACTCTGCATTATCCTATGTAGTGGCATGAGCAGGTCATTGGGCAAGGCAAATAATATGTTTGCTTAACTAACTGTAACCAGGGAATTTTTGTGTTATCTCTGTTTTGTACTGTGAAAATAATGCCATTTCAGTTGGGATTTTTTAAGGGCATGTTTCTGATAATATTTGCTACTTAATATTATAATGAGTAAAAACCATAATTTATGCTATCAATAGGTTTTAAAGTACCTTTTCTGAGTTTAGTTGTGAGAAACCTTAAAAACTGCCTATATTTTGCCCCCAACCCTGCAATCAGAGATAAAGGTGCAATGCCTTTTTTGTCCCCCAGCCCTGCTACCTAACCAGTGAAAATGCCAGTGTATTTTGGACGCAGGCATGACATTTTGCCATTTCCTGTGGCCACTACCCCTCCCGAGATACATGCATGCACAGACTGTGTACATGCCGAGTGAGCACTGGGCACAGGGCGTGCCCAATACACTTACCCCAATAAAAGTGCCCCAAATACCTGTTGAAATCTGTCTTGTATCTATGCCCTGCACCTCCAGAGCCCAGTGTCTCTCACCTTCTGCTATACCCTATTGGCAGTAATTGCTGAGCATGGCCTATAGCTGTGATCTTTGTTTAGCATTTTGTATCCTCTTTTCCTATTTCACAACCATCGGTGTGTCCAGTAAGGTCTCGTGGTGGGATTTGCTACTCAGCCATGCCCTATGTCTATTTTACCTTCGATATCAGCACACTGGATAATCTTTTGGGACAACCCCGGCAGCATGAGGACATGGGGGGTATACTTCGGGCAAAAATTGACCCCTGTACCCTTGCCCCCTCCCCAATATAACCCCAGAGTCTGTAGTCCTTGGCCGAGCACCATCTTCAGCATTGTCCTTGGCTTTGCTCTGACACTGTGTCCAGTCAACTTCACCCTATTTTAATTCATTTGCCCTTTTTCAAACGTACATAGGTGCTTTTGTCACTTTAAAGTAAAATGAAAGCATTCTATAAACTGACAAATCAGTTTGTGAACAGGGAAAACTAGTTTACAAACCGGGAGGATCACAAATTTGTCAGGGTACCTTGTGTTATAAATGTAATATTACAGGATGAAAGAGTATTTTTTACTCATCTGGCTGCACCATACCTTCACCCGCTTCTGGGTGGGATATACTCACGTATTCCATGTGCACGGACCCACCAATACATTTTTTCAGAATAATGTTGCTTGATAGTAAACAGAAAAGCTTGTCCACAAACCCCCAATGGCAGTCGGGTCATCAACCCAATGAGCTGGCTCGCCATCTTTGCATTTTAGGCTATGTATCGCCCCTGATAAAACGGATACCACAGGGTACGTTATTTGTCCAGTGCGACAAATAACATTGATTATTAGTTATTGGGGATTAACATGCAGATTTTGATGCGCCAAACTCAGCATGGTATGGCAAATACCCTACACATTTCCCCTGTTTAATATGGCAGGTTTGACCCCTGAAAATGAACAAAGTTTGAGATATTTAACATATTCGATAATTACTGGATGCATTGAATACCTTTTCTGACTTGTGAGTAAACAGGGTTTATGCGCGGGACGGAATATATCCAGTCGCTCACAATCAGCACCTTGGTGTTCATTATCCCTCAGGGGTATTTCCTAGTATCCATGGGGCTTTGGCGCATTAATATTACCCCTATTTGGACCTGGCATTGCTTTTCCACATATAAGGATCTGAGAAATCAGGTTCATGAGCTGTGAAACAAGTCTGCCAATGATGTTTTAAATTAAATTCACTTTTTGATTTCTGAACTAGTTCATGAATCTAACAATCAATAAATCCTTGAAGTGATTTTTTGTGTAGATTATATTTTTGATGCAGTAGTTATGACAGATGATATTCTGACAGCAACATTCTGGTACCATGCCCATTTATGTTGCCATCTAACAACAGAGTGTGAACAACTTGTGAAGTAGGAAGAAGTGGAATGATATCTTTCCTGCCTCTAGAAAGGGATTAATTATTCTCAGTTCTTTAATCTTTGGGAGAGCAAGTGCATGGATGCATCAGTCAGGAACAATTATTGTTGAACTTTTCTTTAGTTTCTTTGACAATTTACTTCACCCTTTTCTGCCTACAAAAGGGCAAACAATTCCACATAAGGCTGGGGAACGGCTAGTGTGGTTGAGCATTTTGCCAGGGACGGGTATAACATGGCAATGCGTGTGCCATAAAACATTAAAATCTGCAGTTCTGCCCACTCCCCCAACCAAAAGGTTGTTTGAAGCTCATCTTTTTGTTCTAAGTGTTCAAAAACGTCATTGTTTACAAGTGATAGGTTGCATCTTAATATCTAGTACGGTTATGTATGCTAGTTGCAGCAAGCAGTAGGAGAAATAGCAGTAGTAATAATAGCAGTAGTACATGTAGTAGTAATTGGGGTGTTAACAAGAAATAAAAAGGCAGGAAGTCTATAGGATGGTATCTACTCGCAAATTACGTAATTTATGAGCAGACTGTGGTACTTACTTGTATTTCTAACATCACTTGGCTAACAGTTGTCAATTATACTCGGAGTCCATGTTCAAACCAGTTAGATTTAGCAAAGACAGCAAAGTTACTGCAGCATAGAGTCTCTGGGAATTTGTAAAGAGGCTTGGTTTTTTTTTTGTGGTTTTTTTTCATGCAGTGGCAGGCAAGATAAAAAAAGCCACTTAATTCACACATTTGTACATGGAATCATCATCGGAAAAAGTACTCTGTAGTAAATCTGTACATCCAAATACATTTGGGATCTACACCTAAGTTACATTATTTAATGTTATATACACATATTACCCCTTTAATATCATAAGTAGAGCCTTCCTTTAAACCCAAACAATACATGAACAAATTTAAGACTAACTTGGGGTGAAAAAAGAGATCATTTTAGGCTTTGTTATAAATTGTTTTGTTTAATCTAGACCTCAGAATGTGTAATAAAAACAAAGAACCTCTTCATTTAACATTTTGCTTTCTAACTGTACAGAGACTTGCAGTGCAGATGCAGAGGCTGTAAAGAGGCTTTTAACCAACAAACTAGAGGATTTGTACATTATATATGGATCAGTGGGTTCATGGGAAGCAGAGAGGGGGTATCCTGTGTCTTTGTATTGGTGGATGGTACTGTGCTTTGCCCTAATGGTTATTGCATCAGTACCTAATATGTGCTGGAGGTTTGCGGTGGGCACCTCAGCATGACTTTTTTTTCATTGCATTTCTCCATTGAAATATCACAATTGAGTCACTTCCAACAATAATCAACCACATTACATCATGCCATTGCCTAAATGAGTAATGGGATATTTTGACAGCATAACATAAATATGTCCCTGCTCACCCTCATTTCCCCCTAAAAACAGCTCTACCGATCGTGGCAAAAATGTAAATCATACCAAGGCATCAATTCATTAAGGCACTATTGCTTCTCCACAATCACAACTCAATATAGAGAATTATGCTGGTGACGCTGGCTCATCCAGGCTCTCCACATAAGCGCAGAGAGGGCCATAAACATCTCTTAGACGAAAGGTAGGCGGAAGAAGTTCCGCATATTATTCAGTCAATTCACTTCACAAAATTATGTCCTTTAACCAACTCTTGAATGTTGGAGAACCTGTGCTCCCCCATTCAATGCAACCTGTCTCCGGCCCACTAACAGCTCTGATTGTGCTTCGGTGCATCCTTCACACCACCCGGAAGGAACAGAAAGGGAGTACTGGGGACCACCCCGTACACCATAAATATCTAGAGTTGGCATCACATAAGCCGTAAATCTGGGACAAGACCATGCAAGGTGAAGGAAATCTGCAGTGGGCGCAGCACATCTGCGACAGAAAGGGTCAGATGACATACCATGCATCACCATAGTAACTGAAGTGTAATATATCCTGTGTAAGTATTCAGCCAAAATTTTCCATTTGGGGAGATATCTTTTGTGAGAGCACAACAAAAGGACCATAGTTTATCAGTAATATCTCGACCCAGATCTACAGGCCACAGCATACGGGCATGCCATTCTGGCTCGGGAGAAGCCTGGGACAGCATGGTGTACGTATGGGTAACAATGAGCATAGTTGAAGAGTTCATCAATAGGAAAGACAGAGGCTCTCAATGTGCTGGAGCATTTGGAAAGTGGGGAAGTAGCTGTTTTAAAATATGCATGAGGTTGTAATAACTGAGCATATCTATCACGGAGGAGGAAGTCGAGTCAACAAAGTCCACCAAAGGGAGGAATATACAATTGGGGAATAAGTCACCCATATATTTCAGCTTTTTACGTTTGAACACAGAGAGGAGTCCCGAGTGAGAAGCAATATGGGAATATAGATAATCAGCGATCTCAGCTTGGGTGGCAAACCTGTGCAAACCACCACTGAGTTCACCAGCCCCAGCATGTGACTGTGTCGATCTCCCTGTCTGGATGAAGAGTTTGGCAGTAAAGATGTACCTGAATGGAGACTGAGTTAGCTAGTCTGCATTCCAGATCAACATGAGACGCCCAACGGGTATTGTCAATCTAATGATGGGCAGACTGAGCCTGGGCAACGATATAGTATAGCTCAAAATGTGGCACCCCAAGCCACCTTTGTCATAAGGTTTCTGTAATTTAACCCAGCCAATTCGTGCTTGCTTGCTGGCCCATGCTAAGGTAATAACAAGGGGGCATAGTTGGGAGAAGAATGACATGGGAAGAGGGATAGGGATGTTTTGAAACAAGTATAATAGCTTCAGCAGCAGCACCATTTTCATTAGAGCAATTCTCCCAGTCACCGATAGGAGCAGTTTAATCCACTGCTGTATCGAATCAGTAATCCAGGAGACACATGTGCCACAGTTTGCCCTAATTATAATATCTCTTTCCCTGTGATGCGTAATGCCTAGATATCATATCAGCTCCATCGTCCAGCAGAGAAGAAAGTCATGCTTTTGTCTGGTGGTGGTCCCTGTAAGGGATTCCAGCAATGATTTATCCTAATTAATTTGGAGCCCAGGCCAGCGCCCAAAAGCAATAAAATGAAGAATAATGGGGTGTAAATTGTCAGCAGGGTTCTTAACAAAGAGAAGGACGTTTTCCGCATACATAGATAAAAGGAAGTTAGGTCTGCCAAATCTTATACCTCTATGATGATGGCGATCCCACAAAAGGCAGACCAGTGGTTCCATAATATTGACAAAGAGGAGGAGTGACAAAAGAGCTCCCCTACCTCATGTCCTGCTCAATAAGGAATGGATCCGCCATCAAGTCACTAACCCATACCCGAGCCCACTGCATGCTATAAAGGAGCTGGACCTACTGCATATAGGCCATACCCACCCCTAGCCCTTCAAGGATCATGAACATGAAGCACCATTCAATTGAATCAAATGCTTTTGCAGCATCTAAAAAGGCTGCAACTAAACCCAGGTGCCGATTCAATTGATGTATAATAGTAAAAAGGGTGCACAGATTATCTGCCATAGATTGGCCAGGCATAAACCCTGACCCGTCCGGCTGAACGAAGGCAGACATCAGTGGTAGAAGCCAATTTAGTAAGGATTATGCCATCCATGTTGAGAAGGGACAAGAGCTGGTAGAAACTACCTTAAATTGGATGTTTACCAGGTGCCAATAATACGATGATTATAGCTTCTGCCATAGACTCCGGAAGGTGACCCATCTGAAAGGCCTCCTCATAAACCGATGGGAGAATCGGGACTTGATCATCGGTGCAAGCTTTATAAAACTCAGTCGGGAGACCAACACTCCCAGGGGCACTGTCATTTTTTTGTTGTGTAATAACTCCATTAATATCCTCCAACGTAATCGGTTGACAAAGTACCTCCCTCTAAGAGGCAGAGAGCCATGCCAGCTCTGCATCACCCAAGAATGCATGTATATCTGCAAGAGCTGTAAAGTTGTTTTTAGTAAGCGGTGAAGCACTCTAGAATATCCTTCGTACCATGGAGAAGCTGCCCATCTGCAACCATGGGTTTTGCAACATGTTTCGCTACCCTATTGGGCTGAATCATCAGTGTAAACGTGTGTCCAGGCGTTCAACCTCCCGATAGTTCCGAGAAGCCTGAAACTTGCCACAAAATGCCTCCTAAAATTCCTGAATTCTGACTTGCAGAGGTTCTAGAACATGACTTCACCCATCTAGATCGTATGCCTCCTCCAGTGTCTTAACAAAATGTGTACGCTTCTGCAGCTTTTGTCAAGGGACTTGTGGATACCAAATCTTTTACTAATGCAGTCTTCTCGAATAACAACTTTATAGGCCTCCCACTGGGGCAAGACAGAGCACACAGTGCCCTAATGTTTGCAAAAATAATCACTAGTGGCCTGTCGGATCTCTCCTCTCAACACACTGCTAAGCAAGCTCTTGGGATGCAGCCACTAGAGCCTAGTGGGCTGGGTTTCCGCAGGGCTCTCCAGGACCAACATAAACAGGGAGTGACCTTAGAGCGTAAGTGCCAAATGAGTGCAGGATGTAACCCACCCAAAAATGTCTTTGGTACCCAACCATGCATCCAACTTAGAGGAGGATTCATGTACCAAAGAGTTAATCATGTACGCATGGGTCTGCAGGTGCATAGCCCTCCATATATCTTCTATATCATTATCACGGAGCAGATCAGCCAAAGCAACACTTGCTTTATTGTTGGTATGAGCCGGACCCTTAGTACGATCAAGCAATGGGTCTAATACTGAATTTTGGTACCCTCCCCAAAGGACAGCCTGAGTGTTTAAACCATTAACGTGCGAAACTACAAAAGCTCAACAATCATTGACAGTTAGCACCACTGGGGTCACAGGCGTTCAGCAAGGTAAGATTTACAGAGCAAATCATCCTTAAACTAATAGACAGCACTCCTCCGGGTAAGGAAATGTGTAGAGAAGTCGAAAATTAATTACGTTTGACACCCGTCGTGACTAGGTCGAGTGAGAGGTAAAGTAACTGTGGTCACCCCAGGCCCGAGATAGGGGCGAAGTCAAGCCAGGGGCCAAATGTGTTCCTTGAAGAAAGCCCATAGTTGCATTGTGACGCTTTAAGCAAGCTAATATGTGGCAGCTCCTACGTAGATTACCAAGGCACCTAATATTCCAGGTATCACAATTCAGGGCTGTGCAAGGGACCAGGTGAAACTGGACCTGTCTAGAGCAGAAACATTGCCCTTATGGGAGCCATAGGGCAAGCACGCAGATATATGCAAATTATACTATGTAGGTGCATAAAAGTGTGCATGATAGAATCCAAGAACAAACCCCCCTTCACCCTCCACCCACACCTGTCCCCAATGGCCCCGTGAATATATACCAACAATCCCACTTTCAAGCAACAATAGCAGGTACAAGAACAGAACAAAACACTCATAATAATGGGAAGCAGTGGCATTTAGCCTAGAAGAGCCAGAGAACCACATGCTATATAGTAAGTTGCAGTCTTCTATGGGCTGGAGGAAGTCAAAATTGCCATATATACAATTAATTCCACCGGAGAACAGTTATAGAGCCTCCAGTGTCCACAGGAGCAGGATCAAGAAAGTTACGTTATGTAGAAGTGAGCAGTAGGTCTGCAACAGACAGATGGAGCAAGCTCAGTAGCACCTGTCAAATGTATTCAACATCGCTGATGCACGTATTACATTGGTGGAGCCAGCTAAAGTAGGGCTGTATGAAGCTTGTCAATGACCGTTGAGAACAAAAGAGACTTCCTTGGGGTCCCTGAAGATTACAGATTTGCCATGCATTGTGAAGAGTAGCTGGGTTGTAGATACCAATGCATAGGAGATGTTCAGTTCCTCATAAGTGTTAGTTCACTTATCCCTCACCAATTATAAGATGGTGCTCCGATCTCTATAATTGAGGAGTTTGATGATGATAGCCCATGGGGGTGACCCCGGAATCGAATGAGGAGGCAGCACTCGCTGAGCCTTTTCCACTACAGACATATAGGAGAAAGAGTTTGAGCCAAGGAGATCCACACTAATTTTTCAACATAGTCTTCTGTTCTCCCTATCATCATAGATTCAGCAATGCCCACAATCCAAAGATTACTTCTACGAGAGCGTGCCTCCAAACCTTCATTTTTCAAATTTCATTTTATCCATCTCCGTTGCCATTTATTTGAGCAAGAAATTGCAATGCGCCATATCATTCTCAAACTCCGAGTGTCAATGCTCACCATGATCTATCAGTGTTTGATGTCAGTCCAAGGGCTCCTTCATGTATGCATGTGGTCGGTGAGGGAGTCAATATTGGAGTCAATGGTTGAAAGGCACGTTTTCATCTCTTTCAGGAGAGAAGTGACCTCAGCTGCAGTGATAGAGCTGTACTTCCCTGCATTCTCCCCACCTGCAGCCTGCTCATCCTCCAGTACTTGTTTAGGACCCCTGCAGGATTCAGAAGTGAGCCGAGTCTGCTTTTCCAGCTTTCTCATAGCCTAGGAATACTAGAGGACACATGGTCAATGCCAAATCAGAGGGGGCTCACTCCAGGAGGGACTTCAACAAGCAAAAGTAGGTGCCAGGCAGCAATCACGCAGCCACTATCCAGAAGAAGTAGAGAGGTCCAGGCTAGAAACCAAATGTATGACCGTTAAGTTTTGCAACTTGCAATTTGCGATTTTTAGCAACCTATATTGTGCGAGTCGCAAAACCTGATGTACAACAGTGTCTCAGACACTGTTTGCAATTTTCAAATGGGTCTCAAGGGAACTGCCTCATTTATATTCATGAGGCACGTCGCAAATTGCATCCCTTTGGGAAGGGCCAGCACTCACAGGGATGGTGGCCTGCTGGAGTCAGTTGGGAAGTTGGGATCCAGCATCAGACCTTGTATCTTGCTCCTGCAGAAACAACAGGTGAGAATGACATTATCTTCCCTGGAATCCTGCTTATCAAACATTAAATGTAAAATTCACTAAGAAATATAGTTCTGCTATTTTAATGGCTTCATTGAATCGCTGACATGAGAGCTTTGCACCACTTGTGGCAGGATTACAAAAATGGAATGTCAGATATTAATCAAAAAACACTAAGCATTCATACAAATCTCCATCTATTGTGAAGGAAACTGATCCATAGTTGTTGCTGATTTTATTAGGTACCTGAAGTCAACCTCAACCAAAGTACTGCTTAGGTCACGGAGCATGGAGTTTCCTCTAAAGTAATGGCCAGCATCACTGTGGAAGTGGGCTACAACCGGGCCAGATTTCTGCAGTGTCCTCAAAAGAAATAGTTTAGGCACGAGCACATGTTTTTCTTTGCAAATTATTAAATACTATATAGCACCAAATATAAAAAAGTATTCTTTGGCACACAAATTGGCAAGCATATGTTTCCTGGTCTGGTTTGAGGTCCAGTGCTAGGGGTAGGTGGGGAAACTGGTTTACTGCAATATTTGCCATATTTCAGAAAATCCACGTTTAGGGAGCAATGTTGGAGTCTCCAGCATTAAAACAGCTTTAATAACGATAACAAAAATAAGCATGTGTTTTCTGTGGTGCTTTCTATCACAGTTGATGCAGCACTGTTGATTGAAGGTTTTAGTATACAGACCATGAGGATCAGAAATATAGTCCGAGTAATAGTTAGAAGATATTTTTTCCACCATGATGACTTCTATGAGGGTTAGAGCCATGCAGTGGATATACGATTGCTCAGCCCTAGGATCTACTAATTTGTATAAGAGGAAGAGTGTGGGTATAGAGACTTCATGAGGAGCTGGACCTCTGAGTAAGGAATAACAGTGCTTCAGGACCATGTAAGATCTCCATGCTTACATTTTTCCAAATACAATAAGCATAGTACACTTATTATTGCAACCAGTCATAAGTAGGCATAGTTAACTTGAATACCATGGACCAGAAGCATGATAAATTTCCTATAAAATAAATCAACAATTTAAAATGTATTTAGTGTGTATTCAAACGTTTCAAAATAAATACACATATCTTGCTTATCACTGCAATTATTTAATATCCTGCAGGTTACATCTCCACATTCCTGTATGAAATGAGCCAACTCACATTGAATAACGTGCACATCTAACAGAAAACATTAATAAAATGTGGCCTTGTGGGCAAACGGAACAACCAGAAAGACAGAAACAAAGCTGGTAGAAAAGAGTATGTAGGGATTCAATCAAATTGTGAGCAGAGCGAGAAACACTGTTGGCCCTCACTTTGACCAAGTGTTGCACAGCATTAAATCTTCTAAAATCACCATGTGGTCACATGTATGGTTGCACCATTCACTAATCACCCTCTTCTGAGCAATCCCTCTATACAATATTCATAGTTAATTGAAGTGAAAAGCAAAACTCACACCAATCAGACAATACGTATGGAAATATTTGCAAGAACTATTGAACACAACAGTTCTAATGCCAACTACAACTTAGAAGCACTGCCTGATCATCTTAAGTGAATTTTCTCGATACCTCATTGCTCATCGCTAGTTGAAAAAACTAAAGTCTTGAGACCAATCTACAATAAGTGTATCAATACTAAGCTGAAAAAGAAGAGACTGTGAACTCTATGGTGAGTTGTAGAAAGCATTGGTGGCATCAGTTAATGCTTGCTGCAAGAGGACACAGGCTGGGACACCACAAAGTCATTAAGTATTCAAAAAGAGCTGGTTGAGTTGCACATTTACAAATACTAGAACAAATAATGATAATCATCACTATCTTCAAGGATATATCTAACAATATTTTCTGAATAAAACTCTTTATGCAAATCAGTCTTGCTGTGTTGCCCTATTGGATATCTTAAAAATAGAAAGTCACAAATAGGTGAATCCATAGCAAATGTTGCTATTTTTGATACTTCATTCATTGCCTTCAAACATGTGTAATGCAGGCGGTGCCAAGCCTAGCTCAGAAAATCAAAGTCTCTAACATGCAGACTCATACTTACTGGTATTAAGCAGTTCATTCAACTGCAGTAACCCCATTTGACTTCCTAATATAAAGAGATGCAACAGTTTGCAGTAAGAAGAACAGATGAAGGACGACATGCTGAACAAATTAAAACATTCATCTCCAGTCAAAGATCTGTGTTTAATCCATTGTTTTTTTGCTCACAGCTCCTCCCCAGTTTGGACCCAGCCATGTTCAAATCCGTCTTGACCCTGCTCCACCTGGGAACAGTCTAGCCCAAACTGCCTGGCCCGGTCCTCTCTGGACCGGAAACAAGCATCCTGGGACCAGTTTCGAGGTATCTCCCTCATCACCAAGGCTACTTTGAATCCAGAGGCACAGAGAACACGGGACCCTAGTCATACCCTTTCCACTTAGGGTGACAAAGCAAAAAGGACAGATGACAGACGGAATACTGAACAAATCAAACATTTACCCCCAGTCGCAGATATGAGTTTAATCCATCATTTTTTTGCTCACCACCCCACCACAGTGTAGACCCAGGCATATTCAAACCAGTGATGACCCTGCTCCCCATAGGAACAGACCAGCCCTAAATGCCATGCCAGGTCCTCCTGGACGAAAACAAGCATCCTTGGACCAAAATTGGGGTATCACCCCCTCATCAGCCAAGCCAGCTTGAACCCAGTTGTACTGTGAGAACGATACCCACGTCTGGGCATACCCTTTCCACTTAGGGTGACAAATGCAAACAGAATAGATGATGGACTGATGATGAACAAATCAATCATTCACCCCATCACAGATTTGGGATTAATCCATTGTTTTCTTGCTCACCACACCACCCCAGTTTGGACCCAACCTTATTCAAATCAGTCGTCACCTTGCTCCCCACGGGAACAGTCCAGCCCAAACTGACGGGTCAGGTTCAATCTGGACCAGAAACAAGCATCCTGCGACCGATTTTGGGGTATCACCCCATATCAGCCAGGCTAGCTTGAATGCAGTGGCACAGTGAGAACGGGAACCATGTCTGGGCGCATCTTTCCTCACAGGTGACAAAAGCTAAAAGAACAGATGACGGATAGAATGCTGAACAAATCAAAGATTCACCTCCAGTCACAGATCTGGGTCTAATCCATCATTTGTTTAGTCACCATGCCACCCCACTTTGGACCCAGCCATATTCAACTCAGTCTTGAACCTGCTCCCCATGGGAACAGTACAGCCCGAACTGCCAGGCCAGGTCCTCCCTGGACCTGGAAAAAGAACCCTGGGACCAGCTTTTGGGTATCACACATCATCAACTATGCTAGCTTGAATCCAGTGGGACAGTGAGCACAGAACCCACATCTAGGCATAACTTTCCCCTTAGGGAGACAAAGTCAAAAAGAACAGATGACAGACAAAATACTGAACAAATCAAACATTCACCTGCAGTCACTAATCTGGGTTTAATCCATCGTATATTTATCCACCATGCCACCCCAGTTTTTTTTTTTTGTTTTTTTTTGGCAGAGTTTTATATAGCGCGAACTAGACCCGAACCAAATCAGGTATCAGAGCGCTTTACATAGCACCAGTTATGTTACATGAGGACACACTTTCATGTTTTAGGCACGGGGAGTTTAAGTGATTTGCCCAGAATCACAGGAGTTTTTTGGCGTCGTTACCGAGACTCGAACCCAGAACCCCAGGTCCGAGGTCGAGCGCCTTAGCCGTTAGGCCAGCCATGTTCAAATCAGTCTTGACCCTTCTCCTCATGGGAATAGTCCAGCTGGACTGCAATCTCAAGGCCTAGCTAGACAGGAAACAAGTACCCTGGGACCAATGTTGTGGTATCACCCCTTACCAGCCAGGCTAGCTATTATCCAGTGGCACATTGAGTACAGGACCTACTGCAGGCCATACCCTTCCCACTTAGGTCGATAAAATCAAAAAGCACAGATGACGGATGGAATTGCTGAAGAAATCCAACATTGACCCCAGTCACAAATGTGGGTTTAATCCATCATATTTTTGCTCACCACGCCTCCCAAGTTTGGACCCAACCATATACAAATCAGTCTTGACCCTGCTTCCTTTAAGAACAGTAAAGCCCGTACTGCAAGGCCAGGCTTTCCCTGGACCAGAAAAAAGTATCCTGGGGCAGGTTTTGTGGTATCACCCTTCATCAGCAAGGCTAGCTTGAATCCAATGGCATAGTGAGCACGGGACCTACGTCTGGGCATACCATTCCCACATAAGTCGACAAAATAAAAAAGAACAGATTATGGACGGAATACTGAACAAAAAAAAGTTCCACCCCAGTCACAGAACTGGGTTTAATCCAAAAATGTTCTGCTCACCACGCCACCCATGTTTGAACCCAGCCACATGCAAATTAGTCTTGACCCTGCTCCCCATGGGGACAGTCCAGCCCGGACTTCCAGGCCAGGTTCTCTCTTGAGAAGAAACAAGCATCCTGGGACTGGTTTCAAGGGATCACCCTTCATCAGCCAGGCTAACTTGAATCCATAGGCACAGTGAGCACAGGACCCAAGTCTGGGCATAACCTTCCCACTTAGGGTGACAAAATAAAAAATAACAGAATACGAATGGAATGCTGAACAAACTAAAAATCCACCCCGAGGCGGAGCTACGCACGCGTCTAAAATGGCCACGTAGTCACGTAGCTCTGGGTGCCCTGCTTCTCGCCCACAACATCCTGCTATTATTCTGCAGCACTGACCGAGGCATCTACTAGCGGAAGGTTAGCGGTCCACGCGAGTGCTGCTCTGACCCCGCTGCGTCACCGGGAGCCCCCACAGTAAGCCCGCGAAGTTTGGGCCTCCGCCTCGTTTGGGTCCGGGGACTGGCGTGTGGTGGTGGCCGGCCCGGAGTGGATCAACATCGGCCGCCACTCCAGGAATTTCCTGCAGTGATCAGCCCCGGACGAGCGGAGTGCCCAGCGACTACCGATAGGCATGTGGGTGGCCTCGAATACCGGATTGAACCTGCGGAGGGTCGGAGAGAGACCAGGCGCCCCCCCTGCCCCGGAGGGGTCCCGATTGCGGTGGGCGGGGAGACATCCGACGTCTTGGCTGGCGGGGAGCGCTGCTGCACCCGGTGGCTGTCACCCGGGTGACTGAGTGTTGTGGGCGCCCCTGGACCTGGGGGGGGGAGGCCCGTGCCTGGCTGTGCAGCGATGTGCGGAGTGGGGCGGCGCTTCCTGGACTTTGCTGCCTCGGTTCCTGAGTTCTCCCCCGCAGTGCTTCTGGACTTGTAAATACCGAATCGGGCCGCCCGTTTATATATTGGAGGCCAGTGTCGGGGTGTGGTGGCCTTGTTGGGGCAGGTCCGGCCTGGAGGTGATATTTGACCTGTCTAGAGTCCCGAGGGCATGACTGGGGAGCCCTGAGCCACTTCTTGGTGCTGTGGTGAGATACATAGGGTGCTGCCCCACGGAGCGGACTGTCAGTGTCTACTGGACCCTTGGTGACCGTGTACCGTGGCGCCCGCATTGGTTTCCTGGGCGCCCATGCGTAGCAAGTGATAGGGACAGTGGTGGTGTCTGGTGGTTGGCCCCTGAGGTGCTGCCGGCGGGAGGAACTTGGCACGGCGACAGGAGTCCATGACCGTTCCTCGATATCCCTGATTCGTGGTCGAGTTGTGCGCCCGCACAGGGATCGGGGAAAGCTTTCCTAACCTGGGACGCTTGTCTATCTGGACTGGTGGCGGATCGTGGCATCTGGGTTGACCCGCATCAAGATGGGCCGCTTGTTCTGCAAAAGCTGTAGTAATCGGGGTCTCCCGGCATTCATTGTCGCTCCAGCGGTGGGGGCGATCTGTTCCCCTCTGAAACGGATGTACGATGGCGGCTCGAGCTGTAGGCGAGAAACTGCTGGCCAGGGGATCTAAGGGAGCTCGCTCCATCCAAACTAACAAGCTGGACAGATACACGCAGCCCAGGGGCTCGCCATCTGGCTCGGGGCAGGCGCTGGATAGCCATAGAGATTCCTCAGATTCAGCGTGATGGCGGCGATAGATGGGGTCCGGACCTCCCTGGGGCAGCAGATGCTGTCGCTGGATCATAAATTAGACACTGTGTCTATTGAAGTGAACCTGATACGGGCTGACCTTACAAAAACCAGCGAGAAGGTAAAATCTCTGGATGTCAAAAACACTAGTCTGATTGATGATGTGTCGCAGCTGCAACAAGATGTTCGCACTCTTCAGGCCTCCAGGGATCTGGCAGATCGCAAACTAGATGAATATGAAGGGCGGGCTCGGAGGAACAACTACGTATAATTGGTGTTCCGGAGAAAGCAGAAGGGTTGGCCCCTGATCTCTTCATTGAAGACATTATCCTCAACCATTTGAAACCGAAGGGGCTTGGAAAATTCTTCACGATAGAACGCGCCCACAGAATACCGGACAGCCGACCGCGACCGAGGGCCCCCCCGCGTCCGATGATTGCGCGAGTGCTCATCTTCAGGGACAGGGACACTATCCTGCAGGCCTCCAGATCCGGGGTTCCCCTGAACTACGAGAACTCCCCATCACCTTTTGCCCAGACTTTACCCAAATAGTCCAAAGGCAGCAGCAGAATTTCCTTGGTGTAAAAAGCGGCTCCGAGATAGAGGATTGAAATATGCAATGTTGTATCCTGCCAAGCTGCGAGTTGAGGCCGCGGGGAAGGTGTGGTTCTTCGACAACCCCGAAATTGCTTCAGACTGTCTTGAGGGACTTTCCCCCCAGGAGGATGTCCGAGATGGTGGTGGTGATGACGTATCTGGATCACCGGAACGGGAATGATAAGTATTGGAATGGCCCGTGCGGCGCTAGCTGTTGGAAAGAGAGACTAACTACAAGACATTCTCTTGGTGTGGCCCTTTTGGTACTGTTAAATGTGTCTGGTGCAAAATGATTCCTTGGGCGGGGGTGGGGGTGTGGGGTTCGGGCGTCCGCCTCAGATCTACATTTAGATAGTTGTTTAGTTAGAGTATGGGGCGACAGGCACTTATTAGTTCTTTATTGTTTTATTACTTAAAATCTTACAATATTACCAATACAAAACAAATACTATAATATTATAACCATTAAAAACAATTACATAAAAAGTACATTACAACTCACTAAGCCTCTTATTTTAGGACTTAGTCTCCCAATTTTGCTTTAACTCTCAATAAAAATTTTACGAAGGCAGAGTTCATAAGGGTGCAGACACCTTATCAGTGCGTGCCTACATGTCCTTATTCCTCGTAAATTAAATGATGGTTTAAGTGAAATTTTTCTTTCACTCTGTAGTCCAGGACAGATACATAGCAGGTGGACAATAGTCTCCTTTCCATTTTTACACAATCTGCATAGTGTATACCCCTCCATTTTTTTCCACAGAGGAAGATGACTAAGGCCCGGGAGTATGCCAAATCTTGCTTTAACAAGTACTTCCTTATTGTTTTCTGACCAGGGTATTTCCAAATACTCTTGTCCCTTCTTTTTTGTATATCCATTTAATATTGGCCATGCATGTTTTCTTATCGCCAGCATGTCTTTATCATTTACAAGCAACAGTTGGTTTGTTGTTCGGTTAATTATCTTTTTGAATGATGCCTTGTTTATTGTGTTGTTCCAAATTGGCATTACAGCAAACTCTTCTAGTGCTTTTTAAAGATAATTCCAGGCTGGTGACTTTGCATTGTTATTTATTTCTTGCCATAACAACTGTGACAGCTGATTATCCTGGTCATTTTTTATCCAATTCCATGTTTTGATAAATTGGCCAATTCTTGCATAAAACTGGTTATTTAGTCCAAATTCTAATCTAATTTGTGCAGGCGAGGCATTGTTTGGGAGATAGAAAAGAGATTTAAATGTTTTGGATAGAGCCTTATTTATTGTTAGCGCGTCTTTCTCAATTAGAGCCTCACTTCCATATGTAAGAGTCGGAAGAAATTTTGCCGCTATAATCTTTAAGAGGGGACGATATGTAAGATTACCAAGTGGTTTCTGCAGGATCCTGAATGCTGCCGTAATTTCCCTTTTCATCGAATAATACAGCCAAGTACCTATATACTTCGACTTGTTCAAGTTGGGTGTTCTCCATATACCATTTGCTTTTGTGTCTTAAATTTACGTTTTTAGTGACCACCATGATTTTAGTTTTCGTTTCATTTATCATCATTCCATTTTCCTTTGCGTATATGGATATTCGATTAATTAGACGCTGCAAACCAACTTTAGTTAGGCTTAGAAGAATGGCATCATCTGCATATAGCAGGTTAGAAATATGTTTGGAGGCTAGTTTCGGTGGGTGTGCGTTTGTTTCATCCAGGAGCTCTGTCAGATCTGCTTAAAACAAGTTAAAAAGTATGGGGGCTAATACACATCCTTGCGTAAGACCTACGTTTGTTGGGATTTCTTTTGTTAATGTTTGGCCATCCCCCATCCCCACTCTGACCCAAGTTTTACTGTAGAGAAGTTGAATCAGTTTTATTAATTGCTTTGGAATATTTTTTTGCTTCAGCTTCTTCCACAGAAGGTTTCTTTGGACGCAATCAAAGGCAGATTTAAAATCTACAAAACATAAATACAACGGCTGTTTGGCTCTGATTGATTTGTCGATTGATAGAGATAATGCTAGGATGTTTGTTGTAGTTCCGAGTCCTCTAATGAAGCCAGTCTGGTTCGGAGGCAGTACCTTATTTTCTATTACCCATTCATTTAAGTTGGTAAGCAAAATCCCTGCAAACAATTTAGCGTCTGTATCTTGTAGGGTGATAAGCCTATAATTTTCAGTAAGCGCCCCGTTTCCTTTTTTAAAAATTGGCGAAATTAAAGACCCTCGCCATGATTCAGGAATAACGCCTGTCTGTACTATTTCTTTAAATACTTTTACAAGATATCCTGACCATAGATCCGAATTTTCTGTATAGAGAGCAAAAGGAATTCCATTTGGTCCTGGTGCTTGTCTTTTTGTTTCTTGATTAGTTTCAGTAATTGAGTTTTTGATATATCAATTTGATCTTCAATCTCACACTCTATTCTATTTAAAGGCTGTGTTTCGTCCTTTTTTTATTATTTATTTTAGATTTAGATGGTTTTCAAGAAAACTAACCCATTCTTGCTCCGTTAATATCGATGTTACCACCAAATTATTTGGTCGCACTAGGCCATTTATGATTTTCCAGAATTCTCTTGAGTTTGCTTGATTGCTTGCAAAGAATAGTTTTGACCAAAACACTTGTTTTGCTTGATTTTTTTCATTCCATATTAGTTTCTTCAAGTTTTGATTTAAAGTTTTTAATTTACTCAATAATTCGTCGTTATCCGTAAATTTTGTAACTTGTCTTCTTAACTTATTATGAGTTCTTTTTAGTTTAATTATTGTAAATGGAAGATTTATGTATGGCTTCATTTCATCTCCTTGCTTAGTTTGGTTCCTCTTATTTATTCGTGTGTGAACTTGAGGCTTGACCAGCTTCCGGGTGAAATTTTCCCACTGTTCAATCAGTGACTTCAACATTCTATCATTAAAGCAATTCTCTATAGGTTTCTGCACTTGATCATTCATTTCATCCTTGTTCTGGACAGTCCAAATAAGTTTCTTATAATTTATCGTTCCAATCTGACCTGGCACAGTTTGGTATAGTTGGTATGTATTACTCCTGATGTTTGTAGTAATTATCTGTGGGCAATGGTCACTGTCTGAAACCTTCTCCAGTTGGTATGATGAGATATTGCAAAAGATGTTAA
This sequence comes from Lissotriton helveticus, assembly GCF_964261635.1. Taxonomy (NCBI): domain Eukaryota; kingdom Metazoa; phylum Chordata; class Amphibia; order Caudata; family Salamandridae; genus Lissotriton; species Lissotriton helveticus. The sequence goes on along the minus strand of NC_136072.1, from coordinate 182,405,367 downwards.
GTGATGCCATCGTGTAGTCAATCCTTGTCTTTGTATTGTGCGAATGATATGTATATGCTGAAGGTATATCTGTTTTAAATCTCCCATTAAGGATTCGTAAGCCCATTGCTTCTATATCCTTGACAAATTATGTTCCGATTTTGTTTCGTATGGGGTTTGTCTCCATTCCTAAATCCTGATGGGGGATTGCCCATTGATGATCTTGTGATTTGGTAATATCGTCTCTGATAAAAGGTGCTAGTAAATTAAGGTTAAAATCCCCCGTCATCATGTAGTCTGCTAATGGGTCATCCAACATTTGTTCCAGCAAAAAGTTATTAAGTGGTGTACACGATAATTCTCTACTACTTCGTGTTGGATGTATATATACATTAATCAAAGTTAGGGTCTTTGTTTTCTGGTTACTTGTTTTGTATTTCAATTTGACTATTAGAATGTCCGGGCTAATTGAGTCCAATTGCTCATGTTCAGCCAGTAGGTCACTAGAAATAAATATTGCTAGCCCCCCACTTGGACGGCCATATTTATGAATTTTCTTTGCGTGTTCAAAGTAACCTTTGTAGCACTGTAGTATAAATGGATTGGTTTCCCATGTTTCTTGCAAAAGGATGATCTGACATGGATGTGGAATAGAAATTATGTGAGCATTATAAATCTTACCTCCTACTCCGTTTATGTTCCATGAGCACAACTTAATTTTCCCAAAATCTTTTTTGTTCTTTGTCGGGACAGTGATTATATTCCGTCAAAGATCCTTATTGCTATGTAATGCCAGCGCAAACCATTTTTCATTTCTTCCTGAATTTTTTCTATTTTTCTTTGCAGTGATGTTGCTTCTTCATTATAGGCAGATCCACCCCGGGCATTTTTTGGTACGGTACAGGTTTGCATATTACACTTTACCTTGAGTGCTTGATCTACGTCACTAAGAAGTGGTGTCGGATAGACCTTTGGTTCTGGCTTACTAATTACTGTGCCCCAGGCGTTGAATATTTTCCATTCTTTTATAACTTGATCTGCTTATAACATTGAATTTAGTGTAATTAATGTTGCTGCCTGGAGACCATCCTTATTAGTCATAAATTTGGTGGAGTCGATATCTTCACTCTAGATTTTAGCTAGAGACGGAATTGATTTAAATAGTCGAAGAATGTTCCCTCTATTTAATATATCTTGTTTGCCTCTTGAGTCAAATTCTGGTTCCAAAATAAGTTGTGCCTTCTCATTAGATAGTTGGTCATCATCTCTATCTGTTTCTATATTTTGTTTGGCCCTATAAGTTATTTGCTTTACCCCATCACGATTTTCAATGAAAAGATGATCCCAATCTGGTAATTTTGTTTTTATATCTGCTTTTTTTAATGTAATTCTTCTGTCCTCCTCATTTTCATTAGATCTCTTATGTGTTCCTATAATTTCGTCAACATGTTGATTTTGTTGTTGACTTGTTGTTATAGTTACCTTCAATGGAGTACTATCATTCCATACCCGAGTTCTATAGATGGTCGGGCAGGTATCACGTTCTTCCGCCTCTTTTTCTAGTAACATATCTTTAGATTCAAGTGGGCTTGCTGTTATCATTTGTTTTGCTGGCCCTTCTAATTGTTTACTTTTTATGAGCACCGGCATCTGCTCTTTATTAAGCCCGTTATCAGATGATTTTATTTTCCTCAGGTTATTACCTTCCTCCAATTTTTTCTGTTCCATCCCCGATTGACTCACTTTGGCTGTGAAATGAAATGAAATGAAAAATTGCACTTGTATAGCGCGTAACTACCCGGAGGCCTCGCAGCGCTTCAGTCATATTAGTTATACTCTTTTGCACACATGTTTGCTCAGTAGATAGTTCTTTTTTAAATATGGCAAAATATTTGTTGTTCCTACTCTTTGTTATTGGTAAGTTCTTTTTTTCTTCCCTTGATAGTTCATTCTGTGATTCATATCCTTCAATGTCTGTAGATGTTAACAGCTTTTCTTCCGGTTGTGTTACTACGCAATTTAGGTGTTTCGCCTTTTTTCTTGCTTTACGTGATTTTTTCCTATGACGTTTTGTCATGGTAAAACCGTGGGTATCTTGGGGCCAGATGTAGGTAGCCAAATACCGGTCGGTAACGGCCGAAAATACCGAATTTCGGCCGTTACCGACCGGTATTTGGATATTGAGATGTAGGGTCACAAAAAATACCGAGTCGGTAAATACGAGTCGGTAATTTTACCGAATCGGTAATTTTACCCAATCGGTAATTTTACCCAATCGGTAAATAAGAAATGCTAAAAAATGAGTTTTGAGATGTAGGTAACTTCTAAAATACCGAATTTCATGAAATTCGGTATTTAAGAGTCGGTATTTACCATGGATTGAAAGCAGGTGGTAATCAGGTGCAGGCTATAAAAAAGGGCCCAAAATGCAACAGTGTGCCCAGAATGGCGGCATTCTACGTGATATCAAGGCGGCTACGGCTACAGGCAGCAGGAGAGAGGGTCTGGAGAAGGGAGGAGCAAGACTACAGGCAGAGGATAACGCTATTTCAACTAACTGAGCCAGAGATATTGCAAAGGTGCAGGCTACACCCCCACACCATCCTGGACTTGATCAGGGACCTGCACCCACTTTTGGTTCACCCAACCCCAAGGGCGCACACCATCCCACCCCATGTGCAGGTGCTGTGTAGCCTACACCTGCTTGCCTCTAAGAGTTACCAGAGTGTGTTTGCTGCGGTAGGTGGGGTGTCCCAGAGCTGCCTGTCCCGTTTTTTCAGGAAGTTCCTAGAGGCCATGATGCAGAGAATGCATCATTACATCAGCTTCCCTGAAACTCACGCAGAACTGCTCAAGACCAAGACTGACTTTTATCAAATTGCACATTTTCCACACGTCATCGGCTGTATTGATGGCACCCACATCCCAATATGCCCTCCTGCTGCCACAGAGTACATTTACAGGAACAGGAAGTCAACCCACACAATAAATGTACAGGTAATCTGTGATGCCAAGAATATTATCACGGACATAGTGGCCAAGTTCCCAGAAAGTACCCACGACTGCTACATCTTTCAGAACAGTGGGATCTACAAACGCCTGACAGCGGGGGAATTTGGCGAAGGATACCTGCTAGGTAAAACACTGTGTGACACTCCCTTGATACATATTGCAGATGTATGTGTATGTGTGCATGTGAGTAATGGCTTTCTCATTCTCAAATAGGGGATAGTGGATATGCCGTCCGCTCTTTCATCCTGACACCCTACCTCAACCCTTCAACCCCCAGCCAGAGACGATACAACGTGGTACACAAATCTACTAGGAACATTGTGGAGCGCACCTTTGGGCTGTTAAAAAGCAGGTTCCACTGCCTCCACAAAAGTGGAGGGGCACGGCAGTACTCACCAATCATCTGCTGTAAGATGATTGCAACTTGTGCAATGTTGCACAACCTTGCTACTAAAAAGGGAACCGAGGTGGAATTGAGCGACTATGAGGATCATGATGATGAGCATGCACTGCCTGAACCCAACACAGCAGGAGTTGCGACACCAACAGATGACAGACACAGACGGGCAGAGATCACACACAACTACTTTTAAGTAAGTAAAGAGATATAGCCAGGGGTTCAATGTGAAAGACGTAGTTTAATGGGCACTACGGTAAATGTGAAAAGACACATCTTTATAGTCCATAGTGTGCTTAGCCTAACTAGGCGGACACGGGTTACCTCACCCTAACATGTCCTCTGGAGTGTGGGCAGCATTACTGTCTGTGCCCACGCACAACACTGCGGGATGCCTGTGGTTCGGATTGCACATTGGCTGTTGAGCCAGGGACTGTAGTTTGGCATCTGCTGCTCCTCCTGATGTCCTGTATAGGGGTGCTGCTGCTGCTCCTGCTAGTGGTGTCATCAGTGTCCCCTACACCATCATCTCCTACGTTGGCTGACTGGTTTGTCAGCAGCACTTTCATCACTGTTGTTACTCTCCCCATCCCCCTGGTAAGATCTGTGCAGCAGTGCACCAGCCCCTCCTGCATTGCAACAGAATGGCGACATAACAGGGAAGTTGATGTTGCAAGCTGGTTCTTGGCCTTTGTCTGATGTTGCATGCATTGCCTCTGCCTGCGCCTCTGTGTGCGGTCTTCATGCAGTTTTTCACAAAGTGACATCATGCACTGGGACATGTCCCTCACCCCATCTGCCATGTCCCTCATGCTCTCTGCCATGGAGGTGATGCCCCGGTTCATGTTATCCATGTTACTGTTCAGGTGGTGCATTTGTCTTTGTACTGCAGTAATTGCTTTTGCCTGCAGGCGCTGCACCTTGACCATCGTGGACTCCAGCCCACAGAAGACCCCGTCGCCATGGCCACTTGTGCTTCCCTCCCGGACCGTACTGCGTCTTGCACCTCTGTGCACAGAGACAGGAGTGGACGGAAGACCAGCAATGTTTGCCTCCACTGGCTCATTTTGGTTCTCACACTCCCTTTACTCAACAGAGGAGGTTGAAAGGATTCGTAGCGGGGGAACCTCATGCCTCCTGGGCCTGAAGACTTCTGACACCTCTGAGGCTGCTGATGGAGAATGTGTTTGTGGTTCCTGCTGTGGAGAGTCATAGTGCAGAGGCGATGATGGATGTTGCATGGTGCCTGCCTCTGGTGTGGCAGCTGCATGTGTACTGGGTGCTGGAGGTGTTACAGTGCTGGGCACTGCAGTCCTGGATCCATCCTCACTCCTCTCCCTTTGGGGTGCCCTCTTCTCCCTCTACTGCACAGTCTTGCGCGATGACTCTCCTGTGGACAGATATTTTAGCTAGAGACGGAATTGATTTAAATAGTCGAAGAATGTTCCCTCTATTTAATATATCTTGTTGGCCTCTTGAGTCAAATTCTGGTTCCAAAATAAGTTGTGCCTTCTCATTAGATAGTTGGTCATCATCTCTATCTGTTTCTATATTTTGTTTGGCCCTATAAGTTATTTGCTTTACCCCATCACGATTTTCAATGAAAAGATGATCCCAATCTGGTAATTTTGTTTTTATATCTGCTTTTTTTAATGTAATTCTTCTGTCCTCCTCATTTCCATTAGATCTCTTATGTGTTCCTATAATTTCGTCAACATGTTGATTTTGTTGTTGACTTGTTGTTATAGTTACCTTCAATGGAGTACTATCATTCCATACCCGAGTTCTATAGATGGTCGGGCAGGTATCACGTTCTTCCGCCTCTTTTTCTAGTAACATATCTTTAGATTCAAGTGGGCTTGCTGTTATCATTTGTTTTGCTGGCCCTTCTAATTGTTTACTTTTTATGAGCACCGGCATCTGCTCTTTATTAAGCCCGTTATCAGATGATTTTATTTTCCTCAGGTTATTACCTTCCTCCAATTTTTTCTGTTCCATCCCCGATTGACTCACTTTGGCTGTGAAATGAAATGAAATGAAAAATTGCACTTGTATAGCGCGTAACTACCCGGAGGCCTCGCAGCGCTTCAGTCATATTAGTTATACTCTTTTGCACACATGTTTGCTCAGTAGATAGTTCTTTTTTAAATATGGCAAAATATTTGTTGTTCCTACTCTTTGTTATTGGTAAGTTCTTTTTTTCTTCCCTTGATAGTTCATTCTGTGATTCATATCCTTCAATGTCTGTAGATGTTAACAGCTTTTCTTCCGGTTGTGTTACTACGCAATTTAGGTGTTTCGCCTTTTTTCTTGCTTTACGTGATTTTTTCCTATGACGTTTTGTCATGGTAAAACCGTGGGTATCTTGGGGCCAGATGTAGGTAGCCAAATACCGGTCGGTAATACGGAAATACCGAATTTCGGCCGTTACCGACCGGTATTTGGATATTGAGATGTAGGGTCACAAAAAATACCGAGTCGGTAAATACGAGTCGGTAATTTTACCGAATCGGTAATTTTACCCAATCGGTAATTTTACCCAATCGGTAAATAAGAAATGCTAAAAAATGAGTTTTGAGATGTAGGTAACTTCTAAAATACCGAATTTCATGAAATTCGGTATTTAAGAGTCGGTATTTACCATGGATTGAAAGCAGGTGGTAATCAGGTGCAGGCTATAAAAAAGGGCCCAAAATGCAACAGTGTGCCCAGAATGGCGGCATTCTACGTGATATCAAGGCGGCTACGGCTACAGGCAGCAGGAGAGAGGGTCTGGAGAAGGGAGGAGCAAGACTACAGGCAGAGGATAACGCTATTTCAACTAACTGAGCCAGAGATATTGCAAAGGTGCAGGCTACACCCCCACACCATCCTGGACTTGATCAGGGACCTGCACCCACTTTTGGTTCACCCAACCCCAAGGGCGCACACCATCCCACCCCATGTGCAGGTGCTGTGTAGCCTACACCTGCTTGCCTCTAAGAGTTACCAGAGTGTGTTTGCTGCGGTAGGTGGGGTGTCCCAGAGCTGCCTGTCCCGTTTTTTCAGGAAGTTCCTAGAGGCCATGATGCAGAGAATGCATCATTACATCAGCTTCCCTGAAACTCACGCAGAACTGCTCAAGACCAAGACTGACTTTTATCAAATTGCACATTTTCCACACGTCATCGGCTGTATTGATGGCACCCACATCCCAATATGCCCTCCTGCTGCCACAGAGTACATTTACAGGAACAGGAAGTCAACCCACACAATAAATGTACAGGTAATCTGTGATGCCAAGAATATTATCACGGACATAGTGGCCAAGTTCCCAGAAAGTACCCACGACTGCTACATCTTTCAGAACAGTGGGATCTACAAACGCCTGACAGCGGGGGAATTTGGCGAAGGATACCTGCTAGGTAAAACACTGTGTGACACTCCCTTGATACATATTGCAGATGTATGTGTATGTGTGCATGTGAGTAATGGCTTTCTCATTCTCAAATAGGGGATAGTGGATATGCCGTCCGCTCTTTCATCCTGACACCCTACCTCAACCCTTCAACCCCCAGCCAGAGACGATACAACGTGGTACACAAATCTACTAGGAACATTGTGGAGCGCACCTTTGGGCTGTTAAAAAGCAGGTTCCACTGCCTCCACAAAAGTGGAGGGGCACGGCAGTACTCACCAATCATCTGCTGTAAGATGATTGCAACTTGTGCAATGTTGCACAACCTTGCTACTAAAAAGGGAACCGAGGTGGAATTGAGCGACTATGAGGATCATGATGATGAGCATGCACTGCCTGAACCCAACACAGCAGGAGTTGCGACACCAACAGATGACAGACACAGACGGGCAGAGATCACACACAACTACTTTTAAGTAAGTAAAGAGATATAGCCAGGGGTTCAATGTGAAAGACGTAGTTTAATGGGCACTACGGTAAATGTGAAAAGACACATCTTTATAGTCCATAGTGTGCTTAGCCTAACTAGGCGGACACGGGTTACCTCACCCTAACATGTCCTCTGGAGTGTGGGCAGCATTACTGTCTGTGCCCACGCACAACACTGCGGGATGCCTGTGGTTCGGATTGCACATTGGCTGTTGAGCCAGGGACTGTAGTTTGGCATCTGCTGCTCCTCCTGATGTCCTGTATAGGGGTGCTGCTGCTGCTCCTGCTAGTGGTGTCATCAGTGTCCCCTACACCATCATCTCCTACGTTGGCTGACTGGTTTGTCAGCAGCACTTTCATCACTGTTGTTACTCTCCCCATCCCCCTGGTAAGATCTGTGCAGCAGTGCACCAGCCCCTCCTGCATTGCAACAGAATGGCGACATAACAGGGAAGTTGATGTTGCAAGCTGGTTCTTGGCCTTTGTCTGATGTTGCATGCATTGCCTCTGCCTGCGCCTCTGTGTGCGGTCTTCATGCAGTTTTTCACAAAGTGACATCATGCACTGGGACATGTCCCTCACCCCATCTGCCATGTCCCTCATGCTCTCTGCCATGGAGGTGATGCCCCGGTTCATGTTATCCATGTTACTGTTCAGGTGGTGCATTTGTCTTTGTACTGCAGTAATTGCTTTTGCCTGCAGGCGCTGCACCTTGACCATCGTGGACTCCAGCCCACAGAAGACCCCGTCGCCATGGCCACTTGTGCTTCCCTCCCGGACCGTACTGCGTCTTGCACCTCTGTGCACAGAGACAGGAGTGGACGGAAGACCAGCAATGTTTGCCTCCACTGGCTCATTTTGGTTCTCACACTCCCTTTACTCAACAGAGGAGGTTGAAAGGATTCGTAGCGGGGGAACCTCATGCCTCCTGGGCCTGAAGACTTCTGACACCTCTGAGGCTGCTGATGGAGAATGTGTTTGTGGTTCCTGCTGTGGAGAGTCATAGTGCAGAGGCGATGATGGATGTTGCATGGTGCCTGCCTCTGGTGTGGCAGCTGCATGTGTACTGGGTGCTGGAGGTGTTACAGTGCTGGGCACTGCAGTCCTGGATCCATCCTCACTCCTCTCCCTTTGGGGTGCCCTCTTCTCCCTCTACTGCACAGTCTTGCGCGATGACTCTCCTGTGGACAGATATGGACATTGGATTAGTGGTGGTGGAGGTGGATTAGTGGTGCGATTCAGCCGTTTCAGGAGCAGCCGGAGCCGTTCAGCGTTCACCGTTCTCTCGCGTCTCCGGAACCGGAAATTGATCAAGACAGGAATAGCGACAGGCACACTGCGAATTGGGGGTTGGCGAATGCCATGAGCAGGGGTGAAGGGTGGGGGGCGCGGGATGGGAATAGTGTTAGATTGTATAGTTTTCATTTTATGTTATATGTTTTTGTGTCAGGTGATGATAATGCTGCAGGATGGCTGAGACAAGGGTTCAATGACACAGACTAGTCAAGGGTCAGGGATGAAAGTGCTGAGTTGGAACATAAATGGCCTAGGTGACAAGATCAAGAGAGGGATGGTTAGTCAGCTCGTTAGGCGGCATTCCCCGGAAGTGATACTACTGCAGGAGACGCACCTAGTCGGCAACAGATGCTTAGCGCTCCATAAGGGAGGATATAAATTAGTGGTACACGCTGGATTTACAACCGGCTCCAGGGGAGTCGGGATTCTGGTCAATAATTCCTTCCCCTTGTCTGTGCAGGCCACCTGGATTGATCAGAGGGGCAGGTACGCAGGTGTCTCGGGGCAGGTCGGGGTATGACGGTCACTCTTTTGTCTATCTATGTGCCGCCCGGCCTCCAGACTGAGACCTACCATGATTTGAGTACTATCTTCCTCTCATTACCCCTTGGGGACCTAGTTTTGGGTGGTGATTTTAACTCTGTGTTGGATGGAGAGATGGATCGTAGCCCGCCCGTGCGCTTAGGCAGACGCAGAGATGGGTTTTCTAGACGCTTTTGGGGTTGGTGGACGGTTGGCGAGTACGTAATCCGACATCTACGCATTACACCCATGTCTCAGCGGCCCACGGTAGTCTGTCTAGGCTGGACTATGTACTGCTTCCGGCGGCGATGGCGTCCATGATCTATGAGGTGCGCTATCTCGGAAGGGGAATTTCCGACCACTCCCCACTTTGGCTGAACCTCACTCTAGAATTGTCAACAGTGGGCAGAGTGGCTCCCATTAGTGCCTGGCAGTTAAAAGACCCTTTGATAAACAAAATAGAAAGTAAGGACTATCAGACAGCCGTCCGTGTCCCAAGTAGTACATTCAAAATCAAAGTAGAACGGCCAGAAACTGAAGTTTATCTGACGTTTATGGAGTACCAGCACCTCAAAATGTTATTAATAAAACCCTCACACCAACCTGGTTGGTGTCATGCTTCATCATCGGGTCCCAGCCAGATGGCCGAATGCCACCTGGCTGTGCTGCAACACCTGAATTACAGTGGAGCTGGTTCTTTGAGGTGATGTGATGTGTGACTAAGTGAGTGAATTAACCATTAAAAATACCTCCAGAATACTGCCTGTTACTTTATTCTTGGAGTCCTGGGGTATAATTAAAATACAAAACTGAGAACAGATGATATTAACAAAATCTATGTGTGATTGTGTATATCATCAGGTGGTCGACATGTTTCAGGCCTAGGAAAAAATTTGGAAGGGCTTTCTTCAAGACCTCTCAAAATTAAGTGAATATAAAGTGAGTGATAAAAATATATCACGTGAATTGCATATTTATACTCGCGCTAAGGAGTATGTATCATACTGTCTGGACTAACCGGTTGGTAGTCCTCCGTAAAAATGTAGAATACCTGTAAAGAAAAACGAAGTAAAATAAACCTGGTCAGTTGATGCTTGTGGTTTATGCTGTGTTCAACCACATTATACCCAGTGCTGACTAATGATATCCAGTGCGCACATTCATACAGGCCGTGGATGTCGACAGTACCAGTGGAAAATAAGTGGTGCTAGGTACTTGTCCATGTGTCAGGTTACCACACATCATGTTAAAATATTTTCTCTTATACAGAAGTCATCAATAGTATGGAATTGCTACGTGTTATTGATTGTAAAAACTTGCTTGTGATACTATTGAGAACCTTATAGCGTGGCGGACAATGTGTGCCTTATTTATTGTCATGAAATACACAATTGACTGTTTCATTCACAGTGTAAACCCCTTCGGTTATTGTTATTATTATGCAAATACAAAGATTCCCTTCTGTGCACGCATTCCACACAGTGCATATCCCTAGGACATGCCATGCATACAGAAAAACATGCGTATTTACATTTAGCCAGATTGAGAGTTTCTCATCTTTGTCCCGGAGTTTGGGAAACTAATGCGGTTGCCTATAAAGGATCACTTTCTGAAAAACAGAGAAAGAGGGGAGAAAAGAGGGATGTCCCTGATCGGGAGATTCGAAGCGGTGCAGTGAGGGCAAAGGTCGCCTGCAAATAGCCAGGAGGACAGGCCTTCTACGCATGGTCTTACTTGGTCCTCATTATGTAAACGCCGTATCACCTAGTTTCCATGTTCCCGGGCAAAGGCTGGTAGTTTGACGGCTTCCCGGGCCGGTATTTATATGGAAGGCAAGATGTTTGCTGTGCATGGAGACGCCCTCACGTGATGACATGCTGATGCGCCTAGTAGGCGTTGGTCTGGCAAAACACTAGTATGTCTATTGGAACGGGTGTTAAACTCGGCGGCCCTGTTGGATAAGGTGGATTTTCAAAAGCAGAACTTTTATGGCAATATCACCATTCCTTTTCTTTTACATCTTTTACTATGGGAATACCATATATTATGGCTCACGCATTGCTGCAATATATTGTATCTCCTACTTTTCATGGGTCATCCCTGAACTTTTTCCCTTTCTTCTCTATTTTTTCTGACCTGTTGTTGGCTGTTTTATGACTCTGGGCACTTTACCACTGCTGATCAGTGCTAAAGTGCATATGCTCTCCCTATTCTAAATTGATGTATGGATTAGTGATTCCATGATTGGATTGTTTGGTTTACTTGTCAGACCCTAGTACAGTGCACTGAGTGTGCCCAGGGCTTGTAAATCCAAATGCTGCTGGTGTGCTTGCAGCACTGGTTGTGCCGCCCACAGAAGCAGCCTTGTAAAATGTGTCTAAGGCCTGCCATTGCAGAGCCTGTGTGCAGTCTGGTACTGCCATGCTGACTGGGCAAGTGCACCCACTTGCCAGTCCCTAAACCTTCCCTTTTCTTCATATCAGACACCCATGTGGTAGGCCCAAGGGCAGGGTGCATTGTAAGTATAAGGTAGGACATGCCCTGGTGTGTGTGGCATGTCCTAATAGTGAATTACATCCATTTTCGTTTTTCACTATTGCAAGGCTACCTGTTCTCTATAGGCCAGAATGGGCAGTTAGATTATTACATCTTATAATCCTAACTGACTCAGAGAACATGGTAGAAATTCTAGTTTAGTACGCCTGAACTCAGCATGATAAAATACATCTCTTAGTGAAGTTGATTTTAACATTCTGTGTTTGAAAATGCCACTTTTAGAAAGTAGGTATTTTCTTGTCTAATTATCCAAACCTGCCTCTACTAGGTTGTGTATTCCTTGTCTGGAGTTTGAGTGGCAGGGTTGGGGGATTCCAGGAGACAGAATGAGTCAGCCCAGTGGTGAATAGAGAGATCTGCATCTAGAAGGGAGGGAGGAGTCGCACCTGGGACCTGAATAGGACTGTGCCTGCCCCCCAGAGTGTTGGTTCCACCCCCTGTGGTGCGTCTGATGTCTCTGCCCTGCACTGTGAAAGGAGAGAAGGAATCATGTCAACAAAGTGCTCCAGGGCTGTGCTTTCCCTCCACAATGCTGGCTCCACCTCCTGTGGGGCGTCTGATGTTTCTGCCCTGCACTGTGAAAGGAAAGAAGGAGTCATGTCAACAGAGTGCTCCAGAACTGGTTTGGACTGGGCAAAGGCCCCTCTCCCCTCAGAGGACAAAGGATTTTGAAGTATAAGTATTGTGACCATGATCCCAAGAAATTAGATCCCTTTTGGACTATAAGAAGAAACCTTTGCTGAGGAGAGGAACCTGAAGAAACTGAGAAGAGACTATCCCTAAGCTGAAGTGCTGCTTGGGGGATTGGCCTGCAGTGGTTGCCTGACTGCCAAAGAAAGGAGAAAGAATGTTGTGTACTTTATTTTCAACTTGTAAGAATCTCCAAGGGCTTGGAACAGAGCTTGCCTCCTGCTGAAGTCTCAGGGACAACAGACTTCAACCCCCAGCTCTCCAGAGTTCTTTGGAAGTGCATGCTGCTGTTTTGAGGCCTTCTGAGTGACTGCGCGTCGCATGGAGCTGGAAGCACGACTCAAGAAGAAGAAGCGCCTCGTCATCGCTGCTGTTGCCGTCGCAACTCCGAAGGAGGGTGTCGCCGCTATAGCTGTCGTATTGCACCGCATAGAGAGAAGCATCTCGCAATGAAGAGGAAGAGTGTCACCGTCGCTGTTGCTGCTGTTGCAACTCCAAGGGAGGGTGTCACAGCTCTATCTGTCATATTGCACCGCATCAAGGAAAGCGCCTTGCATCCCAGAGTAGCACGCTGCAATCAGAGCTGCTGCCTTCGCATCTTGGATGTCGCCGCTGTAGTTGTCGCATTATGCGTAAGCTTCTCACAAACTTAGGAGAAGAGTGTCGCAACTGAAGCTGTGCCGTCGCATCGCTGAACAAGGGTGTCACCGCTGCAGTTGACGCATCGAACCGAGACTTCTCGCCTCATCGGAGAAGCGTGCCGCATCTGGAAGATTTTCACGTCTTTATTTCTTTGCACCGGAACTTTGCCGCATTTGCATCGCTGCAACATTACTTGTTGTGGAACGCAACGCATCGTTTGGTACATCGACGCATAGTTACGCATCTTAAGAACTGAACTGAACTAAGCTAAAACTACCATTTTTAAGTATAATATTGTGGATTTTTGTCGTTTGTGGTCTTGTGTTAAGTCTACAAAAAGAATACTTATTTTTAATATACAACTGTGTGGTGTCCATCTGTAGTGTTGTCACTGGGTTACTGTATGTGGTCACAAATGCTTTACACACTGCCTCTGAGATAAGCCTGTCTGCTCGTGCCACGCTACCAAGGGGGTGAGAAGGGGTTATTTTATGATTGTACCCCCTTACTATGACTAGAGACAAGGGTCCCTATTGGTCCCTACCTGTGCCAATTAGAGACCCCCAAATCTAACAATGGATTACCCTTTAGCCATTGACCACATGAAATTACCTTGTATTTGAGCAGAATACTGTATCTATATTCCTTTTTAATATCATTCCACAAGCTTTCTCATTGGTTCTTTTTGGGGGTACTAAATATAATGGCCCATAGAGCTATAATATTTGGTATGCCCTATGTTTCTTGCGTTCAAATATACTAGGATTAAATATGACACGGTCTTATGTTGGCTGGACGAACACAGTACTTTTCTGCCAAATAGCACACTTCCTTGTGTTTTTCAACATCCCTTACCATGGGGATACCAAATAATATGGCTCATGCATGGCTGTAATATCTTGAAAACCCTACTTTTCATGGATTACACTTTGGCCATTGAAAAATTGATTACGATATATTTTTGCATTTTTCATTTTATTCCACAAACTGTCACATCCGGTTCCTTTGGCGGTTACCAAATATAATGCATTACTTCAGCTATAGTCAAGGTCAAGTTTATTTGCATAGTAAGTTAAAACCATTGCATATAACTATGCAGTGTATGCTGCCTTTAAAATTCATTTGTGAGTAAATGTGCAAAATGAGACAAATATAGAGTAATGCCTGTTATTAACGGTATTGGTCCTAAAAGCATACCTTCTTGAATAAATTATTGGACAAACCTGCCCTCTCTCCTTGTTTAACCTTTTTCAAATTAACTGCGGATAAGTTACACCTGCCCTTGCTCTCTTTTAAAGTGCAGGTGCCTTGCATGATTTTGGGTAAATAAATATAAGTGTAAATAAGGTATGTCCTCTGTCGACCTATATTGCCCCTGTCCATGTGACCTTGTAAAAGTCAGTAGACACACCCCATCATCTTGCCCTTCAAGTACATTTTTCACTTTAGCAGCAGATAATTTACCCCTGTCTTTTGTTCACTTTAAAGTGATTGTGCCATAACAAGTAAAAATGTGTCATTAAATGGGTATACAGCTAAATTACATCAGCTATAATATTTGGTATCCCCCAGGTTTCTGAGGTAAGAACCTGTAGGGATATACATTGACATAGTCTTATCATGGAAGGGCGAACCTAGTATTTTTCTACCAAATAGCACCCTTCCTTGTGTTTTTCAACATCTCTTAACGTGGGGATACCAAATATTACGGCTCATGCATGGCTGTCATATGTTGTAGTTTCTTCCATAATGTTTCACATTTGGTTTCTCCAGGAAATTCCACAAACTTTCACATCACTTTCCTTTAGGGATACCAAATCTAATGGCCTACACAGGCTATAATATGTGGTATCCCCTAACATTCTTAGGTTAAACCTTACCAGGATACATCTTCACAAGATTTGTGCTGGCAGGTCGAGCACAGTGTTTGTTTGACAAATCGCACCATTCCTTGTGTTTTCCATGGTCTCTTTCTAGGGGTCTGGTAAATATTACGGCTCATGCATTGCTATAATATCTTCTATCACCTAGTTTTCAAAGGTTACTGTATAACCATTGACAATTTTGAAATAGCCTTTTATTTGACAGCAGTTTACGGTATCTTTCAGCAGTTTTTTGTATCATACCACACAATTTCACATCCAGGTCTCTCAAGGGATACCAAATATAATGGCCCATATGGGGTATAATATTTTACATTCCCTATGTTTCTAGGGTTAAAATAAACCATTATTTAATGTAACATGGTATTTTTCTGTTAATTGACACTTTTTCTTGAGTTTTACAGTCTATTTCTATGGGGATACCAAATATTACGGCTTATGCGTTGCAATAATATCTCATTTATCCTACTTTTCAAGGGTGGGGCCGGGCCTGACCTAGAATCGTTCTCTCCTTGGAAAGGATGAGTTTGGGGTCCCATGGCCCTCCACCGGGTGACTCTGCTTGCGAGGAGTATTCTGCATCTCCTTGTTAAACAACAAACCTCTTGGAATATCTAAAGGTACTTGGACACACTTACCTCACCTCAGTGTCTGGCTCACTTCCCTCCAGCTATCGCAATGCAGGTAATACACTGCAACTGTCTGAGAAGATATCCTCATTCCCATCTTGTACCATACTAAACCAGGGGCATCCAAATGCCTTGGTAATTAATACTGTGAGGCAAACCTCAAGGGTAAACATCAGAACACAACAGCTGTAGCATTCGGAGAATCTTCTTTTCAATGTTTGCATTACTTGCCTTGTATATCTCTCATGTTGCTTTTATCATGAGGTAATTGATTCATTCGGGTGCAGCTTAAAGTGCTTGATATTTTCCTTTATATGCATCCAGCCATTACCTTGTGCTGCCAACCCCTGAGCTGATCAGCAGTCTTTGTTAAAGCGGTGGTCTACTACAACCCAGGCAATGGGCATATCAAAAAGGAATTAATAGTGCACTATCTCCTATGCAAACAATGTTTTGTGTCCTTAGTGTACATGTTAACTCAAAGTCCTGCTTTATGTCCTAACTCCATGCATTAAAACTGTTGACATTGAATTAAAACTTCTAGGGCCAGATGTATGACCCTTTCATTTAGCACCTCGCAATTTGCGAAATATTGCGAGTCGCAAATTGTGAGGCGCTAAATGAAATGTACAACAGTCTTATTAAACTATTTTATGATTCCCAGTGAGGTCGCAAATTGCGAGGCTCATTAATATTAATGAGCCTTTTGCAATTTGCGAGCCCATTGGGAGTGCCAGCCCTCCCAGGGATGGTGGTCAGCTGGGATCAGCAGACCACCATGTCTGGGACTGCTTTTTAATAAAGCAGCTTTTTATTTTTAAATGCAGCCCGTTTTCCTTAAAGGTAAACATATGCATTTAAAAAAGAAAAATGAAACTTTTCAGTTTCTTTTTTTAGGGCAGGCAGTGGTCTCTGGGACCACTGCCTGCTCTTAAAATATATTTTTCAACATACTCACAAAGGGGGATCCTTTCCCCTTTGCGAGTGGTTTACCACCTACTTGAAGTAGGTGGTAAACTGCGAGTGTTTTGCGGACACAAATGCAGTTGCAAAACACTAGTACATAGCATGTTGACTCGCTATTTGGAAGGGACGCCCCTTCCTAATAGCGAGAGTTGCAAATGCTGTTTCGCGAGTCAGTGACTCACAAAATAGCATTTGTACATGCTATTACCCTTTTTTGCAGCCTCAAACAGGAGGTTCTCCCTTCCCTTTTGTGGCTGCAAAAAAGGATCGTACATCTGGCACCTAGTTTTTACCTCTTCTTTATCTTTGAATGACCCTCTTCTTAAATACCATTCTCTGCCTATCTCCTCCCCGTAGTCATGTGCATGTTTGCATTAGTGTCCAATATTGTATTCCTGCAAACTCCCACACCTCATCTCAAACACAATAATCTGTCCTTTGAAAGTCATACCCTGCAACCAACCTACACCTAATCTCCTCCAGTCCATATACTAATCCCACCAGCTCATCTTCATGAATCTGCATTCCCCCACCAATGAGCACACCTAACTCCTACTGATTCAATCCACCCCAAAGACACTGGAGTAATTGCATTGGCGTATCTCCTTCATAGAAGTGAACTTATAACAATTGGATTAACCTAATCTTAAGTTCTCAAGCAACGTGCTTCCCAACGTAAAGCACTTCAACAACTTGTCAGGAGTAGTGCACACTATATAAATGCAATTACAATTACAGTGTTGAATGAATATATAACACTAATTTGCAATATTAGCTAATAAAATATATATTTGTATTACTTTTTTCAATTTTAATAAACTTTTTTGCTTCCTCTACACTTTATCATAGGTATATTTCTTCCATAGGCGCTGCAAAGGAGCCAGCATTGACAAGTCACATGGTGAGTGTTCGCTGTAGTAGACCCATCAATAACTTTGCTTAGGAGTCTGTTATTGTACTGAAGTCACTAGGGGCACCAGTTACCAGCCATAACAGTGTTTTCTACATTGGTTGAAGTGATAAGCAGGAAATTTACAAAGAACAGCAAAGGTAGTGGTGGTATAAACTGTCGCACTGTCCAATCCTCTACTCACAAGTATTTACAGAAAATTAATTGCAACGTACATCGTATTGTTTTAACAAGAATGGTGCCCCTCAAGGTAACAAAGACACCCCACTACCATGATTGTCGGCTTCCAATTAGAACCAAAGGGTCAATCGGAGACTATTGTAAAGAATTAGTTGTACCTCGGTACTCTACACAAGTAATGTCAAAGTAGTGAATACTTCTAAGGGAGTTGTTCCCTGTCTTGGCCTGGCTAATGGGTCAAGACCACCTTCAAATTTGAATATACAAAACTATTATTTGGTCAATTATGAAGAGAACATCATAAACAATGCCGTGATTTAGAAGTTTTAATAAATCAATTTGAAAATATATCTAAGCAATTTCTCACAGTATTGACATATAAGATAATGTGGTCACAGGATCCTTCTGTGCTGTGTTTCCAGACGAAGGAAGATGGAACAGGCAGCCGACACTTGTTTCGTTACAAACAAGTAACTTTCTCAAGGCTTAAAGGATCTGTGATTGGAAGTTTTTCAAGCCCAAGAAAATATACCTTTAATTAGGTGAATCAATTAATTCCCCCTCTCGGCGATAGGTGTGTTCTACTTCAGAATTTCATAAAAATTCAACTCTATAAAAACCGTAATTTTACTAAAGTTTCATGATTTATTCACGTCCGATACACTTTATTTTAAGCGGTCATTCACCCTGAGAGGAGGATGGTCTTTTGCAGACTTAGTGATTCCTACTTCACCAAGCGTAAGAGTAAAACGCTTCTTTAGCTTTCAAATCTTCATTTAAAGTTGTAGAGGTGAGAGCTATAATAGGCTCTTCACACGCCGTCTCGCGGCATTTGATTTGGCGTCTTACGGTAAGATGGTTGGAATCCAATCACAGATCCTTTAAGCCTTGAGAAAGTTACTTGTTTGTAACGAAACACGTGTTGGCTGTCTGTTCCATCTTCCTTCGTCTGGAAACACAGCACAGAAGGATCCTGTGACCACATTATCTTATATGTCAATACTATGATAAATTGCTTAGATATATTTTCCAATTGATTTATTAAAACTTCTAAATCACAGCAGTTTTTATGAAGTTCTCTTCATAATTGACCAAATAATAGTATTGTATATTCAAATTTGAAGGTTGTCTTGGCCCATTAGCCAGGCCAGGACAGGTAACAACTCCCTTAGAAATATTCACTTCTTTGACATTACCTGATAGGCAGGAACTATCTGGAACATTTGAACTTCAAGAGTAAAAAAACTGGTGGACATAAAAATCAACCACTAAGACCTGTCATCTGTACCTCCTTCACCCAAACAAACACCTGTCCTTCGGTACCCCTAGCCACTCGACAAGACCCATCAGTATGGACTTGGAAACCACCATTCAGATCTCAGAACCCATCTTCTGAAAGTAATAACTAGCAATACTGATCTCACAGATGTGAAGTCCATAAGGCTCGACTCACTCTTGAGCAGATAGAGACTTCATTTTCTGTATTTCTGCCTCATCATCAACATGTCTACCTTTGATGCAGATGTCATATGTCCTTATCTTTCCAAGCACCTGTGAAAGTGTCAAGTCACTCAGACAATGTCATCAATAAAAACTCCTGATGTGACCACAGTCTGAGACATGTGCCTTTTTATCTCCATTTCAAGGTCAAATAATAATAATGTCCAAAACAAAATTGTCTGAATTGACGTGTCTATACCTTATTTGTTTATGAGGATGCATCTAAGACTAGCATTTTGATGCACCCAAGCTATGTCAGACATACCTGAAGTTATACCTCCGTTTACGTAAGAATTCCAATCTTAGATAAGATATGATATATATTAGGCCCATAAGCTGGCCAGTCAGGAGGACCCTCGCCCCAAAATATCACACAAGATACTGCCAAGAGATCTTGACAGAGACTGCTGTATGCTTAAAACTAATACCGAGCCAAGTATGGGAGGAGAGGTGCCAATGCCATTGCTTGATTTCCCTTCCCAGGGAACAATGTCTTCTGAAGGCTGATAACTACAATCTGTTGCTATAAAAAGGTATACAATGCTCAGATTCCCCTAAGAAACTCTAGACCAAAGTTATTCTCCTCCATGCTCTCATGGTATAGCACATAGAAGTAGGTTATGGTTGTTGGACTTGGCCCTCTCTGCATGGGTATCCCCAAACCTTTTGCTTTCACCCTCCTATCTTCTGAACCTGTTTATGTTGGCATTCAAGACTCTGTGCACTTTACCACTGCTAATCAGTGCTGAAGTGCTTGTCCTCTCTCCTTAAACATGGTAAAATTGGGTTACACCCAATTGACACATTTAATGTACTTTTACGTTCCTTACAAAGTGGTACTGCATGGACCCAGGGCTTGGACATTAAATGCTATCTGGGGGCCTGCAGCACTAATTGTGCCAGCCACTTAAGTAGCCTATTGAACATGTATCAGCCCTGCTATTGCAACCTTTGTGTGCAAATGTAAACTGTCATTTCAACCTGGCAAAATAAACCTTTTGCCAGGCCCATATGTAAGTCACCCCTAGGGTATGCCCTAAACAGCTTAGGGGTTGGTGGCAGTGTATTTAAAAACTAAACATGTGCTATTAAGTTTTACATGTCCTAGTAGTGAAAAACTATTACATACATTTTACACTACTGCAAGGCCTACCTCTCCCACAGGATAACATTAGGTTACCTTATTACATTTAATAAGTGATAACATTTGATTGGGTCAGGTAGGAATATTGTGTTTGGTGTCAAAATAATTGTAGTTTAAAATTGTATTTAATGTTAAGGCTGGATTTTAAAAGAGTTTATGAAGTTAGCATTTTCTTTTCCTAGCCATTTGGTGCAGGTACCCTGTATCCTGGGGTCACATGACTAGGTATAGCTGACAGTTGACCTTTGTGTATTCCTCCAAGACAGTGGCATAAAAGGAGATTGGTGATGCAGGATGGGCCATCTCTGTTAGGATGAGGGGGAGGAGCTATCACTTACCACACTTGCACATCACACAGACTGATACAGCTCACTCACAAAGGGTTTCACACTAGTCTATTGTGACCTCAGACAATCTGGGGCCAGGGCAGGGAGAAAGGAAATACCAACAACTCTGTAGGGGAGAACTTTAGAAGCTTCTCCCCCCACTTCAATGGAGCCATCAAGTATAAATATTAAACCCTCAGAACCAACTTTCAGATCACTTCTTAACCAGTGGACTCTACTGAAGAAGGACTACCCAGCTGTGCAAAGTATGCTGCGCTGACCAAGGACTACTCTACTGCTCAAGGCCTGCTTTGCTGCACAAGGACTCTTCTGCTGCTGTGGACTGCCCTGTTGAGTCCAATCTACCTGTTTGGACCCGGAACTGCCAGAGTGCTAATGACCTCATGTTCCAAGCTACAAGGACACAACAGGCTCCTCTGCACTGGTGTATCTTGACGCATCCTGACACAGGACTGCACATCATATCTTCTGATTGCCAGCTTCACTAGCACTGACCCAGAGCAACACATTCAACACTGATAACCAACCCAGCTTGACACATCTCAACTCAGCGCAAAACATCTCAATGCAAGTCCTTTGAGCACCATCTGATTCAACGACCTCGTGGCAATGCATCTTGAAGCCTTCATCACAGCTCTGTCCAGCAGCCACGCCAGCACTGTCATCTTTACGCAGGACCTTGCATCTCAATTTAATCGACAGATCCTCAATGGCCAGACGGCACCTGCCATCACCAGGACTTCCCATGCCCAGGACACAAGGCTCTTTTAACCGCGTACTGAACTCAGTCCTGTATCCAGCCTATGCTTCATCGCGGTCGGACTGACTTTGTGACCACGACCCGGTCCACCCATACCAGATAACTGCAAATGGCTCTTCTTGCTTCTAAGTGTTACTTTTCGTCAAGACCTATAAAATTGAATACCTCTGGTTCTACTATTTGGATTTTTGTACATTTAGTCTTATTTTTTTGTCCTCATTTATCTTTAAATATGCTTTAAATTCAAGGATGGAAGTTTTCAGCCCATCACAGATAGCTAGATGTTTAGGGGGGTTTCCGGTCGCTCCTTGCGGAGAGATGGAATGCCCTAGGTCTCCGGAAAGCCACCCCTTTGGCTTTGTTGTGGTGGGACCAACCCCAATCTTGATTCTTAAATGGAAATGCTCCGACGACCGCCCCAACCATTGGGGTCTACTTATAGCATATTTTATAATCATTGGACCAGACAACACGAAATAGAAGATAAACTATACCCGTGCCCTGCAACATGACTGACATATACGTAAAGGGAAAGCACAAAATCTAAATATCAACAAACTTTAGTGCATTTCATTAAATTATGTTTAACTCCTGACCAACGTTTTCAAATCTAGGCCAAAGAACTTCTCTCCACCCACTTATCCCAAATTTCCCAGAAATTATATATTAAAGCTCAATATATTTTCTAGATTTGTGTGGGATTTTTCTTGTGTCATCTTTTAACTTTATTACTGTTTGAAGTGATATTTAAATTATTGTGGACAGTAATGTCATCCAAAAATATTGGTATCAATATATATATGTGGTTTAAAGTAGTAAATGTAAATTGTGTAATATATCGAATTAATATAAATACAGGTTATAAATTCCACTAGTTGCTTAATACTATATACAAAAACATCTGTAGATGAAAAACACACATGTACAATATATGTGCGAATATATATATATATATATATATATATATATATATATATATATATACATATATATATATATATATATATATATGACTGGAGAATCCTTTGCAAGAAAAGATCAGAGGCCACAAGGGGGGTTTCGAGCAAAACACAACTTTATTCCATCAGACCCCAGCGGCGGCGGATGCATTTTGTCGTGGTAGCCTTCTTTAGCGCCCTTCGCTGTAAAGAACACACCCCATATTAACTCCTCCTGTGTTAAATACTCCTTTTCACCGGGGTCTCCTCCCCCTCCTGTGATCAGCACACCAACAGAAGTTCGTGAAGAGATGAAACGAACTACGAATCCCAGCAGGCACTATGTTGGCAGCGTCGGGTTGGTGGTATGGGGGAGTGAGTAACATCATTGGATGGGCGCAAATTGCAGGTGAGTCTGGTGGGTCAAGGGTTAGCTGAAACAAGCGTGTCTGCCCTAGGTCCCCTTGCATGCTGCAGTAGCCTGTTGCTCCAAGACGAACAATGAGTGGGGGCAGTCAAATGCGAGACTGTGTGCCTCAGTCCATTTAAGGCTGTTTGAAGTTCCAGGCGGACTCCGTGAATACCGATCCTCTGGTTTCGAAAGTTGCTGCACTCAGCGGGATGCCAGTTGGTTTCACGGGTCTCTTGACACTGAAGGGCTCTCTGTACTGTGTATCTGGCAAACACAGAATATATGACTGGAGAATCCTTTGCAAGAAAAGATCAGAGGCCACAAGGGGGGTTTCGAGCAAAACATAACTTTATTCCATCAGACCCCAGCGGCGGCGGATGCATTTCGGCGTTTATGTACATATTTATCAACTCAGTGCTAGCGCTTGCCCCGTTCTTTTTGAGTAAAAAGGTACTTTTTTTCTCTCAAGTGCAACTTTATTTGTCCCGACTCGAAGGTGCCTAATCAACATTAGCCTTTCAATCGTGCTATTTTTCTTTATTAGGGCGTATGCGCAAGTGCGCCTAAATACTTCAAAGCCCACCACCAAAATCATCGCCACAGTGGGCTCAATAGGTACCTTCTATATACATATTGTGTATTGCAGTAATAAAGTTGCACTTGAGAGAAAAAAAGTACCTTTTTACTCAAAAAGAACGGGGCAAGCGCTAGCACTAAGTGAGTTGATAAATATGTACATAATTCTGTTGAATCGCATGTACAATAATGCTTAAGTCCTGGAGTTTTCTCAAATGTATAATTATGTTGAACTAATGTCTTGATATGTGCTTTATGTCATGAACTACGAGTCTGTTATCTATGCTACTCTCCCTGTAGTTCTAATGGCACGTGATTGGGTTTTTGTTACACAGCGTTTATAATGGCCGCTTTGAGACATAAGCCTTTGGTGATCAAGCCTGCGGGTCAGGCGAAACGCGTCCAAAGGGCTGACTTTAATAAAATATTTGGCCAGCACATGGTGTCGTCATAGCGTGGTGTTTGCTGCGTGTTCGAGTGCTAATGTCCAGGACCTGACTACGGAGGTCTTTTCACGACGACACACCCGCTGATAAGGCAGGCAACGGCGTTTCCCGTGGTGAGGAGTTGGGAGATATATATATATATATATATATTACCTACTGGCGGTCGCCAGTAGGTATATATAGTTAGGATTTTTTCTCTATGGGTTTTTTGAAAATTCTATGTCTAATAACTTTGGCGTTTGTGGACGGAATTGGCAGAAATTTTCAGGAAAATGGCACATTTTGTTTCTGAGCAGCCCTTGAAAATTTGGGGGGGGGGTTCGTCAAGGGGGGGCCGAGAAAAAAGGGGGGTCCCAAAACGTGTTTTTAACATTGAGTTTTCCATAGGGCGGTTGGCCTCACTTTTAGCCCGAACGGCTGAATGGATTTGCACGAAACTTGGCAAAATTGTAGGGACTGGTAGCCCGATGTGCCTTTTGTAGGTCTCAATATATGTGCTCCAGTGGATTTTGAGAAATTAACGTTTAAAAAAAGATATATATCTGTAACAGCGGACCAGGCAGCGCTCCGGTTCGCGTACTTTACGCGCAACGGAGCTTTGTGAAGCGAAGCTGATTGGTTCTCCGGCGTCTGTCAACATTCCAAAAAGTCCGTAGCGGCCGCCATCTTGTCTCTCGGTAGGATCGAGAGACAAGAGGAGGTCAAAACAAAGGGGGAAATAACTATAAGGGGGCATAGTAGATCCTCGCTGACCCCCTAGGTTTGATGTGGAGGTTATAAAAGGGCCCCGCGGGGCAAAAAAAAATAATAATAATAATAATCGAACGGCTGAATGGATTTGCATGAAACTTGGCAAAATATTAGGGACTGGTAGCCCGATGTGCCTTTGCTAGGTCTCAATATATGTGCTCCAGTGGATTTTGAGAAATTAAAGTTCAAAAAAAGATATATATCTGTAACAGCGCTCCGCTTCGCGTAACGGAGGTTTGCGAAGCTGATTGGTCATTCTGTCACTGGGCTATAGTTGGGCTACATCTGGCTGATATTTGGGCTACATTTGTTTTTTTGTGTGTCTGGCGGCCATCTTTGGGCTACATTGGGCTACATTGGGCTTCATTGGGCTACATTGGGCTACATTTGGGCTCCAACATATATATAGGCCAATGTAGCCCAATATATATTTTTCAAAGTTAATTTTCGTAAAAACCACTGGAGCATATATCTTGAGACATAGCAAAGGCACATCGGGCTACCAGTCCCTACAATTTTGCCAAGTTTCGTGGAAATCCGTTCAGCCGTTCGAGCTAAAAGTGAGTCCAACCGCCCTATGGAAATGAAGGAAATGAATGGGTAATTTGTAATTAGCAAATAGCTAATCGCAAACTAGGAATGGTAAAGAATCGCTATTTATTCCTTAAAGTTCGCTATTTAGGAAATGCAAAAAACTTTGATGATACATATGGCGGTTCATCTCTAACAAGATAAGAAGCATAGGGATACATTTATGATGACTGGCGCATCACCAGGGATGTGTTAGTCATTCTGTGCCGCTGTTCCGTCACCTATGGTGTGCTGCATTTACAATGCGGCGCATCATGGGGCAAAAACAGCACAGATGCGTGATGTATCTGTGCCGTAAAGGTGGCGCATTGCTGGAGTTGTATCGCAAGTGTGATGAAGCTCCAGCAAGGGTCGGGGGTGCCCCTGTCGCAGGGTTTCTGTTCTCACACAGAACTGTGGACAGAGGATTGGAACCTCGGCGAATTAGGGTGTCCCAAAACTCACGTTAGTAATCAAAAACTCCTTAGCAAGCTAGGTACAGTGTCACATTGGATATAACAAACTCTCAATGTTTAGACAATCCAGAATATGAACTTATAGTACCTCAGGATACGTGGAACTCATGAACAGTCGGTCGTTATATATTTCTTAGAAACCAGAACATGGAGTTAAGAAGAACACATGTGTATTTGAAATGTTTATTTACTAATGCCGTCTTCTCAGGCGTAGTATCTTAGATAATAGAAGTACACATATTATCAGTAGCAAAATTACCAGCATAGTTACTAGTACATAAAAAGCGAATGGTGACAGTATGTTAACATGCTGTAAATGAATAAGAGTTAGCAACACTTATAAGCAGCCGCGGGCCGTGGAGGGAGTTACGGTGGGGCAGGGAGGCGGGGAGGGGGAGGGGCAAGGTAGAGAGGGCTCCACCCTGCTTCTCCCCCTCCCCGCCTCCCTGCCTCACCGTAACTCCCTCCACGGCCCGCGGCTGCTTATATCTCACCCTCCCTAATACACATATTATATTATTTGCTAAGAAGGTCTCTTTGTGTTGGTTTAGGGCGTGCCCATACTTTAGTGTCTTAGATTTGAAGGAATCACATCAGCATACACCAGCTCTCTCTTCATGTGAACCGCATCAACTGTTGTGTATGTGTGTTCGGCAAAGCAATATAAAACTCGCCTCATGCCCAGAATTGGCAGAAGTTGCACTTATGTTATGAGTATGAAGTCGTGGAGATCAGACCTCATAACAATTCTGTATCGTGTTGTTCTTGAAACTTTAGCACTCGCTGTACAGATATAGTTTAACAAGCAAAGCAGATAGTAGAGCAATAACATATTATTCTCATGTAAACCACGATGAACTACTAGGTGGAAAGCTAAAGCAACAACTAAGTGTCGTGTGCAGAAGTTGCAAAAAAGGAAAAATGGCGTTTAAACCGGTAATGAGCCCATGCTAACTTAACACGGTGTAAAGATATCCAGGACCTAGATGACACCTCCCCATGATCCGGAAACGAACTGAATAAGATAATAGAAGTGCCATCTCATGAGAGCAGATTGCAAGTTTATATGTGGACGGTCCGCAAGGTAAAGCATTAAAAACTAGGAAAATTTAATGCTAAAGAAAAATAAAACAGCCAAGTACTTTATCGAGTCTTAAGCCAATAGGCAAGGTAAATAATAAAAACTTGACAAATAAGTCAATGAATTGTCAATGAAATGTTAGTACTCAGCATATCAAACATGAAAAAGGTCTATGACATAACTGTGTATGCAAAATAAGCTGCAACAGCCTCCAATAGGAAGTCACCGTCTTCATCCGAAAACAGTTCAGCCATCCAATTTAAAAGCGGAAAAGAACATACGTGCTCTCCCAGCACCGGATCCTCTATCACCATCAGAGGACAGCTCGGTGGGTTTTCAAGAAAGCTCTGTTCCAAGAAAGACTGTGCTGCCGCCAGTAAATTCCAGGGACCAAGTAGTCCATGCATCAATGCCACAGCCATAATCCTTTCGCCAGGACAAACCAACTCGTGAGTAATGATAGGAGTCATCAGCTGATTAAAGTCGACGTCAGGAGAAACCGGTCCGCAGAGACACAAATCAATGGCCCAATCGAAATCACAGGTCAGGCAGTGAAATACAGGCTGGACACAGGTGAAGTAGGAGAATCGAAAAGATAATCCATATGCCGTGCTTAATATCGCCAACGGCATTGTGCCATAATATTCTAGCATGCGATTGCGGAACAGTGTCAGCAGCTGCAGGGTGGGAGGTTGCATAGGAGGGACATCCATATTTAAAAATGTAAAAAAGCACAAGAGCGTCCGCTGGTAATGCAAGTAAAAATGCCAATCCACGAACCGGAGTGGAGAAAATGGAATGAAAGGAAGCAGGGATGACTCCAAAGATTTTCTCAAATGAAGTCACGAGACCACTGGTAACAACTTTAAAAAAGTGCGCCAGGGTCTTTGTGGAGGATGCGTTAAAGATAGTCGGAACCATCTTGCTGAAATTGAAAGGCAAATCTGAATTAAAAGTATTCCTTTTATCGTAACACTAAGTGAACGGGTTATTTGCTGCAGAAATGTTCTATTTCCTCCCACACATGAACATAGGGAGTTTTCAATCTGGCCACAAATACCAACCTTGGGACAGATTTCAACGGCATGGCAAGAATAAGAGCTCTTTTGTCTCAGAGAGAGGTGGCCTTGAGTTCGGCCCGTGAAACTTTCGTGCTTCACATAGCGAACACCCGTACAGAGGTGCAGACCCTTTTCAATTAACTCAGAACAATCTTCATTATTGAGCATCAAATAACTACCATTTTCCAACAACTTGAACGTGGGGATGATAGCAGGAACTGGCGTGCCTTGCAACACGCAAGCCATATTTGGTCGGTGTTTGTTGCATGAACCGTGTAACTGTATGTGCCTACACATTAGTGAATGATCTGGCGTCTCAGTGCATTCCTCTCCATTCAGATAAACTTCTTGATCATCTTTGAAACATCTGTATGTGTATGGAAGCGACCAGACCTCATGAAGAAAAGCACTACCTAAAGGTTCATAACGACCTATTGGTATATATTTCATACAATTTGAAAACTTATATAAAGCAAAAGGCAGCGTTATTAAACCGTGGATAAGGCACGTTGCCAAAAAACCCGCAATCCTCTGCTGATGATGTCACTGAGCATGTCATGAATGATGTAATATGTGACATCATCAGCAGTGGATTACGGGTAATAGTATCTCTAGTTTACTCCCCTATAGCTGTCTTTCTTTTAACATAAGTGTCTGTTTCCTTCCCTTATACTTACTGTTTTTGGTTCGCTTCTAGTTCGCGTACCGGCGAGCGAACTGGGAAGCGAACTAAGAGAAATAGAGGTTGGCACAGTTCCAAATATTGTACCAATTTTTTAATAACGGGGAGGTAGTTCTGAAAAGAACTTTTTTTTTAATTGTTTTTGTTGTTTTATATTTTTTTTATTATTTTTCGGAACATTTTTTTACTTTTTTTGAATTTTTCTGAAGTTTTATATTTTTTGGGGTTTTTCTTGGAGGGGGCAATGAAAACGATTCATTGTAAAGGGCTCAACAGGAGCAACAAAACAAAAAAAGAAGTATTTATTATTTGGGGCGTTTCGTACAAACTTGCATATGATAGTCAATAGCTCTGTTGATCAGAGTGATGCTTTTTTCTCCGTAGGAAATGAATCCATCGCAAAATACGCAGGTGTGTTTTACTTCACCAAATTTCATTTGTATATTTGGCACCATCTCCCTGCCCTCTGGTCCCGTTACTTCCGGTACAACAGATCTTCTGGCCATAATAGGGAGATTATCTAGGTCGTTCCGAAACTGTGCAGCACTGTAGTTGTTAGGATGCCACCTAGTCATATGGCGATGCATTGTGTAGTTTCCGAAACTGTATTTTTTCTCGGTTCCTCTGGACAGTCTATCTTGACATATAAGGCAAGTTACGTATCTTGCATGTACTTTTTTCTGACCTTTGGGAATTTTAAAAAATTGCCAAATGAAGTTTTCTTTCCGGTGAGAGGTCCTGGGCTGCTCAGGCAAAAACTGCCTCTCTTCGTGCTCGTCGTCCTGTTCCTCTTCTTCTTCTTCTTGTTGAATTATAACTTGAGCAGGTGGTCCACTCTTCCTTGGATGTGGTGGAGGTGGTGGGGAAGCACCAGCTGAAGCTACTAAAGAAGCCATTGCTCAGTGATCACAAAGGGTCTTTCTCTCACAATGATGAAAGTCAGAGTGAGGAAAGAAGGAGGGATTTTCATCATTTGGGAAAAACAAGAGTTCTCAACCAATCAAAAGTGTTCATTTTAGATTATATGACCCAGTCTTACATCATTAGGAAACCAAAAGTGAAATGAACCAATGAAAAGTGTTATTACCAAGTCACATGACTTGCTGTGTTTACGTTAAGCGCTTTGCAGGGCCTCCCGGTTTGCTTCCAGAAACCTGCGCTTTGCGACTCGCTTCGCGTACCAGTTCGCTAACGTAGCACGTCATATGACGTATCACGCGACAACGTGAAACGTCATGCGGACGGGAGGCGTCACGATGTTGTTTTCTAACGCGGCACTTGCGGTAAAGAAACGTTTACCGGCTCGCGGTCTATTTCGCGGCATCAAGGTCAGCTAACGGGAAGCTTCCCGATTCGCGAAGCGGAAACGAAGAAAAAAAAATATTTAAAAAAAAAATTATTCATAAACATATAAAATATATTTTTGGATTTAAAGAAGAATACATTTTACAGCTACAGATATTAGCTGTTAAAAAACCAATGAAATTCACAGAAAAAACCATAGGTTATAGACCATATATAGTTAGGAATTAGCATTTACAAAACCTTGAAAATTCACTGAAAAAACCACAGGTTATAGACCATATATAGTTAGGAATTAGCATTTAGAAAACCTTATTTTACTCACACAAAACCATTGAAATTCCATATATAGTTAGTTGCACTAACTATATATCGTGCACCCGCAATCCACTGCTGATGATGTCACATATTACATCATTCATGACATGGTCAGTGACATCACTGATGACATCACTGATGACATCTCAAATGACATCACTGATGACATCACTGATGACATCTCATTTGACATCAATGACCACATCACTGATGATATCATTCATGTGACAATACAATGCATCTCCTCACATTTTAATATAACCTCTGTTTCACCCAGTGTTAAAAAGAGAGTATAATTTTTGAAACCATTGACACACCAATACTAGTTACTACATACGCACTCACTGATTGCTACGTCTACACACACCTTCACTCATTCACCCATACAATCATTCATACATACAATCACTCATCTTTACAACACTATCATATGCACTCATACACCTATACAGACACTCACAGTCTGCCACTCATCCATGGAGTTACTCACACACCTAGTCAGTCCTGTAAAGAATCAATGACACTTCCATTTTCTTGTCTATACAGTTAAACATAGAGCACCTTACATTTTCAAACATATACTAACACATACTTACCTTCTTATACAATCATTGATACAAGTACAGATTGATCTGCACAGAGTCACACACCTCCCAGCTAGCCACACACACACTCAGTCTCCCATACAAATACTTGGGCAATCAATCAATAACCCATATAGTTACTCATATAGCTACTGATCAACACATGCAGCAGTTTACAGAACAACAGACATAATGATGCACAAATTAAGACAGTTTAGTCACTAACCCATGCAGTCAGTGAGACACATTTAATCACTCACTCATACAGTCAGTCATGCACCTACTAAATCCTTCGTCCAGACACTTACACATCCACTCATTCTTCAATATGTAAGACATATTTAAACTTTATAGAAACAAAAAATCACTGGATGTTGTTATCAGTGATGTCATCAGTGATGTCATTTGAGATGTCATCAGTGATGTCATCAGTGATGTCACTGACCATGTCATGAATGATGTAATATGTGACATCATCAGCAGTGGATTGCGGGTGCACGATATATAGTTAGTGCAACTAACTATATATGGAATTTCAATGGTTTTGTGTGAGTAAAATAAGGTTTTCTAAATGCTAATTCCTAACTATATATGGTCTATAACCTGTGGTTTTTTCAGTGAATATATATATATATATATATATATATATTTTACCTAAAGTGCACAAAAGCACCAAGAATCCACCAGGAAGACCTACAGTCTCCTCATTGAACAGCCTGCTAGAAAAAGCTTCGATTTACATTGACTGTTTCCTAAACCCATGGGTCCGGGACTTGAGCTCATATGTAAAAGATACGAAAGACTTTTTGAGACTCATAGCTGATATACAGTGGGAACCCGATATGCTCCTGGTGACGTTAGACGTCACAAGTCTTTATACGAGCATCCAACATGAAAAAGGCCGTCAGGCGATTGAGTTCTTTTTAAAGAAACGTGAAGCAAAATTTTACGAGCATAACTGTATGTTGATGGAATTAACGGAGTTCTGCCTGCGAAATAATATCTTTCTTTTTGCAGGAGAACTATACCGACAAGAACAGGGGACCTCAATGGGTTTGTGCTTCTCCCCCAGTTATGCGAATCTTTTCGTAGGCTGGTGGGAGAAGCACGTGGCATGGGCAGGGGAACATGAAAGGTGGCTTGAGAACATTGTGTTGTGGGCTCGCTACATAGACGATCTTTTCATTATTTGGAAAGGATCAAAAAAGGATGTGAAATTCTATGTAGCGGCCCTCAACAACAATGATTATAACTTGAAATTCACCGACTGCATAAGTCAAGAAGAAGTTGCATACTTGGACCTAAGAGTATACATAGAGGAAGGCAGAAATAACACAGCCCTGTATCGCAAACCCACAGCTGGAAACAGTACGCTACATGCGTCCAGCTTCCATCCAGATAATGTCATCAGGGGAATTCCCTTTGGTGAACTTGTGCGAATAAAAAGGAATTACACAGTAGAAAGAGAATTTCAAAAAGCCAAAGAGGAATCTTTCAAAAGATTACGAAAGAGAGGAAACAGCGAAGGTACTTTAGGAGCAGCAGAATTGAAAGGAGAACGGTTAGAAAGGACGAATCTGGTGATGGGAGAAACATAAAATAAGGAAGGCAAAGATAAAGATGTCATTAGAATGATCACGGACTATTCAGCCCAGTCCGCGGAAATCCATCAAATTTTCCGTAAAAACTGGAGAGTCCTTAGACTAGACAACATCATAGGAAAAGATCTACCAGAAGCGCCACTGATGACATATAGAAGAGGGCCCACACTCAGTACTCACCTAGTGAGGAGCCACTTTCCGAAAAATCCCAAAAGAAAAGAGATAGTGACAGGATACTTTCCTTGCATGAATTGCAAAGCATGCAGAAATGGCCATAAAGTAAAGGAGTTCAGCATTCCAGGCAGTAAGACCAAACGGAAAATCAATAAATTGATGAACTGCAATACTGATTTTGCAGTCTACTGCCTTACTTGCCCATGCGGACTCAACTACATTGGAAGCATGATCCATCCTGCCAAGAAGCGGGTGCTTGAGCACATGAGGCCTATAACCAACCGGGATATGGTATATCCTGTGGCACGCCACTTTCAAGAACTCCACAAATCAAATTCTAAACTCTTAAAGGTATTTCTGTGTGGACTGCATCCCGAAGGACGAAAGAGGAGGAGACAGACTTAGAAATCTACGACAACTCGGGTCCAGGTACATAGTAGAAATGCAGTCAAGGAGCCCTACGGGACTCAACAATGAGGAAGAACTGTGGGCACATCTAAGATGAGACAGGATCTGAGCCTGGACAAAAGCAGACAGTGGGTTATTGAGTTTTACCTACTTTGAACGCATTGCCACACACCGAGGAACAGGGACACACATGGGTCGTGCACACGTGTGAGGGCCAAGCAAGACTAGAATAGCAGAGACACATATGCCAGTCACGTTAAATAGTGAAGGTCTACCTTTCTGTCTAGATAGAGGCTACGTTTTATGCCCATCCAGGGCTTGAAGAGCAACTAGGGATTATTACATCTTAGGCAGTGGTTCATGATGAATGGAATTTTTGACATGTCTTACTAACAGTAATAGTATGTTGAAACTGCCGACATTACAGACCTTGAAATGTATTTGGTTTTGGTGTTCAAAACGGCGTACACTAATGCATGTGTATTTCTAACATATGATTCATTGGAGAGAAACATGGGATTTCCCCTCACTCCCCATACATTACAAGATGGCCCCCACAGTATGAGGATGCAAGCTCGACCTTATTGTCCCACATCGGTTTCAATGAATCTGTAAAATTTTTAAAAAAATGTCTGTTTTTTCTTCTTTTTCACGCAATGAACTTTATTTGCATATAAAAATGTGTTAAACCATTACCTCCCCAACATTGACAAAGGCGTGTAGCCGAAACGCGTCTGTCGGGCCATTTGTGTTGCGAAATAAATAACTGAAATCACCTCCTAGTGTGCGCCTCAATTGATGCTCCTGAGGAGAAAGGAGCGACGTATAGGAATATATATATATATATGTACTTTCCATTATATTAATATCTTTTTTTATATTTTAGGCTCAGTACTAAAAAAGTATATACATGAATGTATATTTATTGAAACAAAAATCAAAGGTTAAAGCTTAGTTATAGTTGTGAAAGCGTTATTGCTTCCTACTTAAACCAAACTTAAACTACAAAAACATTAGACATTTCAAAGTTATTGTTATAACTTACATTTCTAATTTATGCACTACTTCAAATTATTATAAGTAGTGCACCTCCATACACACTGTTTTCAGCTGACCACAAAACAATAACTATAACTCACCACTCTAACTTGCACTCTGTTGTGACAAATGATGTCATTTGAGACGTCATAAGTGTTGGTATGATTGCTATGATTTCACATGGTACACCTGATATAATATATAGGGATATAAGCAGTGCAAGGAGAAGGTGGGACTTATAGTAAATGTAGTATGCAAGTGGGGTGACCAACACTGTGTAGGGAGGTGCAAGGCTCATAGAGTATTTGAAAGTGGTGTGTGAAATATAAATCTAAGTTATAACTATAACTTTAGAATATTTACTGTTTGTGTAGTTTAAGTTGAGTTGCAGAAGGGGATGAGTGGAGGCCTGAGATGCCAACCTCCTCAACTTTCTCTTGGGTGGAACTCAGTCCCCCAGAACGCATCGTAGCAAGCTGCCCTGGAAGAGGATGAGCCTCCTTTGATGCATTTTTGGTATGCTGGAGACTCCCGCAGTGAGGGACGCGTGCAGGTGTGCCAGGTAGCTCCTGGGCAAAGCTCGGGCCAAGGGCAGGCCCATTTGTGCCCCCCCCCGCAATTGAACAAGGATAGGCTGGGCCAAGCCTCTTAGCCCCACCATCTGGATATTCCTGCAGCCAGTCGAGAGCCGCGGCAGCTGATAGAGGTACTGGGGGAAATGACTCATGAGATAGTACAGCTTTTGTTTGTGTTCAAGGTTTTACATTGCGCTGCTTTGACATGTACCCATCCCCTAAATCACATGCTATAAAACTTTTAAAAGGTAAAAACAGGCTTCTGCGCGGAGAGGGCATCGACCTACTAATTGTGAAGCAATGGGTAAGTGTAAATACACTCCAGCCCTAATAGCTACGAGCGCCACTCTGGAGGGTTTTTTCTAAAAAAGCAGTGGGTGCAATCAGCAAAGAAATTGAACTGACGGATAGAAGATTATCTTTAGTCCCCCCTCCTCACTTGACAAGGGAACAGTACGCTATTGACATTGAAATTGAGCCCCATCCACCGGCACAACTCTTTCCTACTGTGAATATCATTGACAGTTGAAATGCATCTGTAATTGACAGTGCAAGTAGTCCAAAAGTACCTGCCTTGACTGTACGGTCACAAGCAATTGGGGGGAAAAGAAAAAGGACAAAGGCTTCTTTCTGCAACTCACATCTCTTGCCTCTGTCTGTACCTTTGTTGGTTATTTCTGCAGTTCTCTTGCCACTTTCTGCAACTGTCTTGCCTTTTTCTGCACATCTCTTGCTTCTTTATGGACTTCTCATGCCTCTTTCTGCACTTCTCTTGCCTTTATCTGCACTTCTCTTGTCTCTTTCTACATTTCTCTTGCCGCTTTCTTCAACCATCTTGCCTCTTTCTGCACCTCAGTTGCTTCTTTCTGCACTACTCTTGCTTCTTTCTGCTTCTCTCTTGCTTCTTGCACCTCTCTTGTCTCTTTGTGCACCTCTGTTATCTCTTTCTGTACCTCTTTGCCTCTTTCTGCACTTATCTTCCGTCTTTCTACATTTCTGTTCCTTCTTTCAGCACTTCTCCTGCCTCTTTATGAACCTCTGTTACTTGTTTAGAACTTCTCTTGCCTCTTTCTGTACCCTGTTCCCTCTTTCTGTAAATCTCGTGCCTGTTTCTGCACCTCTCACCTCTTTATGCACCCCTGTTCTATCTTTCTGTACCTCTCTTGCCTGTTTCTACAACTCTCGTGCCTCCTTCTCCAGTTCTCCTTCCTGTTTCTGCACCTTTCTTGCCTCTTTCTGCTCCTCTCTTGCCTCTCTCTGCAATTCTCATTTCTTTCTACACTTTCTTGCCTCTTTCTGTACTTCTCTTGCCTCTTTCTGCACATTTCTTACTCATTCTGCATCTCTCTTGGTTTTTTTACACTTCTCTTGCCTCTTTATGTACTTCTCTCGCCGGTTTCTATATTTAATTGGGAAGTGCAAGCTGTTAATTTAAAGGTCTGCGTGCTCTTGTGACTGAGGTATATGTATATATTCTCACATGTGTTATGATCTGAAGGTGGTAGCTTAAAAAGTGGGTAGCTTCTCTTATAAGTGGTCGAATCTTGTTAGTTCTGCTCTATCATTCGGTTGCACAGGCAGACATGTGTTATGTATATAGGTGTTATAGAGCCCCTCAAATATACTATTGCATATGCATGTGCCCTGTATTAGGAGCAGAAAGAAATACATGCACTTTCTTGTACACAAATTTACTGAGTTTGCTGTTTGAAACATGGATACTCAAGTTTTTGTATGTTTATATTTATGTAACATGTCACCAGGTAAAAGCAGAGGCACACGCGTGGTTACCTTCACAAACTTGGTCAGACTTACAACAGTGATATGGTTAGGATTGCTGTTTTACATTTGGCAGGCCTCACATTTTGAACAGTTAATGAAGAGTGTACCTTCAAGAGAAAAGTGAAGTTTAAGACATCTTGGGAGAAGGATTAGCAACAGTTGAAGTAGGTCTCTTTCTGCAACTCTGTTGCTTCTTAGTGCACTTCACGTGCTTCTTTTTACACCGTTCTACCTCTTTCTGGACTTTTGTTGCCTCTTTCTGCACTTCTGTTGCTTCTTTCTGTGGCTTTCTTCCTCTCTCTGCACATGTCCTAACTTTGTAGGTATATTCAATAATTAGCATTTAAAAAACCTTAGCAATTCACAAAAAAAAAAACACAGGTTTCAGGGACGTTATAGTTAGTTGGGCATTTCACTCGTACAAAACCAGAGAAATTTGGCCGTTATATTTAGTTGAGCTAACTATAACTTGCGTCCCCACAATGCACTGCTGATGACATCATATATTACATCACTCATGACATGGTCAGTCACATCACTGATGACATCTCAAATAACATCATTGATGACATCATCCATGTGATCATCTGATGCACCTCCTCACACTAATATAACCTTTGATACACCCACTCTAAAATACAGACTACCATTCTCGAAACCATAGACACACCAATACCAGTTAGTACGTAGCCACTCACTGATTCCTAGGTCTACATACACATACACTCACTCACCCATACAGTCACTCATACATGCAGTCACTCATTAACACAGCCACTATCATGTGCACTCATATCCCCATCCAGACACTCACACATCACCACTCACCCATAGAGTTACTCACACACCTAGTCAGTCATGCAAAGAATCAATCACCCTCTTATTTACTCACCTATACAGTTATACACACACACCACCTCATGTATTGATACATATACTAACACATACTTATTCTCTTATACAATCACTGACACAAGCAGACACTCATCCATACAGCCATTCACACAATCACTCACTCTCACATATAGTCACTTATATACTCCAACACTCACATATACTGCCTTTCATATATGTAGGTACTCATACATGTACAATGGAGACATCCGTTCACTCACCAACACAGCCATAAACACACTCACCCACCCATACAGCCCCTCACAGTTGCAGTCTTGAACCCATACACCCAGTGAATCACCCACTCACACATACATGCAGGGAGTCACACCTCCATCCACCCACACAGACACTCAGGCACCCATACAGGTACTCAAATAACCAATCAATAACCCATATAGACACTCATGTAGCTACTAATCAACCCATACAGCCGCTTACACACCAACTGATAGACTGAATCAGACATTCACACAGATCAGTCACTAACCCCTACATTCAGGTAACAAGTTTGATCACTCACTTAAACAGTCAGTCACACACCTACTAAATCATCCATTCAGACACTCGTACACCCGCTCATTCTCCAATGTATCTTGGTATATATATATATATATATATATATATATATATATATATATATATATATATATATATATATATATATTTCCGCAGCTAATCATCATCAGTTGAATCAGATTCGGGAGGCACAGCGGGGCTCATAACACCATCATCTTTATTCGTTGAACATCAGGGAATGACGCGTTTCGGAGGGTTTCCTTAATCAAACGCCCTCAATGTCCCAGTGCCTCTGTTACACACAGTCCCATTTATATGTCTTTTATGCTCTGAAGTAGTGTGGGGCACCTCGAAAACGTGGCACGGAGTCGTCATGTTTCCACAAGTGTACTCCATTTCCCAGCAGGCAGCATTTCTAACCTGCTGTCGATGGCTCCGTTATCGGCGTGTTTCTCATTTTCCCCATTGGAAGGCCGATGTGCTACGAGTTCAGGTGAGGGCTGGGGTATCCGTTCTGGGCTATGGTGGTGTATTTGTCCCGCATTCCCAGCCATACAGTGTCTTTGGCTGCAGCGTCGGGGATAACAGTAAAGTAGCGGTACCCTCCATAAAGTATGGACTGTCCAATTGACAGCGTCACTCTGTTGCCTCAGCACCGCAAGGCAGTCCAAGAGTCTCCGTACATGCCAACGACTCCTGGAACACTTGAGGGAGTGCCTACCCAGTGCTCTGCCGCATCAAGCCGCCTCACGCTGTATTTTTCCGCAGCTAATCATCATCAGTTGAATCAGATTCGGGAGGCACAGCGGGGCTCATTACACCATCATCTTTTCGTTGCACATCAGGGCATGACGCGTTTCGGAGGGTTTCCTTTATCAAACGCCCTCAATGTCCCAGTGCCTCTGTTACACACAGTCCCATTTATATGTCTTTTATGCTCTTCAACACTGAAGTAGTGTGGGTCGCCAGTAGGTAGTTATAGTTAGGACCTACTTTCCATAGGAAATCCACAACATTCTATTTGGAATAACTTTGGCGCTGGTGGACGAATCTTCGTGAATTTCTCCAAGAAAATGGCCTGCTCAGTTCCGCTCCTTCCCTGAAAGTGTGGGGGTGATTCGTCAAGTGGGTGCTGAGAAAAAAGGGGCGTCCCAAAACGTGTTTTCCCCATGCAATTTTCCATAGGGACCTTTAGCCAGGGCTACAGCCCGAATGGCTGAACGGCAGAGAGAAATTTGGCAGAGAGGTAGTGTTCGGTTCGCAGATTGTGCTTTTTGTTAAATGGTGTAAATCCGTTCAGTAGTTTCGGAGAAAATTACAAGTAAAATCATAGCAATATCTAGAGACGGAGTTCTACACGCGGACGGAGATCCGTTCAATTACGAACGCGAGCTGCATGCTGATTGGCTGTGAACTGTCTGTCAACACTCGAAACCAGGAAGTGTTGGCAGCCATCTTGTTCATCGCTAGAACCGAGTCACAAGAAAACAGTAAATCAAAGTTGAGAAATAAGCTAAGGGGGCAAGCTAGAAACATTCTGACCCTCTAGGCTTGCTCAGGGGGTCGTACATGGATGTTTAGGCTCTATTTTTTTTTAAAGGAAAATTGCGACGTACGCGTACGGAAATACGTACAATTACGAGCAGGAGCTGCATGCTGATTGGCTGTCAATACTCCAAACCAGGAAGTGTTTGCAGCCATCTTGTTTGTTGCAAGAGCCGAGTCACAAGAAAACAGTAAAACAAAGTTGAGAAATAAGGAAAGGGGGCAGGGTAGAAACATTCTGACCCTATAGTCTTGGTCAGGGGTTGGTATATGGATCGTTAGGCTCAATGTAATTTTTTTTTAAATAAAAAATGGCGGGGTACTCGTGCAGTACTTGTACGCGGTGGAAAAGGTGAAAAAAGTAGAAGTCCGTTTTATTCATTAGGTCCCGGGGGGCAAATTACGGGGGTCATTTTTTGCATAATGGAGGCTTGTAAGGTGCCCGAGCACTGGGGAACGGCACGCCTCTGGTTTTATTTTGAAGTATGCAGGGGGGTTACGGTCCTACTCCCCGCAGTATCGGGGAGCGGCACCCCTCGGGTCTTTTTAAAAAAAAATATGTTTAGAGCTCTCCCTCTCTCTCTCCCTGTACACGTCACGGGGAACGCCACCTTTCTGGGGCAGTAATATGTAAAATGACCTTCCAGCTCCGGGTACCTGCATTGTCTGGGTTTTTGTATTAATGTTGGGAGGGTGGGCTTGATAATACGTCCTTGTTAATTCCTATAGAAGCCTATGTTCTAGTGTTAACATGGGCTTCTATGGGAAATAACAAGGCCATATTATCAAGCTCATTATCGCCGTTTTATCGGCAGTTTCCTGCCAATAAAACGGCGATAACTTTAACACTGGTCCTTGATAATATGCACCTAAGTTTACTGGTCAAAAAAAGAGCAATGGGCCATATTATCAACAAAAGGCGATACATTATCGCCGCTTTTATCGGCAGGAAACTGCAGATAAAGCGCGATAATGGGCTTGATAATATGGCCTTGTGAATAACCATAGCAGCCCAGGTTAACATCAGAACCTGGGCTGCTATGGGATTTTACAAGGGCCTATGTTTTTTTATTAATGTTGGGAGGGTGGGCTTGATAATACGTCCTTTTAATTCCCATAGAAGCCTTTGTTCTGGTGTTAACATGTGCTTCTATGGGAAACAACAAGGCCATATTATCAAGCTCATTATCGCCGTTTTATCAGCAGTTTCCTGCCAATAAAACGGCGATAATTTTAACACCGGTCCTTGATAATATGCACCTAAGTTTACTGGTCAAAAAAAGAGCAATGGGCCATATTATCAACAAAAGG
This sequence comes from Lissotriton helveticus, assembly GCF_964261635.1. Taxonomy (NCBI): domain Eukaryota; kingdom Metazoa; phylum Chordata; class Amphibia; order Caudata; family Salamandridae; genus Lissotriton; species Lissotriton helveticus. The sequence continues at coordinate 182,365,025 of NC_136072.1, read as the reverse complement.
CGATACATTATCGCCGCTTTTATCGGCAGGAAACTGCCGATAAAAGCGGCGATAATGGGCTTGATAATATGCCCTTTTGAATAACCATAGCAGCCCAGGTTAACATCAGAACCTGGGCTGCTATGGGAATTTACAATGGCCTATGGTTTTTTATTAATGTTGGGAGGGTGGGCTTGATAATACGTCCTTGTTAATTCCCATAGAAGCCTATGTTCTGGTGTTAACATGGGCTTCTATGGGAAATAACAAGGCCGTATTATCAAGCTCATTATCGTTGTTTTATCGGCAGTTTCCTGCCAATTAAACAGCGATAATTTTAACACCGGTCCTTGATAATATGCACCTAAATTTACTGGTCAAAACAAAGAGCAATGGGCCATATTATCAACAAAAGGCGATACATTATCGCCGCTTTTATCGGCAGGAAACTGCCGATAAAGCGGCGATAATGGGCTTGATAATATGCCCTTGTGAATAACCATAGCAGCCCTGATTAACATTAGAACCTGGGCTGCTATGGGAATTTACAAGGGCCTATGGTTTTTTATTATTGTTGGGAGGGTTGGCTTGATAATACGTCCTTGTTAATTCCCCTAGAAGCCTATGTTCTGGTGTTAACATGGGCTTCTATGGGAAATAACAAGGCCATATTATGAAGCCCATTATCACCGTTTTATTGGCAGTTTCCTGCCAATAAAACTGCGATAATTTTAACACCGGTCCTTGATAATATGCACCTAAGTTTACTGGTCAAAAAAAGAGCAACGGGCCATATTATCAACAAAAGGCAATACATTATCGCTGCTTTTATCGTCAGGAAACTGCAGATAAAGCGGCGATAATGGGCTTTATAATATGGCCTTGTGAATAACCATAGCAGCACAGGTTAACATCAGAACCTGGGCTGCTATGGGAATTTACAAGGGCCTATGTTTTTTTATTAATGTTGGGAGGGTGGGCTTGATAATACGTCCTTTTAATTCCCATAGAAGCCTTTGTTCTGGTGTTAACATGTGCTTCTATGGGAAATAACAAGGCCGTATTATCAAGCTCATTATCGCCGTTTTATCAGCAGTTTCCTGCCAATAAAACGGCGATAATTTTAACACCGGTCCTTGATAATATGCACCTAAGTTTACTGGTCAAAAAAAGAGCAATGGGCCATATTATCAACAAAAGGCGATACATTATCGCCGCTTTTATCGGCAGGAAACTGCAGATAAAAGCGGCGATAATGGGCTTGATAATATGCCCTTGTGAATAACCATAGCAGCCCAGGTTAACATCAGAACCCGGGCTGCTATGGGAATTTACAATGGCCTATGGTTTTTTATTAATGTTGGGAGGGTGGGCTTGATAATACGTCCTTGTTAATTCCCATAGAAGCCTATGTTCTGGTGTTAACATGGGCTTCTATGGGAAATAACAAGGCCGTATTATCAAGCTCATTATCGTCAATTTATCGGCAGTTTCCTGCCAATAAAACAGCGATAATTTTAACACCGGTCCTTGATAATATGCACCTAAATTTACTGGTCAAAACAAAGAGCAATGGGCCATATTATCAACAAAAGGCGATACATTATCGCCGCTTTTATCGGCAGGAAACTGCCGATAAAGCGGCGATAATGGGCTTGATAATATGCCCTTGTGAATAACCATAGCAGCCCTGATTAACATTAGAACCTGGGCTGCTATGGGAATTTACAAGGGCCTATGGTTTTTTATTAATGTTGGGAGGGTTGGCTTGATAATACGTCCTTGTTAATTCCCCTAGAAGCCTACGTTCTGGTGTTAACATGGGCTTCTATGGGAAATAACAAGGCCGTATTATGAAGCTCATTATCACCGTTTTATTGGCAGTTTCCTGCCAATAAAACGGCGATAATTTTAACACCGGTCCTTGATAATATGCACCTAAGTTTACTGGTCAAAAAAAGAGCAATGGGCCATATTATCAACAAAAGGCAATACATTATCGCCGCTTTTATCGTCAGGAAACTGCCGATAAAGCGGCGATAATGGGCTTTATAATATGCCCTTGTGAATAACCATAGCAGCCCAGGTTAACATCAGAACCTGGGCTGCTATGGGAATTTACAAGGGCCTATTATCAAGCCCATTATCGCCGCTTTATCGGCAGTATCCTGCCGATAAAAGCAGCAATAATGTATCACCGTTTGTTAATATGCCCCTTCATTTCTATGATAGTATGTAAAACTTTCCTTTTTTTTGTGTAGCAGTTGTACTCTCTACGCATGCACAGCCTCATTTCGAAGCCCACGTTTTTTTCATTTTCTTCAAGTTCAACAAACAAAACTTTCTTTATTTCAGGTAGTAAATTTGACGCTTTCTTTTCCCGGGTCATGTCTGTGTGTCATCCGCTGCTGTACTTTTGTAATATATTAATAATCATATTTTTCTATATTTATTTGAAAGCTTGTGCCGAGGCGCCAAATGTTGATTACGTACTCCGTCCAACGCCGATTTAGTAGTTTTTCACCATTATTTTTATTATATCTGTTACTTAGTACTCAGTATTTTTCAATCCTAGTCTTGAATATCTTACTATAGTTTTTCAACATTATTTTTATTGAGGACCGTCATACCCCCCCACAAAATAAAAGATGTAGGTATTTTTTATTAACTTTTATTAAAACAATAAATGTAAATGAAACTCAATTATACCTATATTAGAAGCAACCAGAAAAATAACTTTACCAACAAACAATATTATAAACAAATTGTTAAATAGACTACAAAAGATGTCCGATTGGTAATCTGCAAAACAAAAAAGAAAATTAGAGTTTAGAATTATGTAGATGTGAGTAAATTAGCTGAAGCATTACAAGTCTTAGTAACTCTACGGTTTTACGTGTGCAGTGTGCCTCGTACATTTCAGTTCTGTTATAGTGCCGCATTCAAGTGGTGTCTATATGGAAGTGCCTACTGCGTTACTGACGCAAAAGTGGCATAACGGAATTTTAAATATGCCGACTTATTTCTAATGCATTGCTATGAAGGCATTGTATATGTAGGCTGCTGTGCTTACCGTTGTATAAACACTGTGGACAAACACTTCGGCCTGTTGAATTCACAACTTCTTTTCAGAAATTCTTCTACACGTCCAAGCAGACAGCAGTGTCTATAAGTTTAAGAGAGAAAGAGAAATGATGTCACAGAGATTGAGAGAGAGAAAGAGAGAGAAAACAACATTAAAACTGTGTTGCAGAGTCTGGGGTTGAGTTTTTTTCTTGAAAAGTCAGACGTAGATTTACAAGCTCCTTGCGTCACTTGACTTTACCCATGTTAAAAGTGACTCAAAAGTGGCGTAATAAGGTTGTGGATCTGTTTGTCAGACTGTTGTAACCAATCTGTTGTCACTGCTCGGAGGTAATTATAGATTTTACAGAGAAGCTGCTGTACACTACGCACTCTCTCCTTTCACAAATAAAGGTAACACTACAGTTTTACGAGTGCAGTGTACCTGGTACATTTCACTTGTTATAGTGCCGCATTCAAGTGGTGTCTATATGGAAGTGTCTACTGCGTTACTGACGCAAAAGTGGCATAACGGGATTGTAAATATGGCTATGCTGACTTATTTCTAATGCATTGCTATGTAGGCTTTGTAGATCTACGATTCAGAAAAGGGGGTGGTGATGAACAGAGTGTCTGAATTAGGCAGACCACTCTTACCCAGTCCAAAGATCAGGGCTTGATCCATCACCGTTATTTATCTCACTGCCCCATCCCAGCTCAGAACCTGGCTATATGCAAATTAGTCTGTCCCTGGCCCAGTGCATCATGGGAACAGGGCAGACCAAACTACCAAGCCAATTCTTCACCAGAAAGGAGACAAGCTACCGGGGACCGGTTTCTGGCATTTCAGCCTCTTCGGCCCGGCTTGCTTGAATCCTGATGGAGCAGTGAGAAAGGGACTCATGTCTGAGTATACCCTGCCACACCTATAGTGGCCAAAAACGATTCAGAAAATGGGGTGGTGATGAACAGAGTGTCTGAATTAAGCAGACCACTCTTACCCAGTCCAAAGATCAGGGCTTGATCCATCACCGTTATTTATCTCACTGCCCCATCCCAGCTCAGAACCTGGCTATATGCAAATTAGTCTGTCCCTGGCCCAGTGCATCATGGGAACAGGGCAGACCAAACTACCAAGCCAATTCTTCACCAGAAAGGAGACAAGCTACCGGGGACCGGTTTCTGGCATTTCAGCCTCTTCGGCCCGGCTTGCTTGTAGATCTAGGCCTCTGTGCTTACCGTTGTACAAACACTGCGGCCAAACACTTCAGCCAGTTGAATTCACAACTTCTTTTCACCAATTCTTCTACACGTCCAAGCAGACAGCAGTGTCTATAAGTTTAAGAGAGAAAGAGAAATGATGTCACAGAGAGTGAGAGAGAGAAAGAGAGAGAAAACTGTAGTGTAGCTCCTATTTTCCCAATAGGCTCTGCGCATTGGAATAGTACCTACAGCAGTAAAGGCCTAGGCCAGACGTTAACTAGGTCTACTACTGTCGATACTAGACTTAATTTTTGGGTTTGCCAGCTAAGCTCAGAGTTCGCTAGAAACTTTCTCGAATGTTCAAGGAAGGAATTAACTCCCCTGATTAGACAAGAAGGGATTTAGTTTCTGACAACCATAGAACATGACAACTTTGCTCTCCCCTAATCAAGAGTCAATCTCAAGAGTCGTGTGAGCACAAGGCAATTATTTTACTCAGTCAGTACGTGCATTCTTAGTCTCATCAGAATGTAGAGAAAAGGAAGAGACGGGCGTGTTCAATAAAAGATGTTATTTATTGATCAGTCTCTTTTCTCGTACAAGAGAAATGGATCGATATTATTGTAATACTTATAGTTAAGTAAAGTGCATACATTAAAAGCAATAGTATAAAATAATACTGTAAAAACATTGATATGGTTTCTGAGCCATATGATGTTTAAAATGATTAAAATATATTTACATACACATATACATTTGACTAAACGTACTCAACTGGTGTTTCTAAATACGCCTACCCCGTGTACCTGACCTAAGTCTAATGCGTGGGCGGGAATAGAAAGTTACAGTTTAAGTTAAGTTTGTTTTTGCCAAGTGAATAACTAAAGAATTCTCTGTGAGGGGTTATTCAGTTCTGTACCTGGAATTTAGGATGGATGAGGAATGGTATCTCTTTCTCTGCTCTCGATATTCCAGGCTGCCTGCGAGGGCTGCCCAGAAGCGCCGGTGCTGGGTCTCTCGGCTTGAGATAGCAGCGCGTCTCTCAGCGCGTCAGGAAGGCGGGGCTGCTGCCAGCGGGGTCTGCTTCTGCTCTCGGCTTCGGCAAGTATGGCTGCTCCGTCTTGTCACCACGCGTGTGTTTGCATAGGGCAAGGTCGGCAATATTTATACCTTAAAGGTGCCGAGATTGACGTAAGGATGGACATAGGTACGTCAATAAAGATGTCATACGACTTGCTCGTTAGCACATTCTTTACTAAAGTTCTCTGTGAAATCAAAACAATGGCCGCACGGATTGTCCAGGTTGTCATAGGTTTGATTTGTTATGAGAACGTCGTATGCCTTATCAGGGGCTGGAGGAATGTTGCTTGTCTAATTAGATCTCAAGCGTTATGACCTAATCAGATAACACGTTCCTGTGCCGTAGTGTGACTGCGTCAGATAACGGTATCTGCATCATGGGGGTTTTCTTGCCTCATGGGCTGACTGTTAGTTAACTTGATAGTTAGTTTAACCAGAATAGGGTCAGAAATAGGGGGACTGATTCTGAACCTATAGAAATACACGACACCCACTCCACGCTAACTATGGTCATATCTACTAATCTATGCATAGTATAACATAGTACAACATACTATAGAGTATAGTGTATACCTTACCACCCCAAAATACATAAATGCATTTCGAAATTTTCAAATATACTGAAAAATTGCAGTCATATATATTGTATGCACTTAAGCTATGAATTAAATGCAAAAGTAAACACGCATTGTTATGCATTATTGCTTATTGGTATATGAGAAATACACATGAAATGGCTCTTAATATTGCTATACAGAAAGGAAGTTCGAGACCATTTCATCACATAATAAAATATTTGTGAACATCCCAGCGGGCAGCTAAAGTCTATAAAGTATCTAAAAATAGAAATTTTAGTTCTCTAGGAATAGTTTCTTACTTTAAGCAGAAGATCAGTGTCCCGGGAAAAAATATGTAGACATATATTTTAAGGGGCTTGCTGAAAAAAATTGCTGTCCGTGAACTGGAGTGAAAATTGTTCATGTGACTTTATTTTTAAAGTTGAAGGCCGAATTCAGGGAACGCCGTGTGCGAGTTTACTCAAAAGTCTCTATTTCTGTTCCGGAGAGAACATCATATCATTCAGGCTTTCGAAAAAACTGTCAACAGCTTCATGGGAAAGTTCCACTAAGTCGGAAATAGGGGTAACCATGCATTCGTGCGCATGATTGTCTCCATTGACATTCTGATTTGCATTGCTGACAGAAGGTCGTACCTGTTCGATGTTGCTTTCATCTTGAACTTCACTACTCTTCAATCGTAGTGGTGAAGATTCCAGGAATGCCGTCATCAGGATTGGCAGCCTTTGAGGGCAGCACAAAGCGTGAACCTTGGTAGGAACCAACAGTGTATCTGCATCCACTGGCGCATCCGATTGTAGCGTCAGACAGGTGTCTAACACGCATTCTTCTCCGCATAGCAGACACCTTAGTACAGGTAAAACACACCTTTGCCACATTGGTCGAAATGATAGAAACCAAGTCATGTTTAGGTCTCTAAGCCGGGAGAGTCCCAGGATTTTTGATATCCGGTCCCGGTATCCAATGGCTAGGATCGTATCTTCCATTGTCGCGAGAGTTTGATCTGTGACATGGGTTGCCATAACGAAAAATAAGGACTAGGAATAGGATTCCTGCAATTAGTCCCAGGATCAGGGGAAGTCCGCCAAAAATCGAATGGACGAAATCTGGAAAAATACCCAGTATGGCTTTGAATGGTGTTAATGCCATCGAAAATACTGTCTTAAATACCTTTGAGACCCCAGTGGTATCAGAAATATTTAAGATTTCGCTTAGGATTTCCGCGAAATGTACGGGGGAATTAGTTGATAATAATGTATGTATCTCTGCAGTCGTCCTTGCGACTTGTAGATCATACGTTTCTTTTGATGACGTGAGCCTTGTAGGCGTCTGAAGAAGCACTGTTTTCATTCTGCTTAAAGTGTCTATTCGAATAGAAGTAATTTTCAAACTGGGCCATGCCCTTGCCTCCCTGTCTGGAAAGGAGCTGGGGAATAAAGAACGTCCACAGCACTTGACCTTCGCCGTTGTAGTGACTAGATAAGGAGTCCCGGGCATAAGACTACAACATCTGCGGTCTACAATAAGAATGTAACTCCCATTATAGAGTCTTTGAAAGAATGGTTCTATTTCAGTTGCAGGTGCGCCTTGCTGGTGACATGAAAGGTTGTATGAATTCCCTTCACAGGCTCCGTGCAAACTAATACCGTTACACAGAAGCGTGCCGCTTAGTGACATAGCACAATTGTTGCCACTAAGAAACACTTTCTGTCCTTTATTACTGACACATGCATGTGAATAGGGCAGGTTCCAAGTTGTTTTAAGGTACCCCTTTCCCAATTTCTCGTACATGCCAGCCTGTATATATTTTTGGCAGTATTGAAACCTGAAGGTTGAGATTGGAATATTTATGATTCCGTGTATTATCCATTCACTGACAGGTCGTTCTGACATTGTCATTGGTAATCTTTCTAGTTTTTCAATGCTCAAGATTGTATAATCAGCACCCTTTTGCGCCATACCGATTTGTCTATCAGTAAGGTTAAAGATTTGGAATAGTGACGTTGTGTTGATTAAACGCCAAGGCACATAGCCTGAACGCAGATTTTGTAACGTCCAGCCAAGCTGTACAATGGAACGCAATTGTGACTGACCATGTTGTAATAACAGTAAGTCTTGCGATAATATATCGATTGCTGAAGACACAATGCTGTCCAATGAAAAAATTCTGGAGGACAGAGTCATTAACCCATTGTCCACTACAGAAAGTGATTTTTCCAAATTAATACGGTCAATTTCCCGTATTCTTTCTGCTGTCTCAATTTGAGTAACCTTCCAGGCCTCATTGTATGCTGCATATACAGAGGCTGCTATGAAACGCTTTTGACGCTGTTTGCGTGGTCCCAGTATGAAATCACGCAAGTCAGCACCATCAGTAAGTAAAGTTAGGTGTTGCTTAATTTCAGGCAGTGTGGAAGTCTGTAGCCATTGAAGGCATAATTTGCCCACACTGTAGGTTGTTATTATCCCTGGGTGATGTCTTTGGGGATATCTAGGGTCTGGCCTGGTCATTTTGAAACCCTGTGTTTTATTCAGGAATCTATCTTGACAGTAATTTGTATCTGTGGGCCAGATCAACCATTGTTTCCAATCAGGATGTGTTCTGTTTTGGTTTATTATATGGTTTACGTCTATCTCTTCATCTGTATCAGAGCTATTGCTAAACATTGTTGGCTTCGGAATAGACGGTTTAATTAAATCTTTGATTTTGGCTAAGCCAAGACAGGTGGTTTGTTGAACAGTGTCATTTAAAAATATCATTTGTTCTGGGATCATGCTGGCTCTAAACAAAGCTTCTATACCCTGTACTTGCCATTCTTTTGTACCCCAAACACTTTTCAAATCAACATTTTTGTCCCAATAATCAAATCCAAATGTATTCATTTTTTCGAAGAAAGAATCTGAATATATCAATTTTGTGTTGGTTATCATGGTTTTCATCCCTGTCTTGTTTGACAATTTAAAATAAAATGTTTCAGCATTACTTATGTTAAAACCTGAAAAATATGAATATTTGTCATACACGGTTCTAGAGCTCCCTTTTGGAGGTGTAGCACAATGTTCCCATTGATTATAATTTAAAACATTTCTAGGTTGTGCAGATTTATGTAAAAAATGGTTACCATAATGGTTATAGCAATACATACTATCATAATTTGTAGAACCTTGCAAATAATCATGTTTTGTAAATTTAGCAGACATTACTAAGTCCGACATCATATTGTTGATGCTTTCGAAGTCCCAATCATCAGCAAATGAGTTTGGTTTTGCAAAATCACTCAAGGAGATCTTGATTTGGTGTGGATATTTCAGGATCTCGACCGGACCATAAATTTCATAGTCAGTGTTGTCCCAGGCTACCCCACCAGGTATCGGATTGGCTGTGAAGTTGGCTGAAGAAAGTTCTGAAGAAAGTTCTCTTTTCTCGACGTGTGAAGATGTGTGTGGTTTGAGGACCAAGTTGATGTTCTGACTTGCTGTGTCCATTTTAGCATATTTTCCCTCAATGAAGCGTCCCAAAGTAAATACCATGATGAGCCAAAGTATGAGGATAAATGCACCAAAACCCACCCAAAATTCAATCCATGGAGAAACCAGATATGTTTCTTTCAGATGTTTCAAAAGTTCCTTAGCTTTGTCTTTAAAGGATTTTGATGATGGCTGTGTCTTTGATTCACTGAAGCCTTCAGAGGAATCATCGAAGTTGATGAAGTACCCGGATGCAGTTCTGTCAATTGTTCCAATTGCTTCAGGATTTTTGTTTCTTGCATTGTCACTTGGTACTTCATTGTAGATTGGTGTGTCTCTGCTAAATGTTTTTATTTGGGTTTTCAGAGGTCTTAGTTCTATTGCATTGTTGCATAGTCCTTGTTGTTCTTCTGTAGGCGTTTCGAATGTGATGAGCCTCTTTGTTAGGACCTCTGTACTGGTAGCAAACCTTGGTGTTCTGCTACTTATTGGGAGTCCACTTGGCCTACTGTTTGTTATCGGCCACATGTTGTGGTTTTACCAGGTCGATGGATACAACTCTGTTCTCCTTTTTTCCAGCAAGTGGCGGTAGTACAACTGATCTTGTCCCGTTGACAGACAAGACAGGAACTGCTTTTCTATAAGAAGGCCCAAATTCCTTCTTTACCGCGATCTTCTCCCTGACTAGATCCCCGACTTTTGGAATCCAGACAGGTCTTGCTGGGACAGGTGGTGATTCTTCAGTGGTTGTTGGCTGTTGTTTCAACTGTATGTTGCTCAGGTCTTTTCTTGTTTTGTTTAAGTCCTGCAAAATAGCCAAACGGTCTTTGACATCAAAGGTTTTTTCTATTACCACTGAAGTCTGACTATCAAGGTCAGAGATCAACATCCTAGTTCCGAATAATAATTCGTACGGACTGAATCCCTTCAGAGAATTTCTTGGCAAGTTATTTAGACTACGTTGGACACTTATTAGATGTTTGACCCACCCAGCTCCCGAACCTAATACCTTTGCCGTTATAGATTGCTTTATGTCACGGTTTTTTCTTTCAACAATTCCGTTCCCCTCAGGGTGAAATGGACAAGAGTACCGCAATTGCACGCCCATGCTGACCATGGCCTCCTTATAAGCCCTAGAGCTAAAAGCAGGACCATTGTCCGAATGCAGCATGCCAATTGCGTATGTGCCGATAAAGACTCGCAAATCTTTTATAACAGTTCTGGCGTCAGCCGTTCGCTGGGGCCACATCCATATGAATCTCGTGCATGAATCCACTGCGACCAAGATATATTTATAGTTACCATCCCTTTGTAAGGGACCGCAGTGGTCTAGATAAACACAGGCTAATGGTTTATCCGAGATTAGAAGGGGCGTCTGTGCTGGACGTCTCACCGTTGATACTTTCATTTTTTGACATATTTCACATGCTAGAACATAGTTCCTTGTTTGTCTTCTCATTTGTGGCCACCAGTATCTCTGTTTTAATAATGATACTGTGGCTGAGACGCCAGCATGAATAGAAGCAAGACCTTCGTGTGCCGCTATTATTAGTCCTAACCTATGTTCCATGTTTAGAATTGCCCTATCCCCCACTCCAGGGATTCGAGCAAAGGGAACATTGTTTGCATCAGTTATGTATGAGTATTTTACTGGAAAGCCTTTAGGGAGTGGTTCTATCGAATCCTTTTCTGAAGCGCTGACAGCTTGTAATATTTCGCTGTCTATTTTTGTTTTTGATCGGGTGACGGCAGCTTTGGAAGCCGTTTGCACAGCTGCCTTCGCGGCCTCATCGGCCAATGAATTCCCTGCAACGTGAACGCCATCACGTTGATGACTCAGTGTATGTATCACGTGAGTCTTTGGTAGTTCTTTTTGTAAAAGAGCTACTTGTTCCCAGAGCATTTTATGCTTGATTGTGCCACCTTTCGCATCCTTGAAACCGTTCTGAAGCCAGATCTGCAAGTATTCATTATAAGACTGAACGCAATAATACGAATCGCACACTATGAGTGTGGGGAATTCTCGATCGGTATTTTCAAGCGCCATCTTGAATGCTAGTAGTTCAGCTCGCTGAGCTGTACAATCTCCTAGGGATTGTGTTTTAGTGAGGGTTGGTTTAAATTTCCCTTCGTGCCAACGACCTTTAACAATCGCGCACGCAGCACTGTAAGCTTGTTTACCCCCTACTGCGGGTTGTGCTGATCCGTCTGTATATATTATACAGCCGTAGTGATCTAGAGGCAGAATTTCGGTTGGCGGAGGACATTCAAATTCATATTGGAGAAATTCTTGTGTTTTTAAATAAGGATCAAATTCGTACACCACGTCTGTTGCAGCAAGAGAGTTAGCCCATTGTATCCATCTCGGATGGAGTGCTTTAGCATTTGGAATGCTTGCCTTTGTTACCGCCTCTAAGGCTGGTATTGGTGTCACGATTACTATTCGTTTACCTTGTGCCAGGGCTCGTTCTTTTGCTATAGCTGTCTGTGTTGCTGTAAGAATTTTTTCCGTTGGGCTAAATTTCATTTCAGCCTTAGTGTACAAGTGTGAATTGAATGCAATTGGTACCTTTTCTCCCTCATTAGAGGTCAGGTACGTGAATCCGCATCTCCCTGGGATTACTCGGATCACAAGGTTGCGTGTGTTATCACGTGTTTCTAATTTTGTTTTAATTAGCATGTCTGTTTGTAAGGATCTCAAAATTTCTGTGTGTGTTTGAGTCCAATTGGATCTTTTAAAGTCTGGTTTAATTAGATCATAAAGGGGTTTGACCCTTTCTGCGTAATTTGCAATGTATGTTCTTCCGAAATTTAGGAAGCCTAGAATTGACTGTAGGTTTTTTAGTGTTTTAGGGGCTTGGATTACGGCACATTTCTCTAGGAAATTGTCTGCCAGGCTTTTGCCTTCACTTGATAACTCATATCCTAAGAATAGGACTGTCAGATGGGCAATTCTGGACTTTTTGAAGTTGAATTTGTAACCCTCTGCAGCGAACCCAAGTATTATGGTGTTCACTCTTTTCAAGTGAGTCTCCAAGTCATCATCTGTTAAGTAAATGTCATCGACATAGGATAATGCTTCATCATCATATAGTTGTAGTAATTCTGTTACTCTCGTTGAGAATACCCCCGGGCTGTTCTTGTACCCCTGGGCTAACCGACAGAATTGTTTTTGAGTGCCATTTACTGAGAATGCAGTTAAATATCTGCTCTCTGGTGCTATGTTTTGACAAAAGAATCCATTGGAGATGTCCAAGGTTGTTTTGTATTTTTTGCGCACTATGTTATTCATTAGTGCAGCACTGTGTGAGTTTTGCACTGCAAAAGTTTTGCAACATGTGTTAAGGTGTCGGTAATCCAAAACTAGACGATATGAATTGTCTGGTTTGGAGACCGGAAACAAAGGATTGTTCATTTGTGAGGTGCAAGTTTCAATCACCCCCTGGTATTCTAGCTGATCTAGTATTTCATTTACTTGTTTTTTAGCTTCTTGCTTAATTGGATACTGCCTTTGTGCAGTAGGTTGTGATTTTAACTGGATTTTGTGAGGAGGAGAATCCTCATCCCATCCTACATGATTTTTATATAAAGCAGGTGCTAAGGCCACTGCCCACTTTCTAGCAATTGTGTATTTTTTATGAATCGGGATTTGATTCGAGAAGGCAGGCATAATTACTTCTTCGCCATGAGGGCACTCCCTGACAAACTCTGGTGGCCAGTCTTTTTCAGCTAGAAGGATGTCATAACCCTTTGAGAGGTTATCCCAAAATAGTCCCCTAATTTTCCTAGTCTTATCTCCCTCTATACGTAATGTTATTTCGTATATCTTGTGGGGCTTGCTAACTCTGGTGTCAGCAGTTTCCACTTGAATGTATTCATTCGTGTCCACTGTCTCCAGATGATTCATAAGGACTTTGCGAGCTATGCTCACCTCTGCTGCGCTGTCTAGCATTGTCTGAGCCCATTCTCCGTTTTTCAGTTGTGTCCTCAGTATTCTCGGCATTTTTAACTACCTTGATACTGGCTACCTTCTTTTTTGGAAATTGTAATTTCTTTTTTTGTTGAGCAGGTTCCTTGTCTTTGGACTTGGCGTGCTCTTCTGATCGTCCTCTTCTTTCCGATTTCTGCGAGGAATTCTGAAAAGATTGAGAGGGACGTGTATCAATGTCTTGATATCTATCAGGTTTTTTAATATTATCCCTATTTCTAAGGTTATATCTATTCCCAGAGGGGTCACTCTGCGGTGACCTCTGTCTTTGGTTTGGAGATTTCTCTCTTCGCCTGGGAGACCTTCCTCTGGACTGGAATTTCTTTTCTTTAGGATTGGATTGTTTATTTCCATCCCAGTTCTTTTTTGGTGAATTATTATTATTAAAAAATATTTTTTCTGGACTTGTAGTCAGTTGCGGTTTTACTGGTATTCCACCTAGACTATCTCTGCCTAGTTCTTCATAGGATTTTTCTATGATTCTGGCAATTTCAGCTGGTTGGTCTGCTATATCTGTCTCTTTTAACCTCTGGCGGATGGCCACGTTTGCTGCTTCACCTTTTATGTTGGCTAATAATATAGCCGAGACCTGCTTGAAGTCTTTTAGTAATTTCATACCAAGAGTTAAAGCAGGTTCTGGACCGTATTCATCTTGAATTTGTTTTAGCACATCTGGTATTACCGAAATGGATGGAACACCGTGCGTTTTTGTGTAGATGGAAGTAAAGACTGTACCCCAAGTGTCACAGTCCTCAATGTGTGGTGCGATTCCCATTGGGAGACATATAGTCAGAATCCTGTGTTTTTCTAATGGGGTGGTGTCAGGAAACACCGCCTCTATTTGGGTAATTTTCTGTGCCAAACAGAATGGTATCTGTTCCCGTTTAGCTGGAACTTTACCTAGGCAGGATTGGATGTTCTGTGGTGTAATTTTATTTGTGTTCCCCTGGTGAGGGGTCAGCTGTGGAAGTTTAATCGCTGGCTGAATTGTTGAAGTCCGCATTACATACTGAACTAATTGTCTATGAATTTTTAGTAGTTGTTTTAGCTGTATTAACAGCTCTGCTGTAGACATTCCTTCGATGTCTGGATGTGGTGTGTATCCGGCCAAGACCGGCCACGTTGCTCCTGGTCTACCTAAAGGACCGAGCCTTGTAATGTGATTATTATGTTTTAGGGCGCCATCAAATAAGAGCAAATGCTCTTGGAATTTGAGTGGTACTTCCACCTCCTCGAAAGGAGTGTACTCATTAGGAGGTTCCTCTACTTTGTAATAGTGGAAGTACTTTGTTACAGCATTTGCTGCTGGAAAATGTATCCATGAATAGTATACCTCTGTCTGCCGATATTCGTGTGCCTCGATTACGAATATGACTGTGCCACCTCTAGGTGTCAGTCCATTTTAGAGTTATAGATCTCCTTTTGATGACCGGAATGAGTATTATTTCCGCGTCTGCTGCTTGCATGGTAGCATCAGCATCTGCGAGTTCAGTTGCTAATCTAACTGCCTCTCTTTCTTCATCACTGTCTCCCATTTTACAGACAGGATGGTATTATGTCTATTTGCAGATCAGGTTTCTTTATGGAACCAGAGATTAGATGCACAATATTTTGGAACTGTTTTTATCCTTCAACGTTGACTTGACCAAGAACCATACATAGGAGTTCCCTCCTGCGAGGTTTTGGAGGATATAACCTTTCACCCACTCCAGACGTCTTTGGAGTATTTGGGAAAAGGGGTCTGAGTGAGAAAGCACGACTGAGTTACTCTAAATGTCTTACGTTAGTTTTATCGCCCTTTCCAAACGCGTTGGGCGCCATGTAGTGTAGCTCCTATTTTCCCAATAGGCTCTGCGCATTGGAATAGTACCTACAGCAGTAAAGGCCTAGGCCAGACGTTAACTAGGTCTACTACTGTCGATACTAGACTTAATTTTTGGGTTTGCCAGCTAAGCTCAGAGTTCGCTAGAAACTTTCTCGAATGTTCAAGGAAGGAATTAACTCCCCTGATTAGACAAGAAGGGATTTAGTTTCTGACAACCATAGAACATGACAACTTTGCTCTCCCCTAATCAAGAGTCAATCTCAAGAGTCGTGTGAGCACAAGGCAATTATTTTACTCAGTCAGTACGTGCATTCTTAGTCTCATCAGAATGTAGAGAAAAGGAAGAGACGGGCGTGTTCAATAAAAGATGTTATTTATTGATCAGTCTCTTTTCTCGTACAAGAGAAATGGATCGATATTATTGTAATACTTATAGTTAAGTAAAGTGCATACATTAAAAGCAATAGTATAAAATAATACTGTAAAAACATTGATATGGTTTCTGAGCCATATGATGTTTAAAATGATTAAAATATATTTACATACACATATACATTTGACTAAACGTACTCAACTGGTGTTTCTAAATACGCCTACCCCGTGTACCTGACCTAAGTCTAATGCGTGGGCGGGAATAGAAAGTTACAGTTTAAGTTAAGTTTGTTTTTGCCAAGTGAATAACTAAAGAATTCTCTGTGAGGGGTTATTCAGTTCTGTACCTGGAATTTAGGATGGATGAGGAATGGTATCTCTTTCTCTGCTCTCGATATTCCAGGCTGCCTGCGAGGGCTGCCCAGAAGCGCCGGTGCTGGGTCTCTCGGCTTGAGATAGCAGCGCGTCTCTCAGCGCGTCAGGAAGGCGGGGCTGCTGCCAGCGGGGTCTGCTTCTGCTCTCGGCTTCGGCAAGTATGGCTGCTCCGTCTTGTCACCACGCGTGTGTTTGCATAGGGCAAGGTCGGCAATATTTATACCTTAAAGGTGCCGAGATTGACGTAAGGATGGACATAGGTACGTCAATAAAGATGTCATACGACTTGCTCGTTAGCACATTCTTTACTAAAGTTCTCTGTGAAATCAAAACAATGGCCGCACGGATTGTCCAGGTTGTCATAGGTTTGATTTGTTATGAGAACGTCGTATGCCTTATCAGGGGCTGGAGGAATGTCGCTTGTCTAATTAGATCTCAAGCGTTATGACCTAATCAGATAACACGTTCCTGTGCCGTAGTGTGACTGCGTCAGATAACGGTATCTGCATCATGGGGGTTTTCTTGCCTCATGGGCTGACTGTTAGTTAACTTGATAGTTAGTTTAACCAGAATAGGGTCAGGAATAGGGGGACTGATTCAGAACCTATAGAAATACACGACAAAACAACATTAAAACTGTGTCGCAGAGTCTGGAGTTGAGATTTTTTCTTGAAAAGTCAGAAGTAGATTTACAAGCTCCTTGCGTCACTTTACCCATGTTAAAAGTGACTCAAAAGTGGCATAATAAGGTTGTGGATCTGTTTGTCAGACTGTTGTAACCTATCTGTTGTCACTGCTCAGAGGTAATTGTAGATTTTACAGAGAAGCTGCTGTACACTACGCACTTTGGGCCATATTATCAAGCCTGGGCGATAAAATTAGGCTGAATAAAGGGTCTGCATTTTGAATTTGAATTAATTTTAAAATAATTCATAACTCCAGCCAAGAAAGGCAGTAAGGGGGTCATTATGATTGCGGAATTCCCGCATCCTCCGGGCCGGCGGAAGCCACCGCCGGCCCGGAGGACGCGGGAAAACCGCAGCGGAGCCTCCACAGACCCACCGCCAAATTAGGATGGCTGGTGGGTCTGATAATCTCTCCGCAGCTTTTCCGCCGCGTTCGGAAGGCGACCGCGGCGGAAAAGCACTAACATGTCTGGCGGTGTCTATCAGACACCGCCAGGCATATTAGGATGTCTGCAATTCTATGCTTTTCCACGGTGGCTTTTCCGCCGTGAAAAAACATACGGACCTTCACTTCGGGGGCCCGTTGCGGGCCCCCTGGGTGAAGGGGTGGTGGGGGGTGCACATGGGGGGTACCTATGGTACCCCCCTGCATTTGCGTGCACAATGCAGCAGGCACCGCGCGGTGCCTGCCGCTTTGTGCACGCAAATGCTGTGCATGCATTTTTTACATTGGGGCGGGTGCAGCTTGAAGCTGCACCCGCCGCAATGTTAGAGATAGAGGATGTGACCGCCACCCTGGCGGTCACATCCTAATCAGATCGGAAGGAACGCCGCAGCCCATGCGGACGTTCCCTCCTCCTCAGGGGTCGCGGACGGACTCAAGTCCGTCCGCGATCCTAATCGACCCCTAAGTGTGCAAATTTCCCACTGCCTTTGGATGGGGTAGTTTTTAAAACAAAAAAGTTTGATAAATGTCTAATAACTAATGCTAAGGACAGTGGCGCTTCTGTTTGTTGTTTTTGATTAGGTTGATAGTCTGTTTCGTGTAACACAAAAGTTATTCGCAATAAATGCATAGAAATTTAAGTTTACCAAATTGAAGATCAATATGTGAGTATGGACTGTTTGATGAAGATGCTGTTGCAGTAGTTGATGTGCTTGATGCAGCAGCAAGTGGGTTGTTCTGCAATCTCTTTGTTGCAGTGAAGCAAAGTTGTTGGGGTGCAAGTTGTTTAAATGTTGCACTATATTTGCTGTGCCAAAGAAGGATTTTTTTTAATTGATCACACCTTGAAAGAGTTGTTTGGTAAATTTAACAGGTTACTAATGGTTGGTGTGTTTCAGTTAGTATGTGTCTGGACTTTGCTGGAATCTTTAAGGGACACATTAGAGCTTTCATAATACAGAAACACTTTGTACTTAGTGACGTCCAATTCTAAGTTGTGAAGAACGGTTGAATTCTACATCCGCCTTTAGAATTAGTGGGAGGGTAGCATTTTAAAGTGTTTGACAGGTTACACTACATGTGTGCATGCAGCTAAAGAAAACTTAGCATTGTTATGCATGGGCATCCTTTCACAGAAAACGTAGCATTTAGGATTGTAAAAGCTTGACATAGGAGTGACTGATGAGTTTATATATGTCAGTGACAAAAGAAAAACAAGTATGATTGTTTTACATTACAGATATACAGACCTGAAAGACTATGCATGTGAATCCATGAAATCGTTTTTGAAGGTATGGAGGAAAGCAGTGAAAGGGTGTTTAGAAGCAACACTGTCCAGCATAAAAAGTGCATAAGTATGTTTTTAAGTAACATATGATCACATGCAAGATATCTAATTAGATATTTGCACACTCCTGCAGTCTAGTCTTGTGTCCAAATGATCTTAAAAAGTAAGGTTGAGACACACTTTTTTTTCACCTGTTACGATTTGCTCAATCCTTTTAGAGTTGGACCAGAGTTCCTCTAACATTCCTACTTAATTTTCTTTTTGAAATTTAGCAATTATGTTGTTTACCTGTTGAAATATATATTTAAATCTTCCTCTTTGAAGGTCAAGAAGCAACACCGCTCCTCTACACAATATTGTTCAATGGTAGTCTAAAAAGTAGTGGTAATTCCACTGTCACCAAGGTAGATATCTGACAATAGAATTAATTATATTTCTACACCACTATTTCATAGTCCTAATGCAGCCTTATAGCCCGCCGGAGAGGGCTATACCGGCTATTAAAGACCCTCTCCAGCGTTAAAGGCCCCGAGCCGAAGGGAAGGGCTTTTAACATGGGAGAGGGACTTTAATAGCCTGTATAGCCCAGCTACGAAGGGCTATAAGGCTATTAGAACATTCTGCCACTAGAGGGTAGAATGCTCTAACAAAAAAGAACAAAGCCTTATGGGAACGTGAGGGGATTGGAATCCCCTCGGGGTCCTTGAAGCCTTTGTTCACAGCCAGAGCTGTGAACAAAGAAACATTGGAATGTTGGAGCTCCAGGCTTATACCAGCCGTTATAAGCCCGGAGTACTCCATTGTTTTCAATGGAGCTCCCAGCATTCCAATGTTCTAATAGCCGGTATAGCCCTCTACGGCGGGCTATAAGGCTATAATAAAGATAAGGAACATTTTTTGTAGGGAAAAGTTATCTTCTATTTAATAAAAACTCTTGATAGGTCTAAATTTTGTTACTCCGAGAATCATGAGCGATTGTCTTTGTTAAAGGTTTGGAATTGTATAGAAAATATTATAGAAATATGATTTTTAGTATGGAGAGTTTACATTTTACGGTACAGATGTCTACATTAGATACATTAAAAAATTATTTAAAAAGATTACCCTTTAAATTATTTGATATAAAAATGTAGATAGTTTAAACTATTACAACCAGTTATATTTTCCTAGAATAACTTTAAAAACGGACTAATAAATGTTGAAAAACTTGCACTTACCAGAAGTATCCAATGACAGGCAGTATTTGTCGGACTAAGAAGAATGTCCATTTTCTCAAACGGTACCGGTAGAGTTAAAATGCAATCATTAATAGCTTTACATTACAACCCAATTACATTCATTTAGACTTATAAGTATTCGAAAAAGTGAATATTAATGAATATATTTTCAAAATAAACAATCTTCCATTGAAAAAGTTTTAAAAACATCTTACATTTGTCATAGTCTTCTAAATGTTACTCGATTCTACTCTTAAACATTAATTCAAATAGAGGTCTGAGAGGGCCATATGACGCAGCAATAACTATTACAACCATGTATGCATCATTTTAAAGAATACAGGCTTGGAAGTGTCACGTGACGCAGTAATAAATATTAAAACTAATGGGAGAATTAGGAGGGGGCAAATACGATGAACCAGAAAGCATATGTTCCACAAAAATAAAGCAAAAAAGAGCTGGGAGGGCCACGCGATGGATTAAAAAAAATAATACTATTATGAACACACAATTTATATGAATACAGGCTAAAGCACGTGACAGTTCAAAAATACGAAAGCAAAATTTTTGCACGGAGAATTTTTAAAAATAGAGGTCTGGAGGACCTCGTTGACGTAAATTGACAACAATTAGGTTAGCATTCGCTGAAGCTAATGCACCTTTCAATGTTATGTTGCCCGTTTTCAGAGGCCATTTTGTATTACTATCAACCGTTTTGTATGCCTTCCATTGCCTCTTGCTCGCCATGTGCTTAGTCCTACCTCTCTGATTACTTGCTCAAGTATTCTGCTTAGCAACAAGTTATTTTTAGCTTTCTATCAAATATGCGCATGCTCTATCGAGCCACATCTGTTTCTGATAAACCATTGTTGAGATGTGTTTACTCCAAACTGATTAAATTGTCAGCTCCTTCCACTTTTTGAATGTGCTTCGAAAATACCCTTATATGAACATGAATTTGTCTTCTGTTTGTGCCGCCTATTTTCCGAAACCCCTGTGTGGGTATAAAAGGACAATGTGCCTTCCTACCTGAGGGTGACTCTGGACTCTAAACTCAGCTGGAGAAACCACATAGAAAAGACCTGCCAGAAAGCAGCAGCCAAACTGGCTGCATTATACCCACTCCTGAAGACTAAGTTGATGCCCATGCAGAGCAAGGTGCGAGCAATCACCGCAATAATTTGACCAAGTATGACATACGCTTCACCAGTTTGGAGTGGTGCCGCTCGCAGCTTCGGAAAGACCTACAGAGACTACAGAGCAAGGCCCTACGGATTGCAGCAGGTGCTCCTATGATCACACGAACAGCAGACCTCCATAGAGACCTAGGCATTGACATGTTGGACGACCATTTCCTCAAACTCAACAGGGCATTCAACAAAGGATTGGATCAATAAGACAACCCACTGATCAGGGAACTCGCAGACATCTCTACAAACCCATTTGACCGCTACCCGCGGCCCATCGAAGCGCTAACCTTGTGAAACTGAAACAGCAACGCAGCATCCAAAAGCTCATCAGTGCCTGAAGGCAAACGCCCGGCAGGTACGCAAAACTCATCACTGCCTGATGGCATAATCGCCTCGGCAGGCAACCAAAACCCTTTCTCTGTCTGACGGCATAATCGCCTCGGCAGGCAGGCACCCAAAACTGAACACTATCAGTAGGCACTAGATAGACGAAGACGAGACTCTTTGAGGAAACATGCTGACAACTCTGCAAACTCAATTGACCGCTACCCGCGGCCTATCACTGAGCTGACCCTGTGATACAACCTCAACTGTAACAAAGCGTCACACATCAATAAGACAGCCTAAACAGCGACTAAAACATTCAAAATGAATGTGGAGTAATGAGGTTACTGCCTCGGTATCCAAAAACTCACCACTGTCAGAAGGAATCTGACAGACGAAAACAAGACGGTAGACGTTCAGTGTGTTACTTCATGCATTGCCGAAGGGTATTGTTTGAATGTAGTTCCACCCCATGGGGTCTTAAGAAACTTTGTCTTTTCTATTCCAGTTTCCGTGCCAACTTCTGTTTTAAGATTCACAGGTTTTAGCGGCATGACTAGGCCTTGCTGAAAGTGGATACAACATTGTGACGCAGAAAGAAACATTTATACTATGTGCATACAATTTAAAACCACTGAGGGGTAGGAAAGCCATATGATGGAGAAAAAAATAGCATCACGCATATACAATTTACAGCGGAGGCTGATGTTTTGATGGCTTCTCTTACCTTTGTTTCTGTCGTGTTTTGTCGTGTCTTGAAAGGCTGCGGTTTTGCTGAGTCTGGGGTGTTTTGGGTGCGGTCGCCTCCGACTCCGCGCCTATGGTATTGTGGCTGGGCGGCAGCAGCAGTGACACCACGTCAAGTGTCAGGAGTCCTCCTCCGCTCGAGGAATCAGTTCGTAGTAAAATTGATGACGACACTCTGTTTGTCACCGCAGCACAGGCAGGCAAAAGAGAGCGTGCTCACGTCAGTGCCCACATTATATGGGAACCTCGGGGGCTGACCAAACCAAGCCCAGGGCCTTCATTGAAAGAGTTTTCGTGGTGTATAAGAATGATGGTCTTGGGAGACATCTCATTGGCTAATGTATTAGTTTCCAGGCTTAGTGATAGCAAGCATGCTAGGTGGTGGCATGTGAGGAGTGTGGGCGGGCGTGCACCGCGCATGTGCAAGTGTGAGTGTGTGCACTAACAATTAACAACAGAGAGAGATGGGGGCGGTGTTATAATGTGCGCAGAGGCAGGCCCAGAATCGGATCTGCAATGAGTGACCACGTCTAATCAATCTCCTTAGCGCACCCTGAGCTCTGATTTGTCAGTGAGAGGGTGATCGCACCATACTTTGTTCTGCTAATCATATTCAGCGCGTACCCGCGCATACGGTACGAATATGCTTTGACGTTACGCGTCGCATTAAAGGTTCCGTGTGACGTCATGTACAGCGTTCTGTACGCGAAAGGCGGCAATGTTTCTACTTGGTTTAAAACATTTATTTATGTATTTAATGTAGATACTAAGGGCAGACATTTGGGATGACTATGATTTTTTTTATACTTTTAACAATCATATATTACTTTTAAAAACAATTACACAAATCGCGGTAGAACATCATGTGTACTCGTATCGAAAGAGCTGTGCAAGCGCATCATAAGCGTACGCAAAGCCATGTGACTTTAAAAGTAGAGATTTGATTGGTTTGTAACTTTTCCTATTGTGACTGTTGAAAGTTCCGTCCTATTATAATTATTCGACTTTGACTTTCTAAGAAGAAGTATTTCTTCTGAGAATCTTCTCAAATAGAAGGAAGATCACCATAATAAGAGCAATGGACTCATCTTCCAGCAGTTCTTCAGAGGGAGATTTCATTCCTGAAGAACCTCCAAAGAAGATAAAAGAAGCTCTAATTTGGAAGTTTTTTACTTTTCCAGAAGGGCAAAAAAAGGTTAATGCTCCAAAAGTAACCTGTCAAATTTGCCAGACAACTCTTTCAAGGGGTGATCCATGTAAAAAAAACTCCTTTGGCACAGCAAATATGGTGCAACACATGAAGAACTTGCACACCAACAACTTTGCTCGAGCTGCAAGGCGCAAGTTGCACACCAAGCACATCAACTGCTGCAGCAGCATTTTCAGCAAGCAGTCCACACCCACAAATTGATTTTGACTTTGCTAAAATTAAAATTGTATGCATTTATTGCGATAAACTTTTGTGTTATGCGGAACAGTCTATGGACCTGATAAAATGCAGGATGCAGGATCGTTGGTGTCCTCGACATTAGTTTTTTGTTTTTCATTCTTTTGTTCCGCTTGGAATTTGTTGAGATAACACAAAAAAAATACAAAACAAAAAAAAACAGTTCTTTTTAGAACTACCTTCACTGGTCAAAGAAAGAACTATATTTCTATGTTAGTGTGTAAAAGTTTGTCAGAATGAATGTGTAGTTCATAAATGAATGAATAAATATAATACTAGCGTATGGAGAATGTGAAAGTGCAGAACTATAAGGAAGTGCTACAGCATAAATCTATAAGGTGTTTACCTATAGTATACTGTAGTATGTCCGAAGCACTTGAATGTGACATATGTACATAAATATGTTACAAGTCCATGCTTCAATTTGCGCTGCTGGTGAAACTGCCTGGGTGAATTTGTATATGTTAGTGGCGGATTTACAATACCTTGTGCCTCTTTTACACAGCCATTGCATCACTTTTGTGACACACCGGTGGTGCAAAAGATGTGCCATGGTGTGTGCTATTAACAATGTGACGCATCTGGAGGGTGCATTACTTTGTAAGGCCCTGCCCCAGAAGAGGCTTTCCTGTGCAGAAGGGGGTGCAGCAATGCCTCCTAAAAGTGACTGAGCTTATGCTGCGTCAAAACCTTGCACATGCTTGAAGCAGGTGTAAAGATTGATACAGCATTGTGAGCATAGGGCCCCAAGAGCATTGCTGGAGCTGTGTTATACTTGCAACCGAAGTTAAGCAATAATTAATCCAAAAATTACTTTGCAATTTAGTTGTGTTATTATTTTATAATAAGAATATGAAATATAATCTAAAAAATAAAATAAATATAAATATTTATATTAAAAATATACGAAATTAGTATAAAAAGAAAGACATAATAATTAATACATTTATAAATTATCATTTACAAAACCTTTGAAATTCACTGAAAAAAAACATAGGTTTCACACACGTTATAGTTAGGAATTCCCATTTAAAAAACCTTACAAATTCATTGAAAAACCATAGGTTTCACACACGTTATAGTTAGGTATTAGCATTTAAAAAAACATGCAAATTCATTGAAAAAACCATAGGTTTCACACATGTTATAGGTAGCTGAACATTTCTCTGATACAAAACCTTTGAAATTCCTCCGTTATAGTTAGCTCAGCTAACTATAACTTGCGCGCCTGCAATGCACTACTGATGACGTCACCAAATTGCTCTGTCCCCACTCTTTAAGCATCTGTGGGTTGGGCTTGTCAAAACTGGGAGCAAGAATTATACGTAGCCCTCTGGGGACTCTTCCAGCGTTAGCATATCTCGTTAGTGAACAGTGTTCCCACCATTTTGTTATTTCCAAATGTCTATTTTTTCTAGATCTTTATACAGATTCTTGATATTTGTGTCTTCCCGTACCTCCGTAATATTGGGCATTTTGTTTAAACCACTCCCGGAGGCAGGGATTTTGTCGAACAGCTCCTCAGCCTCCGCCTCTCGGGCACAGACAGCCTCCGCAGACATGCTGTCAACCACCAACGAAACCCAACCACTCCGTAACAATTAGGAAGCCTCGTCATCGATATTACAACGGCTGCAGCTCCACAGAAATCGATCATAAAAACCTCTCCACCTATGCTCTGCCACTTGAAACTCACCGCGCTGCGGTCGCTTGATCTTCGGTAGGGTCCTCCGACCCAGCCTCCGTTCAGTTTTTTCGCAATACGTCACGACAATCTTAAGGCTGCAATAGGGGGCGTCCACTAGGGTTCCAAACAGGATACAGCAAGCAAGTGGTTTGAACGTGGACGCCGACTTCTGGAGAGGGGGTCCGTAACCGGAAGCAAACCTACTTCCGTATAATCATGCACAGAAAACTCCCAGCAGCAACTTCCCATCCGCAAGGACTAGCAAGCAGGAGACGGACCACCGGATCTGATCGTAGGTCTTTATTCGGTCAGGTTTCTGGTATAAAAGACAGCAACGACGCGTTTCGGGCTCGAGAGCCCTTGATCACATGCAGAGAATTGCGGCTTCAATACATTTTAAATAGTGCAAAGCATAAGCAAAACTCCACCTCTACTCAGGTCATGTGACCATAGACATAGAAAACATCCCCACAGAAAGAAGTAATATTACTTCATTTCTGAGTTTGCATATAAAATACAAAGATAGATGTATAAATATATAAATATATGTTATCCTAAAATCACGGCATAAATGTGCCTAGAGTAATATGTATAAATACATTTCACAATAGAAAAAACATAAGATAACTGAATCTTCCTATGTTGCCATGTACTGTCTGATAAGACATTTATAAAAGAACAATTTATAAAGTTGAATTTTAGGATATATAATAAAATACTTAAACTTTTTTAGAAACACGCAGTTACTGGATGATGTCATCAGTGATGTCATTTGAGATGTAATATGTGACGTCATCAGCAGTGCATTGTGGGGGCGCGAGTTATAGTTAGCTTAACTAACTATAACGGACACATTTTTCTGGTTTTGTATGAGTGACATGTCCAGCTAACTATAAAGTCCCTGAAACCTATGGTTTTTTCAGTGAATTTCAAAGGTTTTTTTAATTGCAATTTCCTAACTATAACGTCCTTGAAACATCTGTTTCTTTAGTGAATATATATATATATATATATATATATATATATATATATATATATATATATATATGCAAAAAAGACGGAGAGAACTCCGGGGAGTTCTCAAGTTTAGGTGGAAAGCAGCCTCTGTTAGAGCACTCTCAACACCAGCGACACTCTAGATCTGCTCACCTCAAATGTCTGTTTTTCTATCAAAGTTTCTAAACATAGGATTAGCACAGTGCTATCCACGCCGAGATAGAAAATGACAAAGTCTTTTGCAATTTATACAGCAAAGTCTTTAAGCATAGGACTGGTACAGTGCTGTCCTTGCCGAGCTGTAAACTTACAAAAGCCATTTATCACTCCAGGCACAATATTACAGCTTTGAATTAGTGAAATACCAACTCAAGCCAACCTGAAATGAGTAAAAGCAACCCCTGACACAGTGTTTCACTCTAATTAGAGCTCTTCAGAGAGGTATAGCTTTGTCCAGACACAAGGGAGCACCCAGTATTAAGTCAAAACAAAACCCTTTCAGGCATAAAGTGACGCATAAATTATACAAAAAAGAAGGAGAGAACTCTGGGTAGTTCTCAAGTTTAGGTGGAAAGCAGCCCCTGTTAGAGCACTCTCAACACCAGCGACACTCTAGAGTGGCCATGTCTGACCTGGGGTGGTGTGGAGTGCAAAAAAACGATGGATTTAGGCCCAGATCTCATTACTGGGGTGAATGTATGACATTGTTCTGCATTCTGTCCATCAATTGTTGTTTTTGCATTTGTCACCCCGAGTGGGATGGGTATGCTCAGACGTGAGTCCCATGCTCTCCACACCACTGGAGTCAAGCTATCCAGGCTGATGAAGGCTGATAGCCAGAAACCGGTCCTTTGATGCTTGATTCCGGTCCAGGAAAGACATGGCTTGGCAGTTCGGGCTGGACTGTTCCCATGAGGCACAGGGTCAAGGCTGATTTGCATTTGGCCATGTCTGACCTGGGGTGGTGTGGAGTGCAAAAAAATGATGGATTTAGGCCCAGATCTCTGTACTGGGGTGAATGTATGACATTGTTCTGCATTCTGTCCATCAATTGTTGTTTTTGCATAAGACTACATGTTATAACAGTTGTTTGGGTGACTGAATATCTTTATGGGTGTGGTGACGATAAATATATCTCTCAATGGTACATGTCCAACAAACTAGAAAAATTCAAGGCAGTGTACGTGACAGTTGTATATAAATAAGTATACATAAGACTCAGTGATTGTATGAGTGACTGTATGGATAACTGTATACTTGTAATAGTGATTTTATAACACACTAAGGGGTCGATTAGGATGGCGGACGGATTGCCCCCGCCGGGCTGGCGGTAGCCACCGCCGGCCGGTGGGGGCAATCTGTCCACCATCCTCACAGAAATGACCCCCCGCCACATTAGGATGGTTGGGGGGTCCGCGGCGGACGGGAAGACCGTCCGTCACTTTTCTGCCGCGGTCGCCTTGCGACCATGGAGGAAAAGGTCTAATATGGTGGCGGTGTCAATCAGACACCGCCTGCCGTATTAGTATGTGCTTTGGGGAATGCCTTTCCGTGGCGGCAATGCCGCCACAGAAAGGCATACGGTCTTTGCTTTGGGGGCCCGTTGTGGGCCCCCATGATGAAGGGGGGTGGGGGTGCACATGAGGGGTACCTATGGTACCCCCCTGCGTTTCATAGTACAACATGGCAGGCACCACGCGGTGCCTGTCATGTTGTGCTTTAAAACGCACAACATGCACTTTTGGCATTGCGGCGGACGGTGCTTTCAGCACCGCCCGCCGCAATGTTAAAAATGCGGGATGAACCCGACACTGTGGCGGGTGCATCCTAATTCGAGGCACGGTCCTCCGCCCTTGTGGCGGACGGTCCCTGCCCCCGACAGGATGGTGGACGAACAAAGTCCATCCGCCATCCTAATGACCCCCTAAGTATGAATTACTATCTATATGAATAAATTAAGTGGTGTTTGTCTAAGTGTGTAGCTGAGTACATGTAAGTATGATCCATTGTATGCATAAGTGATTAGAATGACTGCATAAGTGAATAGGATGTGTGCTGGTGTGTAATGTTGATATAGGTGTATAAGTATATTTGATAGTGTTCTATTGATCATTGACAGCATGTATGAGTGAATCTATAGGTAACTGATTAGATGTTTGTGTAGATCTAGGAATCACTGAGTGGATTTTTAGAAACTTGTATTGGTGTGTCAATGGATTCAAATATGGTACTCTATATTTTACAGAGAGTGATGAAAGGTTATACTACTGTATGAGGAGGTGTATCTGATTGTCACATGGATGATGTCATCAGGGATGTCATCAGTGATGTCATTTGAGATGTCATCAGTGATGTCACTGACCATGTCATGAATGATGTAATATCAGCAGTGGATTGCGGGCGCGCGACTTATAGTTAGCAGAACTAGCTATAACGGAGGAATTTCAATGATTTTGTACGCGTGAAATGTCCAGCAAACTATAACAGCCCTGAATCCTATGTTTTTTCAATGAATTATTAAGGTCTTTTAAATGCTAATTCCTAACTGTAACATGTCTGAAACCTATGGTTTTTATCAGTGAATTTCGAAGGTTTTTTAAATGATAATTTTTAAATGTAATAATAGTTATATGTATTTTTTAGACTGATTTTCTACAATTTTTTAACTTATTATTTTTAGATATTTAATTTTTTTAATTACATTATATATTTTTAATATAAATGGAAAAAATGTTTTTTAAAATATTGAAACTGAAAATGTTTTGTTTTATATTTTTATTTTAATATATTTATATTATTTTCTTAATTTTTTTTCAGTTGGAATTAACAATGTTACACTATGGAAGGAAATTCAATTTGAAGGTAAAGTATATTCACGTTAATTTTGTAATCCAGTGCTGGACTCCTAGGTTCAGCACTGGGACCTCTATCTAAAACAGGCAAGTAATTACGTTTTTATCGTTGACACGATTTTTAGAGAATATTTGTAAGTTTCAAAAATCAATCAGCAAAACGCAGGCAATGATATCCTATGGAACGAAAATTCAAGTTACTGGTAAGTACGGTTTGAATTACTTTTCAGGATCAATACTGGGCTCAAAGATGCAGCACTGAGGTCTCTCCTGATAACAGGTGAGTAAATCGGAATTCGCAGTTCGGCTGATTTTAGAGGAATATTTGTAAGTTCCAAAACTCCACACTTAAAAGAATTTCCAAGTGAAAACAGTCAATGTTAGCCTACGGAAGAAAATTCAAGTTACTGGTAAGTACGGTTAGAATTACTTTTCAGGATCAGTACTGGGCTCAAAGATGCAGCACTGAGGTCTCTCCCCGATAACAGGTGAGTAAATTGGAATTCGTAGTTCAGCTGAATTTGGAGGAATATTTGCAGAATGGTGAAGGAAGGGGGCGGGCCTGAGGTGACATGTCTGCAAACACGCCCTGTGACACGTTTTAAATTGGAGCATTAATTCCTCCTCAATCCCGAGGGTCCATAGGGGCCAACTAGCCCACCAGGTACCTCCAGTATGCGCCACAGATCTGCGTTGCAGAGAGGTGTTCAGAGGCCACGCTCAAGTCTAGGTTTGCGGTATTCACAAAGGGCATTTACGAGTAGGGGCATTTACGAGTAGTATCTTTACGTCTGCATTCGGGCTGGAATATCCGCACTCAGGGTGGAGCTCTGCACTTGGCCAGAATCTCCACATTCGGATGAAATCTCCAAACTTGAAGCAGATGAAGTTTGCTTTCAACCTGACACACCTGTGTAAATGACTATCATCCTGCAACCAACTCCTGGGGAAACTCCATAGCTCAACAGCCAATCCCAGCCTTGCATTCAGGGCGGAGATTCCGCACTCGGGCCAGAGTAAATGTAATTACACATACCCACAAACTATCAACACCACCTGCAATCCCAGCACTACAAACCACATAAAAGCAGCACACAATCAAGGCCCTGGTTTGGCCACACCTACGTTTTCCCTTCCTGCTCTGCGCCTTGCCTCCACCATGCTTCCTCTGAGGAGGAATTATACTGAGGAGGAGACCCCATGATAATCAAGTTAATAGTGAGGTACCACAAAAGAAAGCTGGGTCAACGCCTACAGCAGCAGTGCTATACAGAAGGCAGGCCTACGGAACCATTTGGCTACTGCAGACACTGCTTTGAGGGAGGATGTCCGTTCTGTCCCAGACTTCAAGAAGAAATGGAAGGGTGAGATAGGGCGGGTGAAGGAGAAGTACAGCACGATAGAGGTGACCAGAGTACTCCCTGGTGGAAAAACTGGACCCTGCCTCTGTCTCACCCAACTCAAGAGTAATGACCTCTCCTCTAATCCCCCCCAGCTGCTGCATGGACTGCCTGTTACAGTCTACCTTAATGTGGTGCCAGGTACAATGTGATGATTATAACAATGACACTAAATGATAAATGTCTGTGATACAGTACAAATGGATGTTGTCCCACATATGTGCAAATTGCATGGTGAGTCAGACTCTCATGTGTTTCATTTCGTCCACTGCACTACAAGTCCTAGAAAGGATTTACTGTATGCCCTAGGTAATCTGAATCTAATATACTAGTATTTATATTTGTTTATGTTTAAATGTGCACATGCATATTAAATGTGCATTCTTGCGACTATTTTAGGATTACATTTTAAGCCTTTAATTCTTCATGCTGCATTAATACTGGTACTTTTTTTCTGCTGACATGACATTTTTTCCAGGTATTAGGACACATTGTTTTTTGAAGTATAAATGCATTACTGTATAGTAATAGAGGGAAGGAGCCTGAGAAGTCCTTGACAAAAGAACATTGAGAGCCTGAGTATTAACTAAAAAGCCTTGTCAGCAATGTTACAGCCTGGCTTGTGTGTAAGAAGACGATGTTCCCATGTTCAGTGTAGGGTACTTGGAAATTGTTGCAGTCTACAATGTGAGAAGTGGAGAAAGACAACAGACCCCTGATGATGCGTGCAATGGGGTGTTGCCCAAGGAGACTCTTGTGTGTTAAAACTTAATGTTCACACCATTGGTAAGTTCAGATTCTTTGCAGAGTCCCATCATCCTCGATCAATGGTTAATACAGGCGAGTGATGTGGTCGCCCCGATGAGAACCATCAAAACCAAACGCCCGCATGACGCTCAGCGTTTGTTTACTGACCAACTCAAACTGGACAAATTAGCTCTCAGACAAGCTGAGCGCCAGTGGAGACGTAACTATGATCCTCTACTAAAAACGGCCTACATTGACCTACTAAAACTGTATAAAAAATCGATTCTATCGGCCAAATCCTTTTATTTCTCCCAGAAAATTCTTAGCTCAGCCTCCAAAACTAAGGACATTTTTTCAATCGTAGAAGAACTTTCCCTGCCCGACCGTGTCACTGCACAACCCCAACCCTCACAGGCTCTCTGTGATTCTCTCAATTCGTTTTTTATCGATAAGATCACCACCATCAAAAATAACATTCCTTCCCCCTCCTCAGCCAATGCTTGCTCCCTACCTCCCACGAACCCCTGCCGTTTTTACGAATTCCCCCCATCTCCCAGTCTGAATTCACCTCCCTATTACACGCGGTCAGTTCTGGCTCCCCCAATGACTGCTGTCCCCCTCAAATTTTGAAAGCTGCCTTCTTGGCCTGTCCGGGTCCCCCGCTAGCTCTTCTTAATCACTCACTCGCCACAGGCTCTGTCCCCGATGCTTTCAAACAAGCAGTTGTTGTACCTATACTCAAAAAGCCTGGTGCTGATCCATCTCTTTTAAGTAACTACCGGCCGATCTCCCTCCTACCCTATTTGGGGAAGGTTTTGGAGACCCATGTCACCCGTTGCCTCAGCGCTTTCATTGAAAAATCCCACTTTCTTGATGACCAGCAGACTGGATTTAGACCGGCCCACTCAACGGAAGCAGTCATCATGGCTGTAATGGATGCGCTGAGACAGGGTGCCGACATGAACCTGGCCCAAGCCCTTGTTCTATTAGATCTGTCGGCTGCTTTCGACACGGTCGATCACGCCATCTTGATCGACCGCGTCGGAAACGCTGGCATTCAGGGCTTGGCCTTAACATGGATCGGCTCCTTCCTGCACCAGCGCTCCCAATCGGTTCATCTATCCACCTTCTCTGCCCCCTACTCTTCACTCTCCTGTGGTGTCCCCCAGGGTTCTGCTCTTTCGCCCCTCTTGTTCAATCTTTATATGCAACCCCTCTTAGCCTCCCTCCGTCACACCCCTGTCACCATTTTCAACTATGCGGATGACTTACAGTTAATTTTCCCCATTGACTCCTCCCTCTCTTCCTGTACCAACTTCCAATCCACTATGCTTACCATTTCTGAGTGGATGCATTTCAGCCAGCTGAAGCTCAATCCCAGCAAGACGGAGTTGGTACTGACAGGAGGGTCTTCCAACCCCGGGAGCTCCAGTTTTTGGCCCCAATCTCTCGGCCCCCCACCCTGTCCTGTCAATACTGTGAGGAGCCTTGGCGTTACTATTTCTAGTGACTTATCCATGAGACCTCAAATTAACACCGTCACTTCCGCTTGCTTTTACCATCTGCGTAGAATTAGTAAAATTCGAAGGTTCCTCACTACAGAGGCTCTCACACTTGTCATCATGGCCCTTGTCACCTCCCGTATTGACTATGCCAACTCCCTGTATGTGGGGATCCCCGCCTACCACCTTCATCGGCTCCAGCTGGTGCAAAATCAGGCGGCCAGACTGGTCTTTCAACAGCCTAAGCACCAACATGTCTCGCCCCTACTGAGGAGACTGCACTGGTTCCCGGTTGCCTCTCGTTGTATTTTCAAAATGGGCTGTACTGTTTTTAAGTCACTCTTCGCTCTTGCCCCAGCCTTCACTTCCCTCAGCCTTAAACTTCACACTCCCCTGAGGAATCTTCGGTCTTCTGCTCACAACCTTCTAATTGTCCCCAGGTTCAAACGGAAAAAACATGGTGGTTCCTGTTTTTCCTTTCTTGCCCCTTCAACCTGGAATTCGCTTCCCTCTACTATACGACTTTGTCCCGATTACACCTGTTTTCGCAAACTTCTTAAAACTCATCTTTTCCAGCTAGCCTACGAATAAAACTCACTGCCTATCCTCCCTGCTTTGTCTATGAGCGCCATGAAACCGACTGGTGTCCGTGCGCAGTAAAGATCCTTTTAACATAACATAACATAACAAATTCCTTGCAGATCCCTTCAGGTTCCCTTACTGCATTTGTCCCTTGGACTTTGAGAGGTTTAGACCTCTATGCTTTACTTGATTCTTTGCGGAGTGTAGCTTAAGCTAATATTTACTTCCCTCACCCAAGAAGTCTCTTGACCGAGCTTCTGAAATGCTGACACCTTCCTACTTATTTTTCCTCACCAAGTTTTATTTCCCTTCATGGAATTTCCTGATTTTTTAGATCCTTTAGACTTTTAGAACCATCCTTTTAGCTGGGACTTTACTTTAGGGTGATTTAGATTTACCCATGCATTGACAACAAAACCTGAGACTTACTATTTCTACTAATCTTTTGTACTGCTGTGACTGAACTTCTTGTTTGCCTAACATTGCTATGCCTCAATTTATTTCAGAGTTTGGGCCTTCCTGTTCTTATTATGTTCCCTTATAGCATGGTGTTAAGAGTTGTGTATTTCAACTTGATTCTAAATGTATAATAAACCTTCTTAACCCTAGCTACTAATTCCTAGTCCTTATTGTGTAGCCAAATGTGTTAGACTGTTGGGATTGTATTGATGTTGTCATGGTCCTGGCAGGCAGCTTTAGGGGTTCACACCTGTGTCCATGCAAGCTGTGTTGCATGTTCCATAGTGCTTTTGCCTCCACCAAGTATTGGTGGCATTGTCCCTGAATGTCTGCCCCGAGACCCTGAAGACTTTCTCTGCTGCCCTATTTGATATTAGCCAAACATCTGTATTGTCATAGGTATCTAAGTATTGTGCCTTACTGTTGCCTTCAGTACCTTTGTTTTCTTTGTGTTTTGCTGTTTCTTCGCAGCAGCCAATTCTAGTCCATGGTATTTCTTTCCACGTGCATTGGAACTACAGTACCCAACCTCACTAGCCCAACGGCTATGTTGGGAGGGGCTCCTGTATAAAATGATCCCAAGAGGCCGTCTTGTGTTGGTGTTCCGGCTTCCTGCATCCGCTGGTGCCTTCCCTGGCAGCTTGGGTATATTCTGGCCACCTTCAGCTGGAGATGATGAGCTGTCACCGCTGACATTGCTGTCGACATTAACTGGGTAACCATACTCAAGTCTCAACGTTGGTTCAACATTCTGTTCTTCGGGGCAAATCACTTAACCTCCACATGTCCGTTGATAATTTGTTGGATCGATCACCTCGGGGTTGTATAGGTAGTCAGAGAGGTGTCATATGAGATATCACCACCAGGCATATCTTCGTGCAAATATGTAAGGCTTTTGCTGCTTCCGTCTATGTAGCATCTCGAAAGCTTTGAATATGTTCCACCGTGGTCTGTGCAGGTAACAGCAGTGAGGCCACGGGGGGAGGGGGGGTGTATTTCGAGGGACGATGCAGATGGACAAGTAATGATTTATTTAATTTTCCCTCTGCATCGTCCCTCGAAATCTTCCCCCCTCCCCACCACGCAGCCCACCGCTGTTACCTGCACGGACCGCGACTGAATATGTATTAAAAAGCCAAAATGTTGTCTTTTTCCATTTTCCTCTCATGCGTTCTCTTTAGTTCGTTTTCAATCCTGCAATTATTCCTTGCTTTTGAAGAGCTTTCTTTGCTTCTTCTATTACTGTGATGCTTTCCTCTCCCTTTCAATTCTCTTTAACTCGTATTCATTTTGTTCCACTTCCTTAAACTAATCTTTTCGTTTTCTTTAGCAATCTGGATCTCCGTTTATTCTTCTCCTTTGTTTTACATTTAGTTAATATCTTGGGTCCGTCAGTTCAAATAGTCAGAGGTCAGGGCAGGATAATCAAACGAAAGTTAAGCAGACCCTTTCAGAGGGATGGGTGTCTTGCTAGCAGGGGCTCGGCTGCTGCTTCTGCCTGCTAAAGCCGAGGTTCGCCTGTCCTTCGGTGGGCGGGGATACTGTGCAGTCCAATAGGCAAGACCTCCGAACAGCAGAACATTCACGAGCCCTAGGGGATGCCAAATATTACACAACACCTGGTGGCCCGTTTGCCTCGGCTCTGCCACAATTTCCGTCCAAGTCCATCCCCGCAGTGTGGTTTTCAAGGCATGCGCTTTCTTTCCAGCTTCCCTTGGATACTTAGTAAACCGTTGCGGGCACGTTGATTCTTTGTGTATAATCACGCGCCCCTTGTATTTTTTCAGCTTGTGTGTGTTTGGTCGTGTTTGAACATGTGTACTCCCACAACTGTACATGAATCTTGAGTAACCTGAAGCTGTGCCAACACCCCCCCCCCCCTCCTCCGCCTTCACACACACACTAAACGGGGAGTGGTTGTAGCACCAAGGCTAGACTGCTGCGGACGTTGAAACTAGGGAACCAGGTTCGAGTCGCGGCGTCGATTCGTCTTTCTGTGATCCTGGGCACACCAAGTAATCTTTACGCGCCTAAAAATAGAATATGATTGGGTAAGGAGTCGAGTTCTCGCTATATATAAAACTGCAAAAAAATGAACTCCGCTCTTCCTGGTGTGCTATCGTCAAATTATGAAAGCATAAGTTAGCATTTCAATTCAACCACATGTAAGAGAGCTTCCAGGCAGTCTCCGTGTCCTCGCATGGCAATGAATCATGTTTTAAAGTTCTGGCTAATAAGAGCCTGGAGGCAGCACTCTCCCCGCAGCCCTGCTGGTGGCCTTATCAGCATGTGTGTTGTTTTAAGGGGCAAAGCCGGAAAGCCACGCCTGTCAGTGACAGTTTCCAAGAGGTTGAACTCTGCTCCTCGTCCTCTTTCTCTCTCACACACACACTTCTTAATCCCTCTCCCTCCTGCCCGCCACACTCTCTATCTCGTCCCCGCCCACTTTTCTCTCGCAGCCTCTGTTTTTTTCCCTCTCCCTCACTCTCTGGAGGAGGCGTGCAGACTCGGCTCGTCTGGAGGAAGCTTTCAATGTGGGAAACGCAGCGACTTGCACTTTGTGCGGAAGGTTCTGAAGAATGCAACTTTAACTGCACTTTTTTCACCGCTGGTTACCGGAGTGTGAAATGGCAGCCCGAGGGATATCGTGGTTACGAGATCAGAGGGACGACCCTGTAAGGTAGGGTATGGAAAGAGGCGCTGGTTTGGGGAATAGCACTAGGAGAAGAGGCGCTCGTGTGAGGAGGGGCATTGGAAGAAGGGGCGCTGGTTTTATGTAAGGCAATGGAAGAAGGGTCGAGAAGAAGGGCACTGGTTTGGGGTAGGGCATTGGAAGAAAGGACGCAGGTCTGAGGTAGACATTAGAAGAAGTGACGCTGCTGGTTTTATTTAGGGCATTGGAAGAAGGGCCACTGGTTTGAGGTAGGGCACTGGAAGAAGGGGCGCTGGTTTGAGGTAGGGCATTGGAAGAAGGGGAGCTGGTTTGAGGTAGGGCATTGGAAGAAGGGGAGCTGGTTTGAGGTAGGGCATTGGAAGAAGGGGAGCTGGTTTGAGGTAGGGCATTGGAAGAAGGGGTGCTGGTTTGAGTTAGGGCATGGGAAGAAAGGGCACTGGTTTGAGGTAGTGATGGGAAGAAGGGGGCGCTGGTTTGAGGTAGGACATTGGAAGAAGGGGCACTGGTTTGTGGTAGGGGTGGAAAGAAGGGTCGCTGGTTTGAGATAGGGCACTGGAAGAAAGAGCACTGGTTTGAGATAGGGCACGAGAAGAAGAGGCGCTCGTGTGAGGTACAGACATTGGTGCAGATAGCCCGTTTAAAGCATGTAATAGAAGCAGGGGTTCTGTGTGAGGCAATGAACTGAAAGCAAGGGCGTTCGTGTCTGGAATGGCCTTGAACGCAGAGACGTCTCTCTGAGCTAAGACATAGGAGCAGAGACTAGTGTAGCGGGTGCAGTGGCAGCAGTGACCTGGGGGGTGGGGGGGGAGAGACAGAACCTGAAGTATAGTTCCATCCTACCCGTTAATTGGAGAGATGGCGGCATAATTTTTGGCTTGCACAGTTGCTCATTACATCTTTGCCACGCCAGAGAGACATGGAAAGCAGTGATGCTCGTCTGAGGCAGTACGTGGGGAGCGGGTACACAAGTGGGAGGTAAGGCACTGGAAGCAGCGACGTCCGAAGGAGGTAGGGAATGGGCTGCACTAAAGCACGTGCGGGTGGAAGATGACACCCTGGTGAGCTAAGACACGAGAAGCTGTGACGTCCTTTGGGGGTAGCAGGTAGGATACAGTGATGCTAGAAGCTAAGCAGGTGTTCGGGGCAGACAAACAGGAGAAAAGAATGTTCTCGGGGTGGGCAGCGAATGGCCCTGGCTAGAGCCAGCCACTGGCAAACGTTGTAATAATAGTGAGGACACTTATGTTTTATTACGTATAAACTTCTCTGCTTCACTGTTAAGCAAGTGCCTTCTAAAAAGTAGATCGAATTCCCAAGGTCACACTGCAGAATGCATGTAGTCCATCCACGAGCCCTTGGCAAGGTGGCTTTGTTTGCCGCGCGCCTTCCCCCCAAAAAATGAATGAATGGCACGCGCTACACGAACAGTCGTGCGCACGATAACCCCAGGCGCTTTCTCTCCCCTTGCAGATGACTCCGGCCATGCGAGACACCCACTTCGCCCGCAGATCCGCCTGAATGTTGAGGACCATGACCGAGGAAGTCTTCGCCTCAGCTTTCCTGAATGTCACCGAGAGCACGTTCCTGTCCAGCGGCTCGTCGGCGGGGAACGCCACAGCCAAGTGCTCGCTGACCAAGACCGGCTTCCAGTTCTACTACCTGCCGGCCGTCTACATCCTGGTCTTCATCGCCGGCTTCATCGGCAACAGCGTGGCCATGTGGATGTTCATCTTCCACATGAAGCCATGGAGCAGCATCTCGGTGTACATGTTCAACTTGGCGCTGGCGGACTTCCTCTACGTCCTCTCCCTGCCCGCCCTCATCTTCTACTACTTCAACAAGACCGACTGGATCTTCGGGGACGTGATGTGCAGGCTCCAGCGCTTCATCTTCCACGTGAACCTGTACGGCAGCATCCTCTTCCTCACCTGCATCAGCGTGCACCGCTACTCGGGGGTGGTGCACCCCTTGAAGTCCCTGGGGAGGCTGAAGAAGAAGAACTCCATCTACATCAGCGCCCTGGTCTGGTTCATCGTCATCGCCGGGATTTCGCCCATCTTATTCTTCTCCGGCACGGCCACGCGGAAGAACAAGACCGTCACCTGCTTTGACACCTCCGCGGACGAGTACCTGCGGAGCTACTTCATCTACAGCATGTGCACCACCGTGTGCGGCTTTTGCATCCCCTTCATCCTGATCTTCGGCTGCTACTGCATGATCATCAAGGCACTGATTTTCAAGGATATGAACAACGCGCCGCTGAGGAAGAAGTCCATCTACCTGGTCATCATCGTCCTCACCACCTTTTCGGTCTCGTACCTCCCTTTCCACGTCATGAAAAACCTCAACTTGCGAGCCCGGCTGGATTTCCAAGCCCCGGAGCTCTGCTCCTTCAATGACAGGGTCTACGCCACGTACCAGGTGACTCGGGGGCTGGCCAGCCTCAACAGCTGCGTGGACCCCATCCTCTACTTCCTGGCGGGAGACACCTTCCGCCGGAGGCTGTCCCGGGCCACCCGGAAGGCGTCTCGGAGGAGCGAGGCCAACGTGCAGTCCAAGAGCGAGGAGATGACGCTCAACATCCTGTCCGAGTACAAGCAGAACGGGGACACCAGCCTGTGAGGGGGCCCCCCGGGCTGCCTGGCTTTCTTACGGGTAAAGTAGCTCGCGCTGAAGACCGCGCGGAGCCCCCCGCTGGCCGCCCCGTGCGCGAGAGCGGGCGGCGCGCGGGCTGTCAGGGTCACAGACACGAGCACTTTCCTTTCAGCTTTTTGCTCGAAAGAAAATCGCAAGGAGCGTGTTTCCTGCAGACAGTTTGTGCCCTATCCGGCGTGCTAATTAAAGCACAGTAGTTTATAAAAACGGTTGTGCACTACTTTGGTCCTTTTAAAATGTTATCCTCGTGCTGAGGAGTCTGGTCATACGGAGGCTGAATGGCGGGGGGGAGGGGGCCTCTGCCGCCACCTCACCCCCTCTTAACACCCGAGGCTTATTTTGCAGACACGCTTGAGGATGGGTAAACTCTAAAACCGCAGCGAGGGACTTAACTGTTGCATAATTGCTAGAGAGGCAGGCAGGTTTTAGGATGTGCAATACTTTGTTTTTCATGTAAGAAGAGATAACCGCAGCTCCCGGAGTGATTAAGATGGGAAGGGACGGGTTAAGCTAGCAGGCCGAAGATGGGCTGCATAGTGAGGCGGGAGGCCGTGCTGGAAGTGGGAGGAGGCGGGGGCTGAGAACATTACGCAGCCATTTAATTCAAAAGGCATTTTAATCTGTGTTGTGAGGCTCTCCTAAATCATCGTGTTCATCTTCTCCACACTTCTTTCATTCGCTTTGTAATCTATTCATTCACCAACCACTAACTATTTCTCACATTTTATTTTGCCGCCCACCCTTTCCATAACACTTTTTGAGCCCTCCACCCTATCCCCACACACACACGTCTCCTTCGTTTCCTTCGCATTTCTCGTGGCCATACCCTCCCACGCATGGTCTAATTCTTTAGACCTACATGCGAATTCACAAGTATATTTGGTTACGTAAAATATGTTTTAGGCTATTACATAATTCAAGGGGAAAAAAGGGTATTGGAACGACTGTCACATTTCTAGGCTTCTCTGTGTTTCAAATCTATAATTTACAGGAATGATGTAATACATGTGAATTAGGAAAGATAATTCATAGGAACGAAATCCCCTTGGATCGATGTATCTATCTATCTAATGTCAGTGATGCCCTACTGCTGAAATATTTGAAAAACATGGACGTCGTTTACGGTTCGACCCTTGACTTGCCACTCTTGGCACAGTCTTTGCAACCCTTGGCTTGGCAGGGAACACAGGGGACTTGTGGACTCCTTATGGACTTCAGTTGGGGGCTCCACTTTACTTGTTTTCCATCAGTTTTTTTACACTAATAGTGAATACTGTTATATTATTCACTATTGATGTATTAAAAAATGGAGTACAAATAGCTGGAATATGACCCTGTCCTGCAGCTCAGGCAATAAAGCATGGTTTAAATGTATGTTGTGTACATGCTTGTGGGTGAGAGTGTGCTTATGTAAGAGACTGTGTTCATGTGTGAATGTATATGCATGTGTAAGCATCTGTGTGTGAGTGAAAGTGAAGGTCAAAAGGGGTGTGATGTCATTTCCGCTACCCTAGGCACTTTGGTGAATAGACGTCCATGTTGAAAAACTCACTCATTGAAAAGCCTTTCTGTTAAATTCGGATTTCAACCTCTGAGAAGACTTCAGGAATATCTTTCAGCCTAATTAGTCTCTAACCCTGACTTGGAATAAACAGAACTTCCAAAGGGACTGTCCATCTTTATGGAGGGTATTTGCTTGATGGTTATTCTCCCCAGGAAACATAAACATCACCATATTCTTTTGTAAAATCAGTTTCCCATTGTATGCTGAACATTGCAGAGAGCAGCTGCAAAACCCCTAATTCATACAGAAAAAAGATGCTCCCAAAACAACTTCTAATACCTCATTAAAACCAATCAAATTGAAATAGTTAACCACTAGTTTATTTTCGTTTTGGCTTAGTCTGCAGCCTACCAAGCTGTAAAGTGACCTATACAATCAAGACCTCACTTCTCAATGGAGTCAGAGAATCTTCATGGCCCAGATACCCTTAAGGGTGACAGTGCTGCACTATATAAATGCTGATTGATTGATAAAGTCCATTACTCATCTTAGGGCTTACTCTATTTTCTACCCTATGTTTCGAGCTGAACACTTGACAGAAAACAAATTACAGTGAAATGTATTATAACCCAACAATTGCATGTTGGACCTTCGGTGATGTTTACAAACCACTCTGTCTTAGGTCTTGTTAGATTTTTATCATGTCACATTAAAACCTTAGTGCTTCATAGGTCGATAATGTATCGGTATCTGTCAATTATAATAATGTTAGCAATAAAACATGTTGTAGGAAGCGTGTATAGCAATGCAGCAACATTCTTATATTTATAACGAGTGCGATGGTCAGATTGAATGTTACTATCATAGAACAGCTAAGACCGCATTAATACTCTACTGGTCCAAGGGATGTAAGGACTAATGGCTGAGATTTTATCTCATTGTACTCTGGACTCTGTGCTCTAGTTCTGATTAAATAGCTGTGTTTATAACTTACACACACAAATAAAACATGTAGGCATAAATCCTATGTAGACAGCCCCCGAAGACTAATATGTTGCTTATTACCACAGTACAGTCTACGAATCTGTACCAATCAAGCCATCTTCATGCTTCACACGTAGAAGGCACATTTCATGAGATTGCGCTCCTTTTCTGGTTAAATACTAAAGCCGGGTGTTTAAAAGCCTTACACACGAAAAAAGTCTTTAATAAACCAGACATAAAATTAACTGACTTTAATGTGCTATCACCATGGTTAAAAGGGAGAAGGGGGATCATGCCCCTCTCAAGGTTGGTCCCACCCTACATTTAACAATTCAAAGGAAGATCTATCTATCTACCTATTTATCTGTCTGATAAATAGATATATGTATTGAACATCAGTGCTAATAAATGTAGCCAAGTATCTCATTAGTTAGTGTACACCAATTTTGTTCAATTATTACTACAGCGAAAAGGTTAAATTCCATGTTGGCACATTGGAGCTTAACTGCATCAGAAAACCCAATTTAATGAATCACATATTACATTCTAGATTCATTTTACAGAAGAAAACAAGTGGGACTATACTGATGAGTCATACATATGGCAACTCCACCACACTGCACAAATGTAAACCCTTGTGCTCGCGCTATGGCTACATTTTTTTTATAACCACCACACTTGAACAAAACAGCATGGAATACACCATACATGCACATTCACTAATTGTAAGATGCTATTCATTGCAGTTTGTGAGGGGGTGAATTGGCATCATGGCTTGCTCAAGACTCTGCATCCTGATACCCTAGCCCCTCCCCAAACCTAACAATGGTTGTACATATCATATTTCACTCTGTGCTTCTACATGAAAGTGTCGGTTTGCTTCTATATCAGTGCTTGCTCACTGGATGTCCATGGGTCCGGCTGGGTGATAAAAATATGTGAGTCAAGAGTCTGTTCATTAGCTATACAGTGAGATACATCTGATAATTTACCCATCTTTATTTTCATTTTATATATCCTTATTGAGTCATTTCATTAGACATTTTGGAAAGGTATTTAACTAATGTTGAAACCACTCGTAGACTTAACTTATGTGGTGTGCAACAAAACATAATTAGTTTCCGTTTAAATCCCACCCCCAAACAGTACTCGAAAAAGGAAATGGTGTACAGACCATCTCCGACAACAACATGGCATTCTTTCAGACAGCGGTAGCAACACTGTTCAGGTTACCTAATAAGCATTGCAGGCGTGACATTTATTCAATTCAGTATGTCACATACATATTGGTTTTTAAAGAAAAGTGGCACATTTTCATGAATATCTGCTTTTATACACATGAACAAGAGCATACGTGGATATTTGTTATAAGAATAGACTGGGTGTCAGACATATCTTTCCTAAAATGGTTGCACCGAACAAAACTACCAGTTCTCCCCAATTCCCATCTCCATAGAAGGCAAACAGGTTTTCCATACTGTGGATGAAAAAATCGTATGAAGTCGCAGAAAGGCTAGAAACGACATTTCAAGGTTATTTCTTTTTTTTTAACAAAGCTATCCCCATCTCAATAGAGAATCACATAATAATATCCAGGATAACCTATATAATGCATGTTTTATACGTTTGCCAGGGTTTAAAGCTGTATAATGCATTAGTCAGACATCATGCTTGTAGATCACTCCTGTAGATTGCACAGGTCTGGTGTCCATCAATTTAGTATGTGGTACCATTCATTGGTGAAATGTGGAATAAAACACTCAATATGTAATTTTGTAAAATGCAAATTACACAGTAGTTTATTTCAAATTATATTCTTGTTGTGCTATTTTGGTGATCCTGTTAGCATCTGAAATCAATTGGTTGTTAGTCCCACGTTTATCATTCCCTCAAAGCAATTCAATTGCACTTTAAGACTATAACACACAACCTTATTAAGCAAGGTAATCTCAGTCTCTCTGTTTTTAGCTGTATGTTTCTCGTTGTCTGCTTTTTCTTATTTCTCTCTCTCTTTTTCTCTAGATTTTAACTCTGTTTTTTCATTTTTCAACATCTTTCTCCCTCTTTTTTCTCACTTATGCTCCTCCTCCCGCTTGTTCTGTCAGTTTCTTGTTTTTCTGTTGCTCTCTAGTTCTTTATTCTGCGTCTCTCGCTGTTTCTCCTACTCACTATCTGCCAGTTTTTCCCTCTCACTATGTCTCTCTCCACCCCTTCGCTCCACATCTTTTTTTCCAGTTTATCTCGCACCACTAAGGGTGGGTGAAATATTGGGGCGAATTTCGGAACAGGACAAATTGAATCTTTTTTTCTCCTCCTACAAAGTGGAATTAGGGTTGCTCTGCTGCTCCATGGACGTAAAATAAAAACATAAAAAAATCCGTTTCTGTCGGGAGCACTCTTTGGGGTCAGCATTGTATTTACTTTAAGAATAATTCATCTCTAACAGTGCTCATAAAAATGACTTTCCCTGGAGTAAAAGGTGTGTGTAACACCTGACTGTAGGATCCTCCTGAGGCCCTGGCAGGCAGGCACCAGGAGCAGGCTCCTCTGATGGGTAACTTGTTTTCAAGCACTGACATTGGGTGTCAGTGTAATTGGCTTAATGCAATTACTATTTAGGTAATTACACTGTCTGCACCTTACTGCTGGACGGTACAGGAATTCCTCATACTATGCATCTATTACTGTGCGGAAGAGCAATTTTTGCGCCACAGTGCATTTTACCTCTAATTCAATTGTGATAGGCGGATGCAAAATCAGCAGAAATGGGTGGAATCGCTGTACTTTGCTAATTTGTTTCTCAGTTATTATAACAAAAAAGGAATGTGTTGGCACTTACTCTCCACCTATCTCTGTTTTTCCCACTTTTGTGCCTTATTTCACAATTTCGTTCAATTTCACTGATTTTCTCCCGTGGTTCCTCATTCTTTGTCACTACTTTTGCTTTATCTGTCCCTATTGTGTTGTACTATGGCCCAATTGGAATTAAATGTCTAGCAGGAACACATGGCTGCTGAGGGTTCAACCCTGACTCTCCTCCTGCTGAAGATTGGTGATCTGTCTAGGAAGAATGCTGGCAGAAAATGGGGAATAACTGTGCGGATCCAGTATGATATTCCAGATTCGCCAGTAATTCCCCATGTCTCTAGAGACACTCGGACACCAACGTGCAATCCCACAATACCCCCACCCCCGACATTTGAATGACTTATACCCACAGTATTAGCAATTGCGGATTGGGGAGGGGTTTGATGTGAAAATACTCTTATCTAGAACATTTGTAATGAGCCTCTTGGTGTTCATATTCTTGATTAGTAATATCAAGAGATTTTCTTTAGATTATAACGTTCATCAGGGTGGAGCAGTATTTCCAATTATGCACATACTCTCAGTGAAGAGGTTCAGCCTTTCAGCTGTCATAGTGAGGTTTTCAACTCATATTAGTACCATTAATTAACTCCGAGAGGGCAAATAACAAGGAATTTATTGTTTTAAAATCTTTTTGGACATTTAGAACAAAAAATGGTGCTTAAGCAAGCTATATAAAAACCTGCACATGTTTACGGTTATATGTAGCAATGGCATGATGGAAATATAAAACAGATCAGTTACCATTCAGTTCTTCCAAAAGTATGTTGTTTGCAACCGATCACGTGCTGGAACGACT
Organism: Lissotriton helveticus; assembly: GCF_964261635.1. NCBI lineage: Eukaryota > Metazoa > Chordata > Amphibia > Caudata > Salamandridae > Lissotriton > Lissotriton helveticus. The sequence continues at coordinate 182,320,041 of NC_136072.1, read as the reverse complement.
AGTTCTGCTTTCCCCACTCAAATAAGTGCTTTGCAGAAAAGTGTTTTTCCTTTGTTATAGAGAGCAGCGAATCAGTTGCTAAAGGCACATTTAAACTGCAGCGCGTTTCTCTCTGCTCTTCATACTGGGCAGAGCCCTTCCGGAGGATTGCTCGAATTCTCCGAATAGCTCGCCACCCCCCCACCCCTCCTCCTATAGAATTACTTCTGACCCTGCACGAATTGTGTAAGAGTGCATGGTCTAGCCACGTGGTAGCCTGGTTCTGGTTGGTTCTGGATCTCTTTCAGGTCGAAGGAATGCGCTCAGCCATGTTCTTTGGATGTCTGCCAAAACGTAAACATTCCTCTCTGCTTACTGAGTAGCCGACAGATTTGGCCTAATGCTTTTTAGCAGCCATGGCTCAGTTAAATCTGTGCGAACAGATGTGTTTCGCAGCACAGTGGGCGCAAGCTTTGTTCTAGAACGAGCTCCCTTTCGTTTTGGCATGTGATTTGTGGTTGATCAATGGCCTTGACGCAGCATCCTTCTGATGGCCTTACTATGTAGGAAAGAAAACGATAGTGGCACAGGGACAATAAATAATCATTGCAATTGTTAAGTGTTATTTAAAATGTGAAGATGTTTGAAACAGCTTGGACCGTAGCAATATTTGTGCCTGTGTTTAACAACTCATGTCTGTTTAACTTTGGCAAATAAAGCTTGAATTGCACTGCCAACTTATCTCAAGCACCTTATAATTCTAGTGCCAAAACAACTTTAAGAGATACATGTATGAGAAAAGATCGTGTCCCACCGAAGTATTTTTTTCAGAGGGCAGATAACCATTGCTTAATTTGTGCTGGTGGTTGCAGGTGGTGGGCAGCAGCATTTATTGTTGGGGACCTGGATTCATAGTTCTCATCTGACTCTTATCCAGAGTAAGACGGAAAGGGCAGAAAAGTGAGAAAGAAGGAGTAGGAGAAAGATACGTAATTAGTCGCAAAGGAAAGAAATCAGGGATGATAAAACCAATAGGAATGTGATGTAATGTAACCGGTTTTATAAAGCGCATGGTGATGAGAGTCAGGAAGTATAAGGTGATAGAAGAAAGGGGGCTGAGGTGGAATCTAGGCATTACAGCTTTGGTATCCCTGAACACCAGCATTTAACAGCGGTGGACTTCTAAAGAAAACGGTGGTTCTGCTCACGTACGTTTTTTTCCACATATGAAGTACTATGCAGAATTGTACAAAATTATAGACCCCTTCGTTATGAACCCATCCCACTCTAAACTGGGATTATCTTGAAAGAACTGGCCCTTATTTCATGACAAATCCTGTAGCTATGGGGATATTTTCGAATAAATAGTGCATGCACGTATTAAAATTCCTGCACATTGGAGCTGGTAATCTGCTTAGCCAACTGCCCCCACCTACAGGTTGTTTTACGTCTGTCTTTCATTAAAAGCAGAATGTGTTCTCTAAATGTTTTAAAGTACAATGCACTCATTCAGTCACACCCCCACCCAGCTTTCATGTCCTTACCTGACCACGCCAGACAAGCAGATTACAATGCAGCATAGTCCCACTCCAAAACCTGGATTTAAAAGTATTCTAGGTGATTTTATTCAGAACTGGGTCACAGCTGCTTGTAGTAGCCTTAATTTAAATCCACCTAGCTTCTGTTTTGAAACGAAATATAACACAGGTCGTCTATGGGAGTCTGCGCTGCAGTGTCACAGCAGAATTCGCACTGTGCACAAATACACCTGATAAAGAATTCCAATTCTGACTCGAAGTAGAAAATAAGCAGTGGTGGTTGGCTCAAGTAAATGTAGTGGGGCGAGGCGGGGCACGGCAGGGGGAAGTCGACAGACAACAGAATAGGTATTATTTATTTATTTAATTATGCCTATTCCATCGTCTGTCGACTTCCCCCCCTCAAACACCCACCCAACCCCTGTCCCGCCCCACTTCACTTACCTGTGCCGGCCACCGCTGGAAATAAAGAATAGGCTTTCTCATAAACAAACCCAGAAATTGTCATTGAATTTGTGGGTATAGCCCCACACACAATTTCTCACATTACCCCTGATCAGTAAATTGCGAGGTGCAATTCATTGATAAATAGTAATTTTTCCTGTAGAGACCCCAAAAACCTCTAAAATGACAACAGAACGGCAGCACTGAGAAAACTCGGCATCTCTATTTGAAGATTCTTTCAGAAAGCACATTTTTGCTGAAAGCTAGCAAAGCTTACCTTAGAATGTGTTGAAAGATAACACATTTAATTCCTTTACAGTTCCAGGTGATGTCAATCTCGATCTTTATCAAGCTAACACTTCAGAAGCTATGGCTTGAAATACACAATTGAACCCATTCTGCTGTATTTTAAGACACTTTTTTGTCTTTAGAAGTTAGTTGCCAAAATAAATATAGATTTTTGAAAATAAACAAATACCTCATATTTCTAGATTTGTTATTTAAAAAAAAATTACACACCATTCTCCACCTCTTTAGGGCAGTCTCTTCCTACCATCTTTGGGTTTTAAAATATTATTTCATTGACAGTGCTAAATATACATCCTTTAGGCTAATCTGCAACACATATGAATGATTCCAGCCACATTAAATTTAATACGAACATCAAAAAAGCAAAATCTTCACTTTTTACTTTTAAGTCTTAAATGCCTGTTTATGTTGGAAATGCATTTACAAACTTGCTTATGTCCTTTAAGTCAACTACAACCAAGCACGATTCGTTTCTCCTTTACTAACATACCATTTTAAATTAGTGTGGAATTATAAAACTTAAACACTATGTGATGTTTTGATATCTTAAAGAAAATCTCGCTCCCTTTCTCAGAGGCATATAGATCTATTGAAAGTAACACTTAGACTAGGGGCCTCCAACCTTTTCAGTAGTGAGAGCTTCTGCTGATCAGTGCAAATCATCATGAGTTACTAAAGGGCAAGCAACTCACACAATGTTCCCAGAGGCCCACAAGAGCCATCTTAATTAAATTTAAGCCTAATTTCCATGATGTCGATATTGTGGTTTGAACAAAATGATAGGAGTTCCCTAGAAAGACTTATACGAATGACACATGATTTGCGTTGTCACCATGCAGAGATTGTTATGAGCATTGATACCACATGGGTGTCAGTACCAGTTCTGAAACATGTCACAAGACAGTACTCTCCTCTGAGACATATCGATCAACCATAAATGGTGCATCATCCAATAACACCACAACGTCTGTCCTTTGACCTAAACATACATTAGTTGTGTATTCTTGAGGGTCTCTACTTTTCAGGCATACGCTCTTCCCTAGTTGCTCTCCTGTGCCAGAACTACATTTGGTGGAGCAATAGGCAGTTTGTTTGGAAAAACACCTGACAAAATTGTCTGGCCGTAGGAGGACAGTAGATGAAGGGTCAACCGCGACACAGCACTGTGCAAAGATGGGGTAGTGAGATGTCTTTGATACCACAGCGCCTGTGACATCTGGTGCATTGGGTAACTGGGAATTGTATGGAGAAACTGTTAGGTAAGGGTAAAAGAAAATAACAGAGGTACTCTTAGCAATGCTAAGCAGTATGTCAAGCTGCTCCACATGTCAGGTTATTGGGAGAACAGTCTGGGATGGATGTGGCCCCAGCAGAGTGATGAGTAAGAAACACCCTATTAAAGTGTTTTAGGTCAGGAACTCTCCTTTCTCACTGACCATGAAAGCACTGTTACAATTGGCTTTTCCCTACTCAGCTGTCGTCTGTTATGTGGAAAAGGAATGCTTCCTCTCTCAGAGCCCTCCTGACACTGAATAACGATACTCGAGGGGTCTTAAAATGATCTCTGAAACATGGACCACACAAGGTGCAAGGAAGGGTGGGTTCCTAAAATGCAGCAAATAAATCCAATTATATAGATTTGAAAGAGGGCTCATAAAAAAGCAGACAGTTTAGCTATCTCACACACACAAACACACATACACAGACACACCCACACACACACACCCACACACACACACATATATATATATATATATATATATATATATATATATATATATATATATTGAATACTAAAACTGTAATTCTAAACTTTCACAGGGGCCATTAAACAACCAAAAAATAGTAATACCTCTCGTAACTTGCAACCTTTAGCTGGTCCAGGGCCTGACACTGGTTGTGCCCCTCCTGCACTGCAGTGTGCAGCTACTAAGTCCTCCGGAGTCCCTATCCTGATAAAGGCTGTTGTGCCCGCGATGCAGATCAGCAATTTTAAAGCGCGGTTGCAGGTGGCAGAAGGCAGGCGGCATCGTATCCAGTGGGTAGTCCAGTATTGTACGTGCTGGGCTTTCTGCATTGACATCACCCGCTCTTCCCTGCCTACTCTATTCAGCCGATGGGAGCAGCTGGTTTGGGTGAAAGCGAGTCATAGCCAAAATTGACCGGTTGGAGAACCCTCACTTAGACCCTCAATATAAGTTATGTAGAAGAGGTAAGGTGTTTATCACAGGTGGTTAATAACATAAGCCCAGAGTGAGGTATTCATCACATGTGTTAAAAATCTCCTATTATGAATTGATATTTAACACACCAAATTCAGCATGCGTTGTCTTTTATACAACCCGTTTCCCCCGACTAATTTAGGCAGGTTTGACCTGCCGGAATTTATCAGGTGAGAACTCCATGGGTGTAATGAATATCACATAACTTGTACTTTCTATTCATGTGCAAAAACGTGTTTGCACCATAACCGAGATTTATCTCTACACTTGTAATCAGGATCTTTATGAAGGAAAGAATACATTTTTTCCTAAAAGTGCAAACATAAATTTCATGTAGATTTTCTATCCATTAAAACTCATTAGATGTTGCATTATCTCATCTGTCACTTGTGGCTGACTCATGTGCAACTTATTAAAGTGGATCAATAATTGTTAATATGTCCTTTCCTTTCTTTTCCTTTCCTTTCTTTTCCTTTCCTTTCCTGCCTGTCTTGACTATTCCTATTTGACTGAGTATACCAAGATTCCATTCCTTTCCTTTCCTTTCCTTTCCTCCCTGTCTTGACTATTCATATTTGACTGAGTATACCAAGATTGACTTAATAGGCTATTGATAGATTTATGGAACTTTAATGAATGTGCCATAGGGAAGCAACCCATTGGAGACATGATCAAATTGAAAGTTTGATTGCTAACTTACAGTTACGACTGGACTTGTAGACCCACCAAATAATAAAAACTAAGACTTCAGGATTGTCACAATGAAGATATATGAGGCCAATGTACATAAAAATAATCCCAGTGAGAATTATTTCCTTTTTTTGGTCTTTTTGAAAACCCATGTGCATGCTGCCATTCATGTAGCTTAACGTTCCCGCCCTTTTTAACTGTCATTGAAGGCCCCAAGCAGCGAAAGCCTGAGACTACATCAAATGCCATAAGAATTCCTTATAGGAGATAGCACACAGAACTACTTTTTTGGGTTTCTTTGAAACTGCCAAATTTTGTTTTGAGTGAAATCAAATAGAAGGGAAACATTCTGCCTTCCTGAATAAGTGCAGTGAAGCAAAAGAGGCAGACACATTCTTACATTGCAACACATTTATGACATTCATTGACAGGGCACATCAGTATTTCCAATACAGTCAGCACATTTTCAAACTTGTTGAACTGATTTTGTGTGGATATTTTGGAAGCACTTCCACGTTCACATCAACACACCACACATTTAAGAACTATATACCAGGATTCCAGGAAAACAGTTACACCAACGATCTGTAATGAAAGGATCCTGCCAGTAGATAACCTGTTCACAGTATCCTAATGAGTGTCAATAGCCAGTTTCCTCTTAATTATGTAAATAGTCTACCTTCATTTACCATGGCTTTTATGTCCCTTCAAAATTTGGACATGGACCTTTTCCTCCAAGAGGCATGTATATAATCTTAAATAAAGTTTTACATTATTAGCAAAGCAAAACCTCCATGTCTAGGCTTTTTTTATATAAGCATCTTCACATATTCATATGGCATAAGCACGAAGTTTATAATTTCACCACTGTTTAGTTCCTGGCACAGTGAATGACATAGGTATTTGCCATCCACCAACAATTGTGTTAAAACATAATTGAAAAAGAAGTGGCAACCAAGTAACAATAGTTCCTGAAGGGGGAAGTGTAACCTCAACATCCTCAGAATGCTAGTCAATAGCCATCAACAGATTGGTTTTACTAGAACGCCTACAATTATGTTCACATACAAATTATTTATAATCATAGGAAAATGAACACATAGAGCTCTGATATCATGTAGAATTTAAAGAGGTGTATCCCAAACGATGCAACGGTGCAGTGGATGTGAGGTAAGTGAGTGAGAAGTCCGCTAGTGCTTAGTGCTATACAATATATATTTATCAGTAGTGACTGTGGAGGAAGCATAGTTGTACAATTAAGACTCTAATATAGAGTTGTAGACTCCTGCATTACATATACACAGTACACTATTATATTGTCACGGTTTCGACCATTAAGTGTTCTTTGTACATGGTCATCTTTAGGACAGAAGGGGACGAAACACCAATTGCATAGAGTTCATGCAGTAACTGTGAAATGTTAAATACTGGAGTGGATCCACAGATCATAGGTCATAGAACCTAACAACAAACAAAAGACTCCTATAAGTGTATGTTGGGAGACGGGTCCATTAATAGTCAAGTGACTGTGGAGCCTTCTCACAACATACACTTATAGGAGACTTTTATTTAGTTGAAGGTTCTATGACCAATGACCTGTGGATCCTCTCCATTATTTAATGTTTCACATTTACTGCATGAACACTATCCAAAAGGTGCTTTCCCCCCTTCTGTCCCATCCTGATGAAGACCCTGTACAAACAACACTAAATGGTCGAAATATTGACACTATAATATTTGACTGTGTATATGTAGTGCAATTAGCCTACAACTTTATATTAGAGTCTAGATTATGCAACTTTGCATCCTCAACAGTAACTATATATATATATATATATATATATCTCACAAATGCACTTCACACTCACTTACCTTACATCAGATGTGCGTTGCGTTATATAGGAAACACCACTTTAAATTGTACATGATATTGGAGCTCGATGAGATCTCTTTCCTGTGATTATGAATAATTTTTATGTGAATAAAATTGTATGTGTTCTTGTAAAACAAATCTTTTGATGACGATTGACTAGTTTTCCGAGGAAGTTGAGGCTACATTTCCCCCTTCAGGAACCATTGCTTTCCTTTATCATGGTGCTAAAACAGGCATTTCGGTGCAGCTTTGTCTTTGATTTAGGGATAACACTCCCCTAGAGCTCTGGTATCTCATTTACATCAACAGAGACCAATCTTAAGTCTTTTCTTTAGGTTGCAACTGTACCTCCCATTAGGTAGTGAGGCTACTGTTTAAGATTATGCTAGCCTATTGCTTATAAAGCCTAGTCATTACTGTGAGGTTAATAGAAGCATTGGCTTATAAAATTTGACATATTTGTTTTCGATCAGTCTGTAAATCATCTGCCAGACTGATCTGAAATGATACATTTGTAATGTGGTGGCTAACATTCTCAACTCCTAGTAGTTTTTTTATAACCTTTTTGTCTGTATATACCCTTATTTATTTTTCCTACATATCAGTATTTGCCAAAATGTATTGTTCTGTGTAAAAAGACACTTGTAATTAATATATCACCTATGTGTTTATGAGATGAGTTTAAACACATGCTGTAGGAGGTTGATGTTATAGGAACTTCTCGTATAGAAAAATGTTCATTATCTTTTTTTGTATACAACATTTATACCTGATCATTTCATTTTTTTGTCATTTACATACTGCCACACCAAGATCACAAAGTATTAAAAATAAATAAAAGGGAGGAGAGCAACCAATTGTAGTGCAACTTGTGGCAGTTTGTAGCCTTGTCAGTGAATGGCCACTGATAAATGAGTTGCTTATTACTTTGTATTTTAACTCTTTTTTTTTTATCAGCAATTTATAATCAAGCTAATTATTGGTTGATAGAGATTACTGCATATACCTTAAACACAATAATTCAAACCTATCATTCTTCCATACTATTGACAGCGGCCCAAATAATCCCCCAAAACTTCCTAAAATGATTACGTTAGTACACTGGAGTTCAGTTGATTTTAGCGACTATCTTCCACTATCTAATAATTCCCACAAACCTAGGTAGGTGTTCTACTAAAAACACTTTTTGTCTAGTGAGAGATATAAGCCAAAACAGTCCTGGACTTCCATGTTTAAATCTAATTAGTCCTAGAATTCCTGTTAGCAGAACTTCTTTGCTCTATACCAACAAATCGTCTGGTAAACCTGATGAGGTAGATATTTGAGTGAGATGAATCCATTATCCAAAGCTATAAATACACTGACATCATAATAAACCATCCATTTGCACTATTTTATAGCACTGTTGCCAATTGGGGCGTTAACTGCATGTCACTGAAAAGTATAAAAAAGAACAAGACTGTATTAAATGTATAAGTGGTTGCAGTCAGGACTATACCGTTCTGCTTCTTAATTTAGACATTAACTAGAGGTTCAGAATATATGTTGCAATACTTGAGTGTGTAAGCCTTACCAGTGACTGGCTGGTGCACATCATAATTGTTGGTTACCGCAGTTGAGGATGAGTCGCAAACATAGATTTTGAGAGTTGTCGTTCTCGAAGATTGAATACGTTTTAGGTGAAGCCTGGACAGTGCATGCACTGCTCTGCAAGGCATGCTGTATTTGAGCATGGACTTGAAACTCTGCCCACTCTCCGCCCATATTTTTCATTGACTTGTGTCATTGTCCTTTGTAAATACTGCCTTCTGATTCGTTAATAGGCTTCTTTGGCCCTCCTTAGTACTGCCTTGTCGTTATTTGTACCCTACCATGAGGACTGGCCCTTTTACTTCTGTTGTTACACAGTATGTCTTAGTTAGTCTGGAAGCACTATTTTCTTCATGCTTTTCTCCTACTGCAGGCACGACATGCTTTCCTGCAACATTCAGCACACCATGCGCGTTTTCACATTCAAAGCAGCCCAGGGCAATGGCGGACGCTTCTTTGAAATGAAATATGTCTCGCTTTTACAGAAGATTGAGCTATTGGCATTATAAATCAAAATGCCTTTTATTTATGTTTTTATTATCAAAACATAAATAAAAGTAATTGTCGTTTACAATGCCAATTGTTTAAACTCTCACAAATGCAAGACCTATTGCAGTGCAAATGCTTGTTTACCATGTTCCTAGTTACATGCAAATTTGCACTAGATGATGTGGATAGTTTAAGCATATTCCTTAGGATAGGCACAGCAGCTCTAAAAGGGACCGCACTACCAAAGTAGGATTTCTTGAATGGAGGATTTATAGTTTGATGTTTACCTCTTTCAGTGGAACATACATTTGATATCCTGTGCAAGAATAGACATGTTTTCTTTCAATAGTTGATATGTGGCAGGGCTCAAAAGGAGGCTTGTGTTTTATGAAACATTGAAAGCTTTGCATACATGTTCAAGACTCGTGACAGGAAAAGAAGAGAAGTAAGATTCATGGATTAGTTGAACACAATAGAAAGGCTCTCATTTGTCTTAGATATTAGACCAGATGTTTAGGGTTTTATATACTCAGAGTATGAAAGCAAGGCCTTCATGTTCTTGGTTAGCTTCAGAAGGGGTTTTTCTACATTACCTCTAGGTCATGTACTTCACCGAAAACAATAAATAACCATTTTTTGCTGATTTGATTTGTTTCTTTGTTTACTCAGTCAGCATACTGCACCTTCTTCACTTTGAGAGAAACCTTCTCATGTGAGCTTTGCAGATAAAAACTAAGGGCCATGCGCCACTTTTACACCTCCGGTGCGTCACTTTTTGTGACGCACCAGCGGCGTAAAAAATTTGCCTTTTTGCACCATATTTACAAAGTGACGCATCTAGGTAGATGTGTCACTTTGTAAACCCCGGCACCACATTATACCTGCACTGGGTATAATGTATGCAAGGGGGGGCGGTCTGACGCAAGAAAGGGTCATAGAAGTGACGCAGTGAAATCTCTAAGATTTCACTGCGCCACTTCTAGGATGCAAATTCGTCAATATCTTATGCCTGCCTCACAGCAGGCGTAAGACTGACGCAGGCCCTTTCACATGAGGCTTACCCCATATGAAAGGACACATTACTGGAGTTGCGTCACTTTTGTGACACACTCCAGCAATGCGTCACTTTTGCGCCTTACAGATACGTCAGAAATGCTGACGTATTTGTGACTCCTTGCGCCATGATGCTCCATACAGTAAATATGACGCATCAATCATGTCGCAATGAGGGCGCACTGAGAAGTGACGCATCGCTGCTTTCACGCAGTGATGCGTCGCTTCTCATAAACGAGGCTCTGAGTACATAGTTTACGTAGGTAGCGAGTTAAACCCAGACACATGCATACACACACCCATGTCATATATTATAGAGTTAGTGAGCTATGTTGGATAATATTTACTCACAATCTTTAAGGGTTTTGAAGGAAAAAGTGCATTCGGTTTCTTTAAAAATCTGTGTTTTTCATAAGTAAAGTTAAAACAGGGCTACCACCCCCTTACTGTGCAGTGATGACATGCCCTGAAGTACTGTGCGTGAGTTTCAGTAGAGATTGCCAACTAGTGTAGTGGTACCTACTCAAGTTATTCACTAATGCACCTGAATCGCTGAAAAGGTTAAATACAGGGGATTATTTAATTCGTTTGCATGAAGTCAATGTACCCCACTGAATAATTCACAAGATACACTAGAAGCTTATTTAGTCCCCCAGTGCCTCTTCAGTGACCATAGTACACCTTAAAAGGAGTCATCAAATAAACATTCAATTATCAATTTTCAAAAAGAAGCGCATTCTGTCTGGCTGTACTTGTTTCAGAGTTTGATCAATTCATAAAATTGCATTTTGCGATTTAAATATGGTGCTTCTCTCCTGCATTTTATCAAATTTTGCAGACTTGTTAATAATTTTTCCAATAAACTCATTTTATAACACGTCACCAACTAGCTGCTTTAAGTAATACTAACAAAAAGCAGAATCGAAAGGCAACATAAAATACATGCTTTGTGATTTAAATGTAAAAAACTGCCAGTGCCAACGAAATTATGTTTGAAGCCGATAACAAATAAAGCTTTAAAGATTAGCCAATAGCCTTATAGATTAGCCAATAGCAAAAGGGTTGTAATTTCAAACTGAAAATGGAACACCAATAATGCTTATGTTTTACCAGTTATAACATTTGAAGTGGCAATATTTCATTTAAATATGATAACATGCATAATATTTCAAGAGATTGCTAGAGTGTCTTAGAGATCCACACAGAAGATTCCAGTTTTAACTTTTACTACCTGCATAAAAGGAAAACCCATGCAAAAAACTTTAATGAATATACATTTATTTAAATGCATAGTTCATTTCCCCAGCAAAATCATTCCTGGCCTTGTACTTTGTGAAGACCAAAAGAGCCTATGTCAACACAGTCCTGTCTCTATCCATTTTAAACACCCAGGATAACTTCACGCTGCTTCTACATGCATACAATTTACTTAAGAAAAAAACGTTCACCTCAAAGTGTCACAGGTATATCAAGCCTGAACATTGAAATACTAGTTCTGCTACTTCTATTTTTTAATCCATAATGTTTTCATAGAGGTATAGCTCCCCAGCATATGCACATTTACTATTCATGTCCACTGCCATGGATCTCAATCAGTTATTCTTCCCTACTATCAGTTGAAAAAAACATGATAGATCTAAGCATTGTTTTTTCCCTCGGCTAGAAATGCAAAAAGAGTAAAATTAAAACCAGTGTGCCCCTATAACATGTTTGAGGATGATAATGATAAGCGGGCCATGTAGACCAAAAATGTGTATAAATCAAAATAATTATTGTGATATACATGACATGAATCTATTCAGTAATGCTGCCTCTGTTCAAACATTTCAACATCATATTTTTCTAAATGTTTTGTGGCTATTAACTATAGGGCTGAGATGGTCATTGAAATAATGAGTGATACACAGATTGAAAACCTTAATATGGTGCGCCCTGATTTAAAAAAAAAATATATAAACATATATTTAAGAAGATGTCATTGTGAATGTATGAGCAAGAAAGAGGTTTGACAAGTCTGCCCTCAACCTATATCTAGAAAATGTCAGGCATAAGGAGAGAGAAGTATTGGATAACATAACACATTTTGGCCTTACTGTGTGAAGTCATGTACAAGGCCCCTTTGAAGGTCAAATGCTTATCATGGTTAGATAACCACACAGTTCAAAACAAGTTACACAAATAAAATAAGTAGAGGTCATACAGCGGCATTCCATAAACATAACATTGTTATCTAATGGAAGAATAATCTGTAGTCATAATATATTACTGACTAAAAATAACGAAATTCTTACTATAATCACATTGTTCTAAGAGTAGACATAAATGAGAACACTGAAGCAAAGTGTCACTGGATGGGATGCAGCAATACATAGACATCTTTACAGTGTAAAAATGAATAAGATTAAGCATGGGGAACTATTAAAATCTAAGATTGGGCTAGAAACAGATCAATTTGTTGTTGGCCTGTATAGATTGGAATGTTTTCTCCATAGTAAAAGATCCTTTTAAAACAGATGCAGGAGTACTCAAAATCCTACAGAGCCAACCTATCTGGGCCAAAGATCCACAGTTAATGAATGTCATTAAAGGTGCTAAGAATCACTTTTAAATGTCCTTTTAATGAGTGCCCTGCTAATTCTTAAGAACCGAGTAAAAAGAGTTTCTGACCCACCAGAAATATAAAGTCCCTGAAAACTTCACAGACCTCTCTTATTTCCCCCAGATCTTTAGGATTTTCAAAACAGCCAAAAACTTTGGGGGAAACTGTGTGGACAAATAGGGAATTGACAGATATTTTGTGCACACATGTTTCAGTACTTCTCCTGTTCTTTGGTCAAAGCTTTGCTAAAGCAGGCTGAGTAGTTCCAGATTTCAGCAAATATATTTCTTAAGGATGGCAAGTGGGGTTCCCTCCATGTTGCCCCATGGCTTTAGCACTATGATAGTTCCTTAGCTGTACAAAATGTCGTATATCACAACACTGAAGGATATATGGTAAAAGGAAGCCAACACTCATTTTTAATGGCCTGTTGCAGTATTCAGGGACTGCTCTTTGGTGGTCCACATGCAGTGCACGAGATAAAACATGATGCCCAGACACTGCTTAAGGAAGGGTATGTTTATTTGTTTAGTGTGGGCAGAAGAGCGCTCCTCTGGTAATCTGATAGTCTGTTCAAAGAACAATTCAGCACCTTAGATGAGTTGACTTTTCAATGAGAAAGAGTTCTCCAACTGTTCAACTTCATGTATAGGGCATAACTTCAATGACAGTATCAAGGCAAATATTATAGAATTCTAAAATGTACTCAGCAAGCTTCACCTAAAATACTTGAACATTTTTATCTCAATATCCGTGAAATTTTCTCTTTCATACCCCAGCAATTAATGAAGGCCTGGGGTGGGTGTGTACTGTTTACAATAACCGTAGGAACATAAACAAACGAATGAATAACTAACAAATACATTGGGACCTAGTGACAAAGGTATTTTTAGCTTTAGAATGTTAATGGCAGAAAATACCTCCTTTGTACTGGACAAGTGTTAAAACAAATCCTGGAAAATGGATTTGCTAAATCGGATTTCTCTGGCCATGAGTGTTGAGGCATCTGCAGTAGTAAGGGATTGAATGTGTGTTTTACAAGGATTGGTTTGCTTTTAGTATTGACAACATCCACCAACAAGTACAAGATAGGCATTCACAAATTTGCCTTCAGCCTCTTCCCACATGGTTGTAGTGCTTACTCCAGTAAAGTACATTTGCCTCAGTGACATGGAAAGGCTTTCACCACGGGGAAAATGTTTTGCCTGTGGAGTAAAGGAAAAAAATGTGGATTTGCCCAGTGGGCTTTAATGCCCCTCTGCAGAAATCTACTTTGTGTGGAATGTTACACTAGGGAAATAGGAATCGAAGGAAGATATCACATGATATTCCCAGTAGTAAACCTAGAAACCTGTGCCTGCTATATCTTTTCAGGTATACTTCTTGGACCGTTTGTAAATTGAAAAAACAGTAAAACTACATTCAGTTAGAGATGTAAATATCTGCCTGTACTGTTAAGTGTTTTTGTGACTCATGCTTATTGTGAATTAAGGGATTTTAGGTTGGAATGAATCTTCTTGTGTAAATGAACCGACGTGCACCAGGATTTGAGAGTAGGAGTAGAACATAATGCACAACTTCCCGCCTTCATATTTGATAGCTCTCTGCCCAACTCATACTCTAGTCCAAAAACAGATTCAAACATCTTAAACATTCCTTAACTACTGATGTTGTGATTGTAATGCAGCCATCACTTGAACTTTACAATTAATCCTTGTGTATGCATTAAATACCTGGGATCTCCTTCCAGGCAAAGCACGTGCTAGACAGCCTATAGCTGATTTGCCCATATTGTGAACTATTTAAATCTCTTTACTTAAAAACATATTGAAATGTATGCACATTAGAATAATGCAACCCAAATATTTTGCTTTCATTTGGGAAAGAAATGTGCATTTTATGATAGTGTTATATGTATTAATTTATATTATGAGTTATAGCCACTTTTAAACTGCTGGAGGAATGGCCAACAAGTTATATACACCACGGTATACACCTGTTACAACGCATTTTTTACTCCGCACTACCATTACAACGCGACTTTTACTCCGCATACCATTACAACGCATTGCGCTGGGGGGCGCTCTAGGATAGGGAATAAGTATAATTTACTATCCAACACCTTCCCTAGGGTCCACGGGGACTGGAGTTAGAATAGTAAATTATACTTACCACTATCCAGCACCTCTAAGCGCTATGCGTTGTAACGGTATGCGGTGTAAAAGTCGCGTTGTAACGGTCTGCGGAGTAAAAGTATGCGTTGTAACGTCATACATCCATACACCACACATTCAGTTATAGCAAACACCTATGCCTGGTATATGCCATTATTTTAAATCTTCTCCCTGTGTTACAGCATACAAGAGTTAGTCACCCAAAGTAAGCAACTGTTCAATGCTTTGTGTCAATAAAACTTAGTTGTTTTTATGTTTTGTTATAAGAGTTGGGCAGATCTAAACAAAGTTATGTCTTATCTATTGTATTTGACCTTGTGTCTACCCATCACCAACAGTCCTCACAAATGTGTTTTGTGATCTAAAAAAACAAGATACATGATAACAAAATCCAGTTAGGTAAATAAATCAGCTAAAAACAATCAGACATTCATCTATACAGGGGATGGGTTCTGTTTATGTATTTTTCTTGATTTTTCATGCTCCTTTGTGGTTTGTAGCTTTTTCCTCTGAGAGGGAGAGGGAATGCATATTCTGTGCAGCCTCCAACTGCTATTGTGGGGGATTTTTCTTGGTTCTAAATAGGTGTACTGATGGAGTACACTTTTTCCCTTCTTTGGCATTTCAACCTTCCATATTATAATTTGTTGGGGTCTGCAGCTGGACATTAGGGTGCTGGCTAGGTGCATAAGCCTTTGTGGGAATGTTGCTTATATGTTTTCTCAGGGCGACTTGCTTTTAATATCTCATCGTCAAGTTATTTCATGTGTAGGGCCATCTCTTTAGATGTGAATGGATATATGCATGTTCTCGTTGGCATGTTTTCATTTCTGGCAGGTCTATTTTCTTTTTTCTGAGTCATTATTTCTTTTCAACCCATTTGAGCTTTACATCTTTTATTTTTGGCTTAGATGGCACTGGTCAGCATTTGTGAAAATTTCTACTTTGAAAGGATAGAACACATGGCCCACCAATTTGAAATTAAATTATACACATCCATATTTCAGGATCATTACAGTAGGGCTAGCCTGTTGTTAGTTATTCCTCAGACATTTCAGTATTCTAACCTGATATAGATCACAGCTCTAATATCAACGTCAAAGTGGTATAATGAATATTGTTCTTCAAAAAGAGGATGGGATATGATAACATGCCTCCCCAAATGACCCTTGGACTACACCAAGAGATGATTGCCCAAGCAATGTAAGAACTAGCTCAGCAGGGTGGATATTATGCAATCACAGTTCATCCCAAGAACATCTCTTAATTGTTCCCATTAACAGGCCGATTACGATGTCAGGCCAAAAGCCTCCGACGACAGTCGGATTCTCCTAGACCGTTTCAGAACCCATCCGCCCGATTACGATGCTCGCGGTCGGAAGGGAAACAGTTCGGTCATACCGAATTGGTTACCACCAGCACTCAGAGGATCCAAGTCAGTCGGAGCCATTTCGGACAGCTCTACGGACACAAAAAGGCTGTCGGAAACTGACTTGGAGGAGGCCTATCAGGCCCCCCTTCATCTTGAGGCCTCAGGTTGTGGGCCAAGGGGTTACCCAAGGGACCTCCCTGTAAAACCATGCACTGTGTGGCACACAGGGTGCTAGGTTTTCTGCAGACACTTATTTTCCCCAAAGAAGCCTCTGTTGTTGGTCGGAACACAGTCTCCCATTGAAGTCAATGGGAGTCCTTCAAATAGTGTGAGGGAGCATCATTATCAGTCGCGTGGAACCGCTGATCGCAAGTTGGTCGGAGTCCAATCCAACAACTAGTCAGACGAAAAGTTTCCGCACAACATCGTAATTGGCCCTCAGGTTGTAACAAAATTGTGCTTCTTCCAAATTTAGACTTCACTGCAACAGCATAAGAGCACTTCTTTTTCAGATTTAATCTCCTTTACTCAGACGGGTTTTGGGTGTCCACAGTATAGTAATCCAATTGTAGTTTGTGCATTCTGATGACATTCACAAGAGGATTAGGAATTGTACTGAAAAGACAGGTGATCATGGAGATTCCTTTGGTAGATGGCTAGATCAAGGTATCAATTTGTACACACTGACTTCTACAACTAATAAAGGAGGAGAACTGCATGACACTTTGATCACTCAGATGGCGACCATATTCAAGTGCTAGACAAATTCATACTGTGCCATGCCAAGGGCTGCAAAGAGTTCACGGATTATGAATAGGCTATTTTGTTTTCCTTTATCTATTTTCTCAAAATATCTATCGTTTCTGCTAGGAAAGGTTCAGTGCATGAATTCCACAAAAATCTTGTTGCTTTTACCAAGTAATCCCCATTCCTGAAGATTGAGTAAAAACTGATGTGTGACTATTTGTTCTCCAAAACTTGCTAACTAAAGGAAAACATGCAATTGACCAAAAGTTGAGTCCAAATTGAATTTTTAAGCAATGGCCCAATAGCTCTATTTTCCAGTTGGATGTAGCCACACCTTTCTCAAGGGAAAATTAATGATAGATTTATTTGCTAGGGAGAAAATAAGGGGCAGAATTATACTGACAAGTCTGTTTTCTCTAATTTATGAAGGAAACTCCCGACCTCAAATTGGTTGCTTATTTGTGTAATGTCTGGAGCTTGTGAGGCTTATCAATAACCTACAGAAAGCTAGGTATTATATTGATTTTTATCTTAGAGTTATTCTTTTAAGGTCAGGATGGAAGGTTTTGGATGATATTTTTTATGGAGTCAAATCCAACGATCCCACACTTATGTGCCCTTCCTATTACCATCCTGACGGAATTGTGCTTTTTTCAAATGACATTTTATACATCTTTATTCTATAGTACTTGTAGTCAGTGCCATTAGTTTGAGTTCCTCTCTGTGCCAGTTGTTTAAGTGAGTTTGTTTTCTTGTTGAATTGTTTGATGCTAGTGCTTTTTAAAAGTCCCTGCATGTTAAGTAGAAGCATTGCATTTGTTAAAACAACTAAGAGCAAAATTGAAGGCCAACGTGAAAAAAAACCTTTAAATAACACAACGTAATAGATGGAATATCAGATGTATATAATATTCTGGTGGTATTTATATAAAGAAGGACAACAATAATACTGAGACTCAAAATTAGGTTTGTAAAACACCTTCTCTAGAAAAATGTAGTTAAAGGAATCTTTTGAGATGTAGCTAAAATAGCATTTAATTGCGAAATGTCCCTAATGTTGGCAAAAATTAAGCCAAGGTATTTGAATTTCATGAAATTTCCCATGGTCGTATCTGCCATGAAAATTGATATGAGGACATACTTCACACATAAGTCACCCAAGATAGTGTTTGGAGACTGGTTAAAGAAGAAGCTACCTCTCACTGTGATTACATTCATCCTACAAAAGGTTTTATTTTTAATCCATTATCCAGAGAAAGAAAATTACATGACCTTTCATGTTGTTAAAATCTCATTAATGTGATATACAGAAAGTTTGTGGAATTGGCCACACTTAATGACAATGTTGTTGAGGCCTAGAAATATTCCACAGTGCTACTGTCCATCATGCCAGGAAGTATGTTGAAATAATTCAGCCTGAGGTTCTACAATCTACACTAATAGTACAAGCTAGAATGTATCATAGCAAATGTAACCATAGTAAGCGTGTGCACTGAAGTGACTTTACATAAGCTTGCATCTACGTCTTGATAATCAGATTGATTAAAGGACGTTCTCTGCAGCACACATCTTTGAAAAGGTTGTGCAGAATCCTTTTATTTGATTACAATTGGCACACTAAAACAGTGCACAATGGAACTATCCATTCATGGTTCAGGTCACACGTTGATGACTTATCTTGCATTAAAGCACATTATGAAGCACATTGTAAAACCCATAATAATATAAAACACATAGAGCTGATATGATTTTAATGATGTCAGATTGCTTTAATTTGACATACTGACAATGAGAAGTATCACTGGTCTTGTTCTTGAATATTGCAGAAGATGAATGTCCTGCAGCTTGGACTCAAATTTGTGCATGGCAAAAGCATTTCTGTAACATTGTTTGACACAAGTCAGTGATAAAAATGTATTAACTCTTTGGTATTACTTTGTACAGTAAAACTGCAGTTTGTGAACCTTTTGCATTAAGTCTAGGATCAGGCCAGATCCGATAATGTGTTTATTTAGACCGTGGTCTATGAATCACTCCCCCAAATACATTCTAAAATACATACAATAAAACAGTTAAAAAGAGACACATCCAATAAATAATACATACAATGAGAAAAGAGGAACATATCGTGATTAGGGAGATCTCTAAAAACCCACCTGTTCCCTTACATATTACCTAAGAAACCTTTTAAAATCCCCTATATCACAAATAAAAATCTCCCAATTGCACATGTAACATCCATGAACCTCATACTCACCAACAATCTGCAGGCGTGGTCATGGTTTGTGATTCCATATTAATAAACAGTGGTTTTAAAAATGGTTTCCGCTCATCTAAAAACCATAAAAAATCTAATAAAATGTGTACCCCATTACATTTTGTCTGCCACCGACCTGTGCACATACCCTGCTCATCTCTCATTACTTCTATTTTTTTCTTATCTAAATGACATGGGTTTAACCCAACTCTAAATTTTAAAACTGCACCCCTGATCATGAGGTTAGTTAGGGCTTTGATATAGGGAAAGCTATCCTCATTGCTCCAACTATTAAACAAAAAAGTAGAGAATTCTCCCCTCATATACCGCAAATCCTTGTCTTTCGAAAAGTTAGATGCAAGAGTGCATAGCTCCTGTTTGGAGAACTGTCTGGCTTTTTTGTCAGCCTAGTGCAGAGTTTTTTTTAACATATACCTGACCCGAGCTGCCCATTTCAATTCACTCTTTTGGGTTTGCATAGTTGCGATATTTTATAGGGGTCTTCCCTTGTTAAACTCTGCCAAATCTTCAGAGTGGCAAGTACCGCCAGTAAGCTCCAGATCGTGAGCTGGCACTCTACCCTTATAACTTGAATCTTAGCTGACGGCGATAAAGAAAGGAGTCTTTTCACACATTTGCCCTCTTCGGGATTCCCATCTCTTTTGCCACTTAAAGTGAATACCTCCATCCTGTACTGGAATTGGGTGCATACCATTGCATTAAAAGCAGACAGTATGGGTCTTAGGGAGGGCCCAACATACGTCCGACTAACCTGTTTTAAGCCCTATACCGAGGTCAGTGCAGTTGCTTTCAGTGATTCAACATGACTTCTTCAATTTAACTTTGTATCGAAAAACATGCCTAGGTATATATATTTTTTCACCCACATCCACTCTAGGTTCCAATTAAACTCTCCCTTACCTATCCCCATTATTTTAGTCCTGTCTAGATTACCAGTGAGACTTTTATTCAAACAATAATTATAGAAGACGCCCAGTTTCTTT
Source organism: Lissotriton helveticus (assembly GCF_964261635.1). Classification (NCBI taxonomy): domain Eukaryota; kingdom Metazoa; phylum Chordata; class Amphibia; order Caudata; family Salamandridae; genus Lissotriton; species Lissotriton helveticus. The sequence continues at coordinate 182,299,701 of NC_136072.1, read as the reverse complement.
TGTAACCCCCTTTCCATCATGTCCACTATCACCAAATCATCAGCGTATAGTAGACATGGGACATGGGTACCGTTCATCTTGGGACAAAGACTTCTTACTTTACTTAATTAATGAATCCTAAGTCCCAGTTCCAATGGGTAATAGTGAGTGAAAGACATTGACTTTTGCAAGTCTAACAAAACTGTAAATAGTTTTTCATAATGTATATCTTAGCTTTTCAAATGTGTCTGCTATAGAATTTACATTGAGAAGCATTGTAATTTTAAATTAAACTAACATAAACAACCTTTTAAAAAATCCTCTTCTATTAGAGTACAACGATAAAAAAAACAATGGAACTGTCCTATTAAACCTCCACATATCCTACCTTTAATAAACTCAGACATATATCTAAAAAAGATGATTAAGTCATTCAGGGGAGTAGGGAATCTTGTTGTCTTATATTAATACTAATTTATCAATTCCTTGCAAACCGTGGATACAAATGTCACTTCTTTTGACTGTCCAGGGTAGCAGATTCAGGAAGATTTTGCTGCTCGATAATTTCTGTTTGATCTTCTCATTTTTTTTAAATATACCATGATAAATGATGCTTAAAATTGTTTTAGTTTGTCCGAGTACTTAATCTCCTCTCTCTTTAGAATGTTGGTACATTTTCTGGAAAATTACTTGCTTCATAATTTTAAATTTCACAAGAAATGTAACCAGCTTTATGTTGAAATATATTTTTGACACAACCCTAAAATAGACATTTCCCCACCAATAATGTAAACAAATAAACACAAACATAAAACCAAGGGTCACTCATGCTAGTTTCCAAACTTTTCAAGACATGTGGGACATGAAATAATTTAACTAATTTCAAATTGGCTTTAATTGTCTTTTAGTAAGAATAATATTTAATTTGGAGAAGTATTGCTTGTAAAAATAGTAAAACCTTTTTTTGTTTTTAAATGGGCAGTAATTATATTCGGCCACATGCTTTAAGCCAATCTTATCCTGCTGACAATAAAATACCTTTTGTTATGTGTCTCAGCACTGGAATAATATATATATTACCACTGACTTTTGAAAGAAAAGCATTGCTCAGGCTGTTACTGTGCCTGCAATTAATATCTATAGTGATATATTGACTGAAATTACATAAGGTAAGGCCAGATTAGTGCAGCACTGCAAAAACGCCTTGAGGTGTGACATGTGATTCACTTAAAAAACATTTAGTGGTGAACTGTGTTAGAGACCTGCCTATCCTTCCCCTGATGCATGTCCACTTGCTCAAAGGCACCTGCCGGAATCTATCGCCTCCAAAAATCCCAGCCATATGACCACCTGAATAGGACACTCTTTAGATCACACCTGGTGTTGTCTGAAAGTTTGACCCCCCTAGCACCATTGTAGGCTAGCTGGCACGTTATTCTTAGTAATAAATGTCCCAACAAATGGAAGATATAGCTGATATGATATGCTCTCAGCTCTTTGCATGTATGCTCCCCAATGCAGTCAATGTTCCTGCTTGAACGTAGATAATCCTTTCCCCCCATATTACTAAAAGTATATCTGATGCGAACAATAATGCAAAGCCCAATTGGAAGATCTTGCGCTATAATGTAACCTTATGTTTCAAATCCATATATTTTAACAAAAATCATTGGTGAACCTAGGTATTATACCATCCATTTGCTGTGTATTTTATCTGTGCTTTTCTTTTTCTCTCAATATCTTTACTTTAATGTGCATTTTCTTATCAGTTTTGGCCTGGCCACTTCTCCCATTTGCCATTCTTCTACATTATCTCATTTGTCTCCTTTACCTAGCAACCTTTCTTTTACAAACAACCTTTGTACTCTGTTTGCCTCTTCTCAACTTTTCTCTCCTGTGTCTCATAATGAGTTCACCCACCTTAACATACTAACTATATATGTCCTATTTTATCTTATTAATTTGTGTTATCTATCTATCAACCATATTTCTTGAGTGCCTACATATTTTTAAACTGCGATAGTTATGAAGAGATAGAAGAAGAAGATGATGGAGATAAGACAGAGAGAAATAGAGTAAAGGCAGAGTCAGCATGAGATAGGGAGAGGCGAAGAGAAAATTTGATTGGTAAATGGATAGAAATTTAAATTGTTGAAAAATAAAAAAGCAATAACCATGCATATAAAGAAGAGGTTTGCATAAAAGTAAGTTTCCTTCCTTTTACTCATTTTTGTAGTGATCAAACAGGGTCTGAACAGCAACATACCTTTCAACTTTTAATTCCATTTATGGTGCTATAAGAGCCTTTTACTGAAAAAGACTTGTATTTAGTAAAACAGGTTATTCTATAGTTTTACCGATGAATTTACACAGTGAATTGCCAATCGTTAATCATATAATAAGAGTAGATGCAACATACATAATTGTCCAAACAGCAGGAATAAATCAGGTTTTCCAACATATATATTCATGAAGGTCTATGTTACAATGACAAATAGATTCACACATTTCGCCTTACAGATACGTTTAGAAGAATAAAGGAATTCAGCAGCAATCCCAAGAATATAAAACAGCATGTTAAAAATAGAGTAAAAACGATGTATGTTGTAAACATAAGACCTATGTGAGTTTACCACTTTTAAACATTGGAAATTACCAGAATGGAATCAAACGTATCAAGGATTCAAGCTGTAAGAGAATGACAGTGAGTCTGTTCATACCATCTGATACTATTACTTAATGTATAGAGGCAGATACGATTCTGATTCTTCCCAAATGCATTAAGCAAAGCTGTGCCTTTCGGAGATCATAACTTTGGTGGTTAATACCAGGCCTACTTATTTTCATGCCAGTGTCAACACAGCTATTATGGATGGCCTTGCACTGAACAAAGAAGAGCATGGCAACTTAAAAAATATTTGTAGTGGACTCCCTCTTTGCTATTTTTCCTACCAATAGCAATGTATTGTAGTTTACTGTGAACTACATTTAACTACTGCACATAAAATAATGCGCTCTAGCTGTGCTACGTATGACAATTGAAAGTGTTAAACATAGAAAGTGTAGTTATTATTTCAGTAAATAGTTTAATTGTAATAATATATAGAGTGTCTTACATTGGAGTGACTGAGGTATGACTACCAGTAGAGGAGATATTTGCTAAATTTAAAACAGGAAATATTTACTCCTAGGATAAAGGTTGTGTAAATCTACACTGCGTATTGTCATTCCCAGTTTCTGTAATTGACAGTTAGTGAAATGAATTGAGCGTGATGCGCTGTATTCATCTAAAGTCCAACAGGATTGGCACTGCACATGTTGTGAACTTTTTTAAATAAGGTACTTAGTGAACAAAGTTGTATGTACTTAGTATGGAATCTGTGTCAAACGTATGTGAAGAATTAGAGTACTGTATGGATATACATTTCCAGTGTGAGAGATGGCTGTACGCCGTTGAAACTTTTTTACAGAATCAAATAGGTGAGCAATCTTCTTTACTAATCATGCAGTCCTCATGGGAAACACTAAACAACTGCAGCAAGGGTCTGTTCATGTTTCTGAGTTGTATCCTGTTTTCAAATTTGCAAGGGCTGTGTCCAACTGAACATGGGTAGTTTTGTCTCATGGTGACATCACACAAAAATTTAAATTATAACATACACAACTTTATATTTATTCATAACTTATTTATTGGATCATTAAATACAAAATTACCCATTGATGATTGTTATGTGTGTCCCTTTTCCATGCTTTGCAATGTTGCATGTGAAAAGCAGACATATACTGACCAGTGTGCAACAAAATGTCTGTATTCTGTATACTTCATGTAACATAAATGATGAACCCTCAGTTCCTCCTCTAGTACCACTAATTACTGGAAATATGTATGTAAACTACCCATAAAATTTCTAAGCAGATTTATCATCATCTTGGAGAATCTGTAAATATACCATGGTATAATATTTTCTTGAAACAATGTTTTGTGACTTATTTTATACCATGTTATTATAATATGAAGGGATAACATATGTGTTTTACATGTTAGGTGTTTTGTGTGTTTCGATTACAGTGTGTTTGTGGTACGTATGTGAAAAAATATATTTTTGTATCTATATTTGTGATTTAATATGGTTCTGTAAAACACATTGTTGTTGTGACTAACAGTGCCACTGAATTTGATTTGCTTATGGAAACAGTGTTACTTGACTTAAGCTCCTCCGGTCATGTACGTGACTTTAGGAATTGGCTACAAATAATTAACTGTGCATTATTCACAGGTTCAAAGATTATCTATTTTCTATTAGACACTGTGTTGTTTGCATGAATTTTCGTGAATGGCATGGCAGAAATATGCTGAAACTATCAGCAATCAAATTACTGCAATGCAGCCACAATGAATTTTGACATTGTATCTAACAATTTAGAACAGAAGATGACCCAATAAAATACTACAACAATAAGTGTGTTTTTCTCTGTTATTATGGACATGTTACATGTGCAAAAAGACTTACTGTGCAGTAAAAATGCTAAAGCAGGCTAAATCACATGGGAATAGGTGCAATGTGGAAAGATAAGTCTGAATAAAATGGGCCGCATTATGCAAAGAGTGGTAAGAGTACTGCCAGCAGGTAGTGTCTCACAAGAACTGATGTATTTGGCCAACTATAAAAAATTCTACTGGAAGTATTTCCAGGTTACTGATGATAAACATTTGTCGCCAACCATAGAGTGTGTAATTATTTCTGTTATTGTTTCGGCAGCAGTCATTTTGCATGACAGGTAGAGATATATAATAATAATAATTAGCATTTATTCAGTGCTTCATACCACATTTATGACAGTACTATGTGCTGTAAATCACAATGCTTACTGTGACCAAATACAGCGGCACACAATGGCTGAGTCATCCTTGCCAGGATTCAAACGTATGAGTGCTGTATCACCGTTTATCTCAGTGGCAAGTGTTCAGTTCACTAATCTGTACCACCGTAGCAGAGTGGTAATCTGAGTCAAGCAGGAACACTCTACTGTACATATATTTTCAGTTATTGGACCAACAGGTTTTCATTGGTAAATGGATTAAACCGCATTTTCTTCACAGATTTGACTTTACATTTGATGGCAGCTTGGTACTAACATCTAATAGCATCACTTCACATCAAATTAGAATTGCTTCAATATTATTAACATGGGTCCAACCAGCATGGTAAGTATGCTGTCACTAATTACGGCATGATAGCTGTCTGAAGGCAAACAAACCACTATTAGACAGCGAATTATGGCTTTGAAATCAGTGCAATGATACAAAAACAGCACTTGTGGAAAAACAGGGCAAATCTGTTTTCCCGTTTGTGAAACGGGGAATGCAGCAGACACATTTTTACTACATTCCATAATTACAATGTGCATGCGCCCTGTATAAGACACATGGATTACAGGCTGATTATTGGACCTGAGCATTAGCACATTTAACAAATAAACAATAGTGCAGGATGATTCTAAATATATAGCTCTACCTTTTTTTTTAACTGTCTTTGCTAAGCAAATGAGGCCACTATTTTTGCCTCATAATTTGCCCTATCATTCCTGATTTTTCGCTGACTTTATTTGTGATGAAAAAAGCTAGTTTAGAGGAAATACTGTACTTTATATAATACACAAGAAGAAAACATTGTGCCAATGGATGGGATATCAGTATTAGTATTGATGCAAATGAGCTGCAAAATGTCCCTGGCTCCTATGTTATGTTGGATGATTTTGATTTGTTCTGAATGCTTGCCGAACTAAAATAAACATCTTCCATATTTCAATGTACTTCCTAATCTTAAACATTCTGCACAGGTAATTGAAAGTGGCATGAGAACATTGGCATTTAAGCTCACAAATTACTGATACATTTCCAGGCACTAGTGGCATATGATGCTTCTTAAAAGTTGCCCTTTGACCAGGTTTTGCAAAATCATAAGTGTGGGTTGGGTGTGAGAAAATATAAATTTCAGTGGGAGAGCTATTTACATCAGCATTGGTAATGTTTGCACAGCCACAGGGTTAATATTCGGTGGGTATTTACAAATAATGTCAACACTGGCATTTTAGAAGTAGTGTAGGAAAAGGCATTTTTCACAAGGAAATCTGTTTCTAAGATATAGAAAAAAAAACAATGCAAGAATGATTGTACATTTACTCCGTCAATTGAAATAATAATATAAGTGGAATTACTGCTTTTTGGACAATCCACAGTTAGGGCTAAGAAGCATTTACAAGGACATGCATAATTTCCACCTGTGGGTTAGGATTTGCAAAAAAAGATCTACTTAAACCATGGGTTAACTTGTACTTCAGCTTTTATTTAGTAATGTTTGTGTGAATGGGCACAATGTGACTTGGAGACGTACTTTTAATTCGTATTGTTTGCAAAGACAAGCATAAATGTTTTTTCCTGGAATATCATTGTATCTGCTTTGCTGAATTACTCATGGTTTTGGGACTAGACTCAAGGCATATCCACTCCAATCTCCTTCCAAGGCATAGGCATACATCTTTAAAGAGGAACTTTGTCATATCTAGATAACAGAGACCGTCATCCTCAAAACCCTTACTTTTTTCTCATTGGTAAATCAGTAACCAATAACCATTGTCACTGGAGGGCCATAAGGACATTATCATAGATCAGAATATCCAATCAGTTTTATTTTTAGCTGTTTCAGGTGAGAATAGGTAGAAGTAAGATGTTGGTTAGTTTGAAATTTACAAAAGAGGTAAAGTTGATTTATTTTCTCTTCCCTTGGAAATATCACTGCAACTACAACTGAATCAATGCATTGTACTGATAGCCTATATGTACCACCTCCATTTTACCCACTAGATTATAAGGAAAAAGTTAACAAGAATTCCTCTTTCATTATTATAGATTAGTGTACTTTCTTACGTTCTGCAATCCCATAAAATGTTTGTCCACTTTATCATAATGTATTTGATTGATATCCTAATGGAAATATTGTATACGCAGTTATACTTATTCTACTGAGTCAGGTTCTCTACCTTTTACCAATTTCTTGAATGTTTATGATTTGTCATCATATGTAATCTCTCTTTCCTGATTGAAGAAACAATAGACTTTGTGAATATAAAGGTGGCATTGTATTATTTAATACGTTGCATTTTGTTATATATTTTGTAAAATTACGATAGCTTTTCAAAAGAGATACTTTTTTCAACAGCTATAAAACCATATCTATGGGATACATGATGCTGCATTTTGGCTTGATCATATTCTGTCATTATCTACCTGTAAGAATCATGGTCAGAAGCTCACACAGGCGTCACTGGTGAATCAGGCCCATACCGTTTATAGCTACATTTTGTTTATAAAACAGATCTTTGAAAGTCAGGGTATTATATTGAAGAATTGAACTGCTAACCTAACTTACTCAATATACTAAAACGTGTTGTGCAGGAGAGCAAGCAAGTTCTCAAATTATTAACTTAGTGATACCGATGCCTCAATATGTGGAGGGAACACAACGTATTTGTTTGTTCCATCACATGTTCTAAAAGTATAGTAGACCCCCAAAACATTCTCTTTCTTTCCATGAGCTAGTCATGAATATTTAAAACACTACCAGCCAAGTAAAATTCTTCCAAACTTGAGCAATCCAATAAACTGAAAAAAGTTAACATGTTGTTCCAATTGTTGCTCACATGATTATGTTAAACTGAGCCTGCGTACAGTTTGTTTTATTAGTTCATTGTATATTGTTTATTCAGTAATATTTTACTTTCTGTAATGTTGTAAGTAAACTGAAAACAATATATTGCATTGTTGTATAGTCAGAAACAGCCTCAGTATTTAGTAGCTAAAGCAAGCATGCATTGTACTAATCATTTGTTTTAATACCCAATGTACAACAAGAATTTAATAGCAACTGGTACTCATTGTTTATAGTCCAAATTTGTGTCTATTTCTCTGTGGCCTAACAATGCAACATTTCTTTGAATAATCAATGTAACCAGTTTTAGTCAAGGATATTCTTTTTAAGTTTTAGAATTTACCTTAATTTTTAAAACTGTTATATACATACTTTGGTAAAGACATAAACTTTTGCAATCAAGCAAGTGAGCCTTTCTGAAAATTTTCAAAAAAATGATGTTAAGGCCAATGCACTTTCATTCAATTGAGAAGTAAGATGAAGGATCTGAAAAATGGAAGTTACAATGCAAATGGAAAAAGTAACCAACTGCCCTCTTAAAATGACTACTCCATTGCATTGCAATGGGAGACAAAATATGCATGTGTTTTACAAAGTGTTTCAATTTTCAAATTGTAATATGTAGGAGGTAAGAAGAGGGAGAGAAGATGGGCAGTGTGAGGAAAGAGGCGCGAAAAAAGAGTGTGGATAAAGGCGGTCACATCCATCATTAATCCTTTAAGCCATTTGGCGTAGATGATACAAATGACTAAAATATACACTTCCACACATTTTTAAAACAGTATGTTTTAAGTTTACAGTAACAAAAGCAGTGAAACTAATTTTACTTATATACTGTGCAGTGCATCAGAGGGAATACAGTTAATTCAATATCTTTTACTCAGCAGTATAACAATGAGTGGTTATTATTAGAAAACAGTAGCACACTAGTTCTTCATCAGAACTCCAGCACAGATGCTGTAGAACACTGTGTAATTAACCTACAACTCCTTTGGGAAGTAATTTTCTACTCAGCATGTCAGACATTTTTTAAATAGGTGAGAAAATATTGTATGAATATTTACAAAATATTTACCATTATTATTATATTAAGGGCCATTTGTTATATGTTTCATTTGATCATAGCATACGCAGTTTACTCTCACAGATTGTGCATCAGTTCAAAGGAGGTCGTCAAAACCTTTGACATGCTGGTGGAGAGGTGTGGCGCAACAGCCAGTGCGACTTACTCTGGAGCGCTAGGCTCAGAGTTCCATCACCGGCAGCAGCTCAGCTCAACATCATGTGACTCTTGGCAATAGCTCACTTAATCTCCCTGACGAAACCCTTATGGGGTGATATGTTCACACTTTACAAATTACGAATTAGTATGCTAAAATCACCTTAAAAAAACAATCTGAATCCTAAAATCCATTTCACCACCTTCCACATATAATTTAAAATTTGCATAAAAGCTGTCATCCTTTTTTGTGTGCTAATTCTTTACACACAAAACCACTCAATCCTTCCACTGTCATTGGAATTCTGAGTTTGTGCTACTCCAGAATAAATAGAAGTCCCTAATTGTCAACTAAATGCAGTTGTTATCCTGTATGTAACGTCGCACTTAATTAGTACTGTGAAATATATATCTCATAAAACATATTGTATAATTTATCTCAATCTAAAGTCCCTTATGTAAAGTAGCAATGCTATGCAAAGGAACTACTTCAGATACATTGGTGAAATAAAACATAGCTATATATCAACATTTTTCTTCCTACTGTTGGGAAATGCTAACTTTAGATTCCGAGCAAGCAAAGCATATTGCTGCTTTGGATTTAACACCTCAGAATAAGGAAAATTGTGTTTCAGCGCCATGGACCTTTACAGATCTTAAAAACACAGAAAGAAAGCATAAGCATAAATATTTCTTTATTTTTAAACAGAGACTGATATTAGTTGAAATATTGGAACTAAAAGGCTATTGAGACAACAGTACTCAATCATAAATCTCAGAAAAAAGTGTTCTAAAAGAACAAACTACTGACTGATATTAAAAAATAAATTATTGCGATTTTGCAAGTCTGAACATGTTTTTTGTGACATCATTGAAAAATAGTTTAATCCCCACAGGTACTTATGAGATAAGAGCCCACAGGGCCCAAGTAAAAAACGTGTCCATTTCTTACTTTTTCTGGATGAGCATTGAAAACTTGCATCTTGACCTTAGTGATCACAATTTTTCAATGTATCCTTGGGAGCACGTAGGTTGAACTTGGAAACCACTTATGCCTGTAGATGATTGTTTTAGATTTGGTTTAAAGGCTCAGTGTGTAAGTGTTTGCATACCCAGTGCATGTGCTTACCAACAGCCTAGAGCAGTGGTGAGATCACCTGGCCCTTGTTTCAGACTACTTTGTTAAAAAAAAAAACAGGCTAAACACTCCTACTAATTATGGGGGTCTGACCTGCCTTACAGTCATAGATGCACAAAAGACCTTCTCAATATACAGATCAAGACAAACATTTTCGGACCGTGCTAGTGCCTTGTAAAAATAAACTACACATGGCGAGCAAAGGGTAAATTGGTATGTTTATGTATGTCTTTGTGGAAATGTAGTGCATATGTCTTGGGTACAAAAACAACAAAAGTTTTGTTCTACCTCTGAAGGTATTATGAAAGAATACACAAAGACATGCACTTTTGGGGTATATGGGCAGCTGTTTACACTCCAAGTAAAAAAGAATAGGTAATAATAAAAACAATACATCGATAAAGACATTGGAAATAGGTGACCTTTCCATTTGCGAATGTGTGGAGTTTATTTATTCGTGCATAAGAGATTGTCAAAGTACTCAAACCCCCAAAGTTTATCTCTGTACAAAAAATTGCTCACAAAACCACCCAAACAACCCCCGCCTACACACAGATGAGCACATTAGTTGTACATATACCTATGAACACATAACCAATGAATAGAAAATATGCATGAGTCTGGCTGTGCCAGTACTGCTGTCACCTTCAAAGGGTGATTATGTACTTGCAAAAAGTTAGTCACCTTGAAATCTGCTGCAAGCTATAGGCATTTAGGAAAAGAATGTAGTTTTTCAAGTTGCTAAATATGGTTGAGGAGCAAAAACAACCCTTTGAAGATAAAACTATTGCCTAAACAGATTGCTTATTAAAATGACATGCAGATTCCCTTTCCATAACCTATATCATGCCAGACACTCAAATACAGGATCAGAGATTCAGGGTCTCCTTTAGAGTTTGGCAGAGGTGGGCATAGTGCCATAAATTGGCCTCTCTCATGGTTCCTCTCTTTTACTATCTTTAGAGTTAGAAAAAGCACCAGGTTTGCACCAGTGGAACCTCTGATGGCACAGACTTTCGACCTGAATATCACATCCTATTAATATTAGTGACAGTTGCCCCACTCTATTTAGGGTGTCGTGAATGTCACTCATATTCGGTACCTAGAACCGCCTTGCAAGATATGTCAGAGCTATTTTTTTTGTTTTCAAGAAACAAATGCCTGTTCTGAAATGTGTTTTTTTGTTAAAGAAAAACTTTACTGAGTGTGTGCAACAAACGTTACGCACAAAATGTGATGGAAGGAATGCTTGCAAATGGTCTAAATCACTTGCAATTGCTACAGGTTGCATTCCAACCCATTGTCTTCCCCAGCTGTGCCACTGTAGTCAGAGGCCCACCTTATGCAAATTAGTACTGACCCTGCTCCTCATGGGAACAGTCTATTCCGAACTGCCAGGTGACCCCAATTTAGAAGGGATCACAATCAACCCCAGAGCCGCAGTAAACATGACATCTTCTCTGCAACTTTCAATGCCTTCAGAAGTGTGCCACTGTGGCTGACAAACTGAACACACTTAATTCCCGTCCAGGCTGATGGGGGATCTCTAAATAAGATGCTCTGTACTTCATCAGGTAGTTGAGCCCATGACCCCAGATGAACATCCATTAGTAACTCCTGGATTGGTATAGAAAAAAAGTAATTGGCTGGCTGTATCATCTACTATTCTTTAGCTTAAATTATCTTAATGTTAATAGTAATCATGTATAAGATTTTTCCATACAATTCAGAAATTCTTCATCTGTTTCTTTTGCACTATGAAACCCATGTACAAACAGAACACACTGCAAGTATATTTAGAAATACAATATTAAATATGATGTGCACATTAATCAACCAAACATACATGCAGTCATGCTTTTCAAAGTGCTACAAATACAGCAAGTAAGCAATGTACAGTCAGCGATATTGAACACATTACAGAAATGTTCACACTTCTCTTCATATAGGCCAAAGTTCACATAAGTACCTTATATGCTATTTTCACCCGGGTGACTCGTATGTGCAGTTGGTATTTGACATTTTCAGGTACCTCCGTGTTCAGTTCATTTTTCGTCTTGACTCTGATTTTGTTCAAGCAGTTACATCACGGCTATTTTGTTTATGAGTAATCTTGCACGATCATGACTTATCTGTGATTTGCCTGGACTTGTTTTGGAAATTACATGCCTTCAAAGTGTCTTTCTCCTACTTTCAGCGCATACCTCGAAGGCGAACATGGCTGAGCAAGGTAGTTCTTGATATTACTGCACCAATTTTGAAGTTCCACTTAGATGCATAAGAAAACAAATCTGCAAGTCTGAGTTCACAATCATTTCACTACCTCAATGGGCATTTGTAAATGCAGAATGTCTGCCAGTATCTTGCAGTATGTGCCTTCAGAAATGTAGCATACATGTTTACGTGGTTCAAGTATCCCTTGTACGTAGTTTCCCACACTTGAATGCAAATTGAATTCCTATGAAGAGCAGAAAAACTGTCTTTTCATGTAAGGAATTGGGAGGAAACAGAGCTGCAACAAAGGTCACTGTTTTCTTCACGGTTTAAAAAAAGAACAAAAAACGAAAAGAAAACGTGAATATGAGAAAAACAGATTAGCATCGGAAAGACACATGCTGAAATTTCCACCTAGTGGATATACTGCATGTAAGCCTAGCTAGAAGCAAGTTACTGGTACGTAGTTCTAGGAGAAGCCCAATGTTTACTTTTGAATCCCAGAACGGAGTTTGCACTAAATGGCATCAGGCCGTATCATAGATGTATTGCTTTCAGGCAAGTCTTCATCAATGATGGTTGTATGATGGAACAACGAAATCCCTAACCCCGCATGCCTAAACAACGCGGTCTGAATAATGACCGCGTCTTAACAACGCATTGCATTACAACGCATGCCTTTACCACAACTTTTTGTGGTAAAGGCATGCATGGCTAAGGTTGCCACCGCCTCCCCACCCCCCTACGGTATAAACTACCCCCGCCCTCTAGTGCAAATACCCCTACACCCTCCCAACCCCCATGCTGTGCCCTCGCCCTGCCCTAATGTCTAAAACCCTGTCCCTTAACCTGACCCTGGCAAGCCTTGACCCAGCCCAAGAACTGCCCCGCCCTCCCCTTAGCCCTACAAAGTACCCGACTACCCATTCCCTTGGCCTGAGCCCTAACCCCTAATTTAAAAGCGACCCTAACACTCCTCCAGCCCTAAAAACATCACCAACCCTCAGCCCTGAAAACTACCCCTGATCCCCCAGCCCTGAAATCTTTCTCCACACCCAGCCCTAAAAACTAGCCCCAGCCCCCCTGCCCTGAAAGCTACCTCAAACTCCCCCCAGCCCTGAAGGCTAGCCCTGAAACCCCCAGACCATAAAAATTCTCTCAACCCACCCGCAGCCCAGGAAACTACCACCGACTCACCCCCCAGCCCAGAAAACTACCCTGACACCCCAGCCCACCAAACTACCCCCGGCCCACTCCCAGCCCCATTTAAAACAACCCGACCCACCTCCCAGTCCACTTAAAACAACCCAAGCCACCCCCAGCCCCACTTAAAACAACCCCGACCCCAGCCCACAAAAGTACCCTGATCCAGCCCCACTTACATCACAGAGGATCACTCCCTGCTTCTCTCCATCTGAACCTAAACTACCCCGACCCACCCCAGCCCGCAAAACATTCCCGACCCAGCACCAGCCCACAAAACATCCCGACCCACCACAAGCTCACAAAACAACCCTGACCCCCAGTCTATAAAAGTAACCCAACCCACCCCAAGCCCCACTTAAAATAACCCCTACCCACCCCAGCCCAAAAAACAACCCAAACCACAGCCCACAAAAGTACCCCTGCCAACCCCCAGCCTCACTTACCTCACCACAAATCTCTCCTTGCTGCCTGCTTCCATCTGTCCGGAGATAGACTAACCCCGACCTACCCCCAGCCCACAAAACATTCGGACCCACCTCCCAGCCCACAAAACATTCCCGACCTACTCCCCAGCCCACAAAACAACCCTGACACCCCAGCCAACAAAAGTACCCAGACTCACCCCACAACCCACTTAAAACAACCCCAACACACACCCCAGACCCACTTACCTCACCGCAGATCCCTCCCTGCTTCCTGCTTGCATCCATCCGCAAGCCCTACCGTGCATTGCCTTAACCACGCACATGCATGGTTAAGGCATATGTGTGGTTATTGCATGTGTGGTGGGGCTTGCGGAGTCTGAACAATCTACTAGTGAGTGCGGTTTAATTCTGTGTTCCAACATCATTGAACCTACATGCTAATTTTCTATTGAAATAATTGCCACATTTATGCTATGTATTAAGCAACCATTTTTTGATTAATTCTGCATTTAAGTAATTTTCCTTAACCCGGCGGAACCATTGTAGTTATTCTCGAACTCAATCTAAGCACAATGACAGAAAAAGATACATAATTAAAGAGACGACTAATTTATGGATATTTAGAAACATATTCACATACAACACTGTTAGATCTGGGGGTTTCTAGTTGGCAATGGTATTCACCTTTGTCCAAATAGGGACCCTTACTTCTGAGTAATGATAAGGGGATTACACTCCTTAATAACCTCTTCTCACCCCCTTGGTAGCTTGGCACGAGCAGACAGGCTTATCTCAGAGGCAGTGTGTTAAGCATTTGTGAATATACACAGTAATACAGTGAAAACACTACAGATGGACACAACACAGGTTTTTAAAAAATAAGTATTATTTATATAGACTTAACACATGACCACAAACACCAAAAATCCACAATACTACACTTAAGATTGCTTAAAAGATGAGTAAAGTTGCTTAGTTCAAGCTGATGATTAATGCTACAAAGTTCTCAACAAAGTACCTGGATGCGTAACGCTAAGTAAACAAAAGGCTCACAAAAGGGGAGATGCGTTGGTTCCGTGATCGGGGGGGGGGGCTGATGCGTCGGGCCTCAATGCTTGCTCAGAGTAGGGGATGCGTCCTGATCCTTACCTGTGCTGAGGTGATGCGTAGATTCTCGGCCTGCGGGCCCGTTGCGGTGCGCAAGATTGCGCCTTGATGTGATGCGATGATCGGTTGCGATGCGAGAAGATGGCGCCCTTGATGCGATGACGCCTGATAGCCTTGCGACGACTCTGTCCTTTGGAGTCGCGACAGGCTCTAGGACACGCTTCTCCGGTGATGCGATGGCGACTCTCACGATGGTGTCACGCTTCTCCTGTGATGCGACAGCAGGCAGCTTCGATGAACACACGCTTCCAGGAAGATGCGGCGAAGGCTCGCTTCTCCGACGATGCGACGATTTCAGCTGTGGCGGGGACACACTTCTTCTCGATGCGTAGCACTTCCAGCGGCACGCAAGTGTCTGGAGTCAGAATTCCCAGCAAGGAAATTCAGAGGGGAGCTGGAGATTAAGTCTTTTGTCCCTGAGACTTCAGCAGGAGGCAAGCACAGTTCAAGCCCTTGGAGAATATTCTGTAAATGAAGTTCCTTCTCCTTTCCTTGGCAATGAAGCAACCACTGCAGGCCAACCCAGCAAACAGCACACTGGCAAAGGGGTAGTAAAACTCCTGCAGCTTGCTTGGTTCTTCTCCTTGGCAAAAGGTTTCTTGTTCCAGAAGTGATCTAATTTCTTGGGATCAGGGTCCCAATATTTATACCCCAAAATCCTTGGTTCTCTGAAGGCAGAGAGGCCTCTGCGTAGTCCAAACCAGTTCTTGAGCACTTTGTTTACATGACTCTCTTCTTCCTTTCACTGTGCAGGGCAGAGACAACAGCCACCCCTCAGGAGGTGGGGCCAGCACAGGGGAGGGAAGATACAGCTCTGGAGCACTCTGTTGACATGAATCCTCCTCTCCTTTCACAGTGCAGGGCAGAGACATCAGACAAGCCACAGGAGTGGAGCCAGCATTGTAGAGGGAAGGCCCAGCCCTATTCTGGTCCCAGGTGCAACTCCTCCTTCCCATCTAGATGCAGATCTCTCTATTTACCACCGGGCTGCCCCAGCCTGTCTACTGGATTCCCCCAGCCCTGTCACTCACAAACCCAGACAAGGAATACACAACCTAGCAGAGGCAGGCCTGGACAGTTAGGCAAGAAAATACCTACTTTCTAAAAGTGGTATTTTCAAACACAGAATATTAAAACCAACTTTACTAAAAGATGTATTTTATTATTCTGAGTTTAGGCATACTAAATTTGAATGTCTACCATGTTCCCCGAGTCAGTTAGGATTATAAGAATGTAATAATCGAACTGCCCATTCTGGCCTATGGAGAATAGGTAACCTTCAATAGTGAAAAACGAAAATGGCTGTAATTCACTATTAGAACATGATACACATCAGAGCATGTCCTACCTTATACTTGCAATGCACCCTGCCCTTGGCCTACATAGATGTGTCTAACATGAAGCAAAGGGAAGGTTTAGAGACTGGCAAGTGGGTGCCCTTGGCGAAGTCGACATGGCAGTGCTAAACTGCACACAGGCCTTGCAATGGCAGGCCTGAGACACACTTTACAAGCTGCTTCTGTGGGTGGCACAGCCAGGGCTGCAAGCCCACCAGCAGCATTTGATTTACAAGCCCTGGGCACATATGGTGCATTGTACTAGGGGCTGACAGGTAAATCAAATAACTCAATCATGGAATAACCAATTAGTACATCAATTTAACATAGGGAGCACTTGCACTGTGGCATTGATTAGCAGTGGCACAGTGCCCAAAGCAAAAAACCTGCAAAAACATATCAAAATAGAGGAGGCAATCTGTCAAAATGGAAGGAAGATCCACGCCAATGATGCCAGGTCTAACACACACACACAAGTCAGTTGTTACATATTGTACACTTAACCCACCATGTGTGAGTACGTCTGTGAGTGTGTATGGAAATATATCCAAATGAAATTGAAAAAAGTTCATTTTTAGTAGGAAGTATCCCTCACATTACTGACTAGATTACACAATTTATAACTAGGAATCTGAGGCAGAAATGTATTTTCTTGTGTGTCAATGGGTGCTTTGCAATTCACATTTTCAAGAAATGCATGTGCTTATAGCATAACAGAATTTTAGAATTATTATCAAATATGTGGGACGCATCAGTGCTGGAGTTTAACTGAAGAAGCGGCTAAGAACAGATGATGCTCACTGCCTGCAGAAACCTTAAAAAATGAGCAGATCCGATTTTGTAAGAGCCACTAGACCACGGCTCTCCTACCGGTCGATTGTGAACTACCAGTAGCTCGCCAACACCCTGTAAATAGCTTGTTGCCTCTTTTTAATGCCCATTTAATTTCTGTCCTCATTCTTTTGTTAATTTCGGCTCTTGCTCACTCTCACCCAAACCACCTGCTTGAATTGGATGAATAGAGCGGGAAGCTCAGGGCAGAGTAGGTGACGTCAGTGCAGAAAGCCTGGCATGTACATAATTGGACTGTCCACTGGAAACTATGACACTTTCCTTCTGCTGCCTAGAACCACACTTTAAAACTGCCAACATGTGCAGCTGGAGTGCAGGTGCAGCCCCTTATATCAGGATCAAGAGTCCAATACACTTTGTAGCTGCATAGTGCAGTGTAGTGGGAGCACAACCAGTGTTCACCCTGGGACCAGCTAAAGGTTGCAAGTACTTTTATTTTCATGTCCGTCTTTGAGGCATGGAAAGGCTGTTGAAAGGCAACATTGGGGCCCTTTGTAGGGTCTCCTTCCTCCTTGGCCCACTGCAATGGAGCTCATGGGTGCCCCCCTAAACATACCTACACCTTGTGGCAGGTACCACATTGTGCCTGCCACACAGTGTAGGGATGTTTCAAAACCTCCATTTCTCAATTGAAACTGTAGGCCTTTTCCGCCTGCCAAAGAAGCTTCATTGAGAAATGGAGGTTTGCAACTGCACCATGGGCCCTCACATCAAAATACTGTGATCGGAACCACCGACCTGAGGTGTCGGGTAGATGAAAGTCTGCTCAACATCATATCAAGGCCCTGAGTAGGGAAAAAATGTTATAACAGTGCTTTCCTGATCAGTGAGAAAGACGAGGTGCTGACCTAGAAAACTTTAAGTTGGTGTCTCTCACTCATCACTCTGCTGGGAACTCCTAGCCTATACCGGTCTCGAGGGAACAGTTTGACATGCTGCTTAGCATTGCTAAGAGTACTTCTGTTCTTTTCTTTTAACCTTACCTAACAGTGAATCAACAGTTTCTGGATACAATTCCCAGTTACCCAATGCACCAGATGTCCCAGACACTGTGGTATCAAAGCCATCTCACTCCTGCGTCTTTGCATAGTATTGTGTGGAGATTGACCCTCCATTCACATTTCTCCTATGGCCAGCCAATTTGGCAGATGGTTTTCCAAACACACTGCCTATCGCTCAACCAATTTTAGTTCTAGCAGAGGAGTGCAACTAGGTAGGAGCGTATGTCCAAAAAGCAGAGAAGAGACCATTAAGAATGCACATCTAATGTATTAGGTGAAATGGACAGACGTTATGGTGTTATTCGATGTGGAACCATTTATGTTTGATAGATATGTCTCAGAGGAGAGTACTGACTTGTGACATGTTTGCGAAATTGTCGTGACACCAATGTGGGACACATGCTTATGACAATCTGCATAGTGACCACACAAATCAGGTTTCATTCATATAAGTGTTTCTATGGAACGCATACCATTTTGTTTGAACCACAATATCGGCTCCATGGAAATTAGACTTAAAGTCAATGAAGCTGGGCTTTGAGGGCCATTTTGAAAAAATGTGTGAGGTGCTCGGTCTTTAGTAGCTCACGATGATTTGCTGGGTGTGCTAGTGTGCATGCACTGGAGTTGCATTTATGTTTGGTGCCTGGGTGTTTCCTGGGTGTGTGAGTGATGTGGTGATGTATCAGGGGAGTGTTAGCAAGCTTCTTACCTTGTCAGGTGTCTTGGGGTCAGAGCTGTCCAGGTCAGCCACGCCACTGACACTCTCCGGCAGCAGGGTGCTCTCAACCAACTCCTCCAAAGGTGTAGAATCTGTACAGTGGATGTCCCACCATTGGTCTTCCTTGCCTCAGCCAGCCTTGTAGCCACCTTTTCTTTGGATCTCTTGCGCATATCATACCACCTTTTCCGGTGCGGTGGGTCACGCCGATGGCATTAACCTTTTCCTGTATGTGTGCTCAGATTTTCCTTTTGCGTGCCACTGGCACACGCAGTGATTGTTTGCCAAACAGGAGCTCATGGCTCACCACCATGTCTTGGATGAGCATCTCCTGCTTCTGTTCACTGGACTTTTGTTTTTCCTTACTGGCATTCTCCTGCTGCTTCTCCTGTGAGCCCATTTCTCCTTCACTCAGATGCAGTGCACAAGTGGCTCAGCTCCCCTCCCAGCCTTCTCACTCTGCTGCTGGCAATCAGGTGCAGCATAGGCAGTCACACTTCCTGGTTGTGATGTCATCAAGCTGCACCTGAGTTGCCGATTAGCAAATTTGCGATTCCTTATTTGCGAAGTCACATCTAAGGAATCACAATTTAGGAATTCGCATTTATTGTCTGAATTTTTGAGAATTGCTAAATATTAGCAGACTTTTATTTACATCAGTGTTTTCGATTCTCAAATTGCGATTCGCAAGAAATCGCAATTTGAGATTCGCAAAATCCGGTTTTAATACATATGGCCCAAGAGTTAGCCATACTTGTTAATTGTGTTTCCTTTTCTCTTTCAAACAAGTTTTTGATAGCATTTTTCTAAGTAGGGATATACGTGTTAACCTGGTTAGTGGTCCTATTTTCTTGTTGCCTCTTTTAAGAGAGCGAAGTTTGGGTCTCATCATTTTTAATGTGCTTCTGTACTAATAATTTTTTGCTTCCCGACAAGACCGGACTGACTCTTGCTTTCCAGCCTGGCAAGGAATGGATAAGGAGCTAAGTACTTGTTGTCCGATGTGTAGAACTTTAGTGGGATCTTCTTATTAGATTAATAGATCCTTGATTACACTTCTGTTCGCTCAGCCCTTAAATATTTCAGGGTCAAGTAGGCTCCATTTCAGATTTTTCCATCAGCCACTTAAACTTGGTTGCCCAACAGCTGGGATCTATTCTGCTTTTTTGATATAGAAATTGAAACAGAAAATCAGCGTGTAGTGATCACTTTCTCTGAAAGTTTTAAACTGGGCTAAAATTTACAAACATAAACAGACTGACACGTATGAATGCTTACAGGCACACAATTTAAAGGGCCTCACAACTGACAAGGAGTTTATAACAGAGAAACGTTACACAGATCAAGTAACCTCCTAAATGTAAACTGGAACTGCTATAGAGGAGGCATCTATAAATGTATGTGCACCAGTTGGCCCAAAGCCCTAAAAATATAAGCGCCCCAAGCACAACAATCATTTTAGAGTGCCTTCATTAAGGTCAAATTTACTGACTTTGCTATTGTGTTACCATAAAATGAAAGCACGGAACATAAACCCTGCTATCATGATGTATTTCACTCAAAGAAAAATTCAAAGGTGATACTAAAAATAAGTACGGACTATAGTTTAATTTTCACATACCATTCCTGTAATAATAAAGCATTAGAAACAGTGAATAGTTCACATCAGAATCTTATTTCTATTTGGTATGAGGTTACCTAGCATCTACAGAGAAATTATCAGAACAGTGGTCCATGTACACCAGATTCACTGCACAAAAGCCATAGTTACAAAACCTCTCCCAAACTCCTGCATTCTTTCGCCTGGGATAGATAGGGTGGAACATTATAAAAGTGATGGCTACAGTCCAGAATGCCCCTATGAATCAGTACTTGTTTTTGTCTCTGCTTCTCTTGGGGTGTTACAAGCTATATATTAATCAGTTCCTCAAGACACTTTGAGACAATATGTCTGTCAGCTGAGGTCTTCCTGATTGGAGCCATCAGTGGAAAAGATTTACTTTATGCTATCAATTTTTTAAACAAAAGTGTCAATTGGAGCATTTCTTCTTCCAAGAGTAAGTGCATCTCCTCCACATGGGGAACCTGCACATCGCATCCGTGAATAGCACGGGAGATCCACTGCATATGCAGTTTAAGTGGCTCCCTGGGCCTCCTTTGTGACCCTGCACTTTACTGAATGCAGCAGGCAGGGAATTCTAATCTCCTGCTCTTCTGTTAATTTGTGGGAGAGTGTGGAAATACGCATGGTGGCATGTAGATGCGTCAGCGCCTCCCTTATCACAGTCCCTCTGATCCCAGGCCTGGACTCCCAGGGCCACATTGACCATGGACCCCCCTCCTCTCAACCGGTCGTAGGAGAATTGAAGTGCTATAGAGCCTAGAGATGGTTGGTCCCTCAGGGGTAACACAGCTTACAAACTCTCCCAGGGCATAAATATAATCCTGCCCCCAGGCAACAGGCACCTGTAGTAAGTTTGAAATGTGCCACTCATGAGCTGCAAGGAAAATAAAAGCGTTCTATGGCAATGATGTGCCGTTTTTTGGGAGGTGTTTATTATTATGCTTCTGGTAATGCACTTCAACCATTAGGAGGGTTAATTTAGGGCGTTCTAGCCTGTAGGTATTTTGATGCTTATCTAGACTCCTTTTTTGTTGAAAAGTTATACACACCTAAACCCCCCACAAGCTTCTTGTAGTCTTCTTGTGTGAGGTTTTCCACAGCCGCACGCCAATGCTCTCAAAATAGACTACACTACCTACCTGATATACCAAGGACCAAAGACCTTCTGGTTACTTCCTATGACAACTGTAGCCAAAATTAGTCCACGGAAGTCTACGTTGAGGATGGGTTTGCTGGGGTCCTAAAGGTCGTAGTACTCCTGCAAACCCACCATCGACTTTCCTCCAGAAAGGGTGTGAAATTCAGTTGTACTTGCTCTGAAGACAGAACCAAATAAAGTCCTAGAAAAATAAAACCAAAATCTTTTCTTTTGTTCCACATATGTAATCAACATCTCTCTGCCCCTGTGGTGTATAGGTGTAGAGATCTAGTTGGATGGCATTCTTACCCAATTCAGAGGTTCATAATCACTCCTCCACCCCAACTAACAATTTCTGAGAGCAGCCCATTATCCAGTATACCACCTGCAAGCATTATAGATACTTCCAAGATGCTTGTATCAAATAGTGGGCTTCAGAAAACCCTCTCCCCTTATCCTGGTTCTGTCCTCACTGACACTCCAAGATTTCAAAGGAAACCTTGATGGGACTGGTGCCAGAATTATGCCTGTTCCTACTTTGTCTCTATAAGAAAGTCATGGCCAGACTTGTCAGTGATTGTCAGGTAATCACTTATTGCAGCTTCTTTTCCTGCCCTTCTTCTTGAAGAAGGTGTACCCCTCCCAAATAAGCCTTTTGTCTAAGGGGAAGGCTTGAACTTGAGCTTCAAGAATGCCAATACAGTAATTAATTTGGCCCCTTGTGGTAGTTTAAAATCTGAATCTCACTACGGCTGGTCAGGGAAGTAGTACAAATACCAAAATGCATCAAGTAACACATATGGCCAAACTTATATTTTATATGTGCTCAGGCCCCAGGGAAACATAAATAGAGTTGTCAATGCCCTTCCTACATTGAGCTAACCCAACATTGTCCTCTAACCAGATTTCACACAAAATTTAAATAGAGTTAAATGTTACAGGTTTACAATATAGTCCATAAGAAATTGACAATTACATTATAAGGCCTTCACAGACTCTACCCTTAGCCTGCATATGTGGGCTTAGGGGCTTCCAAGTAATTAGTGCATGGCATTGTACCCCAGATGTGCAGCAATGGGCTTTATCCTTATTTTAAACTCACAGTAGGGAGGAAAACCAGGATGCCTAAAATCGAAATATTAGGAGGTGTGGTGGAGGGTGAATTTTTCAGAAACCACTTTCTTACAATAGTCGATTTATTGAAAATTAGGTATCAGATGTTGGCTCGATTAGTTTTTTTAAATGTGTTTATTTCATTTTTATACATAAAACAGGTCCACATATCAGATATACTTATAATATTATGTGTTGGAGGAGGAAGTCAGTTACAGTTTCATAGTTCAATATACGTGATGCAGCAACCATAGTCATATGGGCACATGCCTAGACTTGTGCCATCTTTCCCTCCCCCATGTGCTCCCCCATGTGCCTTCCAGGTCACATCTGGTGTCCTAACCAGGTACCAGTATGGCCTTTCGCCTGTCACTCCCGGTGGTATGCCTCCAGTCATTCCCTAATCTCCACGGTTGCCCACCCCTGCATCTCTGCATGTAACAAATGGTCAGTGTGGTGCATCAACTGTGTTTTTTGCAATTTCACCCCGAGTGGGCTGGGGATGCTCAGACGTGAGTCCCAGGCTCTCCACACCACTGGAGTCAAGCTATCCAGGCTGATGAAAGCTGATAGCCAGAAACCGGTCCTTGGATGCTTGATTCCGGTCTGGGAAAGACATGGCTTGGTAGTTCGGACTGGACTGTTCCCATGAGGCACAGGGTCAGAGCTGATTTGCATATAGCCAGTGTCTAACCCAGGGTGGTGTGGAGTGCGAAAAAACGATGGATTTAGGCCCAAATCCTTGTACTGGGGTGAATGTATGACATTGTTCTACATTCTGTCCATCAACTGTGTTTTATGCAATTTCACCCCGAGTGGGCTGGGGATGCTCAGACATGAGTCCCAGGCTCTCCACACCACTGGAGTCAAGTTATCCAGGCTGATGAAGGCTGATAGCCAGAAACCGGTCCTTGGATGCTTGATTCCGGTCTGGGAAAGACATGGCTTGGTAGTTCGGACTGGACTGTTCCCATGAGGCACAGGGTCAGAGCTGATTTGCATATAGCCAGTGTCTAACCCAGGGTGGTGTGGAGTGCGAAAAAACGATGGATTTAGGCCCAGATCCTTGTACTGGGGTGAATGTATGACATTGTTCTACATTCTGTCCATCAACTGTGTTTTTTGCAATTTCACCCCAAGTGGGCTGGGAATGCTCAGACGTGAGTCCCAGGCTCTCCACACCACTGGAGTCAAGCTATCCAGGCTGATGAAGGCTGATAGCCAGAAACCGGTCCTTGGATGCTTGATTCCGGTCTGGGAAAGACATGGCTTGGTAGTTCGGACTGGACTGTTCCCATGAGGCACAGGGTCAGAGCTGATTTGCATATAGCCAGTGTCTAATCCAGGGTGGTGTGGAGTGCGAAAAAACGATGGATTTAGGCCCAGATCCTTGTACTGGGGTGAATGTATGACATTGTTCTACATTCTGTCCATCAACAGTGTTTTTTGCAATTTCACCCCGAGTGGGCTGGGGATGCTCAGACGTGAGTCCCAGGCTCTCCACACCACTGGAGTCAAGCTATCCAGGCTGATGAAGGCTGATAGCCAGAAACCGGTCCTTGGATGCTTGATTCCGGCCTGGGAAAGACATGGCTTGGTAGTTCGGACTGGACTGTTCCCATGAGGCACAGGGTCAGAGCTGATTTGCATATAGCCAGTGTCTAACCCAGGGTGGTGTGGAGTGCGAAAAAATGATGGATTTAGGCCCAGATCCTTGTACTGGGGTGAATGTATGACATTGTTCTACATTCTGTCCATCAACTGTGTTTTTTGCAATTTCACCCCGAGTGGGCTGGGGATGCTCAGACGTGAGTCCCAGGCTCTCCACACCACTGGAGTCAAGCTATCCAGGCTGATGAAGGCTGATAGCCAGAAACCGGTCCTTGGATGCTTGATTCCGGTCTGGGAAAGACATGGCTTGGTAGTTCGGACTGGACTGTTCCCATGAGGCACAGGGTCAGAGCTGATTTGCATATAGCCAGTGTCTAACCCAGGGTGGTGTGGAGTGCGAAAAAACTATGGATTTAGGCCCAGATCCTTGTACTGGGGTGAATGTATGACATTGTTCTACATTCTGTCCATCAACTGTGTTTTTTGCAATTTCACCCCGAGTGGGCTGGGGATGCTCAGATGTGAGTCCCAGGCTCTCCACACCACTGGAGTCAAGCTATCCAGGCTGATGAAGGCTGATAGCCAGAAACCGGTCCTTGGATGCTTGATTCCGGTCTGGGAAAGACATGGCTTGGTAGTTCGGACTGGACTGTTCCCATGAGGCACAGGGTCAGAGCTGATTTGCATATAGCCAGTGTCTAATCCAGGGTGGTGTGGAGTGCGAAAAAACGATGGATTTAGGCCCAGATCCTTGTACTGGGGTGAATGTATGACATTGTTCTACATTCTGTCCATCAACAGTGTTTTTTGCAATTTCACCCCGAGTGGGCTGGGGATGCTCAGACGTGAGTCCCAGGCTCTCCACACCACTGGAGTCAAGCTATCCAGGCTGATGAAGGCTGATAGCCAGAAACCGGTCCTTGGATGCTTGATTCCGGTCTGGGAAAGACATGGCTTGGTAGTTCGGACTGGACTGTTCCCATGAGGCACAGTGTCAGAGCTGATTTGCATATAGCCAGTGTCTAACCCAGGGTGGTGTGGAGTGCGAAAAAACAATGGATTTAGGCCCAGATCCTTGTACTGGGGTGAATGTATGACATTGTTCTACATTCTGTCCATCAACTGTGTTTTTTGCAATTTCACCCCGAGTGGGCTGGGGATGCTCAGACGTGAGTCCCAGGCTCTCCACACCACTGGAGTCAAGCTATCCAGGCTGATGAAGGCTGATAGCCAGAAACCGGTCCTTGGATGCTTGATTCCGGTCTGGGAAAGACATGGCTTGGTAGTTCGGACTGGACTGTTCCCATGAGGCACAGGGTCAGAGCTGATTTGCATATAGCCAGTGTCTAACCCAGGGTGGTGTGGAGTGCGAAAAAACAATGGATTTTGGCCCAGATCCTTGTACTGGGGTGAATGTATGACATTGTTCTACATTCTGTCCATCAACTGTGTTTTTTGCAATTTCACCCCGAGTGGGCTGGGGATGCTCAGACGTGAGTCCCAGGCTCTCCACACCACTGGAGTCAAGCTATCCAGGCTGATGAAGGCTGATAGCCAGAAACCGGTCCTTGGATGCTTGATTCCGGTCTGGGAAAGACATGGCTTGGTAGTTAGGACTGGACTGTTCCCATGAGGCACAGGGTCAGAGCTGATTTGCATATAGCCAGTGTCTAACCCAGGGTGGTGTGGAGTGCGAAAAAACGATGGATTTAGGCCCAGATCCTTGTACTGGGGTGAATGTATGACATTGTTCTACATTCTGTCCATCAACTGTGTTTTTTGCAATTTCACCCCGAGTGGGCTGGGGATGCTCAGACGTGAGTCCCAGGCTCTCCACACCACTGGAGTCAAGCTATCCAGGCTGATGAAGGCTGATAGCCAGAAACCGGTCCTGGGATGCTTGATTCCGGTCTGGGAAAGACATGGCTTGGTAGTTCGGACTGGACTGTTCCCATGAGGCACAGGGTCAGAGCTGATTTGCATATAGCCAGTGTCTAACCCAGAGTGGTGTGGAGTGCGAAAAAACGATGGATTTAGGCCCAGATCCTTGTACTGGGGTGAATGTATGACATTGTTCTACATTCTGTCCATCAACTGTGTTTTTTGCAATTTCACCCCGAGTGGGCTGGGGATGCTCAGACGTGAGTCCCAGGCTCTCCACACCACTGGAGTCAAGCTATCCAGGCTGATGAAGGCTGATAGCCAGAAACCGGTCCTTGGATGCTTGATTCCGGTCTGGGAAAGACATGGCTTGGTAGTTCGGACTGGACTGTTCCCATGAGGCACAGGGTCAGAGCTGATTTGCATATAGCCAGTGTCTAACCCAGGGTGGTGTGGAGTGCGAAAAAACGATGAATTTAGGCCCAGATCCTTGTACTGGGGTGAATGTATGACATTGTTCTACATTCTGTCCATCAACTGTGTTTTTTGCAATTTCACCCCGAGTGGGCTGGGGATGCTCAGACGTGAGTCCCAGGCTCTCCACACCACTGGAGTCAAGCTATCCAGGCTGATGAAGGCTGATAGACAGAAACCGGTCCTTGGATGCTTGATTCCGGTCTGGGAAAGACATGGCTTGGTAGTTCGGACTGGACTGTTCCCATGAGGCACAGGGTCAGAGCTGATTTGCATATAGCCAGTGTCTAACCCAGGGTGGTGTGGAGTGCGAAAAAACGATGGATTTAGGCCCAGATCCTTGTACTGGGGTGAATGTATGACATTGTTCTACATTCTGTCCATCAACTGTGTTTTTTGCAATTTCACCCCGAGTGGGCTGGGGATGCTCAGACGTGAGTCCCAGGCTCTCCACACCACTGGAGTCAAGCTATCCAGGCTGATGAAGGCTGATAGCCAGAAACCGGTCCTTGGATGCTTGATTCCGGTCTGGGAAAGACATGGCTTGGTAGTTCGGACTGGACTGTTCCCATGAGGCACAGGGTCAGAGCTGATTTGCATATAGCCAGTGTCTAACCCAGGGTGGTGTGGAGTGCGAAAAAACGATGGATTTAGGCCCAGATCCTTGTACTGGGGTGAATGTATGACATTGTTCTACATTCTGTCCATCAACTGTGTTTTTTGCAATTTCACCCCGAGTGGGCTGGGGATGCTCAGACGTGAGTCCCAGGCTCTCCACACCACTGGAGTCAAGCTATCCAGGCTGATGAAGGCTGATAGCCAGAAACCGGTCCTTGGATGCTTGATTCCGGTCTGGGAAAGACATGGCTTGGTAGTTCGGACTGGACTGTTCCCATGAGGCACAGGGTCAGAGCTGATTTGCATATAGCCAGTGTCTAACCCAGGGTGGTGTGTAGTGCGAAAAAACGATGGATTTAGGCCCAGATCCTTGTACTGGGGTGAATGTATGACATTGTTCTACATTCTGTCCATCAACTGTGTTTTTTGCAATTTCACCCCGAGTGGGCTGGGGATGCTCAGACGTGAGTCCCAGGCTCTCCACACCACTGGAGTCAAGCTATCCAGGCTGATGAAGGCTGATAGCCAGAAACCGGTCCTTGGATGCTTGATTCCGGTCTGGGAAAGACATGGCTTGGTAGTTCGGACTGGACTGTTCCCATGAGGCACAGGGTCAGAGCTGATTTGCATATAGCCAGTGTCTAACCCAGGGTGGTGTGGAGTGCGAAAAAACGATGGATTTAGGCCCAGATCCTTGTACTGGGGTGAATGTATGACATTGTTCTACATTCTGTCCATCAACTGTGTTTTTTGCAATTTCACCCCGAGTGGGCTGGGGATGCTCAGACGTGAGTCCCAGGCTCTCCACACCACTGGAGTCAAGCTATCCAGGCTGATGAAGGCTGATAGCCAGAAACCGGTCCTTGGATGCTTGATTCCGGTCTGGGAAAGACATGGCTTGGTAGTTCGGACTGGACTGTTCCGATGAGGCACAGGGTCAGAGCTGATTTGCATATAGCCAGTGTCTAACCCAGGGTGGTGTGGAGTGCGAAAAAACGATGGATTTAGGCCCAGATCCTTGTACTGGGGTGAATGTATGACATTGTTCTACATTCTGTCCATCAACTGTGTTTTTTGCAGTGTGGTGCACATCCTCCCTGTCTTGCACAGTAATTTACATGGAGTCTCTGCAGTTTCATGGGGAGTGGTCATCCGAGTGTAAATGGCTATTGGCATGTAGGATAAACCATCTCTGTCTGGATAAGTCATATGCAAAGATAATTGTTGTAAATGTATATATACAATGGGACAATGTAGAGGACTATGCAAGAGAGATCGGAAACTTCAAACAGGACGTAGATCATATTTTTGAAAGGTACACTTCAGACAAATTGTTAATTTTAGGGGATTTTAACCATAAACTATACCCAGGGAAGACCGATCGTTGGTGCACAGAACTACTAGACGCCTATGGAATAACATATGCAAAGTTTCCAACAGGTGACCCCTCAAAGCTGGATTGGGAATTGGTCAATTATTTGGGGGAAAAGGGACTCTTTTGCCTAAATGGCAGATTTAAATCAGACTGCCCGGCAAAGAAGACTTTTAAAAAAGGTCTGCAAAACTCTCCAATTAACTTTGTCTTTATGCCAGCTTGGAACTTCCACTTAGTGCAGGACTTTAATGTACTGAATGGTGAAGGTAGTGACCACAATCTGCTTTTGGTAAGCTTAAAATGGGGAAGGTTGGAACCAAGGGAAAAGGCGATTCACCAATACTTAGATTATCCAAAAAGGGCAAAAACCAGGGTAACCGAAGATTATGTGGAAAAGTTAAAATCATTCCAACAAAAGATAGAATTGGTAAATCTAGAAAACTCAAATCTAAAATGGTACGAGGAGAAAATTGCCCAATTAGTCGAATGTCTTAGGATAGAACTAAAAAAGAATAAAAGTAAAGGCCAAACAAACTGTGACAGCCGCCTGAAATGGTTCTCAATGGACTGCCAAATTAAAAAAAGAGAAATAAGGGCAGTAGCTAGAAAACAAAGGAAAGAATTTAATCTAGAGAGGAAAAAACATAAACCTCTCTAAAAGTAGAGCTTAAGAAGATGGCCCTTGTTGCAAAAATGGAGTACAAAGAGAAATGCTGGGGAGAACTGCTAGAATCAATTGAAAATAAAAACCTGAGACAACTTTGGAAATTGATAAAAGCAGCATCGTCTCCCCCCGCAGGAGAAATGATATGCGTCGTAAGTGAGGCAGCCTGGGACAAATATATAAGGGAACTATATGAGGCAAGATTAGTCTCAGGAGTAAGAGCTCTACCAGGGTGGCAGGAAATCTCAGACGAATTAAAAATAAGTTTTCACAGAAGACCACATTGGAGAAATAATTAAGAAGTTGAACCTAACTAGAGCAGCAGGGCCGGATAATCTCCCAGCTATAATCCTTCAATCCCAAACAAAATGGTGGGCACAGTTTTTCTCAAACCTCTTCCAATTAATCCTAACAGAGGGAAAAATGCCATCAAATTGGAAGGGGGCAATAATCAGACCTATCCACAAAAAGGGTAGCCCAGGGGAACCGAAAATTTACAGATTGATAAATCTCCTGGATATAGGGGCAAAAGTCTTCTCAAAACTTGTCCTTAACAGACTGAATGCCTGGGTGGAAGAGTACTCAATAATACCAATCGAACAGGGAGGGTTTAGAGCAGGTCATTCAACAATAGATCACTGCTTCTCCCTATGGGCAATGGCGAAGAAGTCGACGGAACAGAACGGAAAACTCTGCTTCTGCTTCGTGGACTTCCGAGCCGCATTTGACTCGGTAGACCGGGACTGTCTCTGGGAAATACTAACTAAGAAAAATATCCCAAGAGACTTGTTGACGGTACTAAAAGAATTGCACCGGGAAAATTGGGCCCAAGTCATCAGGGATACTGAGGGGACATTAACGCCAAAAATGCCCATTGAAAATGGCTTGCGGCAAGGCTGCCTACTGGCTCCCCAGTTATTCTTCATTTTTCGAGCCGATTTACCAAAATACCTCGAAGTAAAGGGTAGCGCCAATCCAAGAACGGATGGCAAAAAGGTGTCGTGTCTGCTATACCCAGATGATCTAGTGATAGTGGATCAAACAGAAATTGGCCTCCAAAGGAAACTGAATGCTTTTAATGAATATTGTAAAAAGTTGTTTTTAAAGGTAAACCTAGACAAAACAAAAGTCTTATGCTTTGGGAAAAAAGCGATTAAGTTTAATTGGTTTTTAGGGGATCTTAAATTGGAATCCGTAAATGAAAACCGATATCTAGGTGTGTGGTTCGATAAGAAATTAAATTGGCAAACACACCTTGAAGCCCAAAAAGCGAAGTCACAAACTTCAATTGCTGGTTTAAAAATGTTTAACCGGGATTATGGGGATAAGTCTCATCGGCCATTACTGAAAGCATTTAATGCGATGATTCCACCACAAGTCCTCTATGGAGCGGAGGTCCTTTATTTGAGCGGTAAGGGAGCCTGGGACATAGAGGAAGGAAAATGCATGAAAAAGCTCTTATCCCTACCCCAATCGGCAATGGTTCAAGCCATAAGAACAGAGCTAGGAACAACAGCTTGGGGAGTTCAGACGCAATGTGCAGTAATTCGGTTCTGGAACCGCCTAGAAAACGATCAAAAAATTGCACATTGGTGCCGGAACGAAATACAACAAAGTGACCTAAAATGGGCTAAAATGTGTAAGAAGAGAATGTTACAGGCCTGCGAAAATATAAAAGTGGATATGTCTTGTGAGGCGCTAACTATAGAGTGTTCAAAACAGGAATTACGTACTAATGGACAAATGTCTACAAGAAGTATGGATAGGGAATATCTAGGGAAAAAAATATCAGTGGATTTCATGATGAAGGCATGGGCAAAGGAATCCTGGTTCCCTTATTTGGATCTATTGCCTAATACGTGGCTTAGACAAGAGATCCTAAGATTACGTATTGGGATCAACCCATGGTTATCAAATAAAGAATCTAAAACCAAAATGTTGGACCCTAATGGGCACTGCAAATGCAGGCTGGGCACAAAAGGGGACATCGTGCACTTTTTGCTAGACTGTTTAAATAATTTAGAACAGCGTAAACTTTGGCTGCGCCCAATATTTATAAAATATGATATAAAGAACAGGAGACAAGCACTTGAGCTAATAACAGAACTTCCAAGCATTAATATCGCAATCGCACTTGGGAAATTTTTAAAAAGTGTACATAGTGTTATAATAAATTAGTAAATATTAATGTTTTAAATAGAATTGCCTAGAGGAAATTGGTTTTATGAGTTTTATTAGGAAAACTATTGGAATTGCTGAAAAAATGTGTACCTGCCGTCAATTGCCATCTGTCTGGGGGAAGTCCATTTCAACCGATATTTTAAAGGAATGAAATTTAATGATAACTTTGTATGAATATTGATGATTGTTGCTATTTATTGCAAGTAAGCACTGTGTATGGTTTAAAGATCATGATCTAAATAAACTTAACTTTTGACCTTGTATCTCTAAGTTTTATAAGTATGTAACCCAATGGTGTAGCAGATCTTCATCTTGCCCCCCTTATTGCACTGCCTCCTGTGTACTGCCAATGCAGCCGTGGCCCACTTGCACAACATTTGTGCAGCAGAGGTGCCATGGATGATTTCCACACCATCATTATACAGAGCTTCGCTATAATCAATGCCAACATCTGTAACCTAATCAAGCCCCTAGTTCTCTTAGTGATGTTCCCTATATCGAGGATGCACCATAGCTGTTCCGTGGAAACAAACAGCCCATTATATCTGTCACCATCCCTGTGACTTGCTGCCAGAAGGGAAACAACACCACACATGACAATATCATGTGCATAAAGTCTGCCTCCTGCACCACACCTGGGGCACCTACTATGCACGCCTGGGTAAATTTGCCAACTCCACTTCTGAGTCAAATATGCATGGTGTAGGTATTGAGACTGGATCAGTCAAAACCTCACATTTCATGTCAACTGCCTAACTGCTTGCAGACAGCATAATCACACCCTGTTCTGGATGTCGACAATGCATTCCTTCACCAGTCTCTCAGTGTGATAGTATACCTGTTGGAGTGTCACTGCAGTGCACCATATAGGTAAATACCGGCCTTGGAGTAATTCCCCAGTCAGTATTGCATCTAACGGGTCCACGGTAGTGAGTGCTCCATGTAAGAACCCCACGTCTTCCTCATCACTCCCCTGAGGACAGAGTAGAGCAGAAATGCTCCTGTCTCAGACCGTATTCCAATGCCAACTCTTCAGATGCATGTATTCCCTCATCATACATGACCATGTGCAAATCCAAATCCTGAGTTCTGTATGCCGCTTGCAAACTCATACATTCTTGCACTGCCCATAGCAGGAGAATGTGGGCATAGGGTGTGGACCACACATTATCACAGACATAGCGGCTCCATATGTGTGTTGGTACTTGCATCAATATACCATCTGACATCCCGGGGGTGTGACATCTAGTAGTCTATGGAGAAGAGGTGCCCACCCAGTTTGGATAGCACACTATATTGTTCCAGCTGTGGTGCATGGGCCAGACACATCATGGGCCATTGCAGCTGGGCTGCTGCACAGTACAACTCATAGTACAGGGTGCCACCTTCCCAGACTATGCTATAGGCATATCCCCAGATATTCCTCGGAAAGGATGAAAAAGTCTGCTATGTAACATCCGATCCCTGCCTAAGCATTCCACTGAGGTTTGGGATCTGTCTTCAGCACAGCCTGAGCTGGGGTTTATGACCAAAACCTGGCTAAAGCCCCATTCTGCTCCTTCCATAGTGTTAGGTATATCCGAAGGCTACAAGTTTATTAGATTGGACAGACCATTAAAGATGGGGGGTGGAATTGCTATTGTGCACAAAGACAGCATTTAAGTTACCACGCTGAATCAGCGCTGCAATGCTACTATGGAAGTTCTAGTCTTTAGGATAGACATCTCTCAAGTTAGCTGGAAGGGGCCCTAGTTTATCGGCCCCCAGGACCCTTAGCTGAATTTTCATTACAACTTACCGAACTACTAGCTCCCCACGTGATTGCATGCAGCAATTTTCTGCTACTAGGTGATTGTAAATGTACAGGAATTTATATAGCGCAAATCACCAAGCGGTTTCTAAGCGCTTGCTTAGGGAACCCGTCCTGGTATTCCCCTGTGAGATAACCCCGGCAGGGTAGCCACAAGGTGAAAGCCAGGCATCCCGACGCGAGGGGCCTTTGTAATATTCATAGTGAATTACCCGCCAATGCTGATGCACAGATACTTCTGGCAGACCTAGCCCTCTTGGGCTTATCTAAGCTCAATGAAGCCCCGACCCACATAGCGGCCACACACTAGACATAGATGTTTCCAACTCTACCAGTGTTCAGTGTGAACCCCTGCAACAATTAACTTGGTTTGATATTTCTGCATTCAAATTTTTTATCCAGGGCCCATGGGCGTTGAAGAAACCCAAACCTGTCACATTTCACACTCTTAGTCAGTGGCAGAAAGTCACCCCGGAGAGCTTTCTAGCCTCCTTTTCAATACCTTGGAATATTGCATCTGACAATATAGAGGTGGCCTTGACCAAACACAATTCCACTGTTTCTGTGGCTATCGACCACCTCGCACTGCTAAAATCACTCCCAAGCCATCCCAAACGCCCACAGACTGCCTGGTTCTCTCCTCAGCTGTGAGTACAGAAACAACTCTGCAGGAAACAGGAGAAGCTGGCGCACTACTCATGACGGGAAGGACAAAGATCGGTTTCTCACCACCCTGTCCAGCTATCATAAAAATATAAAAATTGTACAAAAAACTCATATAGCATCGCACTTAGCCCAGGCTGGTAGCGCCCCCAAAATTCTACATCACATTCTCCAGTCCTTTATCAATCCCAAGACCTGTAAGAACTCCGATGTACCCAGGCAAACTCTATGCAACGATATTGCTCTATACTTTTCACAGAAAATAGAGCTTATCTATGAAAAAATTGTTTCACCAGAATCCAGCCTCTGGCCCCAATGTCATCTGACCAACCAGAACAGACAACTCCTCAGTTGCTAGAGTGCTTCCCCATACTGACATCGGCAGAGGTGGAATTATTTATTCATGAGATAAAATCAGGGTCCCCCCTGGACCTTATCCTGGTCAAAGTTTTCACTTCCCTGGCCACTCAATTGTCCCCTTCAATTGAATCTCTCCTCAACCTCTCTCTGAGAGAGGGCCATGTACCATCAGAATGGAAAGCAGCACAGCTTAGGCCTATCCGTAAGAACACTAAAGTCCCTTTGACGGATCTTTCCAATCTCCACCCCATTTTGCTTCTTCCGTTTCTGAGCAAGCTACTGGACAAACATATTAACAATCATCTTTCCTACCTTGTCAAACTTACTGGTTGTTTAGACTCTTCCCAGTATGCTTTAGGCCCAAATACAGCACCTAATTAGCTCTGCTAGCGCTCACGGATAACATCTGGATGACCCTAGATAAGGGCCATTCTACGATATTGGTGCTGTTGGACCTATCTGCCGCGTTCGACACAGTGTCACATCAGATATTGCTCAGAACACTAACGGAGATTGGACTAAGAAACTCTGCCCTGCGGTGGATGATGAACTTTCTATCTGCTCACTCCCAGACTGGCAACTTAGGCCCGTATCGTTCAGCACCGATGGAACTGTCCAAGGGAGTACCTCAGGGCTCATGTCTGAGCCCTACAATGTTTAACATCTATGTCGCTCCCTTGGCCAATATCCTGAGGATGCACAGGTTCACCCCATATCCTATGCCGATGATACTCAGCTGCTCTTTCCATTTGAGAAATTTACTCCATCTGTACAGTTGGCCTTCTCTTCTGGTATTAGAGCTATGTCACACTGGATGAAGAGTAATTTCCTCCAGTGCAATATGGGGAAAACAGAGATTCTGCTCTTCGGAGAGGCCCCTTCTCTATGGACGCCTGAATGGTGGCTGGTCGATTTGGGTGCCCATTCTGCCCCCAAATCTACTGTTAAGAACTTGGGTATACGTTTGGATCAAGCCCTTACTCTGAAGGAGCATGCTGCTCAGACAGCTGGCTCCTGTTTCCATACAATGGGCCTGATCCGTCGAGTCTTCCCTCTGCTTCCCAACTCAACTCGGAAAACTCTGACTCAGGCACTTGTACTAAGCCGTATGGACTACTGTAACAGTCTGCTGATCTCCGCTAATGAGGCCTCGCTCAGCAGACTGCAGGTAGTCCAGAATACGGCGGCGCAACTGGTCCTCAATGATCCTCCTAGGTCTGCCTCCTGCCCTCTTCTCTTGCAACTTCATTGGCTTCCTATTCGCCAACTGGTAATATTCAAAGTTTACTGCACTATCCATAAGGCGTTATTTAATCTAGGCCCCACTTACCTCTCGGAGAAATTTACACCATACCTACCTTCCAGATCCCTTCGCTCAGGCTCCAAACATCTTCTTGTGGTTCCTCGAGTTAGTAAGGCTAGATAAGAAGGAAGGACCCTTTCTCATCTTGACCCCCATTACTTGAACGAGCTCCGAATACTCTTGAGACAATGCCCTGATCATTTGCAATTCAGGATGTTGCTCAAGACTACTCTTTTCTGTTCTTGATCGAGCTGTAGCTGCACTATATCCATGCTGCCCATCCAAAGCGCAGAGATACCCCTTCGGGTATTGATTCAGGCGCTATATAAATAAATAGAATAAATAAATTACCCTCATCCAGTGGTGCATTAAGCTTGTTGAGAGCCACTTTTTGCCTACAGTTGTCCCATATTAGTTGTGCCAACAGACCTTGTAGGTCCCTAAAGAAGTACTTCCTCAGGACCACTGGGATTACCACAAAGAAGTAAAATAGTCTGGGTAGTACCAGAATTTGAGAAACAGCAATCCTGCCCATTGGCGACAGCAGTAAGCTGTTTAGAAGAGAAGCAAATGGATGCCAATGCTTTACCTTGATTTCCTTCTAGAAAAGCGGCCTCCACGTGTGTACACTTGAACCCCCAGGTACTTTATAGAGTAAAACTGCCAGGGTAGCCCAATGTTCGGTAATGCCTCCCTCTGATCATCTGACAGTGGTGTCAGGTGGAATAAGCAGGACTTATCCCAATTAATGCAGAGTCCCGACACACTCCCACAGTCATCTAGCACTGATATGATTCCCAGTAGCAGGTATGGTCCCCTCTCAGGTACACAAGCGCATTGTCGCAGCAAAAAGAAATGATCTGCGACTGCCCGGCACCATCAGGCCCAACTGCTGTGCTTAGTCTCATGACAGAGGGTAAAAAACAGGGGAGTGATTTGGTTCAGGAGTAACGGAGGTGGGAATCCTAAAATATGTGCAAAAACAAATTACCTCTGACACCATAAATCCAAACTTTCTTTCTCTCAAGTTGGAATTTTTATTTATCCCTGGATTATAATGAAATATATGAGACTTTTTTGTGACTTTTCCCAAAACACATTCGCCTTTCGCAGGACAAACTAGACAATTACCTTCTTGCCTTATTTTTTTTATGAATTGTGAACAAAAAAGCATACTTTTTATATACAAACAAGTTTTAGAATAAACAAACATCTGTACAATTTACAAAAATAAAACATATTAGTACTACAAAGCACCAGACACTGTACATTTCACCAGGCAAAGAATAGTCCTACTCGTTTCTTAATAGACAAAGTACAGGGACTACTTTCATTTATGTCCTCAAGGTACACTAGTGTTTTACGCCAATGAGAGGTCGCACCACTGTCTTGAACCTAGTTATAGGGCCATGCACAGTAGGCTCTATTATGTCCATGTCCGGGACCAAATGTGTTCTAGGTTCTTGAGTGAGCATCTCAAAAATGTATAACTAAAGCGTTGGGCGTCGGGGCTATTTCCTCACGTATCACCCGCCGCGTTGCCGTCTGCAGGAGCATGATGAGTGAGAAGGAGTTCAGGGCTCCGAGAAAAGAAATCCCACATAGTGCTCTGAATGCCCAAAGAATACTAGCCGACAAGTGCAGCTACACAGAACAACGCAACTATGTGCAGCCTACCAACCCCCATGAATCTCTCCTAAAGAAGTTCCACATCTTGCAATGACAGGAAAAAAATAAAATTGGTATTACAAGTCCTCCTTGAAAAAGATTTACCCTGATGAAGACCTTCGCTATAAGAAGTGCCACCCAGAGCACTCTCCCAACAGTATTTCTTCAAGAGACACATCTAATGCGAGAGAACATGGCGGCTAGCGGCAGAAGCTAGTCGGGAGGCTCCGGGACCAGAGACGGCGTTTTCTTCATGTCTCCAGTGAAAACATATGAATTTTAAATCGGAAAGGAACGGAAGAACGACCAAAGGATGCGGGCGCTGTAAGGCGCAGATGAGAGATTTTTTCTGAGTGGAGGTTTATGTTTGTCAGCGACAGCAGGCGAATGCGGAAGTGAGCGGAGAGACGCTGGGACAGCTGTATGCGGTGCAGGGCTTTGAGAGATATACTTTCGCGTGCCGCGCCTAGGAAAGCATTTTTTCAGCGTTCTCGGCGGGGTTCCCAGGTCGATTGCCTGGGGGGTGAGAGGACCTGGCGGAGACAGGCATTATCATCCGGGCTGACGCCACCATTGTTGGTGGGAGCCCACAGGCTCAAGAGGATTCACAGTCGCGAAGTAAAGTGAAGGAGGTGAGGAGACTACAAGAGTGTAGTTCAGGGAAGGGGCTGTCCAGTGGACTAGAGCTGCGGTTGAAGTGAGGAGGGGGCGCAGTGCTGTGGCTAGAATTTCGCATGTAGGTAGAGGCAGGAGTGTAAATTACATTCACAGACTTCAACTCCCAGACTCCATAGGGGCAGGAAAGCAAAGTCAAAGGCAGGAGGAGAGTACTTTATGTATTGGGGGAACAGAGGAAGCTCCTCTTGATTTAGGGAATAATTTACAAGGTACAAAGGGTTGGAAATACTGCCTGAGAAGCACGCAGAAAGACGAGGAGGGGTCTAAGGGTTTAAGCACTACGTCATCTGTGAAAAAAGATATAAATCTCCAGAAAAATAAAGTGCTGCTCCCTATAAACAAACCGCCCTTGCTTCCTAACTCCAAGAGGAAATCGAAGAAGAGGAGTGACGGGTTAAAAAATACACCCCTTCAAGATATTAAAAAAAAAAAAAGCCTGTTCCCTCACTTAAACAATATTTCAAGGTGGTACCCCCGACTCTGGAGCTAAGACCAATACGGGGCAGCCTTACTGGCGTGGATTTGGATTTTCCAGAGGACCTTTTGAGCCCGAACAGATATCAGCCTCTGACGGGTCAGGTGGATATAATAGACATGCAGAGCTCAGGGTTAAGTGAGGATCTATCTAGCTCGCAAAACGGGTTAGCAGCATCAAGCAACGAAGAGGTACCCTGCAAAGAAACTAAAGGTCCACAACTAACTACGGAGTGTCCGGATACAATGATAGGTAGGTCAAGGGTGGAAATATCAAAAGATGACGACATGACCCCTATCGATCAGCCAGTTTTGAGAATGTTGCAGTCTCTAAGCCAGGAAATGAGGAACAGGTTCAAGGTCTCAGAGCAGAACCAGCAAGAAATTAAAATGTACTGTGAAAAATTGGAGGAGAAATTTGAGGCCCTTGCTGTTAGAACGACGGACTTAGAATCCACAGTCATGGATCTGAGAAGGCTAACTTCACAACACACAAAGAAAATCAACGATATAAGACAGCGTGAGCAGGGGTACCAGGAAAAACTGGAATCAATTGAAAATGCTCAAAGAAGAAACAATCTTCGTTTGTTGAAAGTACCAGAAGGGGCAGAGGGGGAGAACATTATTGAGTTTGTTGCTAAGTTAATCAAACAAGCCACGGAAATTGAAATCTCAGATTCGGATATAATTAAGGACATACAGAGAGTATATAGGGACCCATATAGGCTGAAACCAAATAAGACAAGGCCAAGGAAGATTCTGGTTCATTTTTTAACATATACGTTGAAAGATGAGATCCTTAATAGGGCTCTGAAGAGCAATACTCTCTTAGCAGAGGGGATTACTTTTCCAATTAGATCGGACGTATCTTCAATCACGGCATCCAGGCAGTGGGAGCTTGGGAAATTATTAGATCCATTCATACAGCAAGGGGCGACCGCACAGCTACAGTTCCCGGCATCTTTAAAGATCATGTTTAAAAATAAGATGAGAATTTCTAAAAGGGTGGAAGAAGCTGAAGCTTATCTACAGTTAATAATGGAATCTGCTCAGGAGGCAGGGACGGGATAACGCTTGGGTTTTTCTTTTGGAGTTTTGGAATTTCCTAGTTTTTTCCCTTTCCATTCCATAATTATTCCACCATTGTGCCCTTTCTTTCTGGTTTGAGAGATTGAAGACAGATAGATATGTAACTAGGTGCAAAACGAGAATAGGGGGCACATAAGGGAGACAATTTATTATGTAAAAATTTAAATAGCCGTTGGGAGTCAGGGGAGGAGCCTCAAGGCCAGAGTAGGGCCAAGAAGAAGAAGGGGGGTTCTCCAGGGGAGCACTAGGGGTCGGAAAGGGGAGGAGTGGGCACACCGGGTGGGGAGCATGTGGGAAAAAAAAATGTCTGAGATGCCAAAGTGTTGTAGGTAATCATAATTTCCACCAAAGGTCCAGGGTGGGTTAACCCAGGACATATATCTGAAGGTCTTATCCTGGAATATAAATGGTCTAAGGGTAGTGCATAGACGAGAAAGGCTATTTCAATACATAAAAGATGCACCGGAGCAGGTTTTTATACTCCAAGAAACCCATTTGACAGAGGAAGAGTTGCGAGAGGTATGTAATAAGAAAAAATGGATTCAAGAGGTGATTTGTACCTCGCATCAACTAACTATAAGAGGGGTAGCGATTTTGGTTAAAGTGAATCCAGCCGTATCAGTAGAGAAGTCCAGGGTAGACAAAAAGGGCAGATGGGCGATAGCCACGATTAAATATCATTTCCATAAATTTACAGTTGCAGGATATTATGGCCCGAATCTGGATGACCCTCTCCCCTTAAGGGAAATGATGGAAGAATTGTTAGAGTTTAAGGATCCCCTAATTCTAGCGGGCGACTTCAATGTAGTTTTGGACCCGCAAATAGATAAAACATATATGGATAGACCCTTTTATAATTCCAAAACTACTAATCTTCTGGAAATCGATATGCACCAGTTGGGCTGGTTAGATATATGGAGGAAGAAATGGGGACCAAAGAAGGAGTATACGTTTCATAATAAGAAGTTAGGGCATAAATCAAGGCTAGACTTCGTTTTAATCGCAGAAGAATTGGGGGATAAGGTAAAGGAGGTCAAGCATTTAGGGAGTCATTTATCTGACCATTCAGCAGTCTCCCTAACTTTAAAATTGCTGGGTGAGCCATGTACGAAGAGGTGGACTCTGGATCGCACTATTCTGTTGGAAGACGATGTGGAAAAAAAGTTGATAGACGAGTCGGAAGGGTTTTTTGAGTCAAATCTGGGAACTGCCCCAATTGAAGTTGTATGGGACACTTACAAGGGCTTTTTGAGAGGGGTGATTTTAGGTATTCAAGCCACAAGACAAAAAAGATTCAGGGCTAAGGTTTTCGAAATAGAGGATAAAATAGCTAGGCTAGAACAAGATCGATCTGCCCAGAATTACCAACTAGATCCATCTGTTTTACAAGAATTAGCAGTGTGTAAAGTTCAATTAGAAGAAGTGTTAGACTATAGACTTAGGAAACGATGGTCGGCTAGCTCTCCCACCCATTTTGAATACGGGGAAGTGAGTGGTAAGCTTTTGGCCTGGAAAACTAAAAAAGACCAATCGAGGAATAGAATTAAAGAGGTACAGATGGATATAACGGGGGAGACCTCAGATAACGCATCAGACATAGAAAAAGCTTTTCTTAGCCACTTTGAACAGGTGTACAAAGAGGATTTGTCTCCACAGAATTCCTCCATTTTTGCTTGGTTAGAACAATATGCCGTCCGGAGAACTGAGGACGAAGAAGCCACCAATTTAAGCGGGAAAATAGATTTGCGGGAAGTGGTTAGGGCAGTTAATTCAAGTAAGAAGGGTAAGGCTCCGTGGGCCGGATGGGTTGCCAGCAGAGCTATATAAAATTCTGTCTCCAGTGGTTGCCCCAATTCTGTGTAGATTATTTTCCTCAATTTTTGAAGAGGGAGGGAAGATTCCTGCATCATGGAACGAAGCAACGGTGGTGTTAATTCTCAAACCTTCAAAACCAAAGGCGTCATGCGACTCATACAGGCCAGTCTCTCTGCTGAATCTGGACTATAAAATCTTTGCCGGGATTTTAGCAGAGAGACTGAATGGTGTTGCTGGTAAATTGGTACATGAGGATCAGAAGGGTTTTGTCAGAGGGCGATATATACAGAATCTGATTAAAGCATTGGTGGGAGCTATAGATCTAGCATCTCTACATAAATTGCCTATGGCCATTATCACGCTCGATGCCGCTAAGGCATTTGACCGTGTAAATTGGGTCTTTTTAACTAGGGTGTTGGAGAAATGTAATTTGGGGAAGAATTTTTGCAGAGCTATCTCTTCAATTTACCAGTATCCTACAGCTAGAGTCTTGGTTAACTGGAACTTATCAGCACCCATATGCATTGAAAGAGGGACAAGACAGGGATATCCCCTTTCGCCTCTGCTCTTCAATTTATACATTGAGTCCTTAGCGGAGAGGATTTGACAAGAC
Organism: Lissotriton helveticus; assembly: GCF_964261635.1. Lineage (NCBI taxonomy): Eukaryota > Metazoa > Chordata > Amphibia > Caudata > Salamandridae > Lissotriton > Lissotriton helveticus. The sequence goes on along the minus strand of NC_136072.1, from coordinate 182,257,581 downwards.
AAGAATATAGTACCCTTTAAATGTAGGAAGTGGGAAAGAAAAGTCTCATTATATGCTGACGACATGCTTATATACACGTCAGACCCAATTCAAGCAATTCCGGCAATATATATCGCTGCGACCCAATTTTGCCAACTGTCTGGGTATCAGATTAATCAGACCAAAACGGAATGTATGCTTTGGAATGTCGAAGTTCGGCTTCCTATAGTAAAACAGGAGCTAAGATACTTAGGTGTCCAAATCACCCAGGACATTGCAAAGTTAACAGACAGAAATCTAGATAAAGTAACAAAGGAAATAACTGAGATGTTAAAGGGTTGGTCTTTTCTCCCCCTTACACTTATCGGAAGGGTGAATATCATAAAAATGATGTTGCTTCCCAAATTGATTTTTCTGTTTCAGAACATTCCGCTAGCTTTTAAACAAGATAAGCTCAGACAAATTCAAGCTAAATTTAACTCCTTTGTATGGGCCTCAAAGGGTATCAGGGTCTCGTGGAAGAAACTGAGCAGAAAAAAGTGTAAAGGCGGTTTGTGCGCCCCGGATGTGAAACTATACGCATGGACCTTATTACTGAAAGCAGGAATTCTACTTTTTAATTGTCCAGACAGGTCAGAAATTGGAATAATGTTCAATGAAATGCTGATAGGGATTTATGGAAGTTCAAATGGTTTTCTTTATAAATATGGAGATCCTCGCTTTTTTGAAAAGGTGCGATTGAAAATGCTGAAGGATATGGCGTTTACCTGGGCCAGATTAAGGAAGGCCCTGAAACTTACATATACGGCCATGTCTCCTATTTGGGAGTTCCCTGGGTCCCCGGAATGGGCAAAAGATAGTCATGCAAAGCCTTTAAGGGAAGCGGACATCAATCACTGGTCTCAGTTAATGATAGAAGGTGCACTGATATCTTGGGAAGAGATCTCTTGTGTCACTAATAACAACTTATCTAAGTTCAAATACTTTCAAATAAAGAGTTGGAGCCAGGCGATAGGACCGCAAGTAGGAACCACAAGCACCGTTGAGGATTTACTTCAAGGAAAAAGTCGGAAGATAAAGACAGCAACCCTGTACTGGGCCATTTTAGAAGCAGAAGACGGCGATTTCACTTTACCATCTCATCTGTGGGGAGAACATATCTTGGATGTCGATTTGGAGAAGTTATGGCAAGTATCTTTTGACATACTACATACTACAGTCTCTCCCGCCAATTTAAAACGCAATCATTTTTTCTCTCTTCACAGAGTGTATTGGTCTCCTGCTAAGCTTGCTAAATTTTTGAAGGAGACTGTTCCTTGTTGTCCTAAATGTAAGATGGAAAAAGCAGACGATCTCCATATGTTTTTAACATGTCCTGCCTTACATAAGTATTGGTGTGCGGTATCTGAAGGTATGGAAAATATATTGGAGTTAAATATACAGGTTAGTACCTTACTCGTATTTTTTGGTATTGTTTTGAATTTTGAATCTCTTTCTCGAGAGACGAATAAGTTGCTGTTTTATTTAATCATATTAGCTCGAAGAGAAATATGTAAATTATGGATAAAAGATACCGCACCGATTTATTTGGATTGGATTATTGCAATTAAGCATACACTGAAATTAGATAGCATAAATTGGAAGAGAAAAAAACATTTTTGGACTCCATGTATCTCGTGGCTGGACAAGCTTTAAGCTTTAAGAATACGGTTCAATGATTATGCCTTTTTGTAGTTTAAAGTATCCTAAGATCAGTTCTATGGTGGTCAGTTAGAGGAAGTGAATTGATGTATCTTGGATGGGTATCTACAAAAGGTGCTTCCTATAAGATCTTCGGAGGGTATGATCATTCCTGGTTACACTCGGTATCAGTGGTTGGTAAAAAGGGAAGGATTTTCGAGAATATCTTTTGGTATATGAGGACAAAAAAAAAAAAGACACACATCTAATGGGAAATCATTACAAGGCCCTCAACAAGTTTGGATATACGCTTCAGGCGCATGCAGGTTTTACCACGGGCTCCAGGGGGGTTGGGATACTTGTGAAAAACACGCTTCCTCTGGTGATCAGTCGTAGGTGGTTTGACCCGCTGGGGCGATATGCGGCTATGTCCGGGCGATGGGAGGGACGTACATTTAATCTCTGTTCTGTTTACGTTCCTCCGAAATTGCAGAGCACCACACTCCCTGACTTCGGGACGCTGCAACTGCATATGCCTGATGGAATTCTAGTTTTAGGAGGGGACATGAATGATGTGATGGTCCGAGACATGGATAGGTCTGTGGCTTTGTCGGACCGGGGGGGGGGACATCACCTTTGGGGCTTTGTACATGCGATGGGATTGGTGGAACTTTGGCGGGCACACAATCCCCACATCCGACATTACACACATATTTCAGCGGCACACGATACGGGGTCCCGGATTGATTACCTCTACACAAGTGGGACACATGGGCTTATTTAATAATGGGTGTCATAAAGCCAGAGGCATATCCGATCATTCCCTGGTAGAAATACAGCTCAGAGGTCCCATACAGTAGTGGTCTACCCCTCCACGGCTGGATGTTTTTTTGTTCAAAGACGAGGAGTTTCAAGAACGGTTTGGGGAGAGAGTGGGTCAATATTTTGAGCAGAATGTAGGCTCTGTTAGCTCCCCATGCACCCTTTGGGAGGCTTATAAGACCGTGGCCAGGGACTTTGTGCAGGCAGAAACTGGGAAACGAAGGAAGGAAAAGAACGCTCAAATTGATGGCCTAGAAACTGAGATTCACGACTTTCAGAGGGCTGGAGGAGAGTCGCAGGATCAAGAGCAGGAATTAGGCGCAGGATAAGACTCAAAGAAAAAGAGTTGAGAGATGTAATGACTGATCAGGCACGGTCGCGGGCCAATGCAACGCAGAGGCAGGTCTATGATTTGGGGGACAAGGCGAACAAAACAGTAGCCTGGCTGGAGAAGCGCGACAGGGACCGTAACTGGGTTCCAGGAATCTGACCGGTAGAGGGGGCTGCACGACACCAGTGTAGACATCACTGAGGCGTTTGTACAGTACTACGAGTCTGTCTATCAGTCGCGTACTGAATGGCGAGAAGGGGATTGTGCTGAATTTTTGCGAGGCATAACACTGCCTACCTGAGACCCAGATGATAAGGCGACCCTGGAGTCAGACATTTCTGTAGAGGAGGTAGAAGCGTCAATGGGAGATTTAGAGGCGGGGAAGGCCCCGGGCCCTAACGGGTTCCCAGCAGAGGCGTTTAAATGTGTGTCAGTACGGGTTGCCCCACACATGCTACATATGTTTAACGAGGCCAAGCAAGAGGGGATGTTGCCGAGAGATGTCCGGTCTGCCACGATAGTAGTCATGCATAAGCCCGGCAAACCGCAGGATCTCTGCAGTTCTTATAGGCCCATCTCACTCCTTAATTACGAAACCAAAGTCCTGGGTAAGATCCTAGCCAATAGGCTGGGGGCGGTTATTCAGTCCTTGATCCACCCGGATTAATCGAGCTTTATGCCCCATAGAAATACTCGGCTTAATTTGAGACGTCTGTTTGGGGTGCTCCAGGCTGTGTCCAGGGGCCCGGCTGTACCGGCGGCGTTATTGTCCCTAGACGCCCATATGGCCTTTGACAGTATTTGAGTGGCACTATATTTATGCAGTACTGGCCGGGCTGGGCTTCGGAGATAATTTCAGAACGTGGGTGCGGCTGTTACATACAGCATCACTTGCGAGGGTCCGAGTCAATGGTGCCCTCTCGAGGGAGTTCCAATTGGGGCGTGGCACGAGGCAGGGGTACCCGCTCTCCCCGACGTTATTTGCCCTAGCTCTAGAGCCGTTGGCAGTCTGGGTATGGACGGATCCCAGGGTACGAGGCATTAATTTAGGGGGCGGCTGGGAGGAACGTATATCACTATACGCTGATGATGTCTTATTATATGTTCAGGATCCGGCTGACTCCATCAGACGACTCATGTACATCCTGCGCTCCTTTGGCGACTATTCGGGGTACCACATTAATTGGGACATGTCATTGGCCCACTTGCTGTCGGGCCTCCTCCAGATTTAGCCGGTGAAAGTCAGGGGCTGGTGTGAAAGGAGTCCTTCCAATACTTGGGTATCTGGATCACAGGGTCAGAGGAGGAGTTTGTTCGCATGAATATACAGGCTCAACTGGAGCGGCTGCGTGGGGATGTAGCGCATTGGAGGACCCTCCCGCTCTCCTTGGTGGGGGGTGCTGTCTTATTCAAAATGATGACCCTTCCCCGACTGCTTTATGTTTTGCAGAGTACTCCCTTCCTGGTCCTAGAGAAGATATTCCGGGTGATCGATGCGGAGCTGAGTACTTTGCTTTGGGGGGGGCTGTCCGAGGATCGCGTTGAGGAAATTGCAAAGGAGGGTCTATGAGGGAGGTGTGGCTGTTGCGGATGTTAAGCTCTATTATTGGGCGGCGCAGTTGGTCAACAATAACGGTTGGGTGTTCGCCTCGATGGAGGAACCGGCTTATAGAGTGGATCGCATGGTCCTGGGCAAGGGCACCTACCTGGATGCGCTATACCACAGGAGGAGGTGTGGGTCCCATCTGCCGCCTCTGACGGTAGCAGTTGTGGACGCATGGAGGAAAGCGACAAAATTGTTGGGCTGGGAGGCGTAACTTACAGCGCAAACCCCGTTATGGGCAGGGAACTATCTCTCTGAAGTGGTGAAACTGCGAGATCTGCGTAGGTGGAGTCCCATTGGCATAGATGTGTTAGACTCTATCCATGTGCCACAAAACCACCATCAGGAAAGGCCACTATGGGATGTCAAATGCCTTCTCCATGTTCAGGGATGCCACCTATCCCTCCGTCCCATGCGTCTCGCCCAGTCCATTGTGTGAAAAAGTGACCTCAAATTGAGGAACATGTTTCTCCCTGGTATAAAAACATTCTGCTCTAACAGTTAGAGGATATATGGAAGAGAGGGGACGTGTTAGACTTTGCTGCCATGCAGGAGGAATTCCAGCTGGGGACGGGGGAGTTTCTCCATTACCAACAGTTCAGACATGCTGTCCTTCGCCACATTCATCAAGGGGATCAATTGCCAGAGTACGCCCCACTGGAGGATCAGTTGTTGTTAGACCCAATGGTAAATAGGGCCATTTCCTTCACGTATAAGAAGCTTATTAATAATCTCCCTGACCCCCTGAGGCCTCTACGAGAGAAATGGGAGTCTGAGGTTGGGTTGTTGGAGGAGGATGATTGGAATGAAGCTTTGCAGAGCCCCCGGGAAGTGGCGATACGCGCCCGGTTTATACTTGTCCAGTTACGCATTCTGCATCGCTCCTACACCCCATGCACGACAATCCCGTATTGTGTACGTTGACTCACAGTTTTGTCTGCGAGGCTGTGGTGAAGTGGGCACTTTTTTCCATATTTTGTGGGATTGTGCTCGGATCCGGGCGTATTGGGTCCAGCCTGGTGGATATCATGACTGCGGTGGTTGGTGCGGAGGTTCCTCTGGAAGCACGTTGGCATATCCTGGGGGTCACAAGTGATATTGCATGGCCCAAATGGGATAAGGTCTGGTTAGCATTGGCGAACATGGTGGCCAAAAGAAACATAGCTAGACTGTGGGGTAGCGAGGTAGTACCCACAGTGGAAGAGTGGGAGAATGACCTCAATTGGTGCCAGAGGGCGGAGAAGGTGATCCATAAGAGCAGAGGATGTCCAAGGAAGTGAAAAAAGATCTGGGGAACTTGGAGACTGTATAGGGGAAGGTGTTGGATACTCAAACTAATTCTGTTCCTGAATGATATTGTATGTTTTTTGTGATTGACTATGCAGGCCGTGGCGTTTGTGCTGTAATTTCTGCATCCATCTGTCGCATATATGTCCGCCCGCAATCAAATGCTGTATGATATGTTATTGTCACAGAGCCTGATTTCTTAAAAAAAAATAATGTTGTTTTAAAAAGAAGTGCCACCCAGAAGGTCGAAACGCGTTGGTTATAAATTTGTGAGAGGCTCGCTCAAGAACCTAGTAAACATTTGGTCCCGGATTTGGACATAATAGAGCCTACTGTGCATGGCCCTATACCTAGGTTCAAGACAGTGGTGCGACCTCTCATTGGCGTTAAACTCTAGTCTACCTTGAGGACATTAATGAAAGTAGTCCCTGTACTTTGTCTATTAAGAAACGAGTAGGACTATCCTTTGCCTGATGAAATGTACAGTTTCTTCTGCTTTGTAGTACTAATATGTTTTATGTTTGTAATTGTACATATGTTTGTTTATTCTAAATCTTGTTCGTATATAAAAAGTGTGCTTTTTTGGTCACAATTCAAATAAAAAATAAGTCAAGAAGGTAATTGTCTAGTTTGTCCTGTGTAGGGCGAATGTGTTTTGGGAAAAGCCCAAAAAAAAGTCTCATATATTTAATTATAATCCAGGGATAAATAAAAAACCCAACTGTAGAAAAAGAAAGTTTGGATTTATGGTGTCAGAGGTAATTTGTTTTTGCACACAGTCTCACGACAGACACACCAACAGTTCCATCACTAAAGCGAAGAGCAATAGGAATAAAGGGGATCCTGCCTTGTCCCCCTGGCAATGAGAAATTGATCTGATATTACTCCCCCGTGCATACTCAGGCAATAGGGCTAGTGTACAGCAGTGCCACCTATTTAAGAAAGAACAGGTCCATATCCATGTGCCACAAAACCACCATCAGGAAAGGCCACTATGGGATGTCAAATGCCTTCTCCATGTTCAGGGATGCCACCTATCCCTCCGTCCCCATGCGTCTCGCCCAGTCCATTGTGTGAAAAAGTGACCTCAAATTGAGGAGCATGTTCCTCCCTGGTATAAAAATATTCTGCTCAGGGTGTACAAGTGTTTCTACCACCTCAGGCAGTTCCATGGCCAAGAACTTTCCAAGCACCTTGTAATCTAAATTGAGCAGTGATATGGGACGCTAGGACATAAAAGGAGGTCCCGAACGGGTTTAGGAAGTACGACTATCACTGCCTCCCTCATGGAGGGTGGAAGATGCCCCTAAGTCATGGCCTCAGCAATTTAGGCACTAGTAAGGTCTGATAATCGGTGTAAACCTCACTTAGGAACCCATCAGTGCCCAGTACCTGCCCATATGCCATCTGAGTAATTGCCCTTTTTACTTCTTCCAAGGGCAAAGGCTATCCAGTTCTTGCCTCTACAGAGGATTAATCATGAGAGTTTGTACCCGTGCTAGGTATGCATCAGTTATGTCTGCCGTTATCTCCACATTCTCTGCATATAGTTCCTTCTAGTGGTCCTCGAAGGCTGCAGTGATCTCAGCCTGTGAGTTCACTATATGCCCTGAGTTCAGACGGAGAGAGGCAATCGGGCCACTCGAGAATTCTGCTTGGAGGAGCCAAGCCACCAGGAGGCCATATGTATCCCCCTGTTCGTACTGCCTCTGGAAATATGACTTTTAGTCAAAGTGAGACAGTCTGCCTACCAGCGCCCTGTAGTCTTTCTGCAAGTCCATCAACTCCTGGCTACTAGCCAGTTCAACCATGCCATCCCTCTCAGGTGCTCTGAGGTTGTCTCCTTCCGCGAGCAATTTTGATTTCAGGCCCTTCCATACCCTCTACACTGTTTTTAAACACAGTCCCCTCAGGACTACTTTGAACATGTCCCATTCAGTTAGTGCCCCTTAGGCAGTCCCCTAATTTATTTGAAAATAGCGCTCTATGCCATCCCATATTTGGGCAGTGAATCCCGCATCCTCCAGTGCAGGTGTAGATATTCCCCACTGGGCCTACCTCACTTGAGCGATATCAGTAAAAGGTTATGGTCTGATATGGTGCGCCCCAAGTATTCCGCATGTATACACTGTGAAATTAGGGTGGAGAAACCAAACATCATGTCTAGTCTGGAGTGTAGGGTGAGCACAGGTGAGTAGTGGGAGTATTTCCTGTCTACTGGTTTTAGCAATCTCCAGAGTTCTCCCAACTACATTTTGTGTGCCAATGTGCATATTTGGTGCAAGACTGCACCTGCCTGTGCCCCTGGCAGCGGGGAGTAGATCTAGCAGTCATTAGGTCCATGACCCCAATAACGTCCCCACCCCAGATAGTGAGGTCAGCAGGGTCTGCTAGAAGGGTGGGTTCCAGGGTCATATAAAAGCCCGCCTGTCCAATATTTGGGGCATATATCACCTCCAACTTCAATGGGAGCCCATCTAATGTTTCCCCCACAACCACAAATTGTCCCTCAGGATCTATCTTGGTGTCAGCAACCGTGAAGGGGCCTCCCAGGGCCACCAACATAAATACTCCCCATGCGAAGCCCAAGAAGGATGTACCAAAAGCAGGGCCCCTCTGGCACCTAAGTAGTATGATAAGTTCCCCCTCCGTGATGTGTGTCTCTTGGAGACAAGCAAAATGCAACTGCCATCTCTGTAAGTAGGTATAGACCCTGTGGCACTTAACTTATGTACCGATGCCTGTCACGTTCCTTGTGAGTAGTTTGAAGTTCCTTGGGGCCATGTACTATCTATATGTTTGTGGTTCCTTTGTACTCTGAAGTGGGGGTAAGCTACCTTTCTCAATCTTGCACACATGGGATCAATTAAACCAATTCCCCTTAACTCACTTCTCTAAGCCGTCACGCAATAGTGCGACAACTGGCCACAAACCTTACAAAACATAGCAAACAATAAGAAGAGTCTTGTGCATAATACAGGGTAATGCATGGCAACAGTTAAGAACATTCAGAGTGGTCCATGAGTAATCCGGTGCCTCATCACATGTGTGTTCTTCTCCACCAGTCCATCTCACCAAAGCCCCAGCATTGCCATACAAACCATTAGAGTCAAAAGCTCCATATTCGCCAGAATCTCAACAGAAAGGATGTACTAAACTTTTAACCTTCATAGGACTTTGTCTGTCATCAGGGTGATCTGGGGACCCCCCAATAGGGCCACTGTTATCTCGTCTGGGAGGATCCATACTCGGTCACTCCACCTTCTCCGGCAATCGCACTACATGGATATTCTTGCGCCGTGACCGGCCCTCTTCATCATCTGCCCTTCGCTGCAGTATTTCTACTTCTCTTTGGAGTGCCAGAACATGTCTCTGTGTTCTCAACAATGTGGGTTGTAGTTCCAATATGGTTGTTTCCTGCGCGACCACCTTTGCCTTTAGTTTGATGTGTTCATATTGCATATGCAAAAAGTATTGGCTCCCGCAATCCGAATTTGAGAAGATGTACACAAGTTCTTTAGGGATAATTTGAGGGCGTGCATCGAGGTATCAGACCTGGGCATATTTAAATAGTTCTGTTGCACCTCCCCACTGGGAAGTGTCCCTCGTGTTGCACAACCAAAGATCCAATAAGGATTAATCAAGTTTATAAATCAATGTCCAAATATTCAATGAGTGTTACAACACGTTGTTTAATTAAAGATGTTTTCAGTCACATCATTTTCATGTAATATGTTGTTTGTCAATTGGTATGCTTTCATAATCACACAAGCATGTATGTCAGCCCAATGCCGTTTGGGCGCATCCTCGCCCTTCGTCAGGGGTTGTTTTCCTAAACAAACCAAGAATGAGTGACGGAACTTGGTCACGCCGCTTTCACTTTGAATGGGCCCGCTGTCCCTGCTAGCTTATTAGTATCAGGGAGAATTATCTGCTGCTCCGCAGGTGTTCACAGTAGCTTTTCTGTCCTCGTTATGATCACAGGCATAAAGCCCCCACCCCCTCGGACCGACAGTGCGTATCTGAGCCTGGATCATCATGCCTGGACTCTGTGTGCTCACCGTCCTTCCTTGCATCGCTTCCAATTGGAGGGGCTCTTCCTGCCGCAGCTGCTGTATAATGTAGCTCATTACCAGGGCTTTGCGCAGTCCTCGCGGCGGAGTTAGTGCCACCTCCCCGGGTCCCAGGTCTAAATCATACTCCTCTGAGCCCGTAGCTGGATCCTGGTACGTCAGCAGTGCTCTGCAAGGGCACCTGCTCCCCTGATGCCTCGTAGGTGCGCTGGCTACTGCTAAAGTGCGCACCACCCGCTCCGGTCACCTGTAGCGGATTATGTTAGGGTGGGGGCAAACCAGGATTCGATTGGAGCCAGGAAGGAGCTCACGTTTATGCGACAGCTCCTGCAGCCATTTTGGCCACTCCCCCTCAGATGCTGACTCCTTATCATAAAAACTTGTATTACATTGGAAGTGTATGCTTTTACAAGGGTAACCCCCAACAGTCTGCTATCATGTGTCTGAAAGGTAAGCAAAGCTTTGCAAGAGATGTAATTGTTCCTCTTTAGCAGAAGATTCCAAGATAATGTTTGTAACAATGGTAAGAGGGCATTGTGAGTAGCTGATGTATGTCTAATGTAAAAAACTCCTTATAACATGCTTTGCCCAAAGTAATCATCTGCCGTTTGTCAAAGTATGCTAGGATATTCAGCGTGCATTGAAATATCAAGGCTATATGCTCACATTTAAGTACATCTGCTGAGCGGAAAGCAGTTGTTCCCTAATGCGGGTGATTCAAAGATGATTTGGAGAATGCAGTAGTGAGATCACTCTTGAGAATGATAAGTAGATAGAGGGCAATTAGGAACTCCAAGTGAGCCAACACATGGACGTCATGTAGGGGTCACCAGAGACTGCATCTGCGACCCCTGGCTTGGCCCTTGCGACCCCTGGGACTTTCTTTGCTACCCATGGCCTCAGAGGTGGTAAAATCAGTGCCAGGAACATTGGGCAGCTCGTCCTTATGCACGTTGGTTGGGACTCAACTTTCCGTGTTTTCCATCTGTTTTTTATTACACCAGTAATGAATACTGTCATATTATTCACTATTACCGTCATACAAAATGGAGTACAATTAGCTGAAATATGACCCCGACTGGCAGCTGAGGCAGGTAAAGAATTATTTTAAATATATGTTGTGTGTGCTGTGAGAGAGTGTCCTTATGTAAGAGAGAGTGTGTGTTTGTGTGAATATATGTGTATTCTAACACAACAGTGGTCCCTAATGATAGGAAAATGAACAAGGAGGAAATGAATACAGACCCGATCAGTGCTGTATTGAGAAAAACTTGCCGTGCCGGGCAGAAGTTCAATGTTTAATTTAGAGACAATTTCAAAGGATTCAACACACAAGGATACTGACAGTGGGACACAAGCCTGTGTCCCACTACAAAGACATTAGGACATACCTTTCTTAAACAAAAAAAGGGGGGAGGCTTCAGGCAATGCTCATGGTTTGTTTTTAGAACAATTGGGTATTTTAAGTAAACAAATCGCAAGGAACAACTCTACAAAAACGAATAATAACATCAAAAGTGTATGTATCAGAAGTTTTTGGTGTAGACGACGTTTCGATCCGAGAAACAATATGAGGATCATCTGCAGGACATTAGGTATGCATGCCTGTAATTACGTGCCTAGTTTAAGCATAATGTGATCACATAATCAGAGCATAATTAACAATAGGGAAGTAATGGGGGAGAAAAAACACAAAAAGAAGGGATGTTAAAAACTGTGTGCGGTATCCACTGCTTATCTGGCTCAGTGAATCCTAAATTATGGTTTGCCGAGTGGCTAACAGGTAGACATTTCAGTGACAGTGAGAAAGTGACCTTGCATGTTAATATTTGTATCAATTTCACGGAGTGTGATAGGGGGAGCGAAGTAAGGGTGGCTGTGTGTTTGGCGCAGTGGATTCGTTATCCATATTGGCAAGATAAATATACGAAAATGAGGTACAATTGCTGAACAATTAAAAGAAACAATTGCTGAACAATTAAAAGAACAATTAGAAACCAGCGCAGTGACTTTTGTTTGGTTAGGAAGGGGGGAGGTGTGTGGGTGATATGCGCAGTGCAGTGGCATGGTGAATTATGGCAAGTATAGAGGCTGACGCAGTGACAGAATGTGTGTATCATAGTGACCATAATGAGGTGTGGGGAGGTTAACAGGAGCATATAGCAACTGTAAGAAAGGGGCAAAGGGAGGTGGCAATGTTTACTATGTGGGAAAGGGCTGGTGCTGCGAAGATGGGCCGAGAGGTATCGCCCACGCACGGTAAGGCAGCAGCTCTTGTCACGGTGTGGAGATAGGCGCCCGCACGGTTACGAGGGAGGAGGCCTGTGCCAATTGGGGGATTTGGCCTCAAGTAGCATAGTGTCCGCTTCCTTTCTGCAAACTACTTTAAGCAACCCCTTCGAGTTTTTAATGACTTATGCTGATCTAAGAGACAGTGCGAAGCTCTGAGCATTATCCACTTCAACCAATCAAAAAGAATGTTTGAATGTATAATATTAATATTCATGGCCTGTTTTCCTCCGTTTACGCATGTATAATAATCTGAATGTCACAAATAATACACTCTTGTTTCTATCACCAGTCACCAATTCACTGGTTCTTATTCTTCCCCTTCACTGCACTCGTTCTGCTCCCCCTTCCAATATGGCCCCCTCACAACCATCAGTCCTACAAAACTTTCCCTCAGATCGACCGGATCACATGACCCTCTCGCGGCCAACAACTGCCCTCCTCCTATTTTTACTTTCCGGGCGGCTGACTTCCCTCTCCTACATCCAGGAAGCAGAGCCCCCACAGCCACTCGCCCTATTATCGGCTAAAGGTAAGCCCAAAACTCTCCCCTAGAGAGCCCCATTGTATACTGCCCCTCGTGCACTAATGCTGAACGCTTGGCTCCTTTCTCCACAGGTGAACCGGCCAGCACGAGGACACAGCGGTGCCTTGTATGGGACGATTATAACTCACCCAATCAAGTCTGTTAACCCTAGGTGAGCGCACTTCCGTTTCGCAGCGTCCCCAGTACCCGTTTCCTTTTTTCCTCCTGTACTCTAACAGTTGCCCCCCGCTTTTTTCAGGAAGCGGGCATGGACACCACACTACTTGAGGCCAAATCCCCCAATTGGCACAAGCCTCCTCCCTCATAACCGCGCGGGGCGCCTATCTCCACAACATGACAAGAGCTGCTGCCTTACCGTGCGTGGGCTATAACTCTCGGCCCATCTTCGCAGCACCAGCCCTTTCCTACATAGTAAGCATTGTCACCTCCCTTGGACCCTTTCTTACAGTTGCTATATGCTCCTGTTAACCTCCTCACACCTTATTATGGTCACTATGATACACACTCTGTCACTGCATCAGCCTCTATACTTGCCATAAATCACCATGTCCCTGCGCCACGCATATCACCCACACACCTCCCCCTATATAACCAATGCAAATGTTAACATGCAAGGTCACTTTCTGGCTGAAATGTCTACCTGTTAGCCACTCGACACACCGCAATTTAGGATTCACCGAGCCAGATAAGCAGTGGAGCCCGCATACAGTTTTTAACATCCCTTCTTTTTGTGTTGTTTCTCCCCCATTCCTTCCCTGTTGTTAATTATGCTATGATTATGTGATCCCATTATGCTTCAACTAGGCACGTAGTTACAGGCATGCATATCTAATGTCCTGAAGATGATCCTTGTATTGTTTTCTCAGATCGAAACGTCGTCGACACCAAAAACTTCTCATACATACACTTTTGATGTTATTATTCGTTTTTGGAGAGTTATTCCTTGCAATTTGTTTACTTAAATTACCCAATTGTTTTGAAAATAAACCGTGAGCATTGCCTGAAGCCTCTCCCCTTTTTTTGTTTCCCGAAATGTATGTCCTAATGTCTTTGTAGTAGGACACAGGCTTGTGTCCACTGTCAGTATCCTTGTGTGTTGAATCCTTTGAAATTGTCTCTAAATTAAACATTGAACATCTGCCCGGCTGGGCAAGTTTTTCTCAATACAGCACTGATCGGGTCTGTATTCATTTCCTCCTTGTTCATTTTCCTATCACTAGGGACCACTGTTGTGTTAGAATAAATCGTTTCCCAAGGTCCCTAGCCAACTTTAATTGGGCTACCTTTGTTTTTAAAACAGATGAATATATGTGTAAGCATCTGTGTGTGAGTGAAATTAAAGGTAGAATAGGGTGAGATGTCACTTCCGCTCTTTTGGTGATTTGACATCCATGCAGCCAGATTAGTCCATGTGTTGGAATTATTAAAGAGATATGATAAGCAATGCTTTGTAGTGCTTCAATATTGAATCATGTTATTCATATCAGAGTTACATTCAGACTGTAAAAGACATTGCCACAGTGAATACCAGTTCAATTGAGTAATACACCTTCTTTAGACAAACCACTGAGGAAAAAGTCGGTGAACAAATTATCTAGGTAGAACAATGTGGCCATTCGTCATGTAGAAATGCAGAGAGCAGGCCTACAAAAAAACTTGCAGCATCGTAATGCTGGAAAACTTAACTTTCCATATTCCTGGTAAATCTATGACAGATAAATGTTTCAAACGTTGCAAACAATCATCTAAGATGAATGTCTGCCAAACCAAGCCACATTTCAAGAGATCCAGATGTGGGGTAAGTTTCTAAAGGTAATCTAATTGTTGGTTGAATACCTACAGTGCTTCCTGCTTTTTGTCAATGCAGTGCACTTGCTCTTTTGATAAATCAACCCACAAGGTACTACATTAAATCATTTTCCAATTCACCAGGGTTCTCATTTCCATAATAACCAACCTATATAATCAATACTGATTGAAACCAACTAACTTTTAAATTCCTCTATCAGAAATATCTATAGGATGGATTTGAGCAAAGACAAAAAAAAAAGAAAGAATTAGATGAATATGAAGTTTCCATGTGAGGAAAACAAAAGCACATGCATCCCGAGTGAATGTTATGATAAGCACAACAAACAAATTTAAAGACACTTGAGTTGTTAGCCATGCCAAAATTGCTTTCTATCTCTGAACAGAGATGATTAGTAATGAAGCACTAGCAACGCTAATAAATCTGCAGTTAAAATGCATGCATTATTTTAATATTTTTCCCCCACAAATAGGCAACATGCAAAAGAAATTGTCAAACATAAAAAAATTAAAATAAACAAGGGACTCACCTGCCTAGGTGTTGAAGTGCACTCCATTTCAGGTGGCTGTACACATGTGATCTAGCAAAATGGCATACTTCACACCGCGAGAGAGCCAATGGATGAAGTAGTTCGACCCACTGGCCAAGGCTGCTTGCAGTAGTGAAAGCAAAATGTGAATGTCAGTTGAACAGAACAGCATATGAAAAGAGCTGACCGGGATCCCATGATGGTATGCATGTATAGATGTATATTTTCTTTACTATTATTTTTTTGGGAGGAAACTATGAGGGTTGCTATACAGGGAAATTGTGGCTAAACCAAACCTAAAGAGGAACCATGTGCCTATATATGCCACAAAAGTGTCAGTGTGCAAGCTGAAAGCAGACCAAGACAGGAACGAGGAGAGACATAGCATCAATGTAAAACATTGTAAATTACAATTTAAAAGGCGTTTGGAACTTTTGTGATGAAAATCTATTTATAGTTGACATACATTCACCCCAGTTCAGAGATCTGGGCCTAAATCCATCGTTTGTTTTGCTCACCATGCAATTCCAGTTTGAATCCAGTCATATGCAGATCATTCTTGACCCTGTGCTCCATGGGAACAGTCCAGCCTGAACTGCCAAGCCAGGTCCACCCTGGACTGGAAACAAGCATCCTAGGACAGGTTTCGGGCTTTCAGCCCTCATCAGCCAAGATAGGTAGATTTCAGTGGCATGGAGAGCACGGGACTGACATCTGAGCATACCCATCCCACTCGGGGTGACAAATGCAAAAACAACAGTTGATGGACAGAATGCAGAACAATTTCATACATTCCCCCCAGTAAAGAGATCTGGGCCTAAATCCATCGTTTGTTTGCTCACCATGCCATTGCAGTTTGAACCCAGCCATATGCAAATCAGTCTTGACCCTGTGCCCCATGGGAACAGTCCAGCCCGAACTGCCAAGTCAGGTCCACCCTGTACTGGAAACAGGCATCCTAGGACCGATTTCAGGCTTTCATCCCTCATCAGCCAGGATAGCTTGATTCCAGTGGCATGGAGAGCACGGGACTCACGTCTGAGCATACCCGTCCCAGTCGGGATGACAAATGCAAAAACAACAGTTGATGGACAGAATGCAGAACAATTTCATACATTCACCCCAGTACAGAGATCTGGGCCTAAATCCATCTTTTTTTGCTCATCATGCCATTCCAGTTTGATTCCAGACATATGCAAATCAGTCTTGACCCTGTGCCCCATGGGAACAGTCCAGCCTGAACTGCCAAGCCAGATCCATCCTGGACTGGAAACAAGCATCCTAGGACCAGTTTCGGGCTTTCTGCCCTCATCAACCAGGATAGCTTGATTCCAGTGGAATGGAGAGCATGGGACTCACGTCTAAGCATGCCGGTCCCACGCAGGGTGACAAATGCAAAAACAACAGTTGTTGGACAGAATGCAGAACAATGTCATACAAGCCCCCCAGTACAGAGATCTGGGCCTAAATGCATCGTTTTTTTGCTCACCATGCCATTCTAGTTTGAACCCAGGCATATGCAAATCAGTCTTGACCCTGTGCCCCATGGGAACAGTTCAGCCCGAACTGTCAACCAGGTCCACCCTGGACTGGAAACAAGCATCCTAGGACCGGTTTCGGCTTTCAGCCCTCATCAGCCAGGATAGCTTGATTCCAGTGGCATGGAGAGCACAGGACTCATGTCTGAGCATACTCGTCCCACTCGGGGTGACAAATGCAAAAACAACAGTTGATGGACAGAATGCAGAACAATGTCAAACATTCACCCTACTACAGAGATCTGGGCCTAAATCCATCTTATTTGCTCACCATGCCATTCCAGTTTGAACCTAGCCATATGCAAATCAGTCTTGACCCTGTGCCCCATGGGAACAGTCCAGCCCGAACTGCCCAGCCAGGTCCACCCTGGACTGGAAACAAGCATCCTAGCACCGGTTTCACCAGCCAGGATAGCTTGATTCCAGTGGCATGGAGAGCACGGGACTGACGTCTGAGCATACCTGTCCCACTCAGGGTGACAAATACAAAAACAACAGTTGATGGACAGAATGCAGAACAATATCATACATTTACCCCAGTACAGAGATCTGGGCCTGAATCCATCTTTATTTGCTCACCATGCCATTCCAGTTTGAACCCAGACATATGCAAATCAGTCTTGACCATGTGCCCCATGGGAAAAGTCCAGCCCACACTGCGAAGCCAGGTCCACCCTGGACTAGAAACAGGCATCCTAGGACTGGTTTCAGGCTTTCAGCCCTCATCAGCCAGGATAGCTTGATTCCAGTGGCATGGAGAGCACGGAACTCACGTCTGAGCATACCCGTCCCACTCGGTACGACAAATGCAAAAACAACAGTTGATGGACAGAATGCAAATCAGTCTTGACCCTGTGCCCCATGGGAACAGTCCAGCCCAAACTGCCAAGCCAGGTCCATCCTGGACTGGAATCAAGCGTCCCTTTATCACTTTGCCACTGGATTCAAGCTCGCCTGGCTGATGATGGCTGATCAGCCAGAAACCGGTCCCAGGAGGCCTGTTTCCGGTCCAGGGAAGACATGGCTTGGCAGTTCGGGCTGGACTGTTCCCATGAGGCACAGGGTCAGACTGATTTGCATATAGCCATGTCTGTACTGGGGTGGGGGAGTGAGCTAAAAAATTATGATGGATTAAACCCAGATCATTTGACTGGGGGTGAGTGCTTGCATTGTTTAACACTCCGTCCACCATCCCCTTTGGTTTTGCTTTGTTCACCCTAAGTTGGCAGGGTAGGCCCAGACGTGGGTCCCTTGCTCACTTTGTCACTGGATTCAAGCTAGCCTGGCTGATGATGGCTGATTAGCCAGAAACCGGTCCCAGGATGCTTGTTTCCAGTCCAGGGAAGACATGGCTTGGCAGTTTGGGCTGGACTGTTCCCATGAGGCACAGGGTCAGACTGATTTGTAAATGGCCATGTCTGAACTGGGGTGGCGGAGTGAACTAAAGAATGATGATGGATTAAACCCAGATCATTTGACTGGGGGTGAGTCCCTGCATTGTTCAACACTCCATCCATCATCCCCTTTGGTTTTGCTTTGTTCGCCCTAAGTTGGCAGGGTATGCCCAGACGTGGGTCCCTTGCTCACTTTGCCAATGGATTCATGCTAGCCTGGCTGATGACGGCTGATTAGCCAGAAACCGGTTCCAGGATGCTTTTTTCCGGTCCAGGGAATTCATGGCTTGACAGTTCGGGCTGGACGGTTCCCAAGAGGCACAAGGTCAGTCTGATTTGCATATGGCCATGTTGAACTGGGGTGGCGGAGTGAGCTAAAGAATGATGATGGATTAAACCCAGATCATTTGACTGGGGTTGAGTGATTGCATTGTTCTACACTCCGTCCATCATCCCCTTTGGTTTTGCTTTGTTCGCCCTAAGTTGGCAGGGTATGCCCAGACGTGGGTCCCTTGCTCACTTTGCCACTGGATTCAAGCTAGCCTGGATGATGACGGCTGATTAGACAGAAACCGGTCCCAGGATGCTTGTTTCTGGTCCCGGTGAAGACATGGCTTGGCAGATCGGGCTGGACTGTTCCCATGAGGCACAGGGTCAGACTGATTGGTATATGGCCATGTCTGAACTGGGGTGGCGGAGTGAGCTGAAGAATGATGATGGATTACACCCAGATCATTTGACTGGGGGTGAGTGATTGCATTGTTCAACACTCTTTCCATCATCCCCTTTGGTTTTGCTTTGAACATGCTGGGCTGAGTAGACATGTTATCTATACCTGTTCAGTGACATTTAACTGTAGCAAACCTGCCGTGCTGCTAGGCTCCCTCCAGCATTGGTCTGGCCCACCTTGTGTGCAACAGAACCCCACTGAAGTAATGGACATGAAGAGTACTCTTGGACTTTAAGTCACTAAAATGAGGCCATCTGTTGATAACGCACGTGGCCCCTGAATAAAGGATAACCCTATCAGGGAATACAACTCTTAGGAAACGAAAGGGAGGGAATAAATTCACATCAAGTTCGATGTTAATATCAGGACAATGTGTTCATGAAAAAACTATAGATCTAGGATTATAAACATGAGGAAACAGTGATATGAAAAACTCTCTTTTTATTATTATTCTCTTTGTTGTTTTTTAGTGAAAAAATGATTTTTTTTATATTATATATATATAAATATTTTTAGTAAAAAAACATGTGGCCTATATTTACATAGTCAATTTTCTCCAATGTGTATGTTCATTCTCAATTAATTATAATTATACACACATGAAAAACCACCACTATATTTCTTTCAAAGTCTGTCCTGTCTAATGCCGATACATATAGTGCAGATTCTGTGCCTTGGTTACAACAACGGTTACAGCAACTATTACATCAACATTGTAACATATTTTATCAGTTCATGGCTGTCATCACTGGTAATGATGTTTAACTACCACCAAGGCGCTTCGGCAAGTTGCCTTCCTCAGGATTTTCTTTACCAGTGGTTTTACTAAAACAAACAAATATATACAGTCAATAAATAATAATCTAAAGTTTAACATGAACAACAAAATACTACCTGCAATATTGTACATCTACATGTATTATTTTAGGTCTAATTTGATACTACATGGATACCATGGTAAAGGTCTAGAGACATAACACAGTGCGGTGATATTCTACTCGCATACAGATGAGTGTGACTCTCATTCTCGTATCTATATAGTGCATGAGACGAAAGGTATATACAAAGAAACAGACAAAGGTGCTACCTGTATTTCTTTCTCCAATCGTAATTATGGATACATATGTGTATTTTTAGTTACCTTGTCAGTGAGGGGTACCCTATTTACTACAATATGGAGCTAATATCAACCTCCAAACTATACACAACCTTATTAGATTAATCTGTGGGAACATTAACTTACTCTGCTGCTTTGCCCGCTTTGCCCGTTTTGGAACGGACTCGACTTGGGGCATTGTTTCAATGCTGCTTCTTTTACCGAGGGGTCTGTCGCCGCACATTGCTGCACCCGATCTCCCCGTGCCGCCGCAGCTCATTTCCAACAGAGCGCGGCCGCTGTGGGGGGGAGATCGCGGGTGCAAGGGACTACATCACCCAGGTGCCTTAGCGGCCGGAAGCCGCCAAACGAAGAACCCACGCCTGGAGGCGCATACATTTGCACGTCATCCCCGGTGGAGCGGGGAACATTAACTTACTCTGCTGCTTTGCCCGCTTTGCCCGTTTTGGAACGGACTCGACTGGGGGCATTGTTTCAAGGCGGCTTCTTTTACCGAGGGGTCCGTCGCTGCACATTGCTGCACCCGGTCTCCCCCTGCCGCGGCAGCTAATTTCCAACAGAGCGCGGCCGCTGTGGGGGGGTGATCGCGGGTGCAAGGGACTACATCACCCTGGTGCCTTAGCGCCGGGAAGCCGCCAAACGAAGAACCCGCGCCTGGAGGCGCATAAATTTGCACGTCATCCCCCGCGTCGCGGGAGCGCGCGGGAGTGTCCCGGGAGAAGCCCGGGACAAGGGCAGGCCGTCTACTGCTGTCCAAGGCAGGCCAAGACAGGGCTGGGCCAACCCCCTAACGGGCATCACGAAGCTGGTAAGATCATATAGAGGACCTGGGACAAACTATAGTGTGTGAAATAGGGTTCATTGTGCTTGACACGTACAAGAGCTTTTTCACCCATATCTTGACTGAAAATGGCCCAACCTCTTGGAAAGGGGAAGAAGTCTGCAACTAGTTTGACGGGGACCCTCGATAATTTTATCACAAGGGCCGCTGTCGCGCTAGAGCGAGAAATAGCCCTTACAGAGAAACGGCTATCTCTCGAACTCATAGGCTCTAAGCGATCCTCCATGGGTGACATAAGGAATGCTGTCACACCGGATCACGCTGACAGTCAAAGAATCAGTGTGATTAGCACAAGTTCTCTAGGAAAAGGTCAAGAGGGGTGTATTCCCATTGTAGTGTAGTTCCTATTATCCCAATAGGCTCTGCGCATTGGAATAATATCTTCAATAGTATAGATCTAGGGCAGAGGTTAACTAGGTCTTCTACTGACGATATTAGACTTAAAGTTTTTGGTTTTGCCAGCTAGCTCAGAGTTCACTAGAAACTTTAAGTCTAATATCGTCAGTAGAAGACCTAGTTAACCTCTGCCCTAGATCTATACTATTGAAGATATTATTCCAATGCGCAGAGCCTATTGGGATAATAGGAACTACACTACATGGCGCCCCACGTTGGGCGCCATGTAGTGTAGTTCCTATTATCCCAATAGGCTCTGCGCATTGGAATAATATCTTCAATAGTGTAGATCTAGGGCAGAGGTTAACTAGGTCTTCTACTGACGATATTAGACTTAAAGTTTTTGGTTTTGCCAGCTAGCTCAGAGTTCACTAGAAACTTTCTCGAATAGACAAGGAGGAGTTTAACTTCCCTGGATAGACAAGAAGGGATTTAGTTTCTGACAACCATAGAACATGACAACTTTGCTCTCCCCCAATCAAGAGTGTATCTCTAGAGTCGTGTGAAAACAAAAGACAACTTATTTTACTCAGTCAGTACGTGCATTCTTAGTTTCACCAGTTTGTAGAGAAAAGGAAGAGACGGGCGTGTTCAATAAAAGATGTTATTTATTGATCAGTCTCTTTTCTCGTACAAGAGAAATGAATCGATATTATTGCGATACTTATGGTTAAGTAAAGTGCATACAATAAAAGCAGAAGTATAAAATAATACTGCAGAAGCATTGATATGGTTTCTAAGCCATATGATAGTTAAAATTGATAAAATAGATACATACATATATACATTTGACTAATCGTACTCAACTGGTGCTTCTAACCACGCCTACCCCAGTGTACCTGACCTAAGCCTAATACGTGGGCGGGAGTAGATAAGTAGCAGTTTAAGTTAAGTTTGTTTTGCCAAGTGACTGACTCAAGAATTCTCTGCAAGGGGTTGTTCAGTTCTGTACCTGAGATCTAGAATGGTTGAGGGCTGGTATCTCTCGTCTCTGGTCTTGATATTCCAGCTGCCTGCGAGGGCTGCTTGGAAGCGCCGGAGCTGGATTTCTCGGCAGGAGAAAAACAGCGTCTCGTTCTCAGCGCGTCAGGAAGGCGGGGCAGCGCGTGTGGGCTTCGCTCTCTGCTGGACTCCTCAGCGCGTCTCGCTGCTCCGATCTCGTCACCACCGCATGTCCATCCTTACGTCAATCTCGACACCTTACAGGTATAAATATTACCGACATTGCCTTAAGCAAACACACGCGGTAGTGACGAGATCGGAGCAGCGAGACGCGCTGAGGAGCCCAGCAGAGAGCGAAGCCCACACGCGATGCCCCGCCTTCCTGACGCGCTGAGAACGAGACGCTGTTTTTCTCCTGCCGAGAAATCCAGCTCCGGCGCTTCCAAGCAGCCCTCGCAGGCAGCTGGAATATCAAGACCAGAGACGAGAGATACCAGCCCTCAACCATTCTAGATCTCAGGTACAGAACTGAACAACCCCTTGCAGAGAATTCTTGAGTCAGTCACTTGGCAAAACAAACTTAACTTAAACTGCTACTTATCTACTCCCGCCCACGTATTAGGCTTAGGTCAGGTACACTGGGGTAGGCGTGGTTAGAAGCACCAGTTGAGTACGATTAGTCAAATGTATATATGTATGTATCTATTTTATCAATTTTAACTATCATATGGCTTAGAAACCATATCAATGCTTCTGCAGTATTATTTTATACTTCTGCTTTTATTGTATGCACTTTACTTAACCATAAGTATCGCAATAATATCGATTCATTTCTCTTGTACGAGAAAAGAGACTGATCAATAAATAACATCTTTTATTGAACACGCCGTCTCTTCCTTTTCTCTACAAACTGGTGAAACTAAGAATGCACGTACTGACTGAGTAAAATAAGTTGTCTTTTGTTTTCACACGACTCTAGAGATACACTCTTGATTGGGGGAGAGCAAAGTTGTCATGTTCTATGGTTGTCAGAAACTAAATCCCTTCTTGTCTATCCAGGGAAGTTAAACTCCTCCTTGTCTATTCGAGAAAGTTTCTAGTGAACTCTGAGCTAGCTGGCAAAACCAAAAACTTTAAGTCTAATATCGTCAGTAGAAGACCTAGTTAACCTCTGCCCTAGATCTATACTATTGAAGATATTATTCCAATGCGCAGAGCCTATTGGGATAATAGGAACTACACTACACCATAACTTCTATGAATACTTCATCCTGTAAAAGCCTTTCCTCTGATGATTTCCATCCTATTGTGCTTACTACCAAAAATGTTCTGGCTAATAATACATCGGAAAATACAGCTACGGGTTCGAAGCAAATGGGTAAAAGAAAAAGGGAGGGGGTCGCCAACTAGGTATGAAATCAAAAGTACCCAAAATAACAAATACATCTGTAAAGCCTATCTCCACGAAAGCAAACATAACACTAAATACTACCGCCACGTGTTTGCCTGTATCAACAAAACCTATAACCAGCCTTAGTCTTTTGCCTAAGACTCATATCCCAGCTGTGCCTAGTGATGCGATATGCACTATATCCCAAGTGGAACAGCTACTTAAATCATTCATGCTGCCACTCATCGAGAGATTAAAGGTAATAAATGATAAGATGGATAAACTCCATAAGACAACTGCAGAGAATACTCATATTTTGGTGAACCTAGCACCTAGTATGCAAAACGGTGGTATCGCTATAGACTTAAGTAAACGGGCCAAAACTCCCCGACCCACTGCTAGCTTGACTTCAACTAGTGTAGTTGAAAAACTGATGACATCAAAAAATAAGGAGGATGTGATGTAGGGAGGCCCAGACAAAACTGATGTAGAGAAAAATAACACAAATTGTAGACAGAACACCCCATTAACAACTCTACCACCAATACAGGCTAAGGGGGAAAGATATCCGGTGGAATCCAACGAAAATGTGGCTATTCTCCCAGTTATTGATTTACCCCCCCAATCTTCACCTTTGGTGCTGGTGCTATGAAATGTACCACCCCTTTCCAAGGGAGCTAAGGAGGAGTATAGTCAATTAGAGAATAAGGTTGTCCACTGGCTGTCATGTAACACCTTAGAAGGCATTAGGGCAGGGGATAGTGTCATAATGGCCCGACGGGTGTCCTGGCTGGGCAGGCCGAAAAAATCTAAAGAAGGTGATTGTATTGTGATCAACTTTAACAGCCCAGCGCCAGTGGAAAGGATATTGAGGGAAGTTGTGCACGGTGAGGGGTCCAGGGGTGCGGGCATTGAGATTCTACCATTAGGTTTCTTTTATGGAGCATGGAATCAAACACGAGTTACCTTATCACAGAAGGCAAAAGGGATTGGGCCGATTACGGGTGAGGCCACCAGGTGAACCCAACTGGGGTGGTCAGAGATCTCTTTTTTCCTGTGAGGGGCAAAACAGATTCGCAGCACTTTCAGGTCTAAATGACTGAGACTGACTGCGTGGTAAAAATGTAGCTACCGGTGCCTATAACAGAAGATATGGCCTGCTCCACAGTCAGAGTATAGCTCAGACAGTGAATATAAAAGGGGATGATCAGCTAGACAAGGCCCCAATAGAAGCCCAAAATGTGCCTAACCTAGAAATGGAGAAAGCCCCCTTATTTCTTAAAAATGTTTTAGGTTGTGATATAAATTTCGTTGCAAACTGGACAACCCCTTGTATTAAACAAATAAGCTTTGAAGTTGATGATTGTAAGATTATGAAGGATGCAGTACATGTTGATGCAAATGATAAAAGTGTCACATCTGTGCTCCCGGCTGAAAATGCTTGTTCCTCACCAGTCAGCCCACCATTACCCAGAGGATGTGTAAGGATAGTTTCCTGGAATATCTGTGGTCTGGAGAGTAAAGTCACCAATATTGTATGGGGGAGTTTATACAGAACTTCGATATATTATGCATCCAGGAAACCTGGCTTCTGACAGAAAAACACCTGGATGGCTTTAAGACCTTTCATATCACAGAGGTGCGCTCTGTTCATGGCAGACATAAAGGAGGTATTTGTGTATACGTATCAAATCTGCTGAGGGTACAGAAAATAAAAATGTTGAAGTGCTCCCCTTACTATCAATTGGTATCTATTATTTTGCACTCAGGTACAGAGCTGCTGATGGTAAACTTCTATAATATTATTAAAAACGCTGATTTTATGGAAGTGATGAAACATCTTCAGGAGGATTTAAACTATCTAAACTCAGTAAAAGGAAGATATGTAATCCTGGTATGGGGAGGGGATTTCAATATAAGTGTATGTAACTTGAATGTATGCAGCCCACGAGAAAAGGTTTGGGAAGAAAGTGGCGACAAGAATCACCTTGCACATACAGTTAAAGGGGAAAAAATAAACAACATTATGGCCATATTCGACCTTGGTTTTGCAAACATGATGTGTTCCCCGAAGGTCAATTTTAGCCCGACCTTTACAGCAAGGGGTTTTCAATCTGTTATTGATTTTATCGTCTTACCTACAAGATATTCCAACTGGGTTGCCAAATTTGTGATTCATTCAAATGGCCTTAGTGACCATTTGCCCCTTAGCTTATATTTAAATCTACCTGATTGTAATCTTTCTGCTACCATTGAGTCCCTGGCATGGTCGCAAGAAATTGTATTAGCACGCCAAAACGGCTATACACTAAAGTGGGGGAAAAAGGGCCTGACGAAAACTAATGCTGATATTATATCTAAGGCTCTGTCACCTATCTTGGTATGCCTGGATGAGGAATCTACTAATGATGAAATTTTGGATGCCTTCGGGCATATCACCGCCGTCATCCAAGATTCTCTCGCAAAACCACACTCTTAGAAAAATAACAAGAGTAATGGATGGTTTGATACGAAATGTAAAAAAGCTTATACACCCCTTAAAGTTGCACTTAGCGCTAAACCGAGGGGCTACAAATTAATTAGAGCTTGTAGAAAGAACTACAATCTAACCAGGATCCTTCCAAAAAAAGAAATAAAAGAACTGGCTTGGCAAAACCTGTTGAAGGCCTCCAATGCAGAGACTCCAAACTGTTCTGGCAGACAGTAAACGCACCCTACTTTACTAAAAAAGATATAGCGAGAATAGAAGTAGCCATAGATGAAAAAACCTGGATAGACTACTTTTCGAACGTATATAAAAAAGATGCTGGGGAAACGGGGATCCAATTAGAGGTAAATGAACTGGGTGCTCAAGAGCAGGATCACTTCCCGATAGCCATAGAAATTCCATTTGAGGAAGTCTTATGTACAATAAATCAAAGTAAAGGAATCAAAGCCCCGGGCCCAGACGGAATCCCAAATGATATTATCAAGATGACCACCGAATTATGGGCCCTAATTTGCACACGTGTTATAGTGGCCTGTTGTGCTAAGGGATTTATTAAAACCTGGGCCGATTCGGTAATAATACCTATTTACAAAAAAGGGGACAGAGAGAGTCCAGCAAATTATAGGCCCATATCTCTTCTGGACTCTCTCATGAAAATTGCAGGCAGGGTGGTCTTAAATAAATTACAAATTTGGGTAAATGATAACAACATTCTGAGCCCAGTCCAGTATGGCTTTAGGGAGGGGATGGGTACTGTGGAGCAGGTTCTCAACTTTGTGATGCTCCAAGGGAAATACACTCAGGCAAAAATAGGATGTCTATATGCCATATATGTCGACCTCACAGCCGCTTTTGACTGTGTAGATCATGTTAAGCTGTGGCAAATATTGGAGGAAATTGGGGTGGAACCTGCGATAGCGCACTTCCTCCGACAACTATACTCGGGCGCAACTGCAAAGGTGAGACATGGGCTGAGGGGTGAATGTAC
Organism: Lissotriton helveticus; assembly: GCF_964261635.1. Taxonomy (NCBI): domain Eukaryota; kingdom Metazoa; phylum Chordata; class Amphibia; order Caudata; family Salamandridae; genus Lissotriton; species Lissotriton helveticus. Next base: position 182,230,807 of record NC_136072.1, on the reverse strand, counting down.
AGGGTCTTTCTGTATAGAGAAGGGAGTTAGACAGGGCTGCGTTCTGGCCCCTTTCCTCTTCTCCATATATACGAACGCTTTGGAGGGGGAATTGGAGGCCAGCACTATCGACTCCCCAAGGTATGGAAAAAAGCAGGTTGCCTCCATTCTCTATGCGGATGACGCCGTGCTTATGGCCAGAACCAGGATAGGCGCCCAGAAGGCACTCTCCAAATACAAAGAGTTTATGGAAACAAGGGGTTTAAAAATTAATGCCAAAAAAACCTTTGTGATGTTGTGCGGGAAAGGACGGGCTAAATTTAAGGCCATCAAGCTGGATGGCCTTTCAATTGAACACACAAAAACCTTTTCTTATCTCGGGGTGTTACTAGATGGATCTGGCTCGTGGGCTCCAGCGGTTAAGAGTAGGACTCTATTGTTTAAACGCTCTATTGCAGCATTAATGAATTTTTCTAAAAAACTAGGGAAAAGACCTCCTGAAATTCTGTTAAAAATATATATGGCAAAATGTAGAAGCATTGCACTTTATGGGGCGGGTATTTGAGGCTTTCACAATGTAGCGTGCATCCAAATAGCAGAAAACTGCTTTTTAAGATATCTTTTAGTGCTTCCCCAGGGCACGTCGGTTTTTAATTGTCATGCAGAATTAGGCATGGATTTTATCACTGACATTATAAAATTACAACCAATCTTACTCTGGCAGAGAGTATGGGTCTGAGAAGATTTGGGCTTTAACCGGGAAATTATTAAGGATGTCATGGCCCTGGATAACGTTAAACATATTCCATGGCTAGAGTACGTTAGGAAAACGTCAAGTGATCTGCAAAGGTCAGATTTATACAGTAACCCAGAATTGATTAGTAGGCTGTCTAGAAAAGAATTAAAAAGTCTATGCATGAATCATTTCGAGATGCTAAGATGTTCGGGTGAACTTACCAAAAAAACAGTAATTCAACATCAAATGTCCTTGGCCTGTTATGCGATCCAACCATATATATCCTTTTGTTCAGTGGGCTTTGACCGTTTTATCCTGACTAGGTTTAGATTTGATTTATTTCATCGCCTGGTAACTTTTCCTACAAAAAATGATTGGTCAAGGAATTTGGAATTATGCCCTTGCGATAATCTATCACTGCAATCTACATTTCATATGATTTTATTCTGTAAATTTTATGAGAATGAACGCAGAAGATGGATTAAACAATACCTGAGACAAGGTTTGTGGTGGCAGTGCTGACCAGCGTACTTAAGCCTACAGCAATTGGTAAATCGAAAATGCGTTATGATCATGATTGGTTTTTTAAAAAATATCCTGAAGAAGCGAAACTTTATGATCTCCTAATATGTAAATGCTTTAGATTGACAAATGTACCAATGTAATACTATTTTAATGTCTTTGATTGTTATTTATTATCAAATGAAATGGTGTATATATATATTTGTTGCTTTTATGATTTCTCTATCTATTGTCAAATTGAATAAAGCTTTTTCTGATTCTGATTCTGACTGTATATATTTGTTTGTTTTAGTAAAACCACTGGTAAAGAAAATCCTGAGGAAGGCAACTTGCCGAAATGTGTTGGTGGTAGTTAAACATCATTACCAGTGATGACAGCCATGAACTGATAAAATATGTTACAATGTTGATGTAATAGTTGCTGTAACCGTTGCTGTAACCAAGGCACAGAATCTGCACTATATGTATCGGCATTAGACAGGATAGACTTTGAAAGCAATATAGTGGTGGTTTTTCATGTGTGTATAATTATAATTATAATTAATTGAGAATGAACATACAAATTGGAGAAAATTGACTATGTAAATATAGGCCACATGATGTTTTTTTTACTAAAAATAGTTTTATATATATATATATATATATATATATATATATATAAAATCATTTTTTCACTAAAAAACAACAAAGAGAATAATAATAAAAAAGAGTTTTTCATATCACTGTTTCCTCATGTTTATAATCCTAGATCTATAGTTTTTTCATGAACACATTGTCCTGATATTAACATCGAACTTGATGTGAATGTATACCCTCCCCTTCGTCTCCCAAGACTAAAATGAGGCGACACATTTGCAGGGAGCAAACTGCTATTAGCATATATGTGATTTGCCCACAGGACTGCTGATTCACAACCCGAAGTTGGCACTTTTTGCTTAACAAGGTACTAGGCACCTGCAACTTTGTTATGCATTGGCTTTCATGAGTCACTTGGTCATGGTTATGGTTACTTGCTAATGTCAGCATGCTTCTGCCCACATTACCATGTCACCTATGGGAATGAATATCAGGTTAGGCCCTTACAGGACCCGTACGTGTCAGTGTTCAAATTTACCTTTTCACTCTTAAGATATAGGCAAGAACGTAAATCTGTATTGTGCAGTTTACACATTTCATGAGCAGCGGAATATGGGTTCTTCAAAATACATGATGCCAATATTTTCCCCATGTCTGATTTAGCACTTCACCTACAGCAGGTCTGCACCCACAGGGTAAAGCAGGACGTGAAGGTAAAATGCAGCAAGCACAAAGTTAAATCTATCCCTCTTTAAATGATGCATTGGGATCTGCTCCTGCCTCACTCATGAGCGTAAGCCTTACATTGTAGCAAACTGCATGTGTGTGAGGGAAATTGTGCTCATGCAGAGCATTATTCAAGGAAATTAGATTTGTTAATGTTGTGTGTTCACAAACTGCACAGAGCAGAAGAAAAGCTTTGGTGAATCTGACAAGTCAAAGTACACCATGTGCCATATCACATAACATGAGCACTGCAAGTGCCAATTTAAGACACTAAGGGGCTTATTAAGATGTCGGTTGGAGTTGCTTGTGACCAACACCATCTCGGAGTTGGGACAGACTGACCTGAGGTCTGTGGTACTGACCGCCTGATTATGATGCGACCGAACACTGTGCGGTCGGATTTCCACTGATCTCTATGGGAGCTTATATCACAGTCATAAACCAACCGCAATACAGGCTTCTATAGAGAAATGGGTGTGTGCATAAAACCCTGCACCCTGTGGCAGGCTCCCCATGGGGCCTGCCACACAGTGCAGGGTTTTACAGAGGGGGTACCCTAGGTACCCCCTCGACCACCGAACATATACCGCAGAGGCATAGGGGCACTTTTAGGGGCCCCCAAACTCACTTTCCGACAGCCTTTCCTCATCGGAAAGGCTGGCACGGAAAGGATGTGGAAAATCAACATCGTAATACCAATGGCGGAAACACCGTCCATAGGGAATTACGGTGTGGTTCTGACCGGCTGGAAGACTTCGAGATCTGGTCAGAACTGAGTCCGAATGACCGGCCAGTTTACATTCTGACCACTGACATCGTAATCCGTCGACCGAGTCGGTTGGAAAGCCTCTGACCTACATCGTAATCGGCCCAATACCCTCATTTTTTGGGTGGGGCTGAGTGCTGTTTTCATAGTTAAAGAACTTGAGCAGTGCTATTTTACCACCTTAGACAGTGAACAATTGTTGCTTCCCTTGACCCTGTATAGACCCACACCATCCTGGAAGGCTGCTGGATTGATCGTACCATCAGATAGCACCAACAGATCACACAGCCGCACAACAATAAGAATCAATCAAGAGCAGATCCCAGGTCTGACTCAAAACAAGCAGGCAGAATAAGGACCCTCCCACAGCCAGACCATAAATCCACCATAACTTGCCAACATGCATAGGGAAGTTGTGGCCCTATGTTTAAACATAGCATGGCATAACATGGAAGACAGATGTACGCAATATCTGATACTTACAGGAGCAGAATGTATGAGATTGATCCCTTCCCCGGAGGAACAAGTAAGGGTGGATAATAGGTGGTGGATCATTTCCTGATGAAGACCTTTACAAATATGATGTTTCAATCAAGCAAGGTCGAAATGTGCAATGTAGGAAAGATAACGGGGGGTGCAGGCAGTTAACCATTATATTTTGATGGGAAAGGCATTGTGAATAATTAATTTTGACTGAATAACATCAGAACCTCTAGTTTCAACTGAGGACTCCGGTAACATATTAGGAGATTGTTGTTTTCGAGTTGCACAATCTATCATATGTTATGCTGGCTACTATGAAACATTACTGGTAGTAACATATTTGTTATAATAGATCATGTTGCATGCTGGTAGCACTGAGGTGATGGAATTGTGGTTTCACGAGGCATACCATATCTCATAAATGTGTGCCAAAGAAAAGTGAACACAAATAGTTGGTGTGGAGAATATGAAGTTAAAATAATGAAGTAAAATATGTAAACTTGAGAAATATGTTCAGATGACGATATTCTAATTTTATTTTTGTAAATCATTAATAAGTAATGGTTGAGTGGGGGAATATTTTTTCTATTGCTAGCATTCATATGTGCCCCTTTCTGAACAGTACTTACTGGGCAGTTCTCTTTTTTTCACCTCTTTACAGAATTTATACAAACAAGATGTATTTTGCTGGAAATGAAGCAGCATTTGTTGATATATCTAAAGTAAACAAAAGCTCATAACACAATAACATGAACAAACCAATATAATAACACAATTAAGACAAAGCTTGAAATAACAAAACAGTCAAAACAGAATGCAACACGACCACCACAGTACAATACAACAGCATCATAATGCAATAATGTAGCACAAACCCCCATCAACTCAAAATAAATTTGAATGAAGCACCCATCATAAAATTACTTATTTTCCAAAGCCCTTACCAGTACAAATCTACAAATAATATTTTATATAGAATGTTGGAGCAGTAGTCACAAAAGTAAAATTATTTGCGTAGATATCATGCTTAAATTTACTCATGTGCCTAGTGTAAGTCTACACTTTTTTGCTATTCAAATTTCCAAGTCTTGATTTACACTTAGGTGCAGAGTTACATCTCTCCAACTCCTGAAACCAGGGTGTAGAGACACCTAAGATTGCATTTACACGTGCAAAGTTACTATTAGTAAATTTTCACATTAGGTAGAGATCTCCAGCATCTTGGTGGAGACCCCCATATGAAAAGAATAGGGAACCAGGTCCAAATGTATTATTCTTTCGAACAAATATATACTTAATATAAAATCTAAAAATACAATAATTGTAAATATTTATAATTAATATAGAAATAATAAAGTAAAATACTAACTAGTGAAACTAAATATGTATTTAATAATTAATTTAACTTTATTTGTTTAGAATGCAAATTACATTTCTTAAAGAATAAATTAAAAGTAACTTTAAAAAAAAAATAACGTGTTGTCAAAATGTATGTATATGTATTGAATTAATTTACATTAACTTTTTACCAAAAGTTTGAGTTTATTTAATTTTTAAATTAAAATGATTCAAATTATATATACATATATATGTATATATATACTAGCAGCCCGTCCTGACGTTGTCTGGGAGCAATCATGGCTCAGGGCCCCCACCCGCCCTGGCGTTGTGTAACCTGCTCACGTCACTCCTCATGTCACTTTTTCCTGCTGTAATGCCCCGTTTGGTACCTGCCCACGAGACACATTATTAGGACTTGTTGACTGTTCTCCGCAGAGGGGTGACCCGGCTGCTCTGCGTGACGCACAGGCTGTGTCCACTACCTTTTTATATTTTTAATCCCCTCTATTTTCATTGTGTTGAACGTTACCCATCCACCTGCCAGTGATTAACATAACAGAACAGATTGTCTACGTGTGCTTTCTCTTTCTTTCTTTATACATTCTTTGCTTTTTTTTTTTTTATAAATGCTCTTTTTATTGAGCCTCCTTTGTCTCCTTCATGGAAAAGTGCAGGTAGTTAGTGTCACAGAGTACCTGCTTGCCCCTCAGAAGTTCCTGTACTGTCCCGTCACTTCCCCCGACAACTAATTGATTCAATTTCAAAGGAAATGCCTTTTCTGAACAGCAGACACGCTTTATATTCACTGTGCTCATGGGCCTGATAGCAGTGCTCTGCGCGTTTCACAATCCCATGTTATCAGCACCTTACGCTCTCATCCGAGAAGAACACGGCAGCTGCTCCACCCTGGCGCACCCTGACAATTCGACATGATTTTCAGCGTAAGAAGCAATCCATGGCTGCCACAGGTGCTATACAAACAGCCTCTACCTTAACATAAAACAGCATACCAAAACAATGCAGAGATGGCATGCTTGTACATTCCCAGCACTGGTGGCGGTGTCCGGACGGCTGCAGCGGGGGGCTGAAAAGATGGCAGTGGTACAGTGGTTGCCATGGGGAAGAAAGCGTAAGAGCTCGCAGTGTTTGCAGCCTTAAAAACCCCGGAGTGGGCCCTTTAATAGGAGAGCAAGTGCAGCTCCTCCGATAGGCCCCGGTACCAGCCCTCACTAAATTATTAGAGCCGTACAGTACAGTGAATATTCAATCTCTGCAGCCCCTCACTGTCTGCCCGCCGATCTTCACCGCCTGTCCGCCGGTCATGTCTGCTGCTCCCCTGATCTCCGCCGCTCCTCGTCATTGCTCCTCCCCGAGCTGATCTCCGCCGCTACTCCCCACGCTGTTCTCCGCCGCTCCTGTACGCCGCTCCTCGCGTGTACGCCGCTCCTCGCGTGTACGCCACTCCTGATATCAGCAAGCACGTCGCGGCTGGCGCTACTTCGAAGGGACTACTTTTTTTTTTAACTTATACTTTTTAATAACGTATTTATTTTTAATTTATATAGCCTATGTCCATCTGCACACCCTGAGGATTACAACGATGTATCGGGTGTGTGGATTGGCGCTGTGGTTCCCGATTTTACCCGCCTCAAAGCCGCAAAGTTCTTCCTTTATAATAGTAGTATAGATATGAATGTGTTTTGCAGTACCTGGGAGTAGGCAGTCTAAGACTGGGCTGGAGTAATTTTCATCTTTTGTGGGCAGTATTTGTAGTAGTTTTTCTCACCTTAAGCTCCTCCTTATTTTCCCCAAATCTATTCCCTTTTGTAGTAATATTCCCCATTTTTCAATGACTTCCCCAGTGCCCCCAAATTTACTTAACGTAATATGCTTAAGTAGGTTGAGATCTCATCATAAAAAAGACATGAACGTTTTTGATCCATAGGTTTTGAGTTGCATTTTATAGTAAGTAAATAGTACTACTGCCGTATTACTTTATATACTACAAAATAAAGTTTGTAAAACAGGCCCTCCTTGTTTCCAAGTACACAAATTACATTAATTTTCCCTAATATTATTATGATTTCAATACGGCAGCAAACATTTCTCTAATTAAGAAGGAGTCTTACTTGCCCAGGAAATTTCATTCTCAATTTTTAATTTATAAGAAAACGAAATCATAAATACTCAATAGCTTAATAATATTATGAGAGATTTACTTCAATAAAGTACAGTGTGTATAGCAACGTAATGACCTTGTGGAGTAAAAGAATGTGCATTTCAGTCAGTCATTTGCAAAATAAAACAATTATGAGAAGTCTCTTATTTGCCACAGGGAAATTACTCTAGCTGCATGTTGAACAGGCAAGCCTTAGGCCATGTTCCCATAGTGTTTAATTCATTTTTTAAATAGGTCATGTGAATGTCAGAAGTAAAAGAATATATTTAAAAGTGGACATGAAACTACAGTGTATTTCTATGTGACTTGAGGAGATCTAACCTGTTATCAAATGGTCTACTCCTATATTCACTGCTGTGTAGTATAAGAAAGTATGTTGAATCGAGTTATAGCATCTTTATAGGCGAGGTGTCTCTAACATATAGATTTTTGTTAGATGTTTGTGTGCATCAACATGGTGCCCCGACACTCAACACCTTTTACTTCCAAATGACTTGAGTTGGTGTTTCGTGCTAGAGACTATTGTGCACTCCCAGGCTTCTAGCTCAAACCACGTAAAGGAATTAAATCCACTGTTTATTCAATATGACATTTTTATATAGTTACTGCCGGGAGAAACATCATTTTTGTTACTGCCCCCATTTTCTTCTGTCTGATTATGGTTAAGTGCATGTGCTTTACCTCTACTAAACAGTTGTAAAGTGCCTATGCCTCCCACTTAGGCATGTGCTGTGCAATTGGAACTCTCTCTTTAGCCTATTAAAGTTCCCTCTAGGTCCATTGTAGATGGTGCCTAAAATGCACTTCTGTCATTGCAGTTTTAATATCATATTTGGTCTGCAGTGTGTACCTACACCAGTCACATATATAACACAAATATATTTCTGCCAGTATCTCCACTATATTCTAGCAGCACTGCTATCATTTTTGGCAAGATTAAGTTTTGATGCTGTGTGGGAACACCTATAATAATGTATTAAAAAATCTACCTAAATTGTACATTGAAAGGCTGTATTCAAGGCAGGGTACATAATATATAAAAATCTTCCACACTCTGGGAAATATTTACAAGCCCCTTGCGCCACCGGTACGCCACTTTTTTCCATATTAAAAGTGACACACTGGCGCTGCAAGGGTCTTGTAAAATAAGCCCCTCTATATTTAAAGGATATGTCGTTGCAGTGACTGAAGACCTAAAAGCTATTTCATTGTGTACATCCAGCAGCATTTTCAATAACCCGGGCCTAGGAATGATTATAGTATTTAATATAATACTGCTGCCTGCTAAAATGCTAGAAAACTCCTTCAAAGTTATTTCCTACTTAATTTAGAAAATCAGATTTCATGCTAAAATCATCTTTTTTATAACATGAGTGGAAAAAGTACCTTTGAGAAAATGTCCCTTATCTGTATGAATCAGAAATGGTTTAACAATCTTCTACCACTCATTAACCCATCAGAGGATCACTGACACAATATTGAGGTAAACAATATCGTTTGACACAAATATTGTGCCAAAAATATTGTTTACTAAAATATAGGAGGCCATTACAATGGCGGTAAACCCACCACCGACCGGCTGTTGGTGGCGGGTTCACCGCCGTCGTGAGGTCATTTTTCACACGCCATATTATGATGGCTGGTGGTACCGTGGCGGGGACCGCCATGTATCCGACGGGCTCCTTGAACCCACCGGTGCTGCAGAGGCAATCAGCATGTAATGCATGCCGGCGGTGCCTAGCAGGCACTGCCGGTCAGATGCGGATCACCTGCCATGGAAAAACTGGCGGTATGGTCTTTGGGGGCCCATTGTGGGACTCTGTTGTTCAGGTGCAGTTTGTTTTTGTGGCCAGCAGCACCTGCCGCAATGGAACAAATGACTTTTGCGGCTGCCGTGTGGCAGCGCATTATAATTGCATATGTGGGACCACCGCTGGCAGTCCCTATCCCCGGGACGATGGCGGACTGACAGAAGTCCGTCCGCCATCGTAATCAGGCCCATAATCTCCCTATAATTATAATGGTAAGTACAAAAATACTGGGAAATAATATTGTTGGCACTAATATAAAAAAATATAAAAATATATACATTTGTTAATATAAATAGAGTTACAAGTACTAAATGATAAACATTTGAATATATAAATATACTATAATGGAAAATAAATAAATTCCACTAATATATAATACTATATATATAAATATATATTTATATAGTCACACAAACATATATATATATATATATATATATATATACATATATTTGTTTATATACATTTATATACATATATATATATATAAATATATCCACAAACAAAGCTCCGAACAGTGAGCCCCCAACCCTGCAGGGCGGCCTCTTTCAAGACGGGCACGGTGACGCCCGTAACAATGTTATCCACACAGCAAACGAGAGGCCCACTTCAGAAGACAGAAGACTTTTATTCTGAGAACAGCACAGCGTTTCCTGATGTCCAACTAGTTTCGGCACTGCTATGGCCTTGATCACGGACAGGAAGTATCTGCTTGGTGTTCCTGTGCTGCCGTTTTATAACATGTAGGTCACATGATCTTTGATTGCCTACATTCCCCACAGTGCACCATTAATAGCGGAAAAGTGTTTTTGTTGAGAAAAGTTCCTCTTCATACCGGCAGATGTTGGTACACGGCTCAGTTCCTTGGTGCACTTTATTTTATTTCAAGTGGCAACAGTCTTTGATCACTTGTAACAGCAAAATGCTTGGTATTCCACTTACTCAGTTAAAATGCTCCTGTCTTCCGAACGATTGGAAGGGAAATAATTCCCAACCAAATCCATTCCAACACTGCCACTACTTTCACCATGTGGCATCTCCTTGGGAGGTTTTGTGGCAGCGTGTGGGTCATGCTCACTCATAAATATCCACAAACAAACCTCCGAACAGTGAGCCCCCAACCCGGCAGGGCGGCCTCTTTCAAGACGGGCACGGAGACGCCCGTAACAATGTTATCCACACAGCAAACGAGAGGCCCACTTCAGAAGACAGAAGACTTTTATTCTGAGAACAGCACCGCGTTTCCTGATGTTCAACTAGTTTCGGCACTGCTACGGCCTTGATCACGTACAGGAAGAATCTGCTCGGTGTTCCTGTGCTGCCGTTTTATAACAAGTAGGTCACATGATCTTTGATTGCCTACATTCCCCACAGTGCACCATTCATAGCGGAAAAGTGTTTTTGTTGAGAAAAAAAAAAAAAAAAAAATATATATATATATATATATATATATATACATATTCACTGAAAAAACCATAGGTTATAGACCATATATAGTTAGGAATTAGCATTTACAAAACCTTGAAAATTCACTGAAAAAACCATAGGTTATAGACCATATATAGTTAGGAATTAGCATTTAAAAAACCTTATTTTACTCACACAAACCATTGAAATTCCATATATAGTTAGTTGCACTAACTATATATCGCGCACCCGCAATCCACTGCTGATGATGTCACATATTACATCATTCATGACATGGTCAGTGACATCACTGATGACATCACTGATGACATCTCAAATGACATCACTGATGACATCACTGATGACAACATCCAGTGACTGTATGTTTCTGTAAAGTTAAAATATGTCTTACATATTGAAGAATGAGTGGATGTAGAAGTGTCTGGATGAAGGATTTAGTAGGTGCATGACTGACTGTATGAGTGAGTGATTAAATGTGTCTCACTGAGTGCATGGGTTAGTGACTAAACTGTCTTAATCTGTGCATCATTATGTCTATTGTTCTGTAAACTGTTGCATGTGTTGATCAATAGCTATATGAGTAACTATATGGGTTATTGATTGATTGTCCAATTATTTGTATGGGAGACTGAGTGTGTGTGTGGCTGGCTGGGAGGTGTGTGACTCTGTGCAGATCAATGTGTACTTATATCAATGATTGTATAACAAGGTAAGTATGTGTTAGTATATGTTTGAAAATATAAGGTGCTCTATGTTTAACTGTATAGACAAGAAAATGGAAGTGTGATTGATTCTTTACAGGACTGACTAGGTGTGTGAGTAACTCCATGGATGAGTGGCAGAGTGTGAGTGTCTGTATAGGTGTATGAGTGCATATGATAGTGTTGTAAAGATGAGTGATTGTATGTATGAATGATTGTATGGGTGAATGAGTGAATGTGTGTGTAGACGTAGGAATCAGTGAGTACATATGTAGTAACTAGTATTGGTGTGTCAATGGTTTCAAAAATTATACTCTGTATTTAACACTGGGTGAAACAGAGGTTATATTAAAATATGAGGAGATGCATTGTATTGTCACATGAATGATATCATCAGTGATGTGGTCATTGATGTCAAATGAGATGTCATCAGTGATGTCATCAGTGATGTCATTTGAGATGTCATCAGTGATGTCATCAGTGATGTCACTGACCATGTCATGAATGATGTAATATGTGACATCATCAGCAGTGGATTGCGGGTGCGCGATATATAGTTAGTGCAACTAACTATATATGGAATTTCAATGGTTTTGTGTGAGTAAAATAAGGTTTTTTAAATGCTAATTCCTAACTATATATGGTCTATAACCTATGGTTTTTTCAGTGAATTTTCAAGGTTTTGTAAATGCTAATTCCTAACTATATATGGTCTATAACCTATGGTTTTTTCAGTGAATTTCAATGGTTTTTTAATAGCAAATATCATAAGCTGTCGAATGTCAAGTACGTGGTAAGTGAAAACATTTTCGTGTTTATGCACACTGATCTGCTTTGAATGGTGTCCCCCCCCCTCATTTCTATTAGGAGTACTCTCTCTTTGCACATAGTGAAGGGTAGTTAACGCAGGCCTTTGCCCCCGTTGTAATACGTCGTGCCTGCTTCTCTCTCCATTTGATTGATTGTTATCCAAGTATTTACTGTTTTAGAATTGGTTCTCTTTGGTTCATTCTCTATTTACAAACAAACACAGAGTCGCAATACTCTGTTTAGTCTTTGCAGATAACGAAAAATCGTGTAAAAAAAAAAGAAAAGGAATCGAGCAAAATCAGTAGGCCACTAACGGGATCTCTTTTTTACCTCGCTAAAATAGAAACATTAGGAACAACCCCTCATGACAAATACAAAACTAGTGAAATGAACTGAACTCCACACAATGATGGCTGCCAAACAGCTCGGCTCCGCCACCCACCCTGCCCAAAATAACGATAAAGAGCGGCTGCCATGATTGGTTGCGGAATGGCCACGACGGAGCTACGAAATGGTACTGCTCTCATGCTAACCCCAGCTTCAGTCTGAAACATCCAGAAACACTGTAGACTACCAATTCGATCAGTTCCGGTAGCGCCCCAATATAACCCGGTAGAGAAGAACTAGCCCTCCCCTCTTTGACTAATGGTTCTTGTTGCCTGTCCCTTCTGTTGTCATTTAACAGAACTATTTAGCCTGCTGAAAGGGGTTGTGTTCCGACCGCTGGTTGGTGGAGACATTTTGACTATATTCTGGACCTGCGTTGTCGCGTAATGCGTCATATGACGCGCCGCGTTAGCGCATCCGGAAGTCATCCGGGGCGCGCAGCGCGTAACGTAAGCATAACAAGTCATGTGACTTGTTAATAAAACTTTTCATTGGTTCATTTTACTTTTCTTATTCTAATGATGAAAGGCTTGGTCATATGACCTAAAAATTACGCTTTTTATTACTTCCGAACATTATTTTTTCTTAAATATATGTTATAATGTTCCAGGCTAATGTACTTTCCCGGAAAATTTACAACTGTCCTGCAAGTAAAATATATTCTTTTTTCGAGAAAAAGAGCGTTTCTTCGTCCCATGACGGAGCCGTTGAGCAAAAGAGGGTCGACCTGCTGTCTTAGTCGCCGATACGCCTGAATATGAGATTCTTATCGATCACTTTATGTTGCAGGAATAGAAAACACAACAGCCCTTGACCATTTATCTTTACTGGGTCCCTCCGTATTATACCTTTTACCCTTCATGTAATTGGTCTGCTTTATTTCACTTGCCTTTTAATGATTCTAAAACAGTGACTATTATTAAAAACTTTACCAATGTATATACTACTACCATGTTTTCTTTTAAAAACCTTTATTGTGAAAATTTCATTATACAAATACGAGCCTATAACCACGTGGGCCGGCCACGGAGCAAACTGTAATCGTATATGATGAGTAGACATTTACACTGTAGAGGAACGTAACGGGCGGGCCATTAGGTTGCAAGAACTAAGGTGTCTAACAGTTACGGAATCGGTGGACGTACATTTTATAATTAAAATACGACAGGGCCAGTTACAATAAAATTATCTAGATATACATTTGCGGGCAAGTACCATGGGTGACGTTAATTCGAACTTTCAATAGTACAGTAATCAATAACACATCAGAACTTAATATCAATAGGGATGTCGAAATATTCAATCAATTCTCGTCCCCGCCCGCCATGTGCTTCAAAACTGCATACGTATCTCGTGATTTCAAGGTTCTGCAACCAGTACACAACAAGGAGTTACGAGTCCCATTTATTCCGGCGCCATTTTGGGCGAGGACGGGCAGGTCCAGGATATAGTCAAAATGTCTCTACCAACCATCGACTATGATGATGTTCATATGCTGTATTTATTAGAGTAACACTCATCTGTCCACATGAAATTAATTTGCCACAATCTAAACATGTCATTTTAATCTTTCCAAAGTTCTTCTAAATATTTGGGACCGTTTCCCTTCCCTCTGATGCTGTCAGTGCCACTTCTTTGATGAATGTACTAGCAGGTCAGGGGTTCTCCTCCAAATCTCTCTTTTATGCAGCACTATAATTAATTGGTGCCACCTCTCCATATGACGATGCATGGTATAGTTACCATAACTATATTTTTTTTCGGTTCCTCTGGAGAGTTCATCGTGGCAGATGAAGCGTGTAACGTACCGGGCATTTACCTTTTTTTGCATGTACAGGAAAGGAAAAAAAAATCGAGCGTCCGAGTTCTAAGGTGTCCCAGGGCCATTTTAGTGGACCAGGCCCAAATCCAAAGAACAGGCCGCCATTTTGAGAGTCCTGTTGCAGCCGCCTGTCGCTGTAGCATCAAGAGCAGCCGAAACTCAGCTGAATGGCAACTGAAACGGTAAAGGGGCGCCCCACTACAGCAGACGAGCCTCCACCTAGGAAGGCCCGTTCATGCCGCCTCCCCCCCCCCCCTTCGGGCACCCCACGCCGTTATTCGGAGCAGTATTGTAGGATGGCCACACCAGTGCGGCAACTTGCTAGACATCACCTCGGTGGTAACCGAATCTCAACGCCTTGTGGTGTCTTCTATTCAGAAAACATTGTTATGCTGCCTTCGACCTATTCGCCGCAAGTGCGCACACAACTCAACTGCATAGCTTGCTAGACACCACCTCGGTGCCATCCGGATCTTGGAATCTCAGCGCCTCTTGGTGTCTTCTCTTCAGAAAATATTGTTGCGCTGCCTTTGGCCCCATTCGCACATCGGTCCGCTACTGACGCCATCTCACAGGCTAATGGGGCGCCCCACGCTGACTTTCAGCATTGTAGGATGACCACACCAGTACAGCAACTTGCTAGACATCACCTCGGTGCCATCCGGATCTCGGCGCCCCACTGCAGATGAAGTGCCTCTCAACTATGAAACCACCACGGTGACATCCGGATCTTGGCGCGTTGTGCTGCCTTCGGCCTATTCGCACATCGATCCGCTACTGACGCCATCTCACAGGCTAATGGGGCGCCCCACGCCGACTTTCAGCATTGTAGGATGACCACACCAGTACAGCAACTTGCTAGACATCACCTCGGTGCCATCCGGATCTTGGCATCTCAACGCCTAGTGGTATCTTCCATACAGAAAATATTGTTGCGCTGCCTTTGACCCCATTCGCACATCGGTCCGCAACTTAGACATCACCTCGGTGCCATCCGGATCTTGGCATCTCAGCGCCTTGTGGTGTCAGTCAGAAAATATTGTTGCGCTGCCTTTGGCCCCATTCGCACATCAGTCCGCTACTGACACCATCTCACAGGCCAACAGGGCGCCCCACGCCGACTTTTACCATTGTAGGATGGCCACACCAGTGCCACAACTTGCTAGACACCACCTCGGTGCCATCCGGATCTTGGCATCTCAGCGCCTTGTGGTGTCTTCTATTCCGAAAATATTGTTGCGCTGCCTTTGGCCCCATTCGCACATCGGTCCGCTACTGCCGCCATCTCACAGGCCAACGGGGTGCCCCACGCCGACTTTCAACATTGTAGGATGGCCACACCAGTGCGGCAACTTACTAGACACCACCTCGGTGCCATCCGGATCTTGGCGCGTTGTGCTGCCTTCGGCCTATTCGCACATCGGTCCGCTACTGACGCAAACTCACAGGCCAACGGGGCGCCCCACGCCGACTTTCAGCATTGTAGGATGGCCACACCAGTGCTGCAACTTGCTGGACACCACCTCGGTGCCATCCGGATCTTGGCGCGTTGTATTGCCTTCGGCCTATTCGCACATCGGTCCGCTACTGACGCCGCCTCACGTGCCAACGTATTTTCTCCGCATTTTATACCCTATGCCGCATAACAGGTCATGTGACTTGTTTATAAAACTTTTCATTGGTTCATTTTACTTTTGGTTTCCTAATGATGGAAGGCTTGATCATATGACCTAAAAATAACACTTTTCATTGGATGAAAACTTTTTTTCTTTCCCAAACGATGAAAGCCCCACCTTGTTTCTGGATGTTTCAGACTGAAGCTGGCGTCAGCATGAAAGCACCACCATCTCGTGGCTCCGTCGTGGTCATTCCGCGAGCAATCATGGCAACCGCTCCCCACCAGAAGCCTACAGGAGTCGGGGGCCCCCAAAACTTTTGATAAATCCTCAAGGCGGAGGTGACGCTTTCAAAAATGGGGTCCAAGACCTAGCAGACAAGCGTCCGATTTCCAAGGTGTCCCAGGGCCATTTCAGTGGACCAGGCCCAAAAAGAAAAGAGCCTGCCGCCATTTTGAGAGTCCTGTGACAGCCGCCTATCGCTGCACCGCAAGAGTGGGCGCAACTCAGCTGAATTGCGGCTTTTGACACAGTGGACCAAAAACGGACGGAATGGCAACTGAAACGGTAAAGGGGCGCCCCACTACAACAGATGACACTCCACCCGGAGAGGCTCGTTCACGCCGCCTCCCCCGGGGCGCCCCACGCCGTTATTCGGAGCAGCATTGTAGGATACCAAAACCAGTGTGGCAACTTACTGGACATCACCTTGGTGCCATTGTTCTGCTGCCTTGGAACTATTCGCACAACAGTTTGCTACTGATGACCCACCCCCCGCGACGCCCCACGCCAGAAATCTGGACGTTGTGCTGCGTTGGGACTATTCGCACAGCCGACCGCTACTTCGTTGTTTTTCCCTAAAAATGTTTATATGTTATTACTGTTTTTGTTTTCTTGTATATATTTATAAGTTATTAAAGTTTTATAATCTTACTACTTTGTTGGAGTGCTATATATTTTTAATGTGACACATAATTGTAAAAACTTTGATGTACAAAGAGTCATCCCTGGAATCTTCCGCTTCAGGCTCGGTCCCCTCCCCAATCACAATACAGGATGGTTTTCAGATAATAGGAACGCGTCTGCTGTGACGGATCTCATCGAGTGTGGGCCTTGATCTACTATAACTCCTTTGAAGAGGGGTGATTCTTTACAGCTGGGGCCATAAACTACATCTGCAGGGCTAGCTGAAACCCTAGGACCGGCCTGGACAATCGGACACAGAGGAAAAGGAGTGTCAGAGGGTGCGGTAGTGAATAGGGCGAAAGGGAGGTGTCGGGCGGGCACAGGGTGTGATTCTCAGGGAAGAGCAGCGCAGATGGGGGGTGGTTTATTACCCATGCATAAGACAGAGAGCGGGGGTGACCACTGCCTGGGGGAGATGCTTGCGAGGGTGGGGAGCCATGCTAAGGATCGACAGCGTGCAGAGAGTGGGTCTGGTCAAGGCATCTAAAATGGCTGCCGTGCACGACAAAAGTGTGGCATTTGAAAAAAGGCAAGATGGCGCAGACAATCTTTTCAACACTTCCTGATTTCCTTCGAATCGAACGTTAACAGACGTTGGGGCATATTACCAAAGTTAAGCGATATTTATCCCTAACGATGCTTAGCAACGATTTTTTTACCGCTAAGCATCGTCAGAAATTATCGCAGATAAACCTTGCTATTATCAAGGTTTATCGCAAATACGATAAAAAACGACCGCAATGCATTAATATCGCTGAAAACTCAGCGATATTCATGCATTACCGAGCTAATGCTCTTAGCCATGTTATCCACCTCCCATTGGATAACATGCCTTAGAACTGCTCAGGGCAGGTGCTAGCTTTTGGAGATATTCGCGCTTATCGCGAATATTTCCAAAAGTTGATAATAGGAGATAGCGATGTTAGCGACTGTTTCCAGTCGCTAACATCTTGGCATGCCCACTTTGCATGTCATTAGTGATAAATATCACTCACATGCAAAGTGGGGCCCAAGATGGTCGCTATCTCCTACTAGCCGTCGCTAACTGGTGTTAGCAACAGCTAGGTAATACAGATATAATTTTATCTCCGCGAAGCGGAGCGCTGTTACAGATATATATCTTTTTTTGAACGTTAATTTCTCAAAATCCACTGGAGCACATATATTGAGACCTAGCAAAGGCACATCGGACTACCAGTCCCTACAATTTTGCCAAGTTTCGTGCAAATCCATTCAGCCGTTCGATTATTATTATTTTATTTTTTTTTGCCTCGCGGGGCCCTTTTAAAACCTCCACATCAAACCTAAGAGGTCAAGGAGGATCTACTATGCCCCCTTATGGTCATTTGCCCCTTCGCTTTGGCCTCCTCCTGTCTCTCGATCCTACCGAGAGACAAGATGGCGGCTGCTACGGACTGTTTGCAATGTTTACAGACGCCGGAGAACCAATCAGCTTCGCAAACCTCCGTTACGCGAAGCGGAGCGCTGTTACAGATATATATCTTTTTTTGAACGTTAATTTCTCAAAATCCACTGGAGCACATATATTGAGACCTAGCAAAGGCACATCGGGCTACCAGTCCCTAATATTTTACCATGTTTCGTGCAAATCCATTCAGCCGTTCGATTATTATTATTATTTTTTTTTTTTGCCCCGCGAGCCCTTTTAAAACCTCCACATCAAACCTAGGGGGTCAGCGAGGATCTACTATACCCCCTTATGGTCATTTGCCCCTTCGCTTTGGCCTCCTCTTGTCTCTCGATCCTACCGAGAGACAAGATGGCGGCCGCTACGGACTGTTTGGAATGTTCACAGACGCCAGAGAACCAATCAGCTTCGCTTCACAAAGCTCCGTTGCGCGAAAAGTCCGCGAACCGGGGCGCTGCCCGGTCCGCTGTTACAGATATATATCTTTTTTTGAACGTTAATTTCTCAAAATCCACTGTAGCACATATATTGAGACCTACAAAAGGCACATCGGGCTACCAGTCCCTACAATTTTGCCAAGTTTCGTGCAAATCCATTCAGCCTTTCGGGCTAAAAGTGAGGCCAACCGCCCTATGGAAAACTCAATGTTAAAAACACGTTTTGGGACCCCGCTTTTTTCTCGACCCCCCCTGGACGAACCCCCCCCCCAATTTTCAGGGGCTGCTCAGAAACAAAATGTGCCATTTTCCTGAAAATTTCAGCCAATTCCGTCCACAAACGCCAAAGTTATTAGACATAGAATTTTCAAAAATCCCATAGAGAAAAAATCCTAACTATATATACCTACTGGCGACCGCCAGTAGGTAATATATTGCAACATAATTAATACAATTATTTATTTTAAATATAGTTTTTTAAATATTTACCATTTATTACTATGAATTTAAAACAAATACACACACACACATATATATCCTTTTAATACATACACAACACAACCATAAAAACTAAAATATTCAATAGCAAAAATATATTAAATAATTAAGACAAATTAAATGTTACAAATGTAAAACCCCAAAAATACATTTATTAAAAATACTATAAAGAGTAGGGAAAGCGTGGGACTTAAGGGGTTTTTAACTTGACCTTTCTCACTCCAGTCTGTGCAACAGTATGGAAAGCGTTGGACTTTGGAGAACTTAAATTTACTATTCTCACTCCAGTCTATACAAAAGTAGGGAAAGTGTTTGACTTCGGAGGGGGTAACATTTACTATTCCCATTCCAGTCTGAGCTACAGCAGAGAAACTGTTGGATTTCGGCGCGGTTAAACTTATTATTCCCACCACAGTCTGTTCAACAGTAGAAAAAGCATTGGGCTGCACAGGGATAACATTTTCTATTCTCACTCCAGACTGTTCAACAGTAGGGAAAGTGTTGGACTTCAGATGGGGGAAGATTTACTATTCCCACTCCAGACTGTGCAACAGTAGGGAAAGCGTTGGACTTCAGATGAGGGAAGATTTACTATTCCCACTCCAGTCTATACCACAGTAGGGTAAGCGTTGGACGTCAGAGATGTAGGGCCTCATTTATGAAAAGTGACGCATCGCTGCGTGAAAACAGTGATGCGTCCCTTTTCATTGCGCCCTCCTTGCAGCACCAATGATGCGTCATATTTACAGTATGACGCATTATGTCGCAAGGAGTTACAGATACGTCAGTATTTCTGACGTATCTGTAGGCGCAAAAGTGACGCATTGCTGGAATGTGTCACAAAAGTGACACAACTCCGGCAATGTGTCCTTTCACATGGGGCAAGGCCCATGTGAAAGGGCTTGTGTCAGTCGTACGCCTGCTGTGAGGTAGGTGTAAGATTTTGACGCATTTGAGTCCTAGAAGTGGTGCAGTGAAATCTCATAGATTTCACTGCGTTATTTCCATTACCCTTTCTTGGGTCAATTCGCCCCCCTTGCATACATTATACCTGGCGCAGGTATAATGTGGCGCAGGGGTTTACAAAGTGACGCATCTACCTAGATGTGTCACTTTGTAAATATGGCACAACAAGGCACATTTTTTACGCCACTGGTGCGTCACAAAAAGTGGCGCACCGGCGGCGTAAAAGTGACGCACAGCCTCATTATTGAGGCCCGTAAGATTTACTATTCCCACTCCAGTCTGTGCAACAGTAGAGAAAATGTTGGACTTCAAAGGGGTTAACACCAGCGGCGTAAAAGTGACGCACAGCCTCATAAATGAGGCCCGTAAGATTTACTATTCCCACTCCAGTCTGTGCAACAGTAGAGAAAATGTTGGACTTCGAAGGGGTTAAATTTACTATTCCCAAACCAGATCCCTGCAACAGTAGCAAAAGGGTTGGAGTTTCGAGGCGTAATATTTACTATTCACCTATATGAAAAAGGCTTTCTATGAATTGGTTTATATGAAATGGTAAATGCCATTCATCCTGAAAATTTCCATTAAATAATTTATAAGAAATGGTTTCTCAGTAACGGTCCACCATTAAATCATTTTTCTAGGTACTCACATACAACCTTTCAATAGATCTGTTCTTTGGAATGTTTTTACTACTGTAAAAACCCTTGTTTTCTTTTTTCAGTATGACAATTCTTTGGGGGCACTCACATGTTAGAAAGCTGTACAAATACAAAGGACCTGAAAATTGTTTGTTTTAAAAAAAAAATTATTTTAACTTATTGGAAAGGAATGTCAACTGAGTTATGGAGGAGGCATTCTGGGTTAAATTATTAGCTGATGTCAAACACAACAGCACCAGATTCTGAAATACCATAAGTCAACAATCACAACAGTATCTCCTCAAATATTGCAGAGGAAGATTGTGTAAAATACTTAAGCTCTCATTTCCAAACAAGTATTGAGCACAGGTAACAGGACCAAATTGCTCAAAAAGAACCAGAATGCCGAATGACAACCAAGGATGTTGTTGGAAATAACCCCATCTACTCTGAGAAAACAAGGGGAGGCTTATCAATGGAGGAACTCCAGAGATCTCATGTAACAGCAATTCCAAGGCAGATATGTAAGGGGAGTAGGGAAGGTGCTTCTGGCCCAAATGGAATCCCACCAGCATTATACAAACAGGAGGCAGTCTTCTGGGCAGAAGCATTGGAACCACTCTTTATAGAAATAAGGAAGTTAAACAACCTGCCTAGCTCCTGGAAAGGATCAATCATTTCTCCAATCTATAAATCTGGTGAAAAGTCTGTACCACAGAACTATCGCCTAGTAGCTTTATTAGATAATGAGGCAAAGTATTTTGCTGGCACATTACTGGAAGACCTCCAGGCATGGGCCACAGGAAAATCTGCAATTCCTTTACAGCAGACTAGATTACTAAAATCAGTCGGGACAATAAGCAACATCCTAAGCATGGCTATGCTCATGGGTAAGGCTGAGGTTTCACGGTCACCCCAATACTTCTGCTTTATTGATTATAAGGCCGCCTTTGACCATGTTAACCGTACTAAATGATGGTCCAAACTGCACAAATGGGGGGTGCCACAGCCCTTACTAAACTTGCTAACAAACCTGCATATGGATACATGGTTGCAGGTGAAATTGGGCAAAGGATCTTCCCTGTCAAGGCGCATACCTACGGAAAAGGGGCTGAAGCAGGGTTGTTTTAGCACCCACTCTGTTCAACCTATATATAGCCAACTTAGGACCACTCCTGATCGGTTGTAATTCACAAGCCCCAAAAGTAGGAGACATTTTGGTACCCTGCCTCCTGTATGCAGACGATATAGTCCTGATCAGCAAAACAAAAGTAGGGCTATAATATCTTTTAAACGTAACATGGGACTTCTCCACAGCAAATGATCTTACGATCAATCTGGATAAAACGAGAACCATGATAATCAGAAAAAAAAAGAGACAAACCGGAGCCTGGTTTTGGGGAGAAACAAAAATCGAGGACACAGCGGAATACAAATATCTGGGAGTGAAGCTGGACGCAGGGGGATGTTTTTTGGCACAGAAGAATAGCATTAGGCATAAAGGCCTAGTATTGGCTACCACTCTAAAAACACTAAATTCAAAGTTGACAGGACCATCGATCTTCCCCTTGATTGAGGTAGTCCGGGCAAAACTGCTGCCAAAAATCGCCTATGGCAGCGAGGTCCAGAAAGGCAGAGATGGTAAAATACTTGACGCCACAGTAACAACAGTTAATAGGGTCATCTTTGGACTGCCCAAACGGATCAGTGACTAAATATCAAGGGACAGAATATCGACTGTCCAGAATATCGATTCAAAAATATCAAGGGACAGAATATAGAATCCCTATCTACAAACAGGTAAGTACTAAAATATCGATTACAAAATATCATATTTAAAACATAGTTAACTAAAATATCACATTTTTTAAATGTATTAAAAATAATTTAAAAGTAATTAAATAATAAACACAATTAAATAAAACATAGTTAACATAATTTTAAAAAGCTTAAAATGTAAAAATAATAAATGTAATGTAAAAAAACATATTTGTTTTAAAACATAAATCCAACGTTTGCTTCAAAGCAAGAAATTTGCGCACTCGGGAACCTATTTTCAGCAGAGATGGTTTATTTTCAGTTTACACGCTATGCGTTTCGACACACCTGGGGGCCGATTCCGATCCGGTAAAATAATACACCATACGAATCGTATTCGTAGCCAAATCCGTACGATTCGGAAACTACCGTCCGACCTCCGAATTCCGATCCGTTTCCGTTGATTTCCGTACGATTTTCTACGACCCGTACGAATGACATTCGTTTACCCGTACGAATAAGCCTCGTGCAGACCACCGTACGATTCGTAATCAGGCCGTACAAACTCACTATTCCGATTCGGAACGAAAGGCCTGAGCGAGATACGTACGGGCAAAAGTATTCACGCTTCAACATTGATTCGTACGGAACATTCGCCTCACTGCAAGCTCCACCAATACATACTACACGCACACCCCTCAGCAAAGCCTACGCGAACCCCCCCACCCGCCAATGGCGCGTACCACTCACACGCACGCACAAGTACGACACGCACCCCCCCCAACAAGCCTATGCGAACACCCCCACCCGCCAACGGCCCGTACCACTCACTCGCACGCACAAGTACGACACGCACACCCCCCCCCAACAAGCCTACGCGAACACCCCCACCCGCCAACGGCCCGTACCACTCACACGCACGCACAAGTACGACACGCACCCCCCCAACAAGCCTACGCGAACACCCCCACCCGCCAACGGCCCGTACCACTCACTCGCACGCACAAGTACGACACGCACCCCCCCAACAAGCCTACGCGAACCCCCCCACCCGCCAACGGCCCGTACTACTCAAACGCACGCACAAGTACCACACGCACACCCCTCGGCCAAGCCTACGCGAACCCCCCCACCCGCCAACGGCCCGTACTATTCACTCGCACGCACAAGTACGACACGCACACCCCCCAACAAGCCTACGCGAACACCCCCACCCGCCAACGGCCCGTACCACTCACTCGCACGCACAAGTACGACACGCACCCCAACAAGCCTACGCGAACCCCCCCACCCGCCAACGGCCTGTACTACTCAAACGCACGCACAAGTACCACACGCACACCCCTCGGCCAAGCCTACGGGAACAACCCCACCAGCCAACGGCCCGTACTACTCACTCGCACGCACAAGTACAACACGCACACCCCCCAACAAGCCTACGCGAACACCCCCACCCGCCAACTGTCCGTACCACTCACTCGCACGCACAAGTACGACACGCACCCCCCAACAAGCCTACGCGAACACCCCCACCCGCCAACGGCCCGTACCACTCACACGCACGCACAAGTACGACACGCACCCCCCCCAACAAGCCTACGCGAACACCCCCACCCACCAACGGCCCGTACCACTCACTCGCACGCACAAGTACGACACGCACCCCCCCAACAAGCCTACGCGAACACCCCCACCCGCCAACTGCCCGTACCTCTCACACGCACGCACAAGTACGACACGCACCCCCCAACAAGCCTACGCGAACACCCCCACCCGCCAACGGCCCGTACCACTCACACGCACGCACAAGTACGACACGCACCCCCCCAACAAGCCTACGCGAACACCCCCACCCGCCAACGGCCCGTGCCACTCACTCGCACGCACAAGTACCACACGCACACCCCCCCCAACAAGCCTACACGAACCCCCTACCCGCCAACGGCCCGTACCACTCACACGCACGCACAAGTACGACACGCACCCCCCCAACAAGCCTACGCGAACACCCCCACCCGCCAACGGCCCGTACCACTCACTCGCACGCACAAGTACGACACGCACACCCCCCCAACAAGCCTACGCGAACACCCCCACCCGTCAACGGCCCGTACCACTCACACGCACGCACAAGTACGACACGCACCCCCCAACAAGCCTACGCGAACACCCCCACCCGCCAACGGCCCGTACCACTCACTCGCACGCACAAGTACGACACGCACCCCCCCCAACAAGCCTACGCGAACCCCCCCACCCGCCAGCGGCCCGTACTAATCAAACGCACGCACAAGTACCACACGCACACCCCTCGGCCAAGCCTACGCGAACCCCCCCACCCGCCAACGGCCCGTACTACTCACTCGCACGCACAAGTACGACACGCACCCCCCCCAACAAGCCTACGCGAACACCCCCACCCGCCAACGGCCCGTACCACTCACTCGCACGCACAAGTACGACACGCACCCCCCCAACAAGCCTACGCGAACCCCCCCACCCGCCAACGGCCCGTACTACTCAAACGCACGTACAAGTACCACACGCACACCCCTCGGCCAAGCCTACGCGAACCCCCCACCCGCCAACGGCCCGTACTACTCAAACGCACGCACAAGTACCGCACGCACACATAACACCAACACCAAAACGACCACAAGGACCTTGCTAACGAGTCGCACTACCACACTGAACATGTCTCCTGTGTACACACCTTTGACAATCAATGTCCTGGTCACAGCCAAACAGAGGACAACACCAACACCCACCCCATATAACACCCACCCCAACAATTCAAATTAAGCCACACCCACCATTTGACCAATAAAAGGGACCACACATACAACCCATCATCCTTTGCAACATACCCATTCTTGCGAGGAAACTGAGAGCACACAAACTATTGCAGACACATACCTTCACACATACACCCTATCTCATCTACACCCACACCACCCCC
This sequence comes from Lissotriton helveticus, assembly GCF_964261635.1. Taxonomy (NCBI): domain Eukaryota; kingdom Metazoa; phylum Chordata; class Amphibia; order Caudata; family Salamandridae; genus Lissotriton; species Lissotriton helveticus. The sequence continues at coordinate 182,205,273 of NC_136072.1, read as the reverse complement.
TTCACATTCTGACCCAAACACCCTCATTCATACACACCATCAACCCCTCAATCACATACACTACACACCATGACCACACACAAGAATCCAAAATTCACTAACCCGGAAATGGAGATACTTACAGATGAAGTCATCAGAGTCGAGCCGCAGCTGTTTGGCGCATTGGTCAGACAGACCAGCCTGGCAGAAAGAACACGCCTGTGGGAGAGGATCGTAGACCGGGTCAATGCTGTTGCACCCATCAGGCGCACCAGGGATGAATGCCAGGCCAGGTGGTACGATCTGCGGAGGATGGTCAAGAAGAAGATGGCACAGGATTACGCCAATGCACACCACACTGGAGGCGGTGGTCCCCGCAGACCTCCTGTATACCATCCCTGGGAGGAGAAGGTCATGGTCCTACTGCCAGCGGTGGGAGTACATGGAATAGAAGGAGCCGTTGAGTCTGGTGAGTGTACAAAAAACACAAGTTACATGGGTAGACTAACAACAGTGCCCAGCAGCATGGGGTGGGTGGCCATGAGTCCAAGCAGTACACTACCAAATGGTGGTAGTTGCAAGGGGGAGGCACATAGGGTGCAATGTGTAGGGTAAGAGGCTGCTCTCATGCCATATGTCCCAGGGACACACACAAGCATAATGACCAATGCACAGGGATAGGTAAAGATCACACAAGATACTAGACCACAGCTTCTAAATATTTACTATTTGCTGACACACCTTACAGAGATGCATCATTTTGTGACAAAGTAAGGCAGTGTAGCAAGAGAGCAAGCACAATCTACCTGTCTCCATCCCTGTCTCGCCCTCTCCCTCTGTCTCCCTCTCCCTCTGTCTCCCTCTCCCTCTGTCTCCCTCTCCCTCTGTCTCCCTCTGTCTCCCTCTCCCTCTGTCTCCCTCTGTCTCCCTCTCCCTCGGTTGCCCTCTCCCTCTGTCTCCCTCTGTCTCTGTCTCCCTCTCCCTCGGTTGCCCTCTCCCTCTGTCTCCCTCTGTCTCTGTCTCCCTCTCCCTCGGTTGCCCTCTCCCTCTGTCTCCCTCTGTCTCTGTCTCCCTCTGTCTCTGTCTCCCTCTCCCTCGGTCGCCCTCTCCCTCGGTCGCCCTCTCCCTCTGTCGGCCTCTGTCTCTGTCTCCCTCTCCCTCAGTCGCCCTCTCCCTCTGTCTCCCTCTGTCTCTGTCTCCCTCTCCCTCGGTTGCCCTCTCCCTCTGTCTCCCTCTGTCTCCCTCTGTCTCCCTCTCCCTCGGTCGCCCTCTCCCTGTCGGCCTCGGTCTCTGTCTCCCTCTCCCTCAGTCGCCCTCTCCCTCTGTCGGCCTCTGTCTCTGTCTCCCTCTCCCTCAGTCGCCCTCTCCCTCTGTCGCCCTCTGTCTCTGTCTCCCTCTGTCTCCCTCTCCCTCTCCCTCTGTCTCCATCAGTCAGTGTTCGTCCCTCTGTCACCTCAACGCACCACCCTGAGGCACACACACAGTTGCACACAAGCACTGCACAGGCCTCACAAACTCCATAGAGCAGAATGTTAAGGGATGTCTCACAAGTACCAGCAAACATCTGCTATGTGCCTGGAAGACACCCACCATTTGCTGTCAACACTGTACTGTGTCAGGACACACATCTCAGAAAGCTCTGTAGTACACAATGGGCACAGGTGTAGGCAGCACAAGTCCCTCCTGTGCTCATTGCAAACACAAACACCAGGACAAGGTCACACATCCTGTGCCCCAACACAAATCCCCGATTATGGCAGCATGCCACATGAGGGGACAGCCAAATCATGAACAATGGACGCTTGCAATTCACAAACAAAGTAATAGCATGGCCTGTTGTACACACCCCTTACAGAAACTCATCCCCTGGGGACAGGCGTTGGATTGCAACACTGTCCCAATTGCCATGTACCACAACAAAACACGTACTCATATGAATATGCATACAACTCATACATGCACATAACAGAAGCTCCAGTCCATTGTGCCTCTCTAAAAAAGCACGTGCCCCATCTCATTACCTTTGTGGATGCACATAAGTACCAACATGGACATGGGTATTGACAAGGTGATGCGTCTTAGAGAAGTGCCAGGTTCTAAAGCTATGATCTAGAAGTGGGTGTACAGGTCCAGGGGTGTTGGCATTGTTTGGCCAGCATGGAACAACAAAAGACATCCAAAGTAGTAGCTGACATGCTAAATAATGATGCTCTGTCTCTTACATCAACATGCTGCATCTAAACTCTGTGCATGCTTGACGCACACATAAGAATTTTCACCGTATCCAGGATGTTGCGTGAAACTTACCAATGCTTTACACGTGTGGTGCCGGCAACACAAGACACAGCAATGGCTGTGTCAGTCATTGTCAAGAGATTGGAAGAATGTAAATACCCCATCGTACAATTGTTTTTTCTACCACTAAATACACAACTGTACAATGTCAACAATGTATAGCTTGTGGAACAGTGATGCTGATAATGGATAACCAAACCACATGTCACTTGATATTGCCTTAACAGTGTCTGTCTCTCCCACACACAGGGCAACGTGCGGATCTCCCCCCCAGCCAGGGGGGCCAAGGATCCCAGTCCCAGGCTCAGCAGGACCCAGACCCCACCGGCAGCGCCGTCCCTCAACGCACTGTGGATGACCCCAACCAACCTGGCTCCTCTGGATCCCAAACCCCTGCAGCAACTGTACCAGCTACATCTCTGCCAACCACCGGACCTATTCCCACCACATCCCAGCAGACAGGTCAGAGCCCTGCCCATGATTCACAAGAGAGCCAGTCTGAAAATGAGGGACACCCTTTGTCGGGCGCCCCTGAGGTTGGTGACAACCTCCACCCTCCCAGCACTCGGGGGGCCCGTCAATCGGATGTACCCACAAGCGCAGGCCGTGCTCATGTGGGTCAGGGTGGTGGGAGTGGCGCAAGGCGGAGGCGAGAATCTGGCCAGCCAGCTGCAGGGCCCTGTATGCCTGAACTCACAAACATCCTTGAGGCATACCAGCGGGACACCAGGGAGGTAAGCCAGCTTGCGGAGGCCCTCAACCAGGTCAGAGAACAGCAGGCAGAGCAAATAGCCAGGCAAGACCTGCATTATGGACGGGTGGAGGCACACCAGGCTCATCTCTTGATGGTGCATAGGGACATTTTCCATGTGCTACGTCAGATGGCTGCCAACATGCAGCCCCCTCCCTGTGTCACAAGGCCAGCAACATCACGGCAAAGTGCAACACCAGCCACGGGGAGGGAGGAGAGGGAGGAGGAGGAGGAACCCTCTGACGTAGCGTCCCATGCACCGTCCATGCCTGCACATGAGGGTCCCCCAAGGAAGGTGGGTCGTCCACGGCGAAGACGTTGAGGGCCTGTGGCCCATGGACTTCTCCCAGGACACTGGACCTGGCATATTGCCCCTGGGTGCAACAGCATCCCCTATGAGACTCTCCCACATGGACTTGCTGGTCACAGTCTGCCCAGTGATGTCAGGCACTGTGGCCTGGACTCTGTTGACTGAAACTGTAAGGCATCTCATCTCCAGCTGTGAATTTTGGATTCCACCCCTTTCTGTACAGCACCTATTCACGTTTCATGCACAAGATCACCCAATAAATAATCGAAACATCATACGCATTTGGTGAGTAATCTTTGAAACAGCATACATGTATATGTGTCTGCAAATGTCAAAAATGCAAGGTATACAACAAACAGCAGTCATCCACACACTTGGATCAGAATCTGAGTGAGGACACACATTGGTCAGAAATTTCCACAAACTACATACATGGATGGTAAGACACACCTGTGTGGGACAGTCAATGCTGGAGGGGGGATTGAATCCCAATACTGCTAGCACAGGCAGGCCCAGGAGAGTCACTTTGAGGAGTACATGTCAGTGTCACAAAAGTAGTAGTCCATGTAGGGAGTACCTACAACTGTGTCCTCAGGTATGTGAGCTACCATCAGCATGATGCATTACTGTGTATGTGATTAATGCCGCACAGGATAACGGTGGCAGGACAGACTGTGGGCAATGGGCTGGAGCACTCTAGACAAGCACACCTGATTAGGTGACCTACCCCTATGGAGCTACAAGTACTATACTACTGTAATGGGAGCAACGCATACAGAACAACGACACACATCAGACAAATACCTACCCCAGAACGGCCAAATCACACCACACCCAAGAGACAGGGTCATGGTGTGTGTCCCATGTGCCAACTTGACTGACTGTGACAGCAATGTTGAAGTGATGTGAGCATGTTGTGTTCTGGCACGTGACTATAAGCTAACAGTTTTCTGATCTAGTGGTGTTGACAAGCTAACACTGTACAATATTGTGCCTATGTAAGGTGTGTGTGTGTGTTGGACACGGCACATGACCTGGTGATACGTAGACCCAATGTCATGTGAATCTGCATAGTCATGCCAGTATGTGTTGCACACACACGCATAGCAGCAGCTATGGCTGAGTACAAAGCATTTTTATAGCACGAGGGTGAATGTCTGGTGTTGTCTGTGTGTAGGGTGGCAGGAGCATGCTCTATTAATGGATGGAAGGAGGGTCATCCTGTAGGTGTCTGTGTTCCTGGATAGTGTGCGCTGCATGGTGGCTGTGTATGCAGCTGCAGCAATGAGTGAAGACATGACGGCAGGAGGGGTGTGACTAATTGCTAAACAAACACATAACACAAGGGCACCCGCAATGCACAAAGTGACATGTGGATGTGAAGGCAGGAGTGTCTGCCTCACTCAGGATCACTGACAACAAAATGGCACAGTAATCACCACAGATCACAGTCACTGGATCAGGGCCCTTACGGTCAGTGGGGCACAAGACACACAGCGTCAGCAGGTGTATACAAGAGCTAGTGTGTTCAAATCCAAACTGCACCAACAAAGACATCTACCTCACACACAACATAGTATTCTAGCCTTCACCCACCCCATGCGTGTGGTCAATATACAGTTACACACATAACAAGCATGAGGTAACTACGTTCAAAATAGTATATGTGCACATTAGAAGGACATGTGTGTTGAGCCCCAAGCAGGCACAATATTCTGTAGGAGTCAGACGTCATGCACAACATGATAATTTACATTGTGAGCCCATGGAGCTTTCACAAACATACATGTGCATTGTCAATAAGTCCAATTTACACTAATCATGATGTCACCTGTAATGCCGCATTACGAATACCTACAAGGCTGTCAACGACTGGCCGTACCTTTCTTCATCAGAGTGGTGTGATGCTCTAAGGGTTCCACCTCCAAATAGCCCATTGGTCTGAGTACAAACTACAGACACAAAAGGGTGATCAGGCGAGGGAAGGAGAGGATGGGAACTGCTGGGAGGGAGACCTGAAACAGAGGCAAATAAGCATTAGGACAACATTCTCATGTCACAGACACTTCAAAAACCTCATTAGCTACACTGTACCAGTCACACCTGTGAAGTGTACTGACTGGTGAAAAATAATGATGATTAATCATGCCATCACATGAGATACGATGCTGTGACACAGACACATAAAAACTGGGACAGTCTGTCATCCATTAGAGTCATGTGTAACGCTCACAAGTGAGCACCCATGCAAAAAGATCTATGTAGTATAAACACATTCCCAGGCACAGATGAGGTGGACCTCAGTAACAAATGGAAACATATGGAAATCCAACTACCGCTAACTCTAAAGTCTGTATCTGATATTGGTTAGCCATAAGGGCCATGTAGGCTAACTTGAGCAAATCCACAACAGCTATTAGTATCACATATGATGAGGAAGCTAATGATCGACATGCAATGAAGGCACTCTGTAGCCAGTCTTTTGGTGTGTCAAGTATGCATCACAATGCTAAACATGATATGCAGGTACAATAAATATTAAGTGCAAGTGATGTCCATCCAAGCTACATAATCAGACCCTACCATAGCACAGTAATGGTGCCGGCGACCAGAGATTCATGTGAATGACCGAACTCCACTGGTGCAACACAAAAATTCACATATGCATCTTTCACACTTTTTACTTAGTCATGCTAAACATACATGGCATCATGTGCATCAAAACATCACTGCTACTCACTGTGAAGGCTGGCGTAGCAGTATTCTCAACCTGCACTGAGGTAACGACATGACAGTGACATGATATACTGCTGCAAGGGGCAATGCATCCATGTTAACTGATTCACAGGACAGTTGTCTTAAGATGTGGAACATACACTGGGCAACACCGACACCACATGGTTTCATGGTAATCACACTGGACTGGCCCACAAGCTGGAGGTGAGGATCCAGTCACATTCTAATGCACACAGTGAGGGTGCAATCCCCCACAGAGTCCGTGGTTGTGACCTCTGACACAATGTCATGCCATGGTATGTGCAATGTTGCTGTGGCAATGTCTACACACATTGATGCATTCACCAGAGTATCAAAGTACAACAGATGACAGAAGGGGTGACTATCCTGTCATGGGAGTGGCCATACATGTCATAAGGTACATAATGGAGTAGCATGTATGCAAGGTGACACTACATGCACATGAACATGTACCACACGTTTCTACACATACCAACGCTAAACAGCCTCATATGAGTCCTTACCCAAATTGACTTCTCCACATGTCCAAGCATGCTCCGTTGATGTGGCTGACGTTGCAATCATAATGAGCAGTAGCAGGATGACCACGATGTACCCCAACGGACAACAGGCAGGGCGAGCTGTGGATGAGAGTGGCACACAAGGGGTCAAGTTCTGTATAATGTCATTTGAATAGCCAGATGTAGTATGACACCTGTACATTCCAAGTGTACACATAGCACGTATGTGTGTAGCATTACAACTGAACGTGTGACACAGCACAACACACATCCAAGTGATCTTGCTTACAGTCTGTTGCATACACAGCATGCTACCCATGTAACTCTATAGTCCATCTTTTACATAAAAGATTAAATGACTCACCATCATGAAAAGAAGTTGCGGATGAGGTGACCGCGGATATCATCTTCACCCTCCTCGTCACTGGCATCCTGGCCAAGGCCTTCATCCTCAACGGGCGGATGTTCCAGCTCATCAGGATCCAGGTAGAGTGGCACAGCCTTCTCCACTGCCATGTTGTGTAGCATGCAGCACACGGTGAAGATGTCACACACCTTGCGTGGGCTGTATTGGAGGGCTCCGCCTGTCTTGTCCAGGCACCTGAACCGGCTCTTCAGGAGTCCAAAGGTCCGTTCGATCACCTGCCTGGTCTTCACATGAGCATTGTTGTAACGCTGGTCTGCAGCTGTCCTGGGGTTGCGTAGCAGAGTCATTAGCCACGGCATGTTTGGATATCCAGCGTCTCCTGCAAATTGACATCATGTACAAGAGTGAATCATATGATGCAGATCATGAAGTTGTGACATACTGACATACAGAGCTCACAGTGTATACTCACCAACTAGACATGCCCGGTGGTTGTGCAGCTGCAGCATCATCTGTGGTACCCTGCTACGCCTCATGATGAAAGCATCGTGGCACGATCCTGGATAACGTGCACAAACATGTGAGATAATCATGTTGGCAAGACACACCACCAGGGCATTTATCGAGTGGTAGTGTTTCCTGTTGCGATACGCTTGCCCCTGAGCCTGTGGTGGGACAAGAGTAACATGTGTACCATCAATTGCACCAATTACATGTGGCATGCGGCCCAGGGCATAGAATTCCCCCTTGACATCTGTCAACTCTTCTGGAGTAGGGAATATAATGAATTCATCAAGGTGGAGCAACATTGCTCCCAAAACATCACCCAATACCCGGCTAAACATGGTCTGAGACATCCCTCCCACATCAGCTATGGTAAATTGGAATGTACCTGTGGCAAAGAAATGGAGGGCTGCCATCACCTTTACCTTGGGTGTCAGTGTAGTTGGATACCTGTGGCGTGGTTGTAGGTGAGCCTCAAGCTTGTCCGTCAGGTCCTTGATCAACTGTCTGCCGAACCGATATCGACGGATGCAATTGCGCTCCCTCATGGCTTCCAAGTCAGGCAACGGCCTTTCCAGAGGGGGTGCCCTGCAAGACACAATTGTAAGGAAATGTCTTCGACTGTCTGACAAAGACTATAACAATGTACATGGCACAAGCAACACTGCTTCAAATAATGTAGACAATTTGGAGTGTGGCGTGGGATACACACAGATGCCAGCTCCCACACAATCTTCCGTGGAGAAGGAAAATACCTGTAGTGTGTGGAATGGATGTGACATGCATACAAACGATCAGATGGAAAGGTCTTAGTGAGCATGACAATGTATCATGTCAGTGAGACACGTCATGTCAATGTCAGTAGGAGGTTGTCTGCACATCCAGACGGCTGACTGCAATACACACACACACCACATGTGCCATCATTTGCACTGTTCAGCCTTAGTCATGTTGCGGTGTGTACTTTCAGTTACAATTACATGACCATCATCATACAGCATGATAATTACATTTGTCACTGATGGTCTGTGATGCCATCACACATGTGAACGGGTCATTAACACACGTGGCATGGTGTGTGTACATTAGTCACCCTGCTATCACAGCAAGGACACAACATAGATGCTCCTACAGCAGATGCACAGAACTTTCAAGGACTAGTTACTTACCTTTTGTAAACCAATATCTGTAAGGAACAGTAGGCAGTAGCAAAGTGTCACATTTCAATACATACATAGCTTAGGACTAATTAGCCTCCCTGGGTGCCATCGATCTGACCAGTGAGTGGTGGCTATCCAGGCCACACCATAACAAAACCAGTGTTGTAGATTGGCATCCGACAAGGGCGTGGCCACGTTTTGCCCGTACCTACAACGCATACACTGGCAGCTGTTATACAAACATATCCCACAGAGAGTGTGGGTAGCAGGCAAAGATGGATGTCAAGTAGCTAAACATCACTCCCAGAGTCAGGGAGGATGATGACATCTTTGCGTAGTGCCTGTACCTCTTGGATACCCTCTACAGCGTAGCTAACGGGAATGTGTTCTGAGGTTTTGAGGCCTGGATGCAGATGCTTCCTGGGATGGGGTGGTAGGACAGGGAACATGGTCAGTCCGGGTAGGGCAGTGGGGGTCTGACAACGTGCCTATCTACAGACAAACATGCTGCGTGGCTGTACATGCTTGCCAATATACATACAGTACTTTCATCAAGATAGGCCTGCAGAGGCTCAGCGTAGCGTTAGTGTAGTTGAAGGACCTCAGTGACAAGTTGGTCCTCACCGCAGCAACAGGGAGATGAAGGGCCATGGTTCCAACCGCCCACATAAACACAACACTGTACGTTGCCCACTCATCCAAATACATCTTTTGAGTTGAGACATCACCAGTGTCTGGCTAGGTGTCCACAACACTCGCATCCCCCAGTCCACCTGTCCTGTGGTCTTGGGACTGACACTCACGTGCCAGTGGGTCTTCATGACCCTCCCAATACTCATTAGCGCCAATTGTAATGAGGTGTGGCCAGCTCATTGATGTTTACATTCCCATGCAGCATTAAGAGCGGTGTTCTGCCACACAGTTACCACAGCGGAGCCGTACAGTGTGTGGTATCGGGGCCAGCACCACCCCAGAATGGCGCCACGGCTGACACCTGGGGGAGATCTGGCAGTGAGGTTGTGAGTTGAACCAGGGGGGACCAGGATGAACATTCCGATCATGTCTGTCACAGCGGTTCTGGGACGTATGCACCGCCTGTGTCCGTCACTCAGCGAGTGATGGCGTCAGGGGCATATCAACAGAGGCGCTACTGCCCCCAGACGGGTACGGTGGGCCAGAAGCTGACGCTGAGTCAGTGGGCGGGGTGAGGGACATCATGGACATGAGGAAGTGCACTTACTCCTCCTGTGTCACATGCAGGGATGGGACCGTAGGTCGTGGTGCTGGCTACGACGGCTGCAATTCTGATGGAGCCGTGTGGTCGCTGTCACCCTAATCCCATGCAGCATTGCACTTGCATCGTGGTTATTTGTTAATGCAATTACACATCTCTGACTCTTTTGTTTACCTGACGAGTTTGGCCTGGGGAATGATGTACTAATAAGGGGCTCACATGTCTCCACACCCACACACATGCACTCGTCCTACATCCCAACCATGAGCTATTGTGGTGCTGTGACAACTGCTGGAGTCTGAGTGGCTTGTGGGACAAATCACACCTGGATTCATATGTCTGGTCCCCGCAATTGGAGCAGCTCTTGTTGTTGTGCCTGACGTGAAAACCGTGGAGACACAGACGGTGAGTGTCACTCACCAACATGAGGCGTTTTCATTCCTCACAGGCTTTGTAAGTGACATCCCTATTGGCACGGTCTTGAGTATGACAATAAAAGGTAAATGCTCAGAAGTGTTTGTACAATGATTTAGGGTACAAAATGTGTAAGCTTTAACTTAGACCGGACCTGTGCTGGTGTTGAGAAACAAACAGAGGACCTGACGTGTGCACGCAGAGGTGACATATGACTACTCAGATAACTTCATCAGGGCACACACAACGCCAAGGACACTTGCAGAGCCAGAGGATTTACACACCAACACACAAGTGTACGGTATTACGGAAATTGCCATGTCCAGGATGACATGTGGGGATATTCTGAGGTGAGTAATACGTTACTGACCTGTTCATCGCATATGCTAACAGCATGCACAATGTCGCACATGGCACACACATGACGTGGTCACACAGGGTCATGCTGTGCGGCTATGACACCTCTGTGACAGTGGGCATGTTCCTGTCATCATGTGCCAGTTCCCTGTACTGAATTGTGGGCCATTCGAGTGTTCATGTGCCTCGCAACATGTTGCTGACGTTAATCGGGTGGAAATTGTTGAATGCATGTGATGCACATGTGCATCATGATTGATGACATGTTGTGCAAGCTATTCACACATCAACTGAGGCACAGGGTCACAATCCCTGTGCTTCTTCAATGTCTGCCACACCTGGCACATCCTGATGTATGTGTGCCATGCTGATGTATGCATCCACATCGTTGACATGAGTGTAGACTACATCCCTGCTGTGTGATTTCCTGGTGTAACTCTCCCAATGGTGACATGAAGGTGGACAGGGACGCAGCCTACACAATCGTTCACTTGACCATGTCTGACGCAATGTACCCCAATGGTACGTGCGTGTGTACGCATCGTTTCCCTATCGCATTTCGGCTCTACGCGAGCTAAGCGTACCCCAATGGTACGTGCGTGTGTCGGCCTCGTTTCCCTATCGCATTTCGGCTCTACGCGACCTAAGCGTACCCCAATGGTACGTGCGTGTGTACGCATCGTTTCCCTATCGCATTTCGGCTCTACGCGAGCTAAGCGTACCCTAATGGTACGTGCGTGTGTACGCATCGTTTCCCTATCGCATTTCGGCTCTACGCGACCTAAGCGTACCCCAATGGTACGTGCGTGTGTCGGCCTCGTTTCCCTATCGCATTTCGGCTCTACGCGACCTAAGCGTACCCCAATGGTACGTGCGAGTGTACGCATCGTTTCCCTATCGCATTTCGGCTCTACGCGAGCTAAGCGTACCCCAATGGTACGTGCGTGTGTCGGCCTCGTTTCCCTATCCCATTTCGGCTCTACGCGACCTAAGCGTACCCCAATGGTACGTGCGTGTGTACGCATCATTTCCCTATCGCATTTCGGCTCTACGCGAGCTAAGCGTACCCCAATGGTACGTGCGTGTGTACGCATCGTTACACCATTCAATGTGTAGCATTGGCAATGGCAATGTCACCGTACTTGGGTGTGAATTTTAAAAAATGCATAGGGAACAACTAGGGGAACAGTGTACTGTTCAAAATGCAACCAGGTTGTCATGGATACGGAGTTTTTTTAAACTCCTACAGGTGTCCTGGAAGAATCAGTTTGGAAAAAGTATACAATGTTGCGAAAGTTGTTGTTCAGCTCTGGCTCTATTTTCAAACCATGCATATGTGTGTCATGGGCTTAGGTGTGATGTGATTGGATGGAACATAGGATGCAAATTATGGTGGCCTATCACACACTACTCCTTGGACTCACAGACCCTCTGCAGCACAGATATAAGGCAGCATGTGGCTGTGGGAGGGCACTTGCCTGCACAACATTGGTGTGGTAACCACAGCTGCTGTCTCTGAATCCTCTGGACCCTGATTAGCTGAACATGGAGAGGGCACCTGCATTCACTGATGGTGAGAACAAGGCCCTGCTGGATGCCCTCCTGCCAAACTTCAGCAAGCTGTATGGGAGACCAGAGGATCAGGTGAGTGATGTGTGCAATACCTTGGAGTGTGCACCTGTTGTGTGTGTGACATCATAGCCACTGTGTAGTAATAGTGGATAGATGCAATGTTGTTGTGAGTGAGTGCCAGGGTGCACAGTGTTGTTACAAGAGAGTTATTTGTTGTAGTGTGGTGTGTGACAGCATGTCACGTGCTGCATTGCACCCAGATATAGCATATATTGTTCAGTGAGTGCCATGCTCAAAGAGTGTTTTGTAGCCCTCATGTCATCTGTAGAATTTCAATGTCATGCAAAGCAGTTGTGTTTGCACACAGGCCACATACTCCTGGACAATGATGCAAATGTGTGTGGCATACGATGCCCTGTTGTCCTCATGTATTTTGTGCACATATGGGTGCCTTGGGAACATGGACCAGGTATACTGATGTTCTGTAACTTTACATTTGTGACAGGTATCTGCCTATGAGAAGGGTGAAATCTGGGTGGACATCGCCAGGGCTGTCCGGAGAGAGGGGGGGCCTCGCAGGAGGCTTCGAAACATAAAGAAGAGGTGGCAGGACATCCGGGCTGGAGCCGCCTCATCGCCCGAGTCCAGCTGAAGCTGGAAGCTCCACGCCGGCATGGCGGCAGCCGCCACCTCACCCCCAACATGCTCCGGGTCCTGGAAGTGGTGTTCCCAGACCTCCATAGGCAGTTGCAGGAGGGACAGCAGCACGAAGGGGGTAGGTACATGTCTGTTTGTAGTCACGTGTGTGTGAAATGGTACCTGAAGAGCTCCAAGGCATGGTCACACTCCCATAGTTTGAGTGGTGTGGTCAGACAGGCAGTTCATGCATTGGCATTTGATTGTCCCTCTGTCAGCAGCTGCTTCTTTACATGCCTTGCCCTACTCCACATTAGAGGTTTGCTTTGGCTAATGCTTGTTTTTGACATGTACTCCTATGGTGCAGTGTCTCAGTATGCATCTTCCTTTGCACATCATCATGTTGTAGGGGGGTATGTGACACCTGTTGGTACCTTAAATGTAGCACCACATGTGCACTGTGTCTGCCCTTCTTCATATTGTGGCACTGTTCTTGAGTCTCAACAAGTGTTTTATGCACAAGTCAGCCTCAGTGGCCTTTGTCCATGGTACACTTTCTAATTATCTTGTGTTAGCTACAGGTGCACAATGTACATGTGCTATATTTTGGGCTTCTGCATACTCACACTGGGCAGTGCGTGTGTGCATATTCTCAACATCTGTTGCATGTTCTTTGTACATAGTATTGATGGTCTGCCACACAATGTGACTTTGGATGTACAAAGCTGTGATGGCAGTGTGAGGTGATGGAACACTTGTTTCAGGTCCCAGGATGGCATCACATGGCAGCTCGCCCAGGACTTTTCTAATGTGGCACAGAGTCAAAGCGAATCAAACATGACCAGGTCTTGATTTGGGTGGCAGGGTTGGCTAATGAACTGTGATGCATCATCAGCTATCCTGTTGTCAGGCAGTGGATCATGATTGTGTCTCTCATACAAGTATTTTCCTTGCCTATACCTTGTCTCCTACCGTACATTGAGCGTTGTGTCTCTGACATTTGTCCACAAGTAGACTTGTCATTATGCAGAGTTCTGTGTCATGTGACTCATGATGCATGCCATGTTGAGGAATGAGGCCAAATGATTTGCAGCTGATATGTCTGATATGTACAGGTGACTGATATGTTTTCATTCTTCTCCTTGCTCACAGCATCATCATCTGAATCTGGAGGAGACACAGGCGCGGATCAGGCAGAGGGACACACCGACAGTGCCACCTGCTTTGAGGTGTCAGAGGGAGGCAGTGGCACAGAGTGTGAGTGGAGTCTGCAGGCCGGACGACATGTGACTGACACATCTTACCATGCCGACGACTCCGAGTCAGACTCTCAGGAGGGGGTGGAATATGCAGCAATGGTCACTCATTCATCTTTGGCTGCCCTCCCCTCCTCCAGTCCCATCTCCAACCTCCCAGTCCTTGGTGTGCCTAGGGTCCGTGCTAGCCCCGTGTCTCCTTTGTTCCCGGCACCGCAGCCCCTGCCCCTGTGTCCCCTGCTGCCCTCAGTGCTGAGACTGTGGACCTACTCCGGCAGATTGCAGTAGGTCAGACATCCATGCTGTCTGTCCTCCATGGACATACACAACTGATGACACAGGTGGTGTCGTTCATGGAGGGCATGTCATCAGCCATGTCTGATCTGCGTCGGAGTGTGGCTGCCATTGAATCAACACTGACGGCACCTCTCTACACCCAGCAGCATCTGTCCCCCCCTCCTTCAGAGCCATCCACCTCTTCCTCTCACATACCTACACAGCATACACGCACACGCCACAGGTCAGACACACCCAGCGCACACACACAGCATAAGAAGCTCAAAGCTCCACGCACACAGTCTCAAGGGCAAGTAGGCACACCCACAGGGAGAGGGGAGACACCTCACACACGCATCCACACACCCAGTAGGACAGACTCACAGCCCTGTACCTCCACCCCCAATGTGTCCCCGGGTTCAGGTGGTAGTTTTTCCGCCCTGGCTGAGGTGTGCAGCCAGGTTTTTGAATCTACTTTCGGCGATGCCCCAACCAGTGTGGATGAATCCACTACACCTGCACCCACTCCACCTGTCCTTCCCTCTCCTGTCCATGCGGTGCCGGAGGATTCCACAGATGGTGCCCCCATAGTCAGCACAGCTGATTAAACGCCATGTGCAGGCAGGTTTGGGTGAGATGACACCCATGGAGGCACAAACTGTTGCAGAGACTCTATTGGACTGGCCATTGGCCTTTAATGAGCGAGGACTCTAATTTGCTTTTCTTTTGTGATTCCGCTGAATAAAGCTAATTTTTTCCTTTTCAGATTTGTAGTTTGTGTGATGATGTCTGTGACTGCTGGGTGCCTGGGAGCTGGTGTGATGTTCACATTTAGGTCTGCTAAAATGTGTCTATCTCCTGAGGGTAATGAGGTTGACAATGGTATGTTTTTGATGTACGAGCTGGGCAGTGGTGGGCACTCTGATGCTAGGCAGTGGTGGGCACTCTGATGCTGGGCAGTGGTGGTAAGTGGTGGGCACTCTGATGCTGGGCAGTGGTGGGCACTCTGATGCTAGGAAGTGGTGGGCACTCTGATGCTGGGCAGTGGTGGGAAGTGGTGGGCACTCTGATGCTGGGCAGTGGTGGGAAGTGGTGGGCACTCTGATGCTGGGAAGTGGTGGGCACTCTGATGCTGGGCAGTGGTGGGCACTCTGATGCTGGGAAGTGGTGGGCACTCTGATGCTGGGCAGTGGTGGGAAGTGGTGGGCACTCTGATGCTGGGAAGTGGTGGGCACTCTGATGCTGGGCAGTGGTGGGCACTCTGATGCTGGGCAGTGGTGGGAAGTGGTGGGCACTCTGATGCTGGGAAGTGGTGGGCACTCTGATGCTGGGCAGTGGTGGGAAGTGGTGGGCACTCTGATGCTGGGAAGTGGTGGGCACTCTGATGCTGGGCAGTGGTGGGAAGTGGTGGGCACTCTGATGCTGGGAAGTGGTGGGCACTCTGATGCTGGGCAGTGGTGGGCACTCTGATGCTGGGAAGTGGTGGGCACTCTGATGCTGGGCAGTGGTGGGAAGTGGTGGACACTCTGATGCTGGGAAGTGGTGGGCACTCTGATGCTGGGCAGTGGTGGGCACTCTGATGCTGGGCAGTGGTGGGAAGTGGTGGGCACTCTGATGCTGGGCAGTGGTGGGAAGTGGTGGGCACTCTGATGCTGGGCAGTGGTGGGAAGTGGTGGGCACTCTGATGCTGGGAAGTGGTGGGCACTCTGATGCTGGGCAGTGGTGGGCACTCTGATGCTGGGCAGTGGTGGGAAGTGGTGGGCACTCTGATGCTGGGCAGTGGTGGGAAGTGGTGGGCACTCTGATGCTGGGCAGTGGTGGGCACTCTGATGCTGGGCAGTGGTGGGAAGTGGTGGATGTGTTTACTATACACCAGTTAGACTAACGTTGATATAGCAGTCGTATGTCCCATACGTCTATTGCACTGGTGATGTGCGGTGACTTACCATACCCCGTGGTCGATGACGTAGGTGCGGCCTGTCACCGTATTACACTAGTGATGTGCGGTGACGTTCCGTACCCCGTGGTCGATGACGTAGGTTCGCCATGTCACCGTATTGCTCTACTGATGTGCGGTGACGTTCCGTACCCCGTGGTCGATGACGTAGGTTCGCCATGTCACCGTATTGCTCTACTGATGTGCGATGACGTTCCGTACCCCGTGGTCGATGACGTAGGTGCGGCCTGTCACCGTATTACACTAGTGATGTGCGGTGACGTTCCGTACCCCGTGGTCGATGACGTAGGTTCGCCATGTCACCGTATTGCTCTACTGATGTGCGGTGACGTTCCGTACCCCGTGGTCGATGACGTAGGTTCACCATGTCACCGTATTGCTCTACTGATGTGCGATGACGTTCCGTACCCCGTGGTCGATGACGTAGGTGCGGCCTGTCACCGTATTACACTAGTGATGTGCGGTGACGTTCCGTACCCCGTGGTCGATGACGTAGGTTCGCCATGTCACCGTATTGCTCTACTGATGTGCGGTGATGTTCCGTACCCCGTGGTCGATGACGTAGGTTCGCCATGTCACCGTATTGCTCTACTGATGTGCGGTGACGTTCCGTACCCCGTGGTCGATGACGTAGGTTCGCCATGTCACCGTATTGCTCTACTGATGTGCGATGACGTTCCGTACCCCGTGGTCGATGACGTAGGTGCGGCCTGTCACCGTATTACACTAGTGATGTGCGGTGACGTTCCGTACCCCGTGGTCGATGACGTAGGTTCGCCATGTCACCGTATTGCTCTACTGATGTGCGATGACGTTCCATACCCCGTGGTCGATGACGTAGGTGCGGCCTGTCACCGTATAACACTAGTGATGTGCGGTGACGTTCCGTACCCCGTGGTCGATGATGTAGGTTCGCCATGTCACCGTATTGCTCTACTGATGTGCGGTGACGTTCCGTACCCCGTGGTCGATGACGTTGGTGGCCCCGCCCACGTATTACTCTACTGTTGTGCGGTGACGTACCGTACCCCGTGATCGATGACGAACATACGGCCTCCCTCCGTATTACACTAGTGATGTGCGGGAGTGTGTGGCGCAACATACCCAGACATTACAATCGTGCAATGGCGATGTGGCCGTCTGGCTACACGTACAGGTATGTTGGACTTCTTTGTGCTCACCTTCTGTGCCGTCGTCGGTTTCTAAGTACGAGGTGGTGGCCGTACAGGATAGGGATGAGACGGACGATGGCGTTCATGTCCTGCTTGTTGTGTACCTGGTGCCGGTTTTGCCGGAGTGTGGGTTTACGGTAGTTTAGAGCTCTCGTAGCAAAAGATCCGTACGGAGTGTGTTCAACACGGATCGTACTTCCTGGTTCGGAAGGCGCGGTCTATTTACGTACGGACGCTGCGTGGTGCGTCAGCCGACTGCAATTCGTATGGATTTTCGATTTGTACAGTCTTTTTTACGAGTCGTACGGAGTGACGCTTTAATTTGTGATTGTACTTGCTGAATCGTACGGGGACGCCTACAGGTGCGATTCGTATGGGGAAAAACGCTCCGAACAGCAATTCGGAGCGCTTTTTACCGGATCGGAATCGACGCCCTTGTGTCTTGATCACACGTGAACCACCAAGGTCAGTATGGCTTGTTATGCACACAAAGTAAACATAAAAGAGGTAACTTAGAAGTAAACGTATATACATCATTTCATGTCTGAAAAGGTACCGCCATCTTGTAGTGGAGTACTCATACAAAAAAGCATATATTTAGTAAAGATCAACTGCCTTCAGTAGCCCAATCGCTATCTGTGCTTGTAAATTTGCATAGTAAGCAGACAGAACAATTGATAACCCAGTGTATCTCATCCTGTCCGTATTTACAAGGTAAATAAATTCAAACATCACCATCTGACTTCTTTAGGTCTAGTGCCTAACATTAGTGCGAGTGCCGTATCATGCATATGATTGCCAGGAGGCATACCATAGTTATTGAATATCAGTACAGATTGTATTTCTTTCGGTCTAGTGCCTAGAAACTATGATTGCATGCACGGGGTTGGAAATGACAGACATTTTAAATCACCTCTTTCAAGAAAATCTGAGCATGACCTAACCCATATAACCATGGGTAAGAGTGCACATCTAAGTGAAATGAAATGCAAATGCAACTTTCATACAAGTGAAGGTGTCTTTTATCCAGGTGAAGGAAAAAGGAAGGTCCAAGGACCATGAAGTGAACATGACGGAAGTAACTTCTCTCTTCAATTTTTCCTACAAAAAACCCATAAACATACAATTAAAATCTCTTCAATAAAATCTTACTTACAAAGAGTTTACACAGTTTTAAAGTTCAGAAACACATTTGAGCATTATATTTTCTACTGTGACATGAACCTGTCAACATTTTATCATAGTTCAATAAAAACATATATTTACTTAATAATATAAAATAATTATTAATCTTAATTATAAAATATTTAAAACATTATTAAAAATATATTTACATATATATAAATAAACCTATTATATACATATAAAAATAAATAATATATAATCATTTGAATAATTGAAGTAATACATTTTGGGGTCGATTCCGATTCGGGAAACAAATCCGTACGACGATTCGGATTCGAAGCCGTGTCTGTACGAATCGTACAAATCCGTACGAATGGCATAGTACGATCCATAGTAGAAAAATACGTCAAATCGTAGCGAACCGTATGAAAAGCAAGGGAAAATCCGTATGATACGGACCCTGAAAGTGAACCGTACGAATCGTAAGCATGCCGTACAACCCGACAAGTAAGATCCAGACCGGGGACCGAGAACGCGGTTTGTACGGGAAACGCCGTACGAGCAATTCGTACGGAGAATCACACATTCACATACGTGCTGTACCCCTGGAATCATGTGGGTACGCACCGTACCCCTATGCTCTGTACCCCTACCCATTGTGCACTTTCCCCTACGCATAGTACACTTACTCCTACGCATCGTACCCCGTGGCACCGTACCCTACACACCGTACCCCGTGGCACTATACCCCTACGCAACGTACCCCTGCAAGCATGGGGTGTACTTGCATACCAGGGGGTCCATTTTGCATGCGGTTCGAGTCGAAATCTGCTTTTACGGACGTTTTAAACTCCCTTAAAAAAAGAGTCGTACGGAGTGCCGTCGTAACAAATTGTACTTGCTGGGTTGGAAAAAGCTGCTTCAATCCGTATGGACGTCGCGTACTGCGTGTTCCTAAGGTGATTTGTACGTATATATTACGGTGTTTGGTACGATTCGTACGGAGATCTGCTTTGGGTTCGTATCATACTTCATCGTACATATGGAGACGTTGAAGGTGTACGATTCGTATGGGAAAAACGCTCCGTACGGCAATTCGTAGGGGATTTTACCAAATCGGAATCGACCCCTTTATGTTAATTAAAAATGTACACTACATTAAATATAACAACATTGTAAACATTACTTAGCTAAGGGAATACAATTAGTATTCACACTCCAACAAGTGCAAAAGTAGAGAATTTGTTGGATAGCGGGTGGGTACAAATTACTATTCCCACTCCAGTGTGTGGAACAATAGGAGAAGTGTTGGATAGTGGGAGGGTGAAATATCTATTCCCACTCCAGTGAGTGCAACAGTGGGGAAAGCGTTGGATAGCGTAGGGGTAAAAATGACTATTCCCACTCCAGTGAGTGCAACAGTAGGGAAAGTGTTGGATAGCGGCAAGGTAAAAATTACTACTCCAACTCCAGTGAGTAGAACAGTATGGAAAGCGCTGGATAGCGGGAGGGTAAAAATGACTATTCTCACTTCAGTGAGTGGAACAGTAGGGAAAGCGTTGGATAGCTGGAGGGTAAAAATTACTATTCCCACTCCAGTGAGTGCAACAGTAGGGACAGCATTGGATAGTGTAGGGGTAAAAATTACTATTCCCAGTCCAGTGAGTCCAACAGTAGGGAAAGTGTTGGATAGCGGGTAGGTAAAAATGACTATTCCAACTCCAGTGAGTGGAACAGTAGAGAAAGAGTTGGAAAGCGTAGGGGTAAAAATTACTATTCCCACTCCAGTGAGTGCAACAGTAGAAAAAGAGTTGTATAGCGTAGGGGTAAAAATTACTATTCCTGCTCCAGAGAGTGCAACAGAAGGGAAAGTGTTGGATAGCATAGGGGAATAATTTAGTAGACCGAGTCCTACAATTTAATTAAAATTATTATTTTTTTAAAATTAATTATTTAAATATAATTTACCTCCCACTATTTTCCACTATAAACATCACCTCAATAATGTTACATTTTAATACATTAACATAATTAATTAACATTTTATTAATTAGCTAATCACAATCAACAAAAATATAAAAACAATGATATATAAATTAACACAATTAACAGTATAAAACAACGTTGATTAAATATTATATAAATATTAATAAAAAAGTATTTTCAAATATTTTAATAAGCACCATACTCCCCTATAAACACTCAACACTTCTCCAAAATTAACATAATTAACATATTAATACATCAATTATTAATATTTAATTAATTACTAATTAATAACAATGTACACAATGTACATATTTCTCAATTATTTAAAACGTTTTATTAATAACTTTTAAATATTTAATAATACATTAATTAACTTAATTAGCCATATTAATGATTAACCATACAATTATTAATATATATATATATATATATGTATATATATATATATATATATATATATTACCTACTGGCGGTCGCCAGTAGGTATATATAGTTAGGATTTTTTCTCTATGGGTTTTTTGAAAATTCTATGTCTAATAACTTTGGCGTTTGTGGACGGAATTGGCTGAAATTTTCAGGAAAATGGCACATTTTGTTTCTGAGCAGCCCTTGAAAATTTGGGGGGGGTTCGTCAAGGGGGGGCCGAGAAAAAAGGGGGGTCCCAAAACGCGTTTTTCCCATGTTAATTTCCATAGGGCGGTTGGCCTCACTTTTAGCCCGAACGGCTGAATGGATTTGCACGAAACTTGGCAAAATTGTAGGGACTGGTAGCCCGATGTGCCTTTTGTAGGTCTCAATATATGTGCTCCAGTGGATTTTGAGAAATTAACGTTTAAAAAAAGATATATATCTGTAACAGCGGACCGGGCAGCGCTCTGGTTCGCGGACTTTTCGCGCAACGGAGCTTTGTGAAGCGAAGCTGATTGGTTCTCCGGCGTCTGTCAACATTCCAAACAGTCCGTAGCGGCCGCCATCTTGTCTCTCGGTAGGATCGAGAGACAAGAGGAGGCCAAAGCGAAGGGGCAAATGACCATAAGGGGGCATAGTACATTGTCGCTCACCCCCTAGGTTTGATGTGGAGGTTTTAAAAGGGCCCCGCGGGGCAAAAAAAAATAAAAATAATAATAATCGAACAGCTGAATGGATTTGCACGAAACTTGGCAAAATTGTAGGGACTAGTAGCCCGATGTGCCTTTGCTAGATCTCAATATATGTGCTCCAGTGGATTTTGAGAAATTAACGTTCAAAAAAAGGTATATATCTGTAACAGCGCACCGCTTCGCGTACTTTTCGCGTTACGGAGCTTTGCGAAGCGAAGCTGATTGGCTCTCCGGTGTCTGTAAACATTCCAAACAGTCCGTAGCGGCCGCCATCTTGTCTCTCGGTAGGATCGAACAGCTGAATGGATTTGCACGAAACTTGGCAAAATTGTAGGGACTGGTAGCCCGATGTGCCTTTGCTAGGTCTCAATATATGTGCTTCAGTGCATTTTGAGAAATTAACGTTCAGAAACAAGATATATATCTGTAACAGCGCTCCGCTTCGCGGAGATAAAATTATATGTGTATTACCTAGCTGTTGCTAACACCAGTTAGCGACGGCTAGTAGAAGATAGCGACCATCTTGGGCCCCACTTTGCATGTGAGTGATATTTATCACTAATGACATGCAAAGTGGGCATGCCAAGATGTTAGCGACTGGAAACAGTCGCTAACATCGCTATCTCCTATTATCAACTTTTGGAAATATTCGAGATAAGGGCGAATATCTCTAAAAGCTACCACCTGCCCTGAGCAGTTCTTAGCCATGTTATCCAATGGGAGGTGGATAACATGGCTAAGAGCATTAGCTCGGTAATGCATGAATATCGCTGAGTTTTCAGCGATATTAATGCATTGCGGTCGTTTTTTATCGTATTTCCGATAAACCTTGATAATAGCAAGGTTTATCTGCGATAATTTCTGACGGTAAAAAAATCGTTGCTAAACATCGTTAGGGATAAATATCGCTTAACTTTGGTAATATGCCCCAACGTCTGTTAACGTTCGATTCGAAGGAAATCAGGAAGTGTTGAAAAACATTGTCTGCGCCATCTTGTCTTTTTTCAAATGCCACACTTTTGTCGTGCACGGCAGCCATTTTAGATGCCTTGACCAGACCCACTCTGTGCACGCTGTCGATCCTTAGCATGGCTCCCCACCCTCGCAAGCATCTCCCCCAGGCAGTGGTCACCCCCGCTCTCTGTCTTATGCATGGGTAATAAACCTCCCCCATCTGCGCTGCTGTTCCCTGAAAATCACACCCTGTGCCCGCCCGACACCTCCCTTTCGCCCTATTCACTACCGCACCCTCTGACACTCCTTTTCCTCTGTGTCCGATTGTCCAGGCTGGTCCTAGGGTATCAGCTAGCCCTGCAGATGTAGTTTATGGCCACAGCTGTAAAGAATCACCCCTCTTCAAAGGAGTTATAGTAGATCAAGGCCCACACTCGATGAGATCCGTCACAGCAGAAGCGTTGCTATTATCTGAAAACCATCCTGTATTGTGATTGGGGAGGGGACCGAGCCTGAAGCGGAAGATTCCAGGGATGACTGTTTGTACATCAAAGTTTTTACAATTATTTGTCACATTAAAAATATATAGCACTCCGACAAAGTAGTAAGATTATAAAACTTTAATAATTTATAAATATATACAAGAAAACAAAAATAGTAATAACATATAAACATTTTTAGGGAAAAACAACGAAGTAGCGGTCGGCTGTGCGAATAGTCCCAACGCAGCACAACGTCAAGATTTCCGGCGTGGGGCGTCGCGGGGGGTGGGTCATCAGTAGCAAACTGTTGTGCGAATAGTTCCAAGGCAGCAGAACGCGCCGAAATCTAGATGACACGAAAGTGATGTCTAGTAAGTTGCCACCCAGCAAATAACGGCATGGGGCGTCGCGGGGGGTGGGTCATCAGTAGCAAACTGTTGCGCGAATAGTTCCAAGGCAGCAGAACGATGGCACCAAGGTGATGTCCAGTAAGTTGCCGCACTGGTTTTGGTATCCTACAATGCTGCTCCGAATAACGGCGTGGAGCGCCCCGGGGGAGGCGGCGTGAACGGGCCTCTCCAGGTGGAGTCTCGTCTGTTGTAGTGGGGCGCCCCTTTACCGTTTCAGTTGCCATTCCGTCCGTTTTTGGTCCACTGTGTCAAAAGCCGCAATTCAGCTGAGTTGCGCCCACTCTTGCGGTGCAGCGATAGGCGGCTGTCACAGGACTCTCAAAATGGCGGCAGGCTGTTTCCTTTTTGGGCCTGGTCCACTGAAATGGCCCTGGGACACCTTGGAAATCGGACGCTTGTCTGCTAGGTCTTGGACCTCATTCTCGAAAGCGTCCCCTCCGCCTTGAGAATTCATCAAAAGTTTTGGGGGCTCCGACTCCTGCAGGCTTCTGGTGGGGAGCGGCTGCCATGATTGCTCGCGGAATGACCACGGCTGAGCTACGAGATGGTGGTGCTTTCATGCTGACGCCAGCTTCAGTCTGAAACATCCAGAAACAAGGTGGGGCTTTCATCGTTTGGGGAAAAAAAAAAGTTTTCATCCTATGAAAAGTGTTGTTTTTAGGTCACATGATCAAGCCTTCCATCATTAGGAAACCAAAAGTAAAATGAACCAATGAAAAGTTTTATAAACAAGTCACATGACCAGTTATGCGGCATAGGGTGTAAAATTAGGAGAAAATACGTTGGCACGTGAGGCGGCGTCAGTAGCGGACCGATGTGCGAATAGGCCGAAGGCAACACAACGCGCCAAGATCCGGATGGCACCGAGGTGGTGTCCAGCAAGTTGCAGCACTGGTGTGGCCATCCTACAATGCTGAAAGTCGGCGTGGGGCGCCCCGTTGGCCTGTGAGTTTGCGTCAGTAGCGGACCGATGTGCAAATAGGCCGAAGGCAGCACAACGCGCCAAGATCCGGATGGCACCGAGGTGGTGTCTAGTAAGTTGCCGCACTGGTGTGGCTATCCAACAATGCTGAAAGTCGGCGTGGGGCGCCCGTTGGCCTGTGAGTTTGCGTCAGTAGCGGACCGATGTGCGAATAGGCCGAAGGCAGCACAACGCGCCAAGATCCGGATGGCACCGAGGTGGTGTCTAGTAAGTTGCCGCACTGGTGTGGCCATCCAACAAAGCTGAAAGTCGGCGTGGGGCGCCCCGTTGGCCTGTGAGTTTGCGTCAGTAGCGGACCGATGTGCGAATAGGCCGAAGGCAGCACAACGCGCCAAGATCCGGATGGCACCGAGGTGGTGTCTAGTAAGTTGCCGCACTGGTGTGGCCATCCTACAATGCTGAAAGTTGGCGTGGGGCGCCCCGTTGGCCTGTGAGTTTGCGTCAGTAGCGGACCGATGTGCGAATAGGTCGAAGGCAGCACAACGCGCCAAGATCCGGATGGCACCGAGGTGGTGTCTAGTAAGTTGCCGCACTGGTGTGGCCATCCTACAATGCTGAAAGTCGGCGTGGGGCGCCCCGTTGGCCTGTGAGATGGCGTCAGTAGCGGAGCGATGTGCGAATGGGGCCAAAGGCAGCGCAACAATATTTTCTGATTTGAAGACACCACAAGGCGCTGAGATGCCAAGATCCGGATGGCACCGAGGTGGTGTCTAGCAAGTTGTGGCACTGGTGTGGCCATCGTACAATGGTAAAAGTCGGCGTGGGGCGCCCTGTTGGCCTGTGAGATGGTGTCAGTAGCGGACTGATGTGTGAATGGGGCCAAAGGCAGCGCAACAATATTTTCTACTATATTTTCGGAGTAGAAGACACCACAAGGCGCTGAGATGCCAAGATCCGGATGGCACCGAGGTGATGTGTAAGTTGCGGACGGATGTGCGAATGGGGCCAAAGGCAGCTCAACAATATTTTCTGAAGAGAATACACCACAAGGCGCTGAGATGCCAAGATCCGGATGGCACCGAGGTGATGTCTAAGTTGCGGACCGATGTGCGAATGGGGCCAAAGGTAGCGTAACAAGATTTTCTGTATGGAAGATACCACTAGGCGTTGAGATGCCAAGATTCGGATGGCACCGAGGTGATGTCTAGCAAGTTGTGCCACTGGTGTGGCCATCGTACAATGGTAAAAGTCGGCGTGGGGCGCCCTATTGGCCTGTGAGATGGTGTCAGTAGCGGACTGATGTGCGAATGGGGCCAAAGGCAGCGCAACAATATTTTCTGACTGACACCACAAGGCGCTGAGATGCCAAGATCCGGATGGCATCGAGGTGATGTCTAAGTTGCGGACTGATGTGCGAATGGGGCCAAAGGCAGCGTAACAATATTTTCTGTATGGAAGATACCACTAGGCGTTGAGATGCCAAGATTCGGATGGCACCGAGGTGATGTCTAGCAAGTTGGTGTGGTCATCCTACAATGCTGAAACTCGGCGTGGGTCACCCCATTAGCCTGTGAGATGGCGTCAGTAGCGGACCGATGTGCGAATAGGCCGAAGGCAGCACAACGCGCCAAGATCCGGATGTCACCGTGGTGGTTTCATAGTTGAGAGGCACTTCATCTGCAGTGGGGCGCCGAGATCCGGATGGCACCGAGGTGATGTCTAGCAAGTTGCTGTACTGGTGTGGTCATCCTACAATGCTGAAATGTAGTGGGGCGCCCCTTTACCGTTTCAGTTGCCATTCAGCTGAGTTTCGGCCGCTCTTGATGCTACAGCGACAGGCGGCTGCAAGAGGACTCTCAAAATGGCGGCCTGTTCTTTGGATTTGGGCCTGGTCCACTAAAATGGCCCTGGGACACCTTAGAACTCGGACGCTCGATTTTTTTTTCCTTTCCTGTACATGCAAAAAAAGGTAAATGCCCGGTATGTTACACGCTTCATCTGCCACGATGAACTCTCCAGAGGAACCGAAAAAAAATATAGTTGTGGTAACTATACCATGCATCGTCATATGGAGAGGTGGCACCAATTAATTATAGTGCTGCATAAAAGAGAGATTTGGAGGAGAACCCCTGACCTGCTAGTACATTCATCAAAGAAGTGGCACTGAGAGCTTCAGAGGCAAGGGAAACGGTCCCAAATATTTAGAAGAACTTTGGAAAGATTAAAATGACATGTTTAGATTGTGGTAAATTAATTTCATGTGGGCAGATGAGTGTTACTCTAATAAATACAGCATATGAACATCATCATAGTCGATGGTTGGTAGAGACATTTTGACTATATCCTGGACCTGCCCGTCCTCGCCCAAAATGGCGCCGGAATAAATGGGACTCGTAACTCCTTGTTGTGTACTGGTTGCAGAACCTTGAAATCACGAGATACGTATGCAGTTTTGAAGCACATGGCGGGCGGGGACGAGAATTGATTGAATATTTCGACATCCCTATTGATATTAAGTTCTGATGTGTTATTGATTACTGTACTGTTGAAAATTCGAATTAACGTCACCCATGGTACTTGCCCGCAAATGTATATCTAGATAATTTTATTGTAACTGGCCCTGTCGTATTTTAATTATAAAATGTACGTCCACCGATTCCGTAACTGTTAGACACCTTAGTTTTTGCAACCTAATGGCCCGCCCGTTACGTTCCTCTACAGTGTAAATGTCTATTCATCATATACGATTACAGTTTGCTCCGTGGCAGGCCCACGTGGTTATAGGCTCGTATTTGTATAATGAAATTTTCACAATAAAGGTTTTTAAAAGAAAACATGGTAGTAGTGTATACATTGGTAAAGTTTTTAATAATAGTCACTGTTTTAGAATCATTAAAAGGCAAGTGAAATAAAGCAGACCAATTACATGAAGGGTAAAAGGTATAATACGAAGGAACGCAGTAAAGATAAATGGTCAAGGGCTGTTGTGTTTTCTATTCCTGCAACATAAAGTGATCGATAAGAATCTCATATTCAGGCGTATCGGCGACTAAGACAGCAGGTCGACCCTCTTTTGCTCAACGGCTCCGTCATGGGACGAAGAAACGCTCTTTTTCTCGAAAAAAGAATATATTTTACTTGCAGGACAGTTGTAAAATTTCCGGGAAAGTACATTAGCCTGGAACATTATAACATATATTTAAGAGAAAATAATGTTCGGAAGTAATTAAAAGCTTAATTTTTAGGTGATATGACCAAGGCTTTCATCATTAGAATAAGAAAAGTAAAATGAACCAATGAAAAGTTTTATTAACAAGTCACATGACTTGTTATGCTTACGTTACGCGCTGCGCGCCCCGGATGACTTCCGGATGCGCTAACGCGGCGCGTCATATGACGCATTACGCGACAACGCAGGTCCAGAATATAGTCAAAATGTCTCCACCAACCAGCGGTCGAAACACAACCCCTTTCAGCAGGCTAAATAGTTCTGTTAAATGACAACAGAAGGGACAGGCAACAAGAACCATCAGTCAAAGAGGGGAGGGCTAGTTCTTCTCTACCGGGTTACATTGGGGCGCTACCGGAACTGATCGAATTGGTAGTCTACAGTGTTTCTGGATGTTTCAGACCGAAGCTGGGGTTAGCATGAGAGCAGCACCATTTCGTAGCTCCGTTGTGGCCATTCCGCAACCAATCATGGCAGCCGCTCTTTATCGTTATTTTGGGCGGGGTGGGTGGCGGAGCCGAGCTGTTTTGCAGCCATCATTGTGTGGAGTTCAGTTCATCTCACTAGTTTTGTATTTGTCCTGAGGGGTTGTTCCTAATGTTTCTATTTTAGCGAGGTCAAAAAGAGATCCCATTAGTGGCCTACTGATTTTGCTCGATTCCTTTTCTTTTTTTTTACATGATTTTTCGTTATCTGCAAAGACTAAACAGAGTATTGCGACTCTGTGTTTGTTTGTAAATAGAGAATGAACCAAAGAGAACTAATTCTAAAACAGTAAATACTTGGATAACAATCAATCAAATGGAGAGAGAAGCAGGCACGACGGATTACAACGGGGGCAAAGGCCTGCGTTAACTACCTTTCACTATCTGCAAAGAGAGAGTACTCCTAATAGAAATGAGGGGGGGGGCACCATTCAAAGCAGATCAGTGTGCATAAACACGAAAATGTTTTCACTTACCACGTACTTGACATTCGACAGCTTATGATATTTGCTATTAAAAAACCATTGAAATTCACTGAAAAAACCATAGGTTATAGACCATATATAGTTAGGAATTAGCATTTACAAAACCTTGAAAATTCACTGAAAAAACCATAGGTTATAGACCATATATAGTTAGGAATTAGCATTTAAAAAACCTTATTTTACTCACACAAAACCATTGAAATGCCATATATAGTTAGTTGCACTAACTATATATCGCGCACCCGCAATCCACTGCTGATCATGTCACATATTACATCATTCATGACATGGTCAGTGACATCACTGATGACATCACTGATGACATCTCAAATGACATCACTGATGACATCACTGATGACATCTCATTTGACATCAATGACCACATCACTGATGATATCATTCATGTGACAATACAATGCATCTCCTCACATTTTAATATAACCTCTGTTTCACCCAGTGTTAAATACAGAGTATAATTTTTGAAACCATTGACACACCAATACTAGTTACTACATACGTACTCACTGATTCCTACGTCTACACACACATTCACTCATTCACCCATACAATCATTCATACATACAATCACTCATCTTTACAACACTATCATATGCACTCATACACCTATACAGACACTCACACTCTGCCACTCATCCATGGAGTTACTCACACACCTAGTCAGTCCTGTAAAGAATCAATCACACTTCCATTTTCTTGTCTATACAGTTAAACATAGAGCACCTTACATTTTCAAACATATAGTAACACATACTTACTTTCTTATACAATCATTGATACAAGTACACATTGATCTGCACAGAGTCACACACCTCCCAGCCAGCCACACACACACTCAGTCTCCCATACAAATACTTGGACAATCAATCAATAACCCATATAGTTAATCATATAGCTACTGATCAACACATGCAGTACTTTACAGAACAACAGACATAATGATGCACAAATTAAGACAGTTTAGTCACTAACCCATGCACTCAGTGAGACACATTTAATCACTCACTCATACATTCAGTCATGCACCTACTAAATCCTTCGTCCAGACAGTTATACATCTACTCATTCTTCAATATCTAAAACATATTTAAACTTTACAGAAACACACAGTCACTGGATGATGTCATCAGTGATGTCATCAGTGATGTCATTTGAGATGTCATCAGTGATGTCATCAGTGATGTCATTTGGGATGTCATCAGTGATGTCATCAGGGATGTCATTTGAGATGTCATCAGTGATGTCATCAGTGATGTCACTGACCATGTCATGAATGATGTAATATGTGACATGATCAGCAATGGATTGCGGGTGCGCGATATCTAGTTAGTGCAACTAACTATATATGGAATTTCAATGGTTTTGTGTGAGTAAAATAAGGTTTTTTAAATGCTAATTCCTAACTATATATGGTCTATAACCTATGGTTTTTTCAGTGAATATATATATATATATTCTAATTTAAATGGAATTACTTCCCACCCTTTTCTCCCATAAACCCACAACCCGCTGAGGAACTAATATACGCAAAAATGAATTACCAATATTAATTATTAACCATAAAATTATTAATTAATATATATATTTATTTATTTATTTATTTTAATTCTATTAGTTCCCACCCTATACCCTATAAACCCACAACACGCTATGGAACAAATATACGCAAACATGTATTACCAATATTAATTATTGAACAATAAATTATTAATTATACATTATTTTTTTTAATTTAAATTAAATTACTTCCCACCCTATTCCCCTATAAACCCACAACCCACTACAGATCTAATATACGCAAAAATGAATTACCAATATGAATTATTAAACAATAAATTATTAATTAATACATTATTATTTTTTTAATTTAAATTAAATTACTTCCCACCCTATTCCCCTATAAACCCACAACCCGCTACGGAACTAATCTAAAAATTAATTAACATAAATTAATTATCTTTAAAAAAATTGTAACATACATTAAAAAAATATTATTTACTTTTAACACATACTAACAAATAATATAATAAATAAAAATCGATATGATAACATTCCATATTATGACATTCTATATTATAACATACTATATAATGACATTCGATATAATGACATTCGATATTACTTACCTAAATGTCGATATTATTTCCAACTATATTATGTCCATTCTATATTCTGTCCTCTCGATATTTTTGATTCGATATTTTGTCCTCTCGATATTTTTTATTCTATATTTTGGATGTTTACCTCCCAACAATACCTCGCCTGTGCAAATTAAGCTTGAATTTGGCATACAAAAACAAACAGTTTCTAGACAAGGGGCCTTTATCATTGCGTGGGATAAAGTGTGAAAAGCTCCGCACGGTACACTCCATGAACAGCTATGGAAGGAGTTACAACAATACGCCAAATTACCTGCTGCAGAATACTTCTACAGCAGTTTAAAGAGGATAGGGCTATGTTAGCTTTGGGAAACATCAACAATTACTACCATTTTTTTTAAAAACTAGTGTGGAAGACAGTGAAACATCTTTCCTTGCTGGAGGACAAAGCCTCATTGGCTAAAAGGGCCCATGGCTGGATGACATTAAAGTCATACACAGAGCTGGTCACCCAAGCCTACTTCAATCTGGGCTACGGCAAAAAAAAATTGCTTTCATGAAGTACAGACTGGGCTGCTCCCCTGTACACAACACTGTCCAGCCTGGTTCAGAGAGAAAGCGGGACCTATGTGCCATTTGTGTGGATCAGCTCCTGAAGATCTGCTGCATTTACTGTGCTCCTGCAAAAAACTTCTTAAGGAACCAAAACAACTGCTGAAATTACATTTCAACCAGCAGGGATTTGTACCAGAAGGCAAGCCCTGCTAGCATGCTTTGCACCCAATGATCCACAACTTAATTGCTGCCTAGTGAAGTATCTGAGACTGTGTGAAAGGAAAATGCCGTAAATGCTGACATAAGGAAACTAGGTTGCAAACTCATCAGCGAACTTTTCAAGGCGCAGCGAAGAAACTCTTCCCACTGACAAGAACTTTATTTCGGAAGCACGAGGTGGTCGGACCCCACAGCAGTTGAGAACACGCCACAAGGAACCTTGGGGCCCCATTAGGATGACGGGCGGAAAACCACCCCAACCGCCATGGAGGCAGGAAACAACCGCCCGCCTGAACCGTGGAGAAACCGGCAGTCAAATTAGGAACAACCACCAAAAAAGACCAACCGCGGTGGTAGCGGGCCAACCAAAACCGCCCGACGCGGGCGGTGATGTCCAAAAACCGACCACAGCGGTCGGAAACGCTGCGGAAAAGCTACAACCCGCCGCAAGCATAGCGGAGACACTGCACGGGAAATTAGTATATCCCCGATGGTTCTACAGTAAAATCCGCAGTTTCCGAACGCAGCGGTCACATACAGGAGTGAATGTGAGAGACAGCGGAAGAGCTGTGGCATAGCTACCGCAGCAGACGATATATGAAAAACATGGCGGTCCAAAGCAAAAACACCGCTGCAATGCCAAAAATTGCACAAACCAAAGTAGCCATGCCCCCCAAATACACAAAACACAAACAAATGAAAAGGAAAAATGCCAAACTGAAACCTACAATTCCCAGAACAACCCCCACAACACACCTGACAGCACAATCCCATGTGGATACACCCACACAGCTGTGTATAAAACCAGCCCCTTCACTGACCACAATCCTTTGCAACACTCCAGAAGAGAAGGGCATACACCAGATCTGACAGGAGAGGCAAGAGAACACACCACATCCACTACCACCACCACCACCATCACACCAGCACCAACAATCCCCCAGCACATAACACACTTCACGCAAAAACAGCACACCCACCACCCACACCCCTGCACCCACAAGCACTTCAAACACCGCACAACATGGCATCACAGAAAATGCCCAAATTCACAGAGAGGTAGTTGACAGTCATGGTAAATGAGATAGTCAGAGTGGAACCACAACTATTTGGTAGCCTGGTCCAACAGACACCATTAGCCACAAGGACTCAAATGTAGGAAAGGATAGTACAAAGGGTCAATGCAGTAGGGTCCACCCCGCGATCCAAGAAGGAGATCATGAAGCGGTGGCATGATCTCAAGAGGGTTGTCAAAGAGAGGAGGACCAAGAGCTGGGAGCTGGCTAACCGGACTGGCAGTGGCCCTCCCATCCCACAGAAAACATTCACACCACGGGAGGAGAAGTTGCTTGCCAAACTGCATCCTGAGAGTCTCACAGGAGTATCCGGGGGAGTGGAGGCTGGTAAGTACAAACATATGTCAACCAACACACTGATATGTACTGTTTTGCACATCCAAAAACACACACCACACCAGACAAATCACACCCATCTGCACCACACACCCACAAAAACCTGTCTCACAGATCCAACAGACACTCACTCCCATGTACCCTAAATGTAGCGAGCAATATAACCATGGGAGCGTGAGCACAGTCAGCCTGCACTACTACTCCGACCATGCTTCCTGTCCCACACCCCAGCAAGATGGAGCACTCCCTCCTTCCCACAAGCACTGTGAAGCCATTGCATTGTTCACCAAACGAACTAACAGGTAGGTAGCCATCTTCTCTGTGAGGCCTGTACATGGGAGGGTGGCCTGCACTACTACTCCCACCATGCCCCTTGTCCCACACCCCAGCAAGATGGAGCCCTCCCTCCCTCCCTCTCTCCCACAAGCACTGTGAAGCCATTGCATTGTTCACCAAACAAACTAACAGGTCGGTAGCCATCTTCTCTGGGAGGCCTGTATGTGGGAGGGAGGCCTGCATCACTACACACACCACCAATTGCATTCAATGCATCAATACCTGAGATGTATGAGTAATTTACGTCCCTCTGCATCATGTAATGAGGCACAGAATTGCACTTACAAATAATTGTGATGAACCATCAATTGTGTAGTGTACAGACAGTGCATGATACACAGCTAACAGATTTCTTGTACAGTGCACAACACTGTCCATTCCCCATCTATATCTACAGGTGACCAAGAACTCACTGTTGAGGACGACAACAACGACCAGTAGAACCAGTCTCCACCCCCGGTACCGGTCTGGCTACCGGGCAGTTGTGTGTGCTGCAGAGCTGGGGGCTGATTTCGTTGATTGGGACCTGCGTGTGAAAAACGAAATTCGTTTTGCTTTTTTTATTTCAATGCCCACATGGTCCCCATCAACGAAATAAGCCCCCACCACAGAGAAATTAGCACCCAGCTCAGCAGCGCACACACAACTGCCCGGTAGCCAGTCCGGCCCTGCCCGGTACATGGACTCTCGGATGTAGAACTCAGGATTCTCTGGACGATGAGCTCCAGGCCGGCCCATCTGGTGTGCCAGGGAGCACCAGGTCCCAGGCCCTCATCCTCCCCACCACCATGTCTGCTGCAATAACAATTGCACAGCAGACCCTGCAGTTATGGCCTGTGCCTCCACCGCCGTCATCACCGCTGTCACCTATCAGTGCCACCTGCAGCACCCTCCCTGTCCCACTGGCTGACCAGCCCACACCAACAACTGTGGACAACATAGAGAGTGTGCGTGGACCCACAGTGGCGAGGCAACAGGTCCATGGCAGCAGGGCAGGTGGGAGGGCCAGGGTCACCCCCAGACCTCAGGAGGTTGGCACACCATCCCTGGACCACTTCACCAGAGTCATCGGTGCCTACGAACAGGTCCAGGGACAAAGTGGCCGGTCTGAAGAACTATTACGAGAGCTCATCCTGCTGATGAGGTCCATTGACACACGCATGGGACAAATTGTGAACCTCATGGGCCAGCCAGCAAGTGGCCTTACTGAGGGACAGGCCTGCGTCCCAAACAATACCTCCCCCACCTCTGTTGTGCTGCAGGATGACAGTGCACCATCCTCCCCTGTGGCCACAGAGAGGAGTTAGTCCTCGGATGCCACTGGCCATGCAGCAGGCCCCACCCCACCCAAGCGATCAAGGGGGCGTCCAAAGAAGAGCCTGGGAATCTTTGGAGCCAAAGCACCAGCCAAACGCCAGCCCTGATGGCAACCCTCTTCCCCACTGCATAGACTGTTTGGACTGTCCTTCCCCACACTGCCTTGTGAATGGCACCTGTCTGTTGGACTGGGTCACCACATCAATGTGGTGTCTACTCTTACATCTCATTTACCATGACTGTCAACTCACTACTACATCACCACCTTCATGTAAATCTGCCCGCACCCCTCACATGTCAACTATGTAAATAAAATACCTTACACAATTCAATTGGTTCAGCTTCGTCTTTAGTTCAATATTTACAGTGTTCAAAATGTCCATAATGTCTCCAAAAGATGTACAGCATGTAGGCATGGATAATTTCAGGGCACCTAGGGAGACACAACAGAACAAAAGTCACTGGTGTGAGTGTGCATCACAGCCAGAACACTACACCAACCATCTACATGAGTCAACAGGCAGGCAACACAATGTGCAACAAGTGTCAACAAACTGAGTCCTGTATATGTTCACAGATGACATGTCACAGCCACATTTCCACACACATGTGACTTTACATGTGCCTGTCTGTACCATCCGCACATAGCCCTTCACGACTACAGCAATCACACCATACATAGTCCAAGTTGTACCTCATCACCCACCTTCAAGTGAAGTAGCGGGTGATGAGCTGTTGACGCATGTCAACTCCTTCCTCCTCTCCACTGTCCTCATCACTGGACTCAAGTCCTTGGGCAGGCGGGGGCCTTGGGTCCTCATAATCATCAAGGAGCAGGGAAATCCCCTTGTGAATGGCCATGTTGTGAAACATACAGCATGCCACAACGATCTTACAGACCTTCCCAGGCGAGTATGACAGTGCACCTCCAGTCCTGTCAAGGCAGCGGTATCTTGACTTGAGCAGGCCAAAAGTCCGCTCAATGACACGACGGGTCCTGCCATGGGCCTCATTGTACCTCATATCAGCCAGTGTCCTGGGATTACGAAGTGGGCTGAGCAGCCATGGACGGCTGGGATATGCAGAGTCACCTAGGAATGACAAACACACATTGGAATGTTGCACAGGCAGTGGGCAGCAGGTCACACACACAGCACCCCATATTATTAGGCATACTCACCCACAATCCAAGCACGCTCTGGAAGCAGATTTGCCATCATCCGGGGCACAATGCTGTTCCTCAGGATGTACGAGTCATGGGCCGAGCCGGGGAATCTGGCACACACATGCGAAATGGTCATGTCTGCCAGGCACACCACCTGCACACTGATCGAGTGATAGTGTTTACGATTGCGAAAAATCGCCTGTGGTGGCAGCAGACCGACATATGTGCAATCAATGGCACCAACAACATGGGAGATGTTCCCAAGCGGATAGAAGTCTCCCTTCACAATGGCTAATTCTGCTCCCCTGGGGAAATGTATGTATCTGTCTCTATAGATCATCATGGGTGCAAGTACATCCCTCAGCACCAGGCTGAACATGGGTTGGGACATCCCTGCAGTGCTGGCTATGGTCTCCTGGAAGGAACAAGTTGCAAAAAAATGGAGGGCTGCCATCACTTTGTAAGTTGGTGTGAAATCTGTTGGGTAGTGGCGACGAGGCTGCAGGTGGGGCTCCAACAGATCACAAAGGGTCTTCAGGGTGGGTCTGTCGAGGTGGAATTTGCGATTGATTGCAACATCCTCCATCTCCTCCAGCAGTGTCAAGTGACCTAGGAGATTTAGGCCTCCTCCTAGTTGTGATGAAAATGGACACATGTCAATGACAACCATCATGAGATGGCCACAGCACATCCCGTTAAGGATGTCACGGAAAAACAAACACTGCCCCGAGAAATGCGTGTCACACCAGGTTACATTGGTTGGCGTTTGAGCCACACAGAGGGCTCACCTTTCCATTTACCATACACAAGTGCCTCAAACAACACATAGGTCAATGTGAATGCACACATACTAAACCCCACATTTCACATATGCACGCCTTGCAGTGTACCATCCAGCCAATGTGTGTAAAATGAACATAACTGTCTCATACTCATCTGCTGTACTTGTCACACCTCAATGCATCATGTAAACTTGGCACACATCCACAACACAATGAATGCAGTAGTGCGCAAACTATCAATTGTGTGTATGAGCAGATATAAAAGCACAAGTAAGTGACAACATCATACAGTGAGACAAGCCTTGTCATGGTCATCACTGACCCACAACACATTGATTAGTGCACACATTGTTGAGTCCACTTCAAAACTGTCACACACCATCAACCATCAAATGCACAATTGACTTGGCAGGGACTACAGACCAATGTACGTCACACATACCCAACCATGGCATGTGCGGGCACCTGTAGAATCAATGGAATAATGACATTGTGTGGACGATGATGTGCCCTTCACCATGTTGCCACTGTATACGTTTTCAACAGTTCCTGATGGACATTCCCATTGCATGCCACCCTATTCACGGTAGCTACCGCCTGGCCCCGGCAGTGTGTCAACAGCACCACCCCATATACAACTGCGGTAGTCATTGGCATGGAGAAATGCCCAGATGGCGGTGGGCATGCTCCGCCACCCTACTCGTGGTAGCTACTGCCTGGCCCCGGCGGTGTATCACCAGCATCACCCCATACACAACTGAAGTGGTCATTGGCATGGAGACATGCCCAAATGGCGGTGGGCATGCTCCGCCCTCCTACTTGCAGTAGCTACCGCCTGGCACCGGCGATGTGTCACCAGCACCACCCAATACACAACTGCGGTGGTCTTTGGCATGGAGAAACAGGAAGATGGCGGTGGGCATGCTCCGCCACCCTACTCGCGGGAGATACCGCCTGACCCCGGTGATCTGTCACCAGCACCACCCCTTAAACAAGTACGGTAGTCATTGGCATGGAGACATGCCCAAATGACGGTGGGCATGCTCCACCACCCTACTCGCGGTAGCTACCGCCTGGCCCCAGTGGTGTGTCACCAGCACCACCCCATACACAACTGCGGTGGTCATTGGCATGGAGACATGCCCAAATGGCGGTGGGCATGCTCCACCACCCTATTCCCGGTAGCTACCACCTGGCCCCAGCTGTGCGTCACCACCATGGAGCATTGCCTACAGCCAATGGGAGCTATGATTGCCGTGGCATTATGCAGTTTTGAAAATCGCGGAAGGCATACTCTGCCACCTCGGAGGCGGTCAATGGATGCTTTTGAACGATGCAACATCACAATAGCGCACCCCGGGCCCCTGCGGTACATCACTGCCTTTGAGCATTGCCTACAGCCAATGGGAGCGATGATTGCAATGGCATGATGCAGTTTTGAAAATCGCGGAAGGCATGCTCCGCCACCGCGGAGGCGGTCATTGGATGCTTTTGAATGATGCACCATCACAGTAGCGCACCCAGGGCCCCTGCGGTGCTTCACCGCCATGGAGCATTGCCTACAGCCAATGGGAGCGATGATTGCGGTGGCATGATGCAGTTTTGAAAATTGCGGAAGGCATGCTCCGCCACCGCGGAGGCAGTCATTGGATGCTTTTGAATGATGCACCATCACGGTAGCGCACCCAGGGCCCCTGCGGTGCATCACCGCCATGGAGCATTGCCTACAGCCAATGGGAGCGATGATTGCGGTGGCATGATGCAGTTTTGAAAATCGCGGAAGGCATGCTCCGCCATCGCGGAGGCAGTCATTGGATGCTTTTAAAAGAGGCAGACCTGGACAACCAATTGCTGCAGCTTGGCACCAAAGAAACAACCCCAGGGGGCTATAAATCTGTGGGAGTGAGCCTTACATTTCCACTGCTCACAGACCATGCTGCCTGGGACCTTCTCCTGCTGCTGCCTACAGAGCCTACTGCCTGGGACCCTCTCCTGCTGCTGCCTACAGAGCCTGCTGCCTGAGACCCTCTCCTGCTGCTGCCTACAGAGCCTGCTGCCTGGGACCCCTGACCACCCGCTTCCACCACAGGTGTTCCATGTCCATAGGGATGGCAAGGACAGAGAAGATCCGTGCCAGTCCATTCACAAGCGAGGAGCTGTTGGTCCTGGTGGACGAGGTGCTCACACAGTACCCAAGGCTGTATGGTGCCCCCAATGTTGTGGTAAGTCATCGTAAAGGGAGGTGTAGGGCAGGGGGGGGCAGACATGTAGTTGTACTGCTGCAGTATATGCCGGAGGGTGTGGGGTTGTGTCATACACTGACAAACCTGCTGTGTCCAGGGTGAAGGAGTGTGTGTGTCCCAATGTCACGGTTTTCCCTGCCTGCAGTTGTATGTCTGAGTGGCTTGTGTTACATTGTCAGCCATACAGAGCCACAGGATGTTGGACATGCAAGTGCCAGGACAATAATTGCTCAGCTGATTGTGTCTGTGTGCCTCTGTTGTCTGACTCAGTGTGAACCCAGAGGCTACGCCCAGTGCCCGCACACCGAGACGAGATCACATCACTGCACTTACTGTGCACTTACTCTTGTTCATTCACACTGAAATAGGATTATGCACCATCTCAGCCCTGTATGATTGCACACAACCACACTTGTGTGGATGTATATTGTGTTGGTGTGTCCATGTACCCAGATGCCACACACATAACATACACATATGTACACAGGACATGCTCATTGAATGCCGCCCAGTCATGCACACAGCCATTCTACGCACAGACACAGCTCAATATGTGATGTATGTAGTGGTCAGACATGCATGGGACTGGAGATGTGTGCAAGCCACAGAGGGGGTTCAGTACAGTCATCCTGCATGTGTGTGAGATTATCAGGGACCCTGTACGCCCTCATAAATGCATGAAATCACATCTGTTTGGCCCATGCAGAGTGCCCTTGTGAAGTGTACCCCAGTTTGGGATGGAGGGAGATTACATTTGGTAATGAACCTGTGTCTTGCAACTGTACTGATAGATGTTGGTACATGACACTGTGTCACTGATCATTTCCCCTTCTTTTCTCCCATGCCTGCAGCTCAAGGTACACCAGCGTAAGGCTGTGTGGAGGGCCATTGCAGCTAAGGTGCGAGCCCTGGGGGCATCTAACCATTGACGCACCCACTGCACAAGAGGTGGGACGACATCAGCCGGCTGGCAAAGAACGTGGCAGAGATGACCTTGGGGCTGCTACCACGCACTGGGTGTTTAGCACGGTGCAGCATTACACCACTGATGGGCCACATCTTGGCTGTAACTCATCCTGAGCTGGAGGCACGTCTGAAGGAGCATCGGCAGCAAGGCAGGGGTGAGTATTTGGGGAGGGTGACTTTGGCTGGGAGCAGATGCATGTGTACAGGGCCTGTGGCTGCAGTGGCCCATGTGATTTTCATGGGAAGGAGCAGTGCTGTGTCATGTGAGTGGCTGCTGGGATGGGTGCCAGTGTCATGCATTGGCCCAAACTGGCATTACAAAGCTGATCCTACCAGCTGTGCATGCCCATAGTAAGATGTGTTAGTATCTAGATGATCATTCAGCATTGGGATAGTGTGGGCAATGCATTAGGTAGTCAACAGCAGTGTCCACTATCTGAGTGTGACTTCATGTATGCCTTATTTGCATGCACCATGATCATTGAGGCCCACACGTCTGACAACAATGTGCCCCAGAGTACCACATGGTGTTTGTTATGGGCTACTTGCCATTGTGGACTGTCAGGTCCTAACAGGTGTTTGTGTTGTCCCCTGTGTTCCCTCAAGGTCTGTCAGTGGTAATAAGTGGTGTCCCCACATCATGTCCCTAGGTGTGGGCAGAGCAAGTTTTGTGTCTGGTAGACTTCATCCACGGGCAGGGTGTTGTGCTGTGTGGCCTTAACATGGCTTAGTCGTGGCAGATAATTAGGGTTACAGGCACTGTTGTGGTCTAAGTAGTGTGTTGCTGCAATGTGATTGCAGGGTGTGATGGTCACCATGTTGATTTGGGCCTCTTCTGTACTGCATTGATTGAATTGCTTTGTCCTGCCGATGACACTAACACAACCCTGCATCTCTCTCTCATGCAGAATCGCCAGTGGACACAGAGGAACAGGAGCCCGGAAACCAGTGGTGGCGAGAGTAGCACTACAGCTGCACCGGAGCCCAGTGACACAGAGCTCACCAGTGCATCTGAGGGGGACCGTAGTATGCAGGGGGAATCCCTGCCTGAGACACAGAGTACAACATCATCTGATGCCAGCGGGGATGCATCCATGTTGGAAGGCACAGGGAATGGGGACTCTGCATCATCTACTACCACACAGCGGCCAGTGCCCACCCTCCCATCCACTTCCTCTGGTACTGCCCGTGTCTGTGTCAGTAAGAGGGGACGAGTTTGATTCACATCTGGCACTGCTGAGCCTGCACCTATCCCCCCTGCTGCCCTCAGTGCTGAGTCTGTAGAGCTCCTGCACCAGCTTTGTGTGGGCCAGACAGCCCTGATTAATGCCTTCAGTGTTCATGGCAACAAATCAGGCCAGGTGCTTGCCTACATGGAGGGCATACACTCTGACGTTGGTGGGCTACACCATACAGTCCAGGCTTTGTCGTCCACAGTGGCATCTGCCCTTCAACAGGCACATACTTCCATTCCTGCTCCAGTGCCTTTGTCCACCCCTCAGTCAGTGGCCACATCGGATGATAGTGACCACGGTTCCTCTGCGTCACAGTCACGATACAGCACAAGGAGCACCCAGCAGAAACAACCCAAGCGGGCCTGACCACAGACACCATCCCCACAGAAGAGCAGAGCCACTCCAGAATGCAAAGACAAGAGCCCGTCAGGGAAGAGCATGGCCAAAAAAGCAATGAAGCAGACACCAGGCTCACATGCCTCAGAGGCATCACCAGCAAAGGACTCTCCTGTCCCTGAGACTTCACACAGAGCTAGGCGTGCGGTGTCTATGCCCACTGAGGAGGTGTTGTATGGCAAGGGTACACCTAGGAAGGGGTCAGGGCAACATTCCCCCACCAAATCAACTCCAATTCAAAGCCCAGTGAAGCAGGTGAAGGTGGGCTGTGTAGGGGCTACCCCTGGCAAACAGGCAAAGGAGGGCACTGTAGGGGGCCACCTGGCAAACAGGGGAGGGAGGGCACTGTAGGGGGTACACCTAGCAAACAGGGGAAGATGGTGCAGAGGCGTAGCCAGACAAAGCGTTCCGCAGGATCCAGCACATCACCAGGAAGTGCCAGTGTCTGCACCTGAAACAGCTTTGTTGGTGTGTGTGCCTGTCGTGTCCACACCAGTTCCTATTAACCCCAGTACGGGAAAGCCATTTCAAATTCCCAAGAAGTGGAAAGGCACCCCTCAAACCTCTCCTACCCACACTGTGTCACAGGTCTGCATGACTTCGCCTCCACTTGCCACAACACCACCTGGTTCAAACAGCCCTCCAGCTTGCCAAGCCACTGATAGCCCTACATCAACTGGGCCTCTGTCTCCCCAGTCAAGTGGTCCTGCTGTCCCCGACACACAGCCAGCTCCAAGTCCGCCTGACTGCCAAAAGTGAGTGGTAGTTCCCCTCATACACCTGTCTCTCATACAGGTGTGCTAGACCTGCCCATTGTTTACCACCTGGGTGTGTTGCTGGCCATTGTAGGATAGTGTTTGCACACTCACTGTGCAGCTTCTCATGCCTTGACTCTGCACTTTGCCATGCTCACTGGCCTTGTCATTCACTGCTGTTCTGCCCTTG
This sequence comes from Lissotriton helveticus, assembly GCF_964261635.1. Lineage (NCBI taxonomy): Eukaryota > Metazoa > Chordata > Amphibia > Caudata > Salamandridae > Lissotriton > Lissotriton helveticus. The sequence goes on along the minus strand of NC_136072.1, from coordinate 182,162,907 downwards.
CCTGTGCAGCTTCTCATGCCCTGACTCGGCACTTTGCCATGCCCACTGGTCTTGTCACTCACTGCTGTTCTGCCCTTGCCTGTGCAGCTTCTCATGTCCTGGCTCTGCACTTTGCATGCCCACTGGCCTTGTCATTCACTGCTGTTCTGCCCTTGCTTGTGCAGCTTCTCATGTCCTGACTCTGCAATTTGCCATGCCCACTGGTCTTGTCATTCACTGCTGTTCTGCCCTTGCTTGTGCAGCTTCTCATGTCCTGACTCTGCAATTTGCCATGCCCACTGGTCTTGTCATTCACTGCTGTTCTGCCCTTGCCTGTGCAGCTTCTCATATCCTGACTCTGCACTTTGCCATGCCCACTGGCCTTGTCATTCACTGCTGTTCTGGCCTTCCCTGTGCAGCTTCGCATGTCCTGACTCTGCACTTTACTGTGCCCACTGGCCTTGTCATTCACTGCTGTTCTGCCCTTGCCTGTGCAGCTGCTCATGTCCTGACTCTGCACTTTGCCATGCCCACTGGCCCTGTTGCTCTGCTGTGTTGGAGTCTCCCCTGTGCCTTGGACACTGGCCCTGTTGCTCTGCTGTGTTGGAGTCTCACCTGTGCCATGGACACTGGCCCTGTTGCTCTGCTGTGTTGTACTCTCACGTGTGCCCTGGACACTGGCCCTGTTGCTCCGCTGTGTTATACTCTCACCTGTGCCCTGGACACTAGTCCTGTTGCTGTGCTGTGTTGGAATCTCCCCTGTGCAGCCTCTCGTGTACTTGCTGGGCCACCTGTGGCATGGACACTGGCCCTGTTGCTCTGCTGTGTTGTACAGTACTCTCACCTGTGCCCTGGACACTGGCCCTGTTGCTCTGCTGTGTTGGAGTCTCCGCTGTGCAGCATCTCAAGTACTTGCTGGGCCACCTGGCATGGACACTGGCCTTGACGCTCTGCTGTGTTGTACTCTCACCTGTGCCCTGGACACTGGCACTGTTGCTCTGCTGTGTTGGAGTCTCCCCTGTGCAGCCTCCCATGTACTTGCTGGGCCACCAGTGGCATGGACACTGGCCCTGTTGCTCTGCTGTGTTGTACTCTCACCTGTTCCCTGGACACTGGCACTGTTGCTCTGCTGTGTTGGAGTCTCCCCTGTGCAGCCTCCCATGTACTTGCTGGGCCACCTGTGGCATGGACACTGGCCCTGTTGCTCTGCTGTGTTGTACTCTCACATGTGCCCTGGACACTGGCCCTGTTGCCCTGCTGTGTTGGAGTCTCCCCTGTGCCCTGGACACTGGCCCTGTTGCTCTGCTGTGTTGGAGTCTTCCCTGTGCCCTGGACACTGGCCCTGTTGCTCTGCTGTGTTGGAGTCTCCCCTGTGCAGCCTCTCATGTACTTGCTGGGCCACCTGTGGCATGGACACTGGCCCTGTTGCTCTGCTGTGTTGTACTGTCACCTGTGCCCTGGACACTGGCCCTGTTGCTCTGCTGTTTTGGAGTCTCCCCTGTGCCCTGGACACTGGCCCTGTTGCTCTGCTGTGTTGGAGTCTCCCCTGTACAGCCTCTCAAGTACTTGCTGGGCCACCTGGCATGGACACTGGCCCTGTTGCTCTTCTGTGTTGTACTCTTACCTGTGCCCTGGACTTTGCCCTTCCTGTTTTGAGTCTGCCTGTGCAGATTATCTTGCATATGATCAGCATTTTGTGCCTTGCTCTTGTCTACTGTTGTTCTACTGTCACATCTATGCGATATGTGAATAACGACAGTTGCGCCTGTTGCCTGTTTTGTCAGTGTCCTTGCTGATTAAAGTTCTTTTGGTGTGTGCATTTGGTTGCCTTTGCCCCATGCTCTATGTGTCACTTAAACATTGCCAAGCTCTTTGGCCGCATCACATTTTTAAACAGGGGTGACAGGGTCTTTAGTCCATTCAGACACTAATACTGGTGTTATCTGTGATGGCTATTTTACCAGTCATGCAGTTCTCTTTTTAATAGTTTGCTATTGTTAGCTACATTGTTCAAATGTCAGGTTGGGGACACTGCCAGCACAGGGTGTGGTGCTGTGCACAGGTTTGCAGGCAGGCTGGGCAATGTCACGATGTATGTGTGTTAATCCTTTATGTGTGCCCAGCTATGTATGTTGTTGGTCATCTTGTGTTGGCCTTTAGTCCTGGTCCCATGGCCTACATGAGATGTGTGCTGTTGGGTAGTCAAGAGGTGTGCAGTGCGAAGGGTGTGACTTTGTAGGGGGTATGGATGTGTGTGTGCTCCTGGATGGTGAACGACACACATGTGTCACCCAGGAGTTGTGTGCCTCTTGTTTGGATTGTTCTCCCTTGTGGATTCGGTAGTGTGCACATGTGTGAGTCGTCTGTTGTGCACTGTGCAGTGTGTTTGTGTGTCCGTGCTGTTCTGTCTGACTCCTCCTTGTAGTTGTAGTCACTTATGTGTGTGCAAAGTGTGTGGCTTGCACATCAGTGTTGTGTTTGTTTGTTCATCCATGTGTCTTGAGTGTGTTTATTTAGACTGTATAGCCCTGCTGCTCCACACTGCCATTGTGGTTGTCTTTTTCATGCATTGCAGGCACATGGTGCCTTTATCCTCCTGTATGGCATGGTGTGTGTGGTCTAATGCCATCCCCTATGTGTGCCACTTATGCCTACCCATTGTGGGTCTCCACTCTCTCTATTTTTGTATGGTACACCCCTTCCATGTCTACTTCTGACATGCAAGTCAGTTAACTTTGATGTCAGCTGTCCCCTTGGTTTACAGGTGTTTTTGCCTCTCCGTCACTTCATTTGTGACACTGTGCTTTGTGGTGCAGTTCTTGGGCCAGTGCAAATGTTCCACTCTGGACATTGCCCCAATGGTTTATGTGTGGTGCTCTTGTGCTATTAATCAGTGAGGATTGCTCATGTGCACTTCAGCTGTGTGTGCTGCCCAGTGCTCTGGTCAAGATGGTTCTGCTCTTGTGTCCCAGAGTGGTGCATCTGTTGTTGTTTTGTTGGATGTATGTGTGTTGGCTGTGCTATTGCTTCACTTCCTGGGTGTGTTGTTGTGTTTGTGCTGTGCTGATTTGTGTTGTGTGTGTTGATGTTGTGTCAGACATGTCTGTGTTTGACTGTTCTGCTTGGTGTGCACACACTGCTTGTTGTGCATACAGTGCTGGTGTATGTGGTCTTGGCATTGCCTGATGTGCCTCCCCTAATGTCCTGTAGTGTTTGTTCATTTTTTAATTCTGTGGCAGTGTAGTTCTGAGATGGTGCACTTCTTGTGTGATTTGTGGTATGTTGTTGTGTGGTTTGTTCCTGAGAGATTGGGTTGTGCACTCCTGTTGTGTCTGTGCTCCCATTGCCTTTCCACAGTTTGGCTGACAGGGTATGTCTGTTTTTGATGGGTTTCTGTGTGTTTTTCTCTAGTGTTTGTGTGTTGCTTTTGGGCAGGCATCTGTTCAGGCATCCCTGTAAGTGTGTTATGTTTGCGGCTACACACAGGGGGTGTGTTTGTTTGTGTGTGTATGTACTGGCAAGTATTTGCAGCCTTCAGTGTGTGTGGCACTGGTGTTGTGTATTGTGTGTTCCTGTGCAGCCACTCCTGCAGTGGCTGTCTCCCTGATTGTTGGTTGTGTGGTGCAGGGTGTGGATTGTGCTTGCTTGTTGCTGTGCTTGTTGCTTGTTATGCATGGGGGAGCACAGGATGGGCACCTGGCATGTGACTTGATGGGGTGTGTTGATGTGTAGTTGTGGGAGGTGTGTCCCTGTGGTCTTTGTGCCCTGCCCATGCCTTGGAATAGCCCTGCCTTCTGCATTATGCGCATGTGTTGACCGCTGCGGTGACGTGACCGGGACCGGGACGTTGCTGCAAGTTCGCGGTCGATGTGTGTCCAGTATGCAGTGGGGTGACATGGTGGCAGGTGGGTCATGTGTGGGTTCTCTTGTGGATGTGTTGTTGTCCCCAGCAGCCCGTGTGTTGTATTTGTGTAGTTGCGTACCTGCGGCGGCGTCCCCGGCGGCCCATTTGATGATAGTGCTGGAGCAGGTACAGCACCGGATACACATGTAGAGCTTGGTCCATGGCGGTTGTGACTTGGTGGTGTGGACCGGGTCTCTACTATCGCGCTCCGCTGTCGAGTTTCCTGTGTCTCTGGTTGGGCGGTGTCTTCGCTGCGGTGCGTCTGCTTGTTTGGGCCATCCTAATTTGTGGAGCGGGGCGGACGTCATTCCGCACGGCGGTGAGTCTCTATTGGCTCTCACAGCCGCGGTGGCGGGCGCACTTTGATGGCGGTGCACGCCGCTCCGCGGCAGATGGGATTTGACTTATATTTTACTATACTAATATGGTGGACATGTTTCCCGCAGCTCGCTGGTGGAAAAAGGCGTTTTTCCGCCCCGCCAGCACCACGGTGGTGCCACTGCCCGACATCCTAATGGACCCCTTAGTATTCTAATACGAGCTGATTGCCAAGGTCAGAAGGGCCATGAACAGTGGGTGGAAAGCTTTTTTATGGACAGGAATGCTGCCTGCATCACGAGGCCAGAAATAGATATTTTAATTGTAAAGCAGCTTAAACAAAGAAAACGTTTAGAAATATTTGTACATATTATTCATGAAGGAATGTGTAGTACACGTATTTATTTTGGTTTTTGAACATGTTGTCGCTTTACAACAGTTTTAACTAATTTTGCAAATAAATGTATACCTTATACCTTATACCTAATTGGAAAGGGAATACAAAGATTTTAGGACAATTTTATTTTCATTTTATTACCCACATTTGATTTATATCATGGTTAATCTTGACTACTGTAAAAAGAACACAGAACTTCACCAGTTATAGTTAGCACAGTGTGGTAAATATTTTAGTAATTTACCTTGATCGGAATTTCTATAATATCAATAAGGTCAAGCATGAAGAGCAGAGTCCGTGGTAGTTAGAATTCAGGGTCTTTATTCAGTAACTCGAGTTAAGGGAGAGCTCCGTCACCTAAGGAGGCTCGGGAATAGTCTCTACTTTAATCAATGACAATACAGTTTTTATACAGTTTTGGACATAGAAAAGAGGAAGGAGCCTCCCTTGAGCAAATTTCAGTTACTTGTGTTGTAATCATTCAGAAGTCATGGCAGTAGCGACGTAACTATGTCATAATCGTGAGGAAGATACAAAAGGGTAAAGGGTGGTGCACAGCGAGTATGAAAGTGGTTCTAGGACCGTGTTGTCAAATGTTTTTATGGGTGCACTCGTGGGTAGTGTTTCCGTCTAAAACACCACTTTAATCATCAATAGTTGTGTATTGCATTGAAAATGCGAAATACATCCCCAAGTGAGGCACTCCGGGCTCAAGTAATGATTCAAAAGTTAGTAATCCATATGTTCAAGATTTTATTCACACAAAGTTTATCACGAGGATTATGTCGATATTGTTTTCATATCAATCGAATATTATATTTTTCAAAAAGAAATCATCAGGTGTACGACTCCGATGCATTTCGGGCGGGGCCCTTTCTCAAGGAGTGCTGTAAGGAAGACAGAGGGGAGTGAGAATGATGGTGATGGAGTTTGATACAAGCATAATTTAAGTGCCGATCAATAGGTGTTCAGTGCCGGTTAAAAAATGAATAAAAATGGAGTGTTTGTGCCGATTCGTGAACTAAACAGAGTGTGCGCTTAATGATAAATGGACGTGAAAAGGTAGTTCGGGTAGAGCGAACAAGGGTGAGTTAAATAACTTACTTCATTCAATAGTAGCGCGACGCGCTACTTCAAAAGTTCTGGCATCTAGCGGGAACGCTGCAGTGAAGTGCAAGGGGAGAAGGGTAGTGAGGGCTAAAAGGACTCGAAATGGAGGAGGGACTAAACGGAGTGATGGTACCGTGGGGGCCATATTGGAAAGGTGTAAGGGAAGAAAAAACTGGTCAGAAGATTAGTAAAAAGATGGGTGTGGAAAGAAAGAAAATTACAGTACGGTGAACAATAAGCGGCAATGTACAGCAAAACAGTGCAAGCATATTATAGATAACAACTGTATTCGGTGCGATCGTTGAGGCCGAACGGTTTCAATGTCTGTAAACGGAACATCCATTCCAATTCTCTTTGGAGAAGCAGTTTGTTATTGTCAGTACCTTCCTTTTTCATCACAATTTCCAAAACGATAAATTGTAGCTGTGCAATGGTGTGGCGAGATTCCAGAAAATGCATGGCAATGTTAGATTTGTCATTTTTGAGACGTATGTTAGATTTATGCTCATTCAAGCGTGTCTTGATTTTTCTTTCTGTCTTTCCGATATATAGTTTGCCGCAAGGGCATTTCAAAGCATAGACCAAATTGGTGGAGTCACATGTGGCGTTCACTTGTAATTTAATGGCGTTACCCTTCATTGGATGGTGGATGATGTTGCCTTTTATGATACAGTTACAGTGGGTGCAGTTTAGACAAGGTTGAGTTCCTTTGTATGGTTTACAGATGGAGGTGGATTTTGACAGTATTTCTTTAATGTTCTTGCTTCTGGTGTAAGCAAACAAAGGGGGATTCAGAAACATGCCCTGGAAATCAGGTTCCAATTGGAGAATTGACCAATGTTTGAGTATAATCTTTTTATAGGTCTGGCTTGCTGTAGAGTATTTCGAGACAAGAACGATGCGTTGTTGTACTTTAGTGGGTTTTGTTATGAGACACTCCTGTCTGGTGATTTGAGCCACTCGGGTTTCAGCCTCAGTGAGGATCTGTGCTGGGTAGCCTCTATCAAGGAAGCGGTCATGCATTTCCTTGGTGCGGGCGATCATGATTTGTTCATCAGAAACTATGCGTTTGACACGCAACATTTGAGAGAACGGCAAATGTTTTTTCAGTGATTCTTGATGAAAACTATGGTAATGTAATGCGTTGTTACGGTCCGTAGTTTTTCTGTGAAGGTCAGTGGTGATGCCGTTTTGGGTAATTTTAATGTTGACATCAAGAAATGTGATTTCGGTGTCACTAATCTGCCATGTCAGTTTAATGCGTTCGTCCTTAGAATTGAGTTCAAGTAGACACTGATTTAGAGATTCTTTAGAGTCCGTCCAGACTATGAATAGGTCGTCGATGTATCTGACGTACATTTTCATTTTCTCATAAAAGCTGGTATTGTCATATATGTTCGTTCTTTCAAAGAACCCCAACGTATGCCAATATCTACATGGAAAACTTTGAAAGAACGAACATATATGACAATACCAGCTTTTATGAGAAAATGAAAATGTACGTCAGATACATCGACGACCTATTCATAGTCTGGACGGACTCTAAAGAATCTCTAAATCAGTGTCTACATGAACTCAATTCTAAGGACGAACGCATTATACTGACATGGCAGATTAGTGACACCGAAATCACATTTCTTGATGTCAACATTAAAATTACCCAAAACGGCATCACCACTGACCTTCACAGAAAAACTACGGACCGTAACAACGCATTACATTATCATAGTTTTCATCAAGAATCACTGAAAAAACATTTGCCGTTCTCTCAAATGTTGCGTGTCAAACGCATAGTTTCTGATGAACAAATCATGATCGCCCGCACCAAGGAAATGCATGACCGCTTCCTTGATAGAGGCTACCCAGCACAGATCCTCACTGAGGCTGAAACCCGAGTGGCTCAAATCACCAGACAGGAGTGTCTCATAAAAAAACCCACTAAAGTACAACAACGCATCGTTCTTGTCTCGATATACTCTACAGCAAGCCAGACCTATAAAAAGATTATACTCAAACATTGGTCAATTCTCCAATTGGAACCTGATTTCCAGGGCATGTTTCTGAATCCCCCTTTGTTTGCTTACACCAGAAGCAAGAACATTAAAGAAATACTGTCAAAATCCACCTCCATCTGTAAACCATACAAAGGAACTCAACCTTGTCTAAACTGCAACCACTGTAACTGTATCATAAAAGGCAACATCATCCACCATCGAATGAAGGGTAACGCCATTAAATTACAAGTGAACGCCACATGTGACTCCACCAATTTGGTCTATGCTTTCAAATGCCCTTGCGGCAAACTATATATCGGAAAGACAGAAAGAAAAATCAAGACATGCTTGAATGAGCATAAATCTAACATACGTCTCAAAAATGACAAATCTAACATTGCCATGCATTTTCTGGAATCTCGCCACACCATTGCACAGCTACAATTTATCGTTTTGGAAATTGTGATGAAAAAGGAAGGTACTGACAATAACAAACTGCTTCTCCAAAGAGAATTGGAATGGATGTTCCGTTTACAGACATTGAAACCGTTCGGCCTCAACGATCGCACCGAATACAGTTGTTATCTATAATATGCTTGCACTGTTTTGCTGTACATTGCCGCTTATTGTTCACCGTACTGTAATTTTCTTTCTTTCCAGACCCATCTTTTTACTAATCTTCTGACCAGTTTTTTCTTCCCTTACACCTTTCCAATATGGCCCCCACGGTACCATCACTCCGTTTAGTCCCTCCTCCATTTCGAGTCCTTTTAGCCCTCACTACCCTTCTCCCCTTGCACTTCACTGCAGCGTTCCCGCTAGATGCCAGAACTTTTGAAGTAGCGCGTCGCGCTACTATTGAATGAAGTAAGTTATTTAACTCACCCTTGTTCGCTCTACCCGATCTACCTTTTCACGTCCATTTATCATTAAGCGCACACTCTGTTTAGTTCACGAATCGGCACAAACACTCCATTTTTATTTATTTTTAACCGGCACTGAACACCTATTGATCGGCACTTAAATTATGCTTGTATCAAACTCCATCACCATCATTCTCACTCCCCTCTGTCTTCCTTACAGCACTCCTTGAGAAAGGGCCCCGCCCGAAATGCATCGGAGTCGTTCACCTGATGATTTCTTTTTGAAAAATATAATATTCGATTGATATGAAAACAATATCAACATAATCCTCGTGATAAACTTTGTGTGAATAAAATCTTGAACATATGGATTACTAACTTTTGAATCATTACTTGAGCCCGGAGTGCCTCACTTGGGGATGTATTTCGCATTTTCAATGCAATACACAACTATTGATAATCGTGAGGAAGTCACGGCAGAAGCAGAGTGTTGAGAAATAACCCTAGGCTGGTTCCTTAGATAAGAGAGGAAAAATGGTCATGACAGGAAGTCTGGTGTCATGTCTTTAGCAAACAGGAGCTGGTTTCTCGGAATTGGTTGTCGTGTCTTGGCAAACAGGGGCTTATTTCTCGGAATCGGCTTGACCATAAGAATGTGTGGTTGCAGATAAAGGAAGAAAATGTGTTGGGTCCAACCTTACGTTTATGTGCCCGGGTTTCCTAGTTACCATCATGAAGAGCTTGGGACGTGAAAGAGAGGGTGTATAATGGGACATAAATAACGAAAAATATCCATTTTCCACATTCCCTCCTTGTCCCATAATATACCCTTTTAAGATTTACTTTCTTAATCTACCTCTAAGTTCATTAGGTTGTCCACTTGTTCCTGTAACATGATCTTTTCCTTCTCTTTCTTTCTAGTTTGGGGTCTGGGAATGCAGGTAGTGATACAGAAGCTACAGAGTGCTGGGCCACACTGAATACAAAGGCAACAGGTGAAGAGAATGGCTAGAACAAGACCTATGATTGTAAGTGCCATAAGGACAGGAGGCCCCAGAGCCATCCCATCAGGGACCAGGCATTAGTGTCTGTATCTAGTTTTCTGGAAAGTACATGAAGGCGGGAAATAGCGGAATACACCGAGAGGGCATTATCTGGAATATATATACAACAGCTGGACCCGATCAATTCACATACACCACCACGGTCGGCCAATATGATGTCTAGAACCATGCGGTTCTGCAACGTCATGAGTCTGTCGGCAGCCATCTCAGCGGTGATGTTGCTTAATGCACCAGCTGTTTCGTTTATTGCTCCCTGGACTACACGAGTCAGTTGTCTTATGTGGCGGCTGTTGATCATGGGCCCCCAGAAAGGGATGATTCCTTTAAAGAAATCGCCAGCCTCTTGGTCCGCTGTATCTTTAGCATCTATGGCCCCCCTTCCCCGTCTATTGATTACGGTCGGAGGGTCACTTAGATGGTAATCTGCTGGGGCGGTGTAGGTAGGGGGGAGGAGAAATGCAATGTAGCACTTCCCAGACCAGCATTGGGGTAGCCAAGTACGTACGTGAGGTCCACAGATAAAATAGGTGTTGGGACAGTGGCCATCGTTGGGAAATTTAGGTCAGGTAGGGTGTATGTCTTATTACACTCACTGTCTCCCATTTTCTGACCCTTGCCCTTTCCTCTTACACAGAATAGGCCCTTATGGGGCACGGCCCATCCTCCCTGTTCTGTGTCTCTTCTGGACTGAAAACGTTTCTCTAAAGGAGGTAGTGTCGTTAAAAAGGGAATAGCTGGTATTTTCATTATTATCTGCTCGTCCCCATGTCGTGGTGAAATTTACCATCTTTTCAACAGCTTGTACTGTCTTTGTTTTTATCTCGTTCCAGGTACTAGTGTTCTTGGTCTTGATTTCAGGAATGTTTCTAACAGAAGCGGAGAATATCATAGAGAGTGCATAGGTAGATCCAGCATAGCCAAAAGGGAGAGGGATAAAAGGCATTCCTCCGTGTACGGAATGTGGCATTAAACCACAGACCCAACAGTTGGTTTTGTTAATAGCCATTTGGTGTTGGTGGTGTGTGGAGATGAATGTGTTATTGAAAAATTCTTTTCTTCTATTTTCGAGATGTGGAGGAAGATCTACATGTGAATGCATGGCTGTGTTGTTCAAAAGCGTGGGGGAAGAAGGTGGGAAAGCTAGATGAAGGAACCAACCTAGGCAAGCCGTGATACAAAAAATAAAAATCATTAGGGATAGAAAGATCGAAACTTTGTTATGCAATAATTTTACGCATTTAAACATATTTTCCATGTTTGGCTGCTAGTCTGAGTCAATTATGCATACGTGACCGGACACTTCCCAACAACCGCTTCACCAAAACTACGTCTTGGACTTAATTAGCTGCCGGTAGGTCGAGGTCAGATGCAATGTCTCTAGCTTGTTTCTGATGGGATCGCAGCAGCGATCTGTACTCCTCTTGAGGGGAAAGTTCAGGAAGGGGTGAAATAAAGTCTGTCATTTCAGTGTCTATATTCTCGGGGTCAGAAACAATGTCAGTAGGAGTTGGTCCGAAGAATTTCTTACAATGGCTGGCATGGAGCCACCCTTTTCTTCCTTCCACCTTGACTGCAGTTCTCGTCGTGAGTAGTACCAGCTTGGGAGATGTCCACCTTCTTTCCAGGTGACTGGCGCGGTCAAAATTTCTTATTAAAATCCAGTCCCCAGGTTGGATGGCGTGTTCCTCGGGCGTTGTTTTGTCTGGAAAGGCTGCAGCCACCTGTGAACGACAAGAACGTAGTGCAGACATCAAGGAAGCTAGGTAATCTGTCAGAACATTAGAATCAATGTCAGTTAACTTTTTAGGGGATGGGACACCCCAGATATTCGGAGGTCTCCCATATGTGACCTCATAGGGCGACAGACCTGTCCGGGAATGTGCCACCATTCGCATGTAGAAGAGAGCAACCGGAAGGGCTGTAACCCAGTCTATTTGTTTGTCAGCACATATTTTATCTAGTTTGGTCTTTAGAGTCTGATTATGTCGTTCGACTAGTCCTGCTGCTTGGGGGTGTCGAACACAGTGGAATTTCCAGGTGTATCCTAACAGTAAGGGGACAGCCTCCATTAGTTTGGAGGAGAATGGTTGTCCGTTGTCAGAGTATATGATTCTTGGCAACCCATATTGAGGGAAAAATTCCCTCACCAATTGTTTAGCTGTCATCTGGGCACCATAGTCTGGGACGGGGTATGCTTCAGTCCATCGGGTTAAGGTACAGACTACTATGAGGACATACTTATGTCTCCGACATCTTTCCATTTGTATGTAGTCCATTTGGAGGACTTCAAAGGGGTAATTTGGAGGATGGAACCCTCCTTGTTCAACCGAGACACTTTTCCCTGGATTGAACTGACTGCAAATCATACAGGTTCGTACTTTTTGTTTGGCCACTGAGCGCAGATGCTTGTTATGCCATACCAAATTTAGACTGTCCAACATCCCTTTTTCTCCTAGATGTGCGGGACCGTGGGCAGTTTCTATGATTACAGGAACCATTATGTCAGGGAGAAACCATTTGGACCTATCCTTTGTTACCCAACCCTGATCTGTATGAGAACCTCCCTCTTCTTCCCATTTTCTCTTTTCGGTCTCTGTAGTTTGGTTTTGGATGTCTACTACATCTTTGGTAGGATCGATAACTGGATAAACAGTCTTGATGGAAATTTCAGTGTTCAGTGTTCCTGTATGAGCAGCGTGTTTAGCTGTGGCATCTGCCAGAGCATTACCTCTGGTGACAGAGTCCATGACTTTTGTGTGTGCTTTGCATTTTAGTATAGCTACTTCTGCGGGCCTGTGTATTGATTCTAGTAGCTGAAGAATAAGATCCCCATGCTGTATCTTAGTTCCATGAGAGGTCAGAAGACCTCTCTCTTTCCACAAAATTCCGAAGTTGTGGACTACCCCGAACGCATATTGCGAATCGGTGTAGATGTTAACCCGTTTTCCTTTTGACCATTTGCATGCTTGTGTAAGAGCTATGAGTTCTGCTGCTTGGGCTGAATGTACGGGTATTCTGTCTGCCAGGAGGACTGTATTTTCTGTAGTGACAGCATAAGCTGCTGAAAGTTCGCCTGTTTGGAGACGCATATAGGAACCATCTACGAACAGTGTGTGTTCTGGTGCACTTAAAGGTACATCTTCAAGATCAGACCGGGGCTTTGTGACTAGTTCGACTATCTCTAGGCAGCCGTGGGTTTGGTTGTCTACTGGAACAGTGGGCAGCAGCGTAGCTGGGTTGAGGATATTGCATCGTTTGATGATAATGTGGGGTTGGAATAATATAACTTCATAACATGTGAGATGAGCTATGGTCAAGTGTTGTGTCTGTGTCCTATTCAAAATTAATTCTACTGCATGTGGGACTTGCACTTCAAGAGGATGTCCTAGGACAATGGAATCACTTTGTCGAATTGCCAGAGCCGTAGCTGCAACGGATTTTAAACAGGCAGGCAAGCCTTGTGCAACAGGGTCGAGAGTACTGGAAAAATAAGCACAGTGGTCATGTTTATTGGCCTGTGTTTGTGTGAGCACTGATAGGGCTGTACTTTCCCGTTCCGTGACGAAGAGGACAAAAGGTTTGGCATAATCTGGTGTAGCTAGGACAGGTGCAGAGCATAATGCTTGTTTAAGGGTGTCAAAAGCAAAGGTATGATCAGGTGTCCATGGCAATGGAGAAGAGGTGGCAAAATCGGAGGTTGTTAATTGTATCAGGGGTTTGGCCAAATAGGCGAACTGGGGAATCCACTGCCTACAATAGGAAGTGAGGCCAATAAAGGCACGGACTTCTTTCTGTGTCTTAGGGACAGGAATGTTAAAAATGAGTTGGATTCTTTCAGGTGTGAGTGCCCTACCCTCCTTTGACAGCAGGTGTCCTAAGTATGCCACCTGCTGTAAACACAATTGCAATTTAGAGGGTGATACTTTGTGGCCATGTTGTGCAAGAAACATTAGGACAATTCGTGAGGCTTGTTCGCATTCCGGTTCGGAACGTGTGGTGATCAGTAAGTCATCGACATATTGTAACAATGTCGTAGTGGAGGGCAGAACAATGTCGTCCAACTGTCTTTTAAGTGCCTGACTGTAGATACTGGGACTTTCTGTATACCCTTGAGGAGCTCTTGTGAAACAGAAACTACAACCTTGTAGTGAGAATCCGAATAGATACTGACTGTCTGGATGAATGGGTATACTGAAGAAAGCATTTTTAAGGTCAATAACGGTAAAATGTGTGGCATCAGGATCTATAGCTGTTAGCAGAGTACTGATGTCTGAGACCACAGGGTATTGTGGTACCACACATTAATTGAGCTCACGTAAGTCAACCACAAGTCTGTAAACTGGTGGTGCACCGTCATCTGTTTTCTTTCGTACTGGCAGAACTGGCGAATTACATATGTTGGAAGGTACCTCTCTGACTACTCCTTTTTGTATCAAGTCATCGATAATCTGAATAAGGGCTTGTTCCGCATCTGGGGGTAACTTGTATTGGCGGACACGAGGTAGGACAACACCTTCCTTTAACGTGATTATGTGTGGTGTAATATCCATGAATCCTACGTCAGTTGGATCAGTAGCCCATAATGTAGCAGGAATGTCCCTTAATCTGACATCTAACTCTCGTGTGGTGAAATGACCTTTGAAATCTCGGAGGAATAGTCGGATCTCTTCCGGGGAACAGCATATCCCAGCACCCAGTTCCTTTAATGTCTGGATGCCAAGTAGATTTTCAGGACAGGACTTAGTAAGTATCAAATCAGTGGAAGTTGTAAGAGGGCCAACCTTAAATGACACTAGTTCAGAAACTTTGTTGATGACTGGTATACCTAAAAAACCCAAGGAAATACTATTTGAGCCAGAGAGGGGTACCTTGGCAACTTCGTTGTATTGTACTGTCGTCCTACTGGCCCCGGTGTCGATCAGAAATTTTGTTTCTTTACCTAGGAGCTTAGCATGTACAGAGGGACCCTTTTGGTCGACCGGGACCGGGATCAGTGGACGACTATCGTGTTCCTCCCAGCTGTCTCATGAAATCGTGGGCAATTCGGGATAGGATGACACTGGATACTGATAGAGTTGTGTGGCTAATTTAGTATCAGCTGGGGAAGTTGATGCTGGAGCAGAAGGACGAGTGGTATAGGTGCGAGGTTGTGTCTTTCCAGTAGTGATATTGTGTTGTAAGACTGGACAGTCGCGTACAAAGTGGCCAGGCTTTTTGCAATAATTACAGGTAACCCTTTCTTGTGGTACTGGATGTTGCTTATGGGTCTGAGGAATTGTATTCGTCTGTGCTACCAATACCTTCATTTTGGTATCTTTTGTCCTTCTTTTCTCCTGTTCCTGTTCATCCCTAATTCGGTTTTGATGGTACTGGAGCATCTGGAGTGCTTGTGAAGGGGAACTAGCTTGCCAAGTGCTTCAACCTTTAATACTCTATTTTTGATCATAGGTAAGGCATTTTCTACAAATTGTGAGACAAACAATCGACTATAGGCGTTTCCACCTGAGGAGAGACCGCTATTGATAAGAAAACATTTCTCTAATCTTGTATAATAGTCCCCTATATCCTCATCTGGTTTTTGTTTGCATGCAGAGATAGCATCCCAATCTTCCTTTTTAGTGGCCAACAACTGGGAGAGTATTTTCGGGAGAAGGCGAGGGAGTTACAGAACTAGAGGTCCCAGGCCTTGTCCAGGATCACAAGTAGTTTCTTCTGTCTCCAAAGCTGCCCATGCTACCTTTTTCCCTTCAACCTCCCAATCTTTTCCCTTTAGTTTGTCGTATGTTCCTTGAGGTAGCAGGACTTTGAGGAGAATATTGAGATCCTTATAAGTAAAGGAGCCCATTTGAAGAACTTCCTTGAGTTCCCTATGAGAAGGGACCATTTTCTTCATTTCTGATATCTCTAGTTTTGTTAGATAAGACAGGAAAAATGGTCATGACAGGATGTCTGGTGTCATGTCTTTAGCAAACAGGAGCTGGTTTCTCGGAATTGGTTGTCATGTCTTGGGAAACAGGGGCTTATTTCTCGAATCGGCCTGACCATAAGAGTGTGTGGTTACAACAGGGGCTCGTTTCTCGGAATCGGCTTGACCATAAGAATGTGTGGTTGCAGTTAGAGGAAGAAAATGTGTTGTGTGCAACCTTACATTTATGTGCCCGGGTTTTCTAGTTACCATCATGAAGAGCTTGGGACATGAAAGAGAGGGTGTAGAATGGGACATAAATAACGAAAAATATCCATTTTCCGCAACAGCTAACTATAACTTGTGCCACATCATCTACTGCTTATGACCTCACATATTACATCGCTCACGCCAAGTTCTATGACATAAATTATGACAACACTGACTACAGACCTCACATTACCTTCGACAGGCACAGACCTCTGCACACACTAGATCAGCATGACACTAGGGCCAAACAAAAAGTCTGTACACCGATGTCACATACAGTTGATCACTGAGGGCGGGTGTACAATCCTGTTTACCATGCAGTTGAAAGTTCTGTCCCCAGGCACATATAGGCTAATAGCCATATATATTGATCACCTGATTGACAACAACTAAGGACATTGCTTAAATGTGTGACTGCAATAGTACATACCCCCACACAGTCTATAAATGCTGCTTCCTGCCTAAGGCAGGTGACCAAGGATGCAAAGAAGTTACCATCAATTCTGCCCCGAAATTAATAGGCATTCTTTAAACACCACAGTCATGATGATCCTGAGCTGTGAAATTAATTTACGGCCCTAACACACAGGAAGAAAGCTCCCTGCCCCTCTTTGTGACTGATGTTTTGTTTTTCAAAAATAAACTAGGAATTTGTTTTTGAAATGCAAAACATTTTGCCACTTTGTTAACACTGAGCAATATATTCAGCCTTCAGGCACCCACATACACAAGTCATCATAATTAATGACATCTAGCTGTTGGTCGGAAACTCTTTCCACAGACTCAGTTTTGGAATCAGTTCTGACTGACTCGATTATGATGTTTCCAGATACCGTTTGGTCGGACTCCCATTGACTTCAATGGGAGCCTGTGTTCCGAATGAGAACACATGCTCCCATTGAAAAAATAGGTGGTTGCGGAAAACCTTGCACCCTGTCGCAGGCACCCAATGGTGCCCGCCACGCTGTGCATGGTTTTAAAGGGGGTCCCTTGGGTACCCCCACAGACTCCAACCAGAGACATTAGGATGAAGGGGGCCTGGAACCTGACCCCAAAGTCAGTTTCCAACAGTCGTTTTGTGTCGGGCAGTTGTTTCGTGTCGGATAGGCCAACTCGGAACAGCTGTCAGATTCGGACATCGTAATCGCTCAGTCAGAAACGGTGTCCATAGAGCTGTGCGAATCAGCTCTGACCAACTCGGGGTCTCCGAGTGCCAATTGGAACTGATTCTGACAGCCCGAACGGTTAACTTCTATCATAATCGGTCGGTCGGAAAGGTTTCTGAGTCAGTCGGAAACATAGGTTCCGAAACAGTTTAGGAGAATCCAAATGCGGTTTTGAGCCTTTCCGACCAACATCATCATCAGGCCCATAATGTTTAATAGTACTTCCTGAGTTTGTGTGAAAGATGTTTCTGTTCTGCTGGTTATGGTGTATGTAATATTGCAATGCACCGTAACATACATATTGACGTGGTTTATATCACAATCCAGGTCCCTTTTCTATGGTGTGGCACATGGGTCTTCAGGAGACTTTCATAAAGCATTTAGTAGATTTCTGCTTCATCTGTGACACCACTGAGGGAGGTTTGCCACACTAGTGGAGCAGTGTTGAGTTTAATGCTATGATTGCAACCTATGCCCACCATTTACATTATAGGATGCTACTGCCTGCAAATTGCAATATCCACATGTGTAGGTATAAATCATATGTTGATCAACTCGTATTTGAGGAAGTTCAATGACAGCTTAGGCTCAGTACAAATATGCAGATGTAACTTCTGACATCATACTCCTAATGATGCTGAGTCAGCCCAAATATAACGTATTTCTGCACAGTGCATGTATTTGTGCACAAACATTTCATCTCACGATACCCTGCTGTTACACAGTCACATCACATTAAATAATTATAAGTCACTTTGATATTCTGACTCTTGAACATTTGGGGATATATACAATAGGTTCACTTTTCATGAAATAACATTTCTCTTTCATTCGTCCCAAAAATGGCAAAACGCATAATAGAACTCCTTCAATTTGTAACACTCTGAGTTGAGACTAAACATTTGTTTTTGAAAATATTTGTACACTCGAAATAAGTTTCCAAGGATTATTCGATATCATGAATACTTAGATAATTTCATCATTGTTGTTGTGTCTTCTTCAGAATGCATTTTCACAACATATGTTGTGTACAAATATTCCTTCATAGCATATTATTCCGAATTCATATCATCAGTAGTAAAAAATGCAGAAGTAGAAATAAGGCCATTCCCGAGCAGTCCAACTAACATTGAGGACAATCCACCTCCACCATACTGAGCCTGCAAATTTGTGCACTGTATTATGGATGAGAAACTTACAGACGAGGCTGCAAATCTTGTGGCGTAGTGAGCAAACATAGTTTGCTACAAGGACTTTCTCTAGGTACTCTGTGTCTAAAGATCTGCAAATCACCAGCTGACTGTCAACGCCGCTG
Organism: Lissotriton helveticus; assembly: GCF_964261635.1. Taxonomy (NCBI): domain Eukaryota; kingdom Metazoa; phylum Chordata; class Amphibia; order Caudata; family Salamandridae; genus Lissotriton; species Lissotriton helveticus. The sequence goes on along the minus strand of NC_136072.1, from coordinate 182,144,622 downwards.
GGGAGATATAGGAGTTGTAGTGAAATAGAGTCTGACAAGAGTGAATCCTCATTTTTATGATTTTGGACCACTAGTTTTGTTCTTCAAATTAAGTTCACCCACTGAAACCTTCAGTTCAAACTTAATTTGTGATGCTATTGTCAGTGCCTACCTTAAGGGCATCAGCTGAGTACACCTGGGTTAAGGCACTTTGGCTAGTTTGTGACTGACAAGTGTTGGCACATATGTGCACATTTGTAGACACTGAAAGAGCGGGAGACCTCGTCTGACCCAGCCTGGCCTCTGCGCACAGGCACTAATGAGACAAATGGGATCCAGATAAATTAGTTATGGCATGCTAAGGTCTTATAATTCAATTCGTCTTGGCTGAAATATATAATCTGCAATGTTTAAAAAATTTTATTTTTATTTTGGGTAGAGTTTGCCTAAAATGTAAGTTTTGTTTGTCTTAAGTTCCAACAGTCATTGCCCATCAGAGCTAAGGTTACTACCACATAGCTAAAGTTAGCTTAACTCTATAACCATCTCCATAGGTATTTTCTAAAAACTGGGCATATTTCACTGAGCCAGCCTTATTGGAATTCAGCATTGGAGCTACTCATCTGAGCCAGTCAATTACATTGCTGAACATCTGCCAGTTTAAAGTGCCCCATGACCAATAACCCCACCCTTAGAGATGAGCTTTTTCCTAGCAGGAGACTGGAGATGGAAGGAAATATCTAGAAGGCAATTAATGGCACATTCCTGAAAAATACTAGCAGAATGTTCCCACTTTTCCTTCAAGCTACCATTTTAAATCTTCCCAAAATACTGCAAGGTGTGATTGGACAGCCTGTGAGATGCACCGTTGAAGTGCCTTTAATAGATGGATGAGTGATGCATACCATCTGATTTTGGTAGGGTCTCACACATTTTAGAGGTCTTTTCTTCCATTTTCAACCCCCTGAACAGGGAAGAACACTTGAAAAGAAGGGAGCTATAAAAGGATAAAAACAAACACTCACTGTGGATCCTTAATGTTAGTCAGTGTGTGGGTTTTTCTCAAATGCAAGGCACCCCTTGTGCCCCCGGAATATGGTGTGTTGTTGTGTTTGAGTTTCAAGCCCACTGCAAGTTCCACATGAAGACTCCTACTGCACTGCTTTGGTACCTGAGGCCCAGATGCTTAAGTAGGTTAGTTGGCTTCAAGTTTGAAAGTCATTAGCATGGGGTCAACAGGACAACAGTTGTGATAGACCACCGTTGCAACCCTTGCGGTCCAGCAACTCTCATTGTCCCAAACCAGTTTTCTTAGAGCATCACATCTTCTGAAACTCTGCTGTGATTGCCATTAACACCAGAAAGGGAAGGATGTGAGTAAGCAATAGTTCATACACTTGAAGCCCTTCTTGATTTGCCTACTCCTAACACAAATCTCTTAATCGCTGGTGACTTTAATGCAATCTTCAAACCCCTAGACCTGGCTCACAATTCTTCGAACAGCCAAGAAGACCAAATATGGTCAATCCCTACCTTAAATATTCCTCATATTCGCAAATAGGCCCAGATCGTTCTCCAGCTTCAGGCTCTAACAATGAAATATGGCCTATGGGCCCTAAACGGGCACACCAAATCCGTTCAGCTGGGTGCCAACACCTTCAATAAACCATTTCACATGAGTAGAATTCATTTCAATCTAGCAGATTTTAGTCTATGGCCTTGTGTTATTGATACGTGTATACCTGGAAGGTGTGAGAGTGGTCACAACCCCCCTCACTGCTCCCGAAAGGCCCTGATTTCTTAATGATATAAAAGGGGATGATGGACGGAGCGTTTGAGCAAATCAAACACTCACCCCCAGTCAACTGATCTGGGTTTAATCCATCCCAATTCTTTAGCCCACTCAGCCACCCCAGTTCAGACATGGCTATATGCAAATCAGTTTGACCCTGTGCCTCATGGGAACAGTCCAGCCCGAACTGCCAAACCATGTCTTCCCTGGACCGGAAACAAGCATCCTGGGACCGGTTTCGGATTCATAATCCTCATCAGCCAGGCTATCTTGAATCCAGTGGCCAAGTGAGCAAGGGACTCACGTCTGAGCATACACTGCCACACTTAGGGCGAGCAAAGCGATACAAAAGCGGATGATGGACGGAGCGTTTGAGCAAATCAAACACTCACCCCCAGTCAACTGATCTGGGTTTAATCCATCACCATTCTTTAGCCCACTCAGCCACCCCAGTTCAGACATGGCTATAGGCAAATCAGTCTGACCCTGTGCCTCATGGGAACAGTCCAGCCCGAACTGCCAAACCATGTCTTCCCTGGAGCGGAAACAAGCATCCTGGGACCGGTTTCGGATTCATAATCCTCATCAGCCAGGCTATCTTGAATCCAGTGGCCAAGTGAGCAAGGGACTCACATCTGAGCATACCCTGCCACACTTAGGGCGAACAAAGCGATACAAAAGGGGATGATGGACGGAGCGTTTGAGCAAATAAAACACTCACCCCCAGTTAACTGATCTGGGTTTAATCCATCACCATTCTTTAGCCCACTCAGCCACCCCAGTTCAGACATGGCTATATGCAAATCAGTCTGACCCTGTGCCTCATGGGAACAGTCCAGCCCGAACTGCCAAACAATGTCTTCCCTGGACCGGAAACAAGCATCCTGGGACCGGTTTCGGATTCATAATCCTCATCAGCCAGGTTATCTTGAATCCAGTGGCCAAGTGAGCAAGGGACTCACGTCTGAGCATACCCTGCCACACTTAGGGCGAACAAAGCGATACAAAAGGGGATGATGGACGGAGCGTTTGAGCAAATCAAACACTCACCCCCGGTCAACTGATCTGGGTTTAATCCATCACCACTCTTTAGCCCACTCAGCCACCCCAGTTCAGACATGGCTATCTGCAAATCAGCCTGACCCTGTGCCTCTTGGGAACAGTCCAGCCCGAATTGCCAAACCATGTCTTCCCTGGACCGGAAACAAGCATCCTGGGACCGGTTTCGGATTCATTATCCTCATCAGCCAGGCTATCTTGAATCCAGTGGCCAAGTGAGCAAGGGACTCACTTCTGAGCATACCCTGCCACACTTAGGGCGAACAAAGCGATACAAAAGGGGATGATGGACAGAGCGTTTGAGCAAATCAAACGCTCACCCCCAGTCAACTGATCTGGGTTTAATCCATCACCATTCTTTAGCCCACTCAGCCACCCCAGTTCAGACATGGCTATATGCAAATCAGTCTGACCCTGTGCCTCATGGGAACAGTCCAGCCCCAACTGCCAAACCATGTCTTCCCTGGACCGGAAACAAGCATCCTGGGACTGGTTTCGGATTCATAATCCTCATCAGCCAGGCTATCTTGAATTCAGTGGCCAAGTGAGCAAGGGACTCACGTCTGAGCATACCCTGCCACACTTAGGGCGAACAAAGCGATACAAAAGGGGATGATGGACGGAGCGTTTGAGCAATTCAAACACTCACCCCCAGTCAACTGATCTGGGTTTAATCCATCACCATTCTTTAGCCCACTCAGCCACCCCAGTTCAGACATGGCTATATGCAAATCAGTCTGACCCTGTGCCTCATGGGAACAGTCCAGCCCGAACTGCCAAACCATGTCTTCCCTGGACCGGAAACAAGCATCCTGGGACCGGTTTCGGATTCATAATCCTCATCAGCCAGGCTATCTTGAATCCAGTGGCCAAGTGAGCAAGGGACTCACGTCTGAGCATACCCTGCCACACTTAGGGCGAACAAAGCGATACAAAAGGGGATGATGGACGGAGCGTTTGAGCAAATCAAAAACTCACCCCCAGTCAACTGATCTGGGTTTAATCCATCAACATTCTTTAGCCCACTCAGCCACCCCAGTTCAGACGTGGCTATATGCAAATCAGTCTGATCCTGTGCCTCATGGGAACAGTCCAGGCCACTGGATTCAAGATAGCCTGGCTGATGAGGATTATGAATCCGAAACCGGTCCCAGGATGCATGTTTCCGGTCCAGGGAAGACATGGCTTGGCGGTTTGGGCTGGACTGTTCCCATGAGGCACAGGGTCAGACTGATTTGCATATGGCCATGTCTGACCTGGGGTGGCTGAGTGAGCTAAAGAATGGTGATGGATTAAACCCAGATCAGTTGACTGGGGGTGAGTGTTTGATTTGCTCAAATGCTCCGTCCATCATCCCCTTTTGTTTCGCTTTGTTCGCCCTAAGTTGGCAGGGTATGCTCAGACGTGAGTCCCTTGCTCACTTGGCCACTGGATTCAAGATAGCCTGGCTGATGAGGATTATGAATACGAAACCGGTCCCAGGATGCTTGTTTCCGGTCCAGGGAAGACATGGCTTGGCGGTTCGGGCTGTACTGTTCCCATGAGGCACAGAGTCAGACTGATTTGCATATGGCCATGTCTGAACTGGGGTGGCTGAGTGTGCTAAAGAATGGTGATGGATTAAACCCAGATCAGTTGACTGGGGGTGTGTGTTTGATTTGCTCAAACGCTCCGTCCATCATCCCCTTTTGTTTCGCTTTGTTCGCCCTAAGTTGGCAGGGTATGCTCAGACGTGAGTCCCTTGCTCACTTGGCCATTGGATTCAAGATAGCCTGGCTGATGAGGATTATGAATCCGAAACCGGTCCCAGGATGCTTGTTTCCGGTCCAGGGAAGACATGGCTTGGCGGTTCGGGCTGGACTGTTCCCATGAGGCACAGGGTCAGACTGATTTGCATATGGCCATGTCTGAACTGGGGTGGCTAAGTGAGCTATAGAATGGTGATGGATTAAACCCAGATCAGTTGACTGGGGGTGAGTGTTTGATTTGCTCAAACGCTCCGTCCATCATCCCCTTTTGTTTCGCTTTGTTCGCCCTAAGTTGGCATGGTATGCTCAGACGTGAGTCCCTTGCTCACTTGGCCACTGGATTCAAGATAGCCTGGCTGATGAGGATTATGAATCCGAAACCGGTCCCAGGATGCTTGTTTCCGGTCCAGGGAAGACATGGCTTGGCGGTTCAGGCTGGACTGTTCCCATGAGGCACAGGGTCAGACTGATTTGCATATGGCCATGTCTGAACTGGGGCGGCTGAGTGAGCTAAAGAATGGTGATGGATTAAACCCAGATCAGTTGACTGGGGGTGAATGTTTGATTTGCTCAAACACTCCGTCCATCATCCCCTTTTGTTTCGCTTTGTTCGCCCTAAGTTGGCAGGGTATGCTCAGACGTGAGTCTCTTGCTCACTTGGCCACTGGATTCAAGATAGCCTGGCTGATGAGGATTATGAATCCGAAACCGTTCCCAGGATGCTTGTTTCCGGTCCAGGGAAGACATGGCTTGGCGGTTCGGGCTGGACTGTTCCCATGAGGCACAGGGTCAGACTGATTTGCAATGGCCATGTCTGAACTGGGGTGGCTGGGTGAGCTAAAGAATGGTGATGGATTAAACCCAGATCAGTTGACTGGGGGTCAGTGTTTGATTTGCTCAAACGCTCCGTCCATCATCCCCTTTTGTTTCGCTTTGTTCGCCCTAAGTTGGCAGGGTATGCTCAGACGTGAGTCCCTTGCTCACTTGGCCACTGGATTCAAGATAGCCTGGCTGATGAGGATTATGAATACGAAACCGGTCCCAGGATGCTTGTTTCCGGTCCAGGGAAGACATGGCTTGGCGGTTCGAGCTGTACTGTTCCCATGAGGCACAGAGTCAGACTGATTTGCATATGGCCATGTCTGAACTGGGGTGGCTGAGTGTGCTAAAGAATGGTGATGGATTAAACCCAGATCAGTTGACTGGGGGTGTGTGTTTGATTTGCTCAAACGCTCCGTCCATCATCCCCTTTTGTTTCGCTTTGTTCGCCCTAAGTTGGCAGGGTATGCTCAGACGTGAGTCCCTTGCTCACTTGGCCATTGGATTCAAGATAGCCTGGCTGATGAGGATTATGAATCCGAAACCGGTCCCAGGATGCTTGTTTCCGGTCCAGGGAAGACATGGCTTGGCGGTTCGGGCTGGACTGTTCCCATGAGGCACAGGGTCAGACTGATTTGCATATGGCCATGTCTGAACTGGGGTGGCTAAGTGAGCTATAGAATGGTGATGGATTAAACCCAGATCAGTTGACTGGGGGTGAGTGTTTGATTTGCTCAAACGCTCCGTCCATCATCCCCTTTTGTTTCGCTTTGTTCGCCCTAAGTTGGCATGGTATGCTCAGACGTGAGTCCCTTGCTCACTTGGCCACTGGATTCAAGATAGCCTGGCTGATGAGGATTATGAATCCGAAACCGGTCCCAGGATGCTTGTTTCCGGTCCAGGGAAGACATGGCTTGGCGGTTCAGGCTGGACTGTTCCCATGAGGCACAGGGTCAGACTGATTTGCATATGGCCATGTCTGAACTGGGGCGGCTGAGTGAGCTAAAGAATGGTGATGGATTAAACCCAGATCAGTTGACTGGGGGTGAATGTTTGATTTGCTCAAACACTCCGTCCATCATCCCCTTTTGTTTCGCTTTGTTCGACCTAAGTTGGCAGGGTATGCTCAGACGTGAGTCTCTTGCTCACTTGGCCACTGGATTCAAGATAGCCTGGCTGATGAGGATTATGAATCCGAAACCGTTCCCAGGATGCTTGTTTCCGGTCCAGGGAAGACATGGCTTGGCGGTTCGGGCTGGACTGTTCCCATGAGGCACAGGGTCAGACTGATTTGCAATGGCCATGTCTGAACTGGGGTGGCTGGGTGAGCTAAAGAATGGTGATGGATTAAACCCAGATCAGTTGACTGGGGGTCAGTGTTTGATTTGCTCAAACGCTCCGTCCATCATCCCCTTTTGTTTCGCTTTGTTCGCCCTAAGTTGGCAGGGTATGCTCAGACGTGAGTCCCTTGCTCACTTGGCCACTGGATTCAAAATAGCCTGGCTGATGAGGATTATGAAACCGAAACCGGTCCCAGGATGTTTCCGGTACAGGGAAGACATGGCTTGGCGGTTCGGGCTGGACTGTTCCCATGAGGCACAGGGTCAGACTGATTTGCATATGGCCATGTCTGAACTGGGGTGGCTGAGTGAGCTAAAGAATGGTGATGGATTAAACCCAGATCAGTTGACTGGGGGCGAGTGTTTGATTTGCTCAAACGCTACTTCCATCATCCCCTTTTGTTTCGCCTGATTTCTTAATCCCTCACACCCCTATTCCCATCCTCCTCTCAAGGGATATCAGAACCACTTCTGAGAAATGGCATCTAAGGTGGAACAAGTTGGCTAGTCATCCTGAAATTGTTTCATTTGTTAAAGCTGATCTTGAGGAGACTACGGCACGGACAGAGAGTGGGCTTTAGGTCTCACATAGCCAATTAGTTATGAACCATGGGGCTCTGTTCAATTGCATAGCTGACCATTTCTCGGTGGCAACAAATTCAAAGCCAACCAAGTCAAAAACAAACCCATAGTTTAATTTAAATTGTTGCAAATAACAAAAACCTTTAAGAAGGGCTATCAATCCTAAATATCCACTCAGCATAACCCTGTCCCGCAAGGCATACAAATATGTTATCAGCAAAACTAAAAACGAGTTGGATGATGGGAGGTGGTCTACCCTGAACACGGGATGAATAAGTAAAAAGTCCTCTCTTTTCTGGAAGCTGGTGGCATCCAGGGCGAAGACAACCGAGCAAGAGATAGCCAACAATGTAGCTCCATTAACCTGGACTGAGCATTTTGGAAACTTGTACGCCAATACAAGTGGCCACATGCCTATAAACTCTTCGTTCCAATCTAAACTCTTGGTTCCTTGTCTCTTTCTGCAGGAAGATCTGTTCAATCTGGTCAAATAGTTCAATCCTTAAGAGCCACTAAAATAGGCAGAGCAGCCGGTCCAGATGGAGTACCATCAAATGTCTTTTTCTTGGACAAGAGCCACCGTCCCGATATATTCTCCATTTAGTGAATGCCATTGCAGCTGGTGGCCCTGTCCTGGAGTTTTAGAAAGGTGCTCTGGTGATCCCTGTATTCAAAAAAGGTGATTAATCATCTCTTTTCAACTGTAGGCCCTTACATCTCATCAACTGTATCCCAAAAAATTGACTGTTGATGTGTTTTAGCTAAAATTCAAACATGGATGTTAGACAAGTTCATACTCAGTCCCCTCCAGGCTGGTTTTCGATCTAGAATTTCAACTATAGACCAGGTCCTATGATTTTTATGATATATTGGCGCTCAGTTCTTATAGGTGAAGGCAACTTATATGTTGCCTTTGTCGACATACGCTCAGCCTTTGACCTGGTTCCACTTCCCAAGTTGTGGCAGGCACTTAGCAACATGAAGATGCCAGCACATCTATTTTCGTTGGTTTCCGCTTACACAAGAAGAACTTTGCCTGAAAACGATGGGGGAATCAGGATGAGCTCACTGACAAGATTACAGTAGATGAGGGTGTACGACAGGGCTGCGTGTTGCCCCCATGTTATTTTCTCTTTATATCAACAACATAGTCCAGTTACTATCAGAAATTGACACTGATGCTCTCTCCTTGGCTTGCATGAAAACAGAAATACACCCTATTGGTCTCTATGACCCCGAGTGGGGTCCAGAAGCTCCTAGCGCGCTTGGATGAGTATTGCGCTGAGAATGGTTTGGAGATAAATAAGGCCAACACTAAACTAATGAAGCTCAACCCCCACAAATCCTACAAAAAGAGGCTATATCTGCGAGGTGAACACTCAAATCTGTCCACAATTTCACTTACCATGGGGTAACATTTAATAGCTCTGTTGCATGGAACTCCCATCTGAACAATGCCACTTTAAAACTTAGTCAAACAACTGGAGCAATTTTTAAATAATATAAAATATATTTTACTTTGCCAATTCCACCTGCCATTCAGCTATACATAACCAGGCATTAGGGTCAGCATTGTACAGGGCAGAACTGTGGGCCCATACCAACACACTTACAATAAATGAGAACAAATTAATTTGGAAACTGGTTTCTATAGCTGTCAGTACACCTTTGACTCCGTTACCTATGGACTTGGGCCTACAGAATCCACAAGACAAAGCCAGACTACGTCCATTGTTATACTGGAGGTGGCTGTAGGCCACCCCTGAGCTAGAGCATTATGTTCTAGTGCTCCACTGTGTTATTATAGTAGCCCCAGCCCGCTCCGCAAGAATCCCCTGGTCCAAGCTCATTAAAGAGACGCTGGAGTTCATTGGTCCCCAGAGCTATGGACCAACGCGGCTACCATATGGTTGGAGGAGCGATGCCCCACTGCTTCTCACAGTGTGAGAAGCAGAAACATAAAATGGTATTATAAATACCATTTTATGTTCTGCTTCTCGCACTGCGAGAAAGCTGAAGAGTATGGTTAGGGTTGGGCAGCTGGGCCGTCCTGCTCCGGGGCAGGGGAGGTGTGGCTTGCCCACTCTTGTGGGCGCTGACTGTTTGGTCGGCCCTAGGGATCCCTAGATGCTTGTGTGAATGGCATCCCAGCCAATCACAACACTACCATTGCAGCATTGTGATTTGTTTGGGTGGGGGAAGGCTGCCTGCTTCCTGCGGGGACTCTGAGCAGAGACGACGCGACGCGGGACAGGACCGGGCTGGCGAAGGTACGTTTTTAATTAAAATTACCCAGGTGTGCGACCCCCCCACCCCTCACAACCCCCCACCATCCCACCCGCGAGTAATGCCGGCCGCGACTGGCTGCCACCATTACCTGTACCTCTAAAGAAGTTCTCAAGAAGCTATAAGACAGCGGTTGATGCCAAAGCAGCTGCATGGGCAGACCTTCCAGTTCTATTGTCAAAGTTTCTCACCGTAAGTCTGCATACAGTACAGATACAAGCTCTATTGGGACATGGTCACTGCTCCCTCCGATAGGAAATTGTATTTTCAATTTAGAGCAGGCACACTTCCCCTGAGAGCCTTCACGAAGAGTTGGACAGGGGATGCTACTGATACCTACCTCATGCCAAACACAGGTAGAGAGTCGTGCACAATTTCCTTTCGCTTGCTCAGTTTCTGCTAAACCACCCAAGTCTTCTTTAGTCCCTATTGTTAAGCAACTATCTCAGCCATCTTGTTGCTCTTCGCATAATGAGGTCACATTGTACACCCCTATTCACCATTTCTCTTGCAAAATTCTGAGGCCATATGGCTACTACGCAGGAAATTACTGCTGCTTTTGCAGACCTAGTAGCAGTTCTTTTATGCTGACTCTGGTTTTTATGAAATCATAAATAAGGACATCTTTGTATATTCGTCTTTGACTTTAAGCTATTTATTATCATGTACGAGCAGGCCTCTAGTAAAATCAACTTGACTTGATCAGTTTTTTAAATTAAATCTTTTAATTTTAGATACCTGTATGTATGTATTTGTACTTGTACTTTTATGCTCCTGGTGACCGAAATAAAGGTAATTGACCTGACTTGACTAAGCTCTGAGTCAACCTCAGACAGTGGTCCAAATTAAAGGGCCTGTACAGCATCCCAGGTGAAGAAAGTTGTGAAATTCTACCTCACTGCATTGCAGATCAGGCTCATGCCCTTGAGAAGCCTTAAGCCTTATGGCCAGCTGCAAGAGGATGAGACTCAACAAGGCAGGGAGTGCTATCCAATTCTATGTGATTTGATATATGAATGTGTGAAAATCACAGCATGCTTAGTAATGTGCAACATGCATAGGTAAATAATGTAATTGTAGACAGACATGATTGCCATTTTAATCAAGCATTTGCAATGCAATAGGTCTTGAATTCACACAAGTTTAAGCTATTAGCATTGTAAATGAAAATGCCTTTTATTTATATTTTGGGTTTTAAAACATAAATAAAACGCATTGTCAATTGCAATACTAATAGCTTAAACTCTCGCAAATGCAAGACCTATTGCACCCAGGAGGGCATCAAGGCGCTGGTTTAAACGAGGATATGCTCTGCTTAGTTGAATGCTTAAGAGCTGGCAGTGACCAGAGCCATGCCATCTGCATATAATTATAATGATACAAGCAGGACACAAGGTTTTCCTTAGGAGCACACCACCTGCACTTCATAATGCCTGCGCTGCCGAATACCGAGGCTACGGAGTCTTGGTTCCACCTCATTCCTCTTTTATTCACCACCTTAAGCTTCCTGTTTTTTTCTGTTTTTTCCCATCTTTCTTTTCCTTTCCCATCTCTGTCTTTCTTTTGCTCGGTGTCAAAGTGAGAAGATGATAAGTAAATCCTGGTCCCACAATTAGTGCCTCAAGCATGTTCACAAATTAAGCCCCCTTGGTCACCAGCTGCTTGTTGGGTGGTGTGTCCTCCCTGCGAGGAGAATTATGATATTTACTTTATCGAGATTTCACAAACTTTGGGTGTCCTCCAGATAGTGTGATTAAATGAAGAAATTTAAAAAAACATGTGTGTGTGTGTGTGCGTGTGGTTTGTCCAATGAAGAAGAGCGCAATGGGTTTGTGTGCGGCTGTGAAAGCCTATGACATGATGGAGCATTAGGGCACCAGTAGCAAAGGTCACAGAGCTGGAGAGGCAGAAGTGGGCCTGCCTTTGTTTACCTGTTGTTGTCAGGACCGAGGATGACGATGTTCAAGGACCACCAGCAGTGGTCTCTCGGACCACTTTGATGAAGTCATTGACCGGACTTGAGACCAGTGGATGCCCCTGGTCTTTACATGTAATATAAGGCAGGAACCCGCCCTAGCGTCAGAAGTTATGCAACAATGGGCGGTGGCACAAAGGTGGTGATTGACTGTCCACGAGATGCGCCGTGAGTCTTGTCTTCATGCCGAGGGTTCCCTGCATCGGTGCCGCCTTCTGGGGAGACTCGCTTCTCAGGGGTCAGTGTCCATCAGTGGTGGTGCCTATCAGTCACAGCGTCACGCGATCTACATCTCTCCTATCAAATGAGGAGGTTCCTCTGGTGCCTTGGGAGCAAAGTATGGTTCCTGCAAGCCTCTTAGATTGCTGGATTTACCTACCTGTTCTCTGACCTAGATGTAACCTTGGTGTACAGGCCTCTGTGTTTCCTCACCATTTTCAGCTCTTGTGGTTGTGGTGGGGGCTTAGATTTTGTCACCATGTGGAACAATTTAGTACTGCCATAATAAAAGAGTGAACAGAGCACAACTGGGTGTGTTTCAGTTCGTCGGATAAGTTGCCTCCAAAAGCACCAAAGCAAGTGTCTCCCAGTTGTGACTCCCTCTCATCACCCACGGCCCCACCCAGCGCACCCACAACTAACTTTTAATGTAATAACCCTGCCCCCTGTCATCTTCTTAATGTCTTGACATACATTTCAGACACTCCTCCTGTGGCCTTGGGCCCTGCACCGCATCCTTCGAGTTCCAGAGGAGCCGCACCGCCCGGACAGCTCCCAGGATCAGGCTGCCCACTGGGCAAAGCAGTGGCTCCTCGTCGGCAGCCCCCAAACTCTGTCCAAGCTTGGCCGAGGAGAGGAAGCGGTCCACCCCGGACATTACCCACACCAGCCGCCCCTGCTACAGCATTATCCAGGCTGTTTCAAAAGTGAAATTGGGGGTTGCCGCTAAATGTAAGTGAAGCACGTCGTCCGCCTAATCGGGAAACCTAATAAAGGAAATAGTACACACTTGTGTAACAACCAAGTAAAGGGGCCAGAAGCCATGGGAGGATACAAACGACGACATGGCTTTACTAAGGAGGGACTAACAAGCCTTATAATGAATCAGAAGACAGGATTTATAAAGGACAAACACACAAGCTAATGAAAATATAAGGGCGGGGGAGTGAGCGAAGCTTCTCTCCGTACTGACCTACCACAGCTCTTCACAGAGCAGCTTTTGCGTGCTGACTCACGCTCAACCTAAAAAAATTAGGAAGGTGCCTACACTAGCCATTGATATGCTTTAAGTCATGCAACATGCATACCTCTCGCCCTATCATAAATATTAGTGCACAACCTACAAACATCTGATTCATGTTTTGACAATTGCATTAGTTTGAGGGCCCCCAATATTATTCGACAGAAAGGTTATTTACGGGAACTAGCCATCAACGTCCCTGCCACACGTTGTACAGATATTAGGTTGGGAAATGCAGCCAGCACACTAGCTTGATGACAGAATTTGCATGTGCAATATCTGTAATATGTAGCTGTGAAATTTACAAAATGAAAGGTGTGCCAGATATGTTCCAAGCCATCATTATACACTAATGACATGCTAGGTGTCTGATTTGCCAAATGTTTTAGACTGCCGTTAGGTTCCATGTGGTGTTAAACAAGCTCTGAAAAGACCTAGAAAGTGACAGAGCACTATATAAAACATAAAAAAAATAGAGTGAAGCAGATTTGTCATCACGTTCTCTGGCTTCATTGTACAAGCGTGTTTTGGGATTTGTTTCATTTTGAAAGCGTGTTTTGGGATTTGTTTCTTTTTTTGTTACTACAAGGAAAAACACATATCTATAGGTGTTCCTTTTTGGCAGTTGAGGGCTTGCCATTCTGTCATTCTGGAAATCACAAAGGTTATTTGAGCTCCACATACCAACCTACTCAGGCACATGAATCCACCTTGCTCAACACAATCCTACAGATGAGATAACCATCGGAAAGGTCCAAACAAGCTTGCTTTTCTCCAAGCTGGCTCACAATCTACTTAAAATCTTCCCGCCAGGAAAAATCTAGGGCATTTTGCTGTGCCGAGTGGTGAGTGGGAAGAGGTTGTGTGACATCTTTATGCCTCCTCTCTTCCTCTTGCTGTTTCCATGACAATTTCCTTTTATGTGAAATATGTCATGAACTAGTGAATGTACTTTGTTTGAACTCCACTGTCACACATCATATATTAATGCGGTTTTCTTTCCCTGTTCCAATCCCAGTTTTTGTCATTGAAAGATTACATGTGCTTCTTCTATTTAAGTAACATTCTAATCTGAGAGCAGATTTCTGGCGGTGAAGAATACACAGCATGCCTGCCGGCAGCTGACTTTTTCAGTTTTGCTTCCATTTAACATAGGCTGCGAATGTTGTTATACGCGCTCATGATTCCAGAAATTAATAAGGCCTTGGACCGTCCAATTCCCAGTCCTTCTGTGGGAAGCATACTACTCATTTGTCCGCAGTCGTGGCAGAGAAATATGTAGTAGAAAACCTATGTGCACCTTCAAGAATCCTTTTTGGGAATCAGGGGCTGATAAAGATGAAGGGATTTTTGGTCCTAAATATAAGTTAGTTCCGAAAATGCCTTTGTAAATTGTTTACCTATTTTGCTTATTTTTTCAACTTACCCTTTACTAAAGTTATACATGTCATGGGTTGTGCATGTTAGGAAATCGTTGTCTCAAACAATAATTGTAAGTTCCCATCTTCCCTGTTCCTGGTGTGCATGCTGTATATTTTACTTACAGAATCTGGTTAGGACATTTGAGAACTTTCACAATTAACCTCTATTTCAATATTTCACCCTATCAAATCTTTTCTTCTTGTAGACACTTCTTTCTCTATACAACTTATGTATTTCACCCTATCTCGAGACCTCTCACCTGGATAATACTGGGCCAGATTAAACTGTCTAAAATGCATGGGTAATGCAGACACATATTTGTGAATCACTAGTTAAGGCAAGAAGATGGGTCACCGCGGCCCGGATTTACAAAGAGTTTGTGTCAAGTTTGCATAGCTTTTTTAAAGCAACCCAATGCAAAGTCTACTGGTGGGGTGTACAAACCAAAGCAAATCACGGTTTTCACTGATTTGTAACACAAAGTATGAGATACTGGGCCAGAGTATGGATAGAGGCCAGTCTGTGTGGAACTCCTTCTGTACACACCAGAGAGCCTAGCGCAGCTGGGGTTGTCTGCAAATGGACGGCATAGGTTGATCAAAGGCCAGGGCTCACTGCCGACTCCCTGCTGTGCTGAAACAAACACCATGCTCACCGGGGGTTACCATCCAGCGCAGTGTTGGGCCCAAAACCTGGCAAGAGGTCAGGGACTGAGGCCAGCCTGCATTTCGTATGCCCTTTGTAATGCAATGCAGCTGTTGAAGAACCACACTGCACATGGCGGAAGGTCTGCAGTTCAGTCGAAGAAGTTAACCCTGCTGAGCAATGTCATGCACATTGGGGTTGGCCACCCTTTGAGTGTTAAGTGATAGACCTGGACAGAGGGCTGAACTCACCACCAAACTCTTGCTGCGTACGGCCCGAGGCCATACACTGTTGGTGTTGTCCACCCACAGAGAGATGAGCTAAGGGAATTGCTGGAGCAGAGGCCCTGTGATTATGCCCCACTGTGCATGTCCAAAGACCAGGTGCAGTTCAGATGGGTCTCCCTTGAAAAAATGGGCACAGGGCCTGGCCTGAGATACTAGATCACCTCTCCAAACCTCACCGCATAATACTGCCAGTGAATGAAGGGTATAGGATGATTGCTGTACACTTCGTCACCCATATATGGACCCAGTTGTATTAAGCCTTCACACGTTCTGTAATGATATGTTAGTCCAGCTCAATAACCCTGATTTGAATCTGTGCCCTTGGGTTTACTCCCTGTTCTTGGTTTCATACTGTTCCACCAGCAACTTTTCAGGGTAGGACCGAGGTAAAAAATAGTAAGATCCGATTGCCTTTTAAAACTTCTGCTTCTGACTGGATGCTATGGAACATCTGACAGTTCTTTCTTTGCTCTCATACATTGTACCCACAAACGTTGGGCCAGCAGTCTAGCTCCCCATCTCTTTCCTATGAGAACTTGTTAGCCGTCACCATGCTGCTAGAGGAAGAGTAGACACAGACTGCCGTTTACCAAAACATTTAACCTACTCGGATAATATGGGAGGAGCTGATAATGCACTGGCTGTAGCTGAGGTGAGGAGGATAGCATGTGCAAGTTTGCAGCTGTGAATGGGGCAATAGGTATGCCAAACATTGTAAGGCAACAGAGCTTCTAGAGCCAGGTTATGGGCAGACATGATATAGACAGTGAATAGGGATTGGTCGGTTAGATGAGAAAGGGGTTGACTGATTTTTAAGAAAGAGAGGGTGTTGTGTTGTATTGTACGCTCTCAAAATGTCCTACATCATCCAAACAATTCAGCAAGGAGGTAAATATAGGAAGCAGAAATAGGCAGCACTGAATGAGCCTGTGATTCCCATACAAACTGAAATCAGAATACAACATAAATCTTTGAAGGACACTAATGGGACTTTTTCAAAATCAGTGCACTGGTGATGGGCATAGTGCTGGTAATGTAACATATACATATGGTTGTGTTGCCAATAATGCTTGATGATATGCATCAGCAGCATGATAAAACTAGTCATCAAATGTAAGAGGTGACTATGCCATGATCTGTTCTGCAGGGGGAATGATCAATGGATAGAGATTTTCAAAGAATTATTATTGAACATTCTGATTGGAATCCAATCCTACTCTCCATTGAGACTATAGGAACAAGCCTTCTTAACTTGATGAGTACCAACATTCTTCCCCTTTGCCACAGTGTGTTTCCCTGCTGATCTGAGTCGTCCAGAGTGCATTGAGCCTCCTTTGTAGACCCTTAAACCTTTAAATGTTGTTAGCTGAGTATTTCTGGTAATATAACTATGTGTTTATAGATAATTATAGCTGGCCAACTCTACTATCTGTAAATGAAGTCCAAGGTCCAATTGGTGTGGGGTGATCTTGTAATATTCATGGCTTACGCCTGACTTACCTGTGGGATAGAGGAGTAAGTTAAGAGCGCTACAAAAGTAATTCCCAGCGAAATGTTTATGAATCTGACCCTAGTGCCATTGATTCAGCATACAGTTAATTAAATGTGATTACTATATCAGTCAGTAGCTAGGTTCTTAACTTACCACCACTACCTGCCTGAATCAAGCCCACCACTACCCAATCCGGTTAACCTTCAAGAGTCAACTGTAAAAAATGGGATAACATGACTGTTCAGTTAGATTACATTAGAGAAAATGATGCCCTGGGACACCAGGGGTAAATAAGAATACACACATGACACTGCTCAATAACCACTACCTGCCCATTGTGCCAGGTAAACGCATTCACAATCATGCTAAAATCTATTAGACCCCCCTTTTACCATGTAAAGGTCCATTAATGGGAATGAATAAACGAATTAGGAGATGCTGTAATAAAAATATATTACGCACAAAAGGCAGGTAATTATTAAAGTGATCCTGATGGTAATTATACTGTGGGACAAGGGAATCAATATTAGGGTGTAAGAAATTGGGTTGTTGGTTGAGCGGGTTGAAACCCTCCTCACGCAACAGCCACTATCTTTGTCAGGGTGAGGCATAAAAATTCCTAAAATTAACCTGTGCTTAACCTTCTGGTAGCTTGGCGCAAAAGCAGTCAAGCTTAACTTTGAGGCAATGTGTAAAGTATTTGTGCAACACTTCAAATAGTAACACATTGGAAACACACCACAAGGAGATCTCATATGAGTTTAGAAAAATAGGCTTAAGCGTTTAAACAGAAAATAAAGTGAAAACACAACACAAGAAAAATCATGCACCAATTTAAAAAAAAGAGCACATTTTAATACAGTATTTGATACCAAAACAACACAAATACAATTGGTAGCACCAGAGTCAATCAATCAATCAGGGAATTGTAAGCATGTTACTCACCCGTGAGGGTCTCAGGCGCTGAGGGGGGTATGCAGATCCGTTCGGCCAAAGAGCCAGGTCTTGAGGACCCTCTTTAAGGTGTTCAGGGAGGGGGTGTGTCTGGTGTCTGCCTGTAGCTTGTTCCAGGTCTTGGCCGCAATGTAGGAGAACGATCGAAGGTGTCTTTTGGGTACATGGAAGTTTATTCTGTCATTGAGGTATTTGGATCCATTGTTGTGTAGGCATCTGTAGGCGTTTGTGAGGATTTTGAAGGTGACTCTCTTGTCTATGGGGAGCCAGTGGAGTTTCCGTAGGTGTAGGCTGATGTGCTTGTGCCGGGGAATGCCGAGGATGAGTCTGTCTGCTGTGTTCTGTATCGTTTGGAGTTTGCAGAGTAGGGATTTGTTGATGCCAGCATAGAGGGCATTTCTGTAGTCCAGTCTGCTGGTGATGAGTGCATGGGTGACTGTCTTCCTTGTCTCAGGGGGGATCCATTAGAAGGTCTTGCGTAGGATGAGGAGGATGTTGAAGCAGCTGGAGGTGACGGCGTTGACCCGTCTGTTCATGGTGAGTGATGAGTCGAGTATGATGCTGAGGTTGATGGTGTGGTCTGAGGGGGTAGAAGGGCTTCCGAGGGCGGCGGTCCACCAGGTGTTGTCCCATGCTGAAGGGGTGGTTCCAAGGACGAGGACTTCTGTTTTCTCTGCGTTGAGTTTTAGACAACTGTTGGTCATCCAGACTGCGACATCTTGCATTCCTCTCTGGAAGTTGAACTTTGTGGTGGTGGGTTCTCCGGTGCGGGAGAGGATGAGATGGGTGTCGTTGGCGTAGGA
This sequence comes from Lissotriton helveticus, assembly GCF_964261635.1. Lineage (NCBI taxonomy): Eukaryota > Metazoa > Chordata > Amphibia > Caudata > Salamandridae > Lissotriton > Lissotriton helveticus. The sequence continues at coordinate 182,126,199 of NC_136072.1, read as the reverse complement.
TACGATGTTGAGGCCGTGTTGTCGGATGATGGCTGCGAGGGGGGCCATGTAGATGTTGATAAGGGTCGGCCTCAGAGATGACCCCTGTTGGATTCCGCAGGTGATGTCCATGGGGGCGGAGAGGAAGGGCGGTAGTCTGATCTTTTGGCTTTGTCCGGTGAGGAAAGATCGGATTCAGTCCAGGGCAGTTCCTTGTATGCCGGCGTCATGAAGTCTGCCGATTAGAGTGCGGTGAGAGTCGGTGTCGAAGGCAGCAGACAGGTTGAGGAGGATGGGGGATGCAGTGAGGCCAAGGTCCAGGAGGGTGCAGATATCATCTGTGGCTGTTAGTAGGGTGTTATCAATTTTATAAATTTAAAGTGAAAAATAGTGCCGACAAGATCAAAGCACCAACCACACACATCTAATCACAGAAGACTGGGGCAAAGATGAAAGTTATGGCCAACCACAATGGGATTTGGATACATAAAGTGGATTGGGCCTAGCCTCCGCTTACCTTTGAACTGAGAATAATTTTTGAAGAAAATGTCTGAGAATGTAAAGTTTAAGTGGGGCAAGGTAGCCAGTGGTGTCGGAAGAGAGAGTCGTCGTCATCGAGGTGGTCAGGGAACCGCTGAATGAAGTTGTGGTGAAGACGTCTAAGTTCTTACTTTGTCTCCTTTATGGAAGTAAAATATCTGCAGCGGGACGAAGCTGTGTGCTGTAGCCAATGAGGGCTTCACAAGGCCAGATATCCCTTCTGCATGGAGCTGTTGAACAGGATTTACTACCATGGAGAAGGAGCTGCTGCAAAGTCAAACTGAACGGCGATGCTTTTGGATGGATTGGCAAGCAAGAATGTCCCAATCTTCTCTTGTTTCACAGTGCACTATTTGGCAGAAATGTTTAAGTCCCAAGTTTTGGATGTGGGCCATCTGGTCATCTTTAGCACAGCTTCCAAAGTTCCAGGACTGAAGGAGCACCACCAGGAAGGTCAGGACACACTTAGGGTGGGTTCAGGGTCTGGTTCAAAATGGATGGAGACTTTTCTGTCCCCCGAAGCTCTGATCAGGAGGCCAGCCAACTAGCCCATGGAGGCATATTGAAAGTCTTGGGTTCACACAGGAAAGCAGATCTCAGGCAGCAGGGCATTCCTCTGAGAACACAGACAGCCTTCATGTAGCAGGGCATCCCTCTTGGTGCAGCAGGCCACAGTCAGCAGGGTAGTCCTCTGAGAGTCCCTCTGCTGGTCCCGAAGTGAACTGAAGATTGGGTTGGAGGGTCCTAGTTTTATAACCTGGTGCCAGAGTTGAAGTGAAAGAAATGTCAGGAGTTTTCCAGCACAGAAGTATCTGGAATATCCAGGATCCCTGCCCTCGTCACAGTCTGTTTGCAGTCACAATACGCTAGTGTGAAGTTCTTTGTGTGTGATCTGAGGCAGTGTCTTTGGATGTGCAAGTGGGGCTGTGAACATCTCCGCTCCTTCATCCTGTTAGGATGACCCACATGCCAAAAACCAGGCCTTCTATTGTGGAGCTGTCTGGGAGGTATACACAAAGACCAACAGCCAACTACATCTAGTCTGGGGACGCAGGGAACAGGCTGCAGACCTAATGGTTAGGACAAAAAAATGGCAACTTTCTAAATGTGCCATTTTTTTAATTGTGATCTAAAATCCGACTTTATCATTAAGGAGGGTTTTAAAGCACAATTCCTTAGACAGCAAAACAAGACATTTCTACGTACACCTAAACAAAAGCTACTACTGATTAACTGTAATAAGGTAACCCAATGTTATCATATAGGCGATGTAGGCATCACAGTAGTACCATGACATGTAAAAATAAAAATTACATGTCTAACCTTTTAAATATCATGCACCCTGCCTTATGCGCTGTTCAGGAACAACCTTAGGGGTGACCTATATGTACAAAAAGGGAGCCTTAGGCCTGGTAAGGATTGTATTCTGCCAAGTCGAATTGTCAGTGCAACTCTGCATGCAGGCTGCAATTCAAAGCCTGAGACATGTTTAAAGGAGCTACTTAAGCGTGTGGCACAATATGTACTGCAGGCCCACTAGTTTTCACTTTTTTTATTGTGTGTGTGCTGCATAAAAACTTTCATATTGCTTTTTAGTTAAGGCAAACCTGTAATACCACTTTTCTAGTGACCGATTTGTTAATTAAATGAGTCAATTTTACCATGTGTCAAGGAGAGAGCACAAGCACTTTAGCACTGGCTAGCAGTGGTAAACTGTAGAGAGTCCTGGGGCCAACAAAAATAAATTCTGTATAAAAGGAGGGGAGAAGGCAAAGCATTTGGTAGAAGACCATCCTATGGGTGGCAGATATAACAAAAGGTATAAGAAATTCACATACCATATGCAATGACTAAAGCTCCTGATATGTGATATGCAGGGGCACTCTTCATTAGGTGGCTACAATGTGAGAATCATAACTTTGGATACAGTGGCTTCTTTTGGTACAATAGGATGAGACCGTCTGATACTGTGCCTAAAGTAACACTGTGTCTGTTCTGGACACATCACACCAAAGCGGAGCTCTTTCTAGGAATTTCTCATGAAAAAGCAGTGTCATGATCACATTTTATCTTCCTTTGTGAGATATTCTCTTATGCTAAGCACATTGGGACGCGCTCTCCCACTCACTTTCCACCAAGCTTTTAGACACCTGTTTTTTTCTCATAAATATGCAACCTAGTCTTCGAATACAATGAACCCACTTTTTAAAGAAATTGAAAAGTCTATGCTTGGAGGTTTTTACTCATGCCTTTGAGTGTAGATTTTTTGGATTTATGGCCTTTCCAAAGCTTTCTAAAGATAGTCCTGAAAAGCTGAAACTGTCACACCTTCTCATGAGTTCTTATTGAAATCGTTTGTGAATTCCATTTACCTTTTGTAAATATCATGTAATTGTACTTGTTGTTCAATTGTGTGTGAAAACTACTTCACATTTGTGTAATTGCACTTTTATTCTTATCTTCACCAAGAAAGTAGTTTTCCCCATGGAAAAATCTCTGTACTTACATTCGCCCCAATTCTGTGTGAGGTCTATGCCCTTTTCCACAAAGGAAAGGGATTTACTCATGCCCTTGACATGCATAAGGCACTGGCCATTACCAAGGTCAACTCAATATTTCTAGTGCATACCTAACCTGCCACGCTGATTCCTCTCCCTTTTTTAAATCAAATCCTCATTAAAAGTGGGGTTAAACCCTTTATATCCAGAATAGTGGATTGGAGGTTTCCATAGCATCAATACAATGCTTAAATCTTTGGACTCCGAAGTAGGGGAAAAAAACACCTTATTCACTGGAATCCTCCGGTTACAAAACTATAAGACTTTTGAAAATCTCCATATAGTCTGAGCACGTTTGTGTTATAGTTAATGATGTACTAATCTTGATAGATTCCTTCTATCCTCAATTTTCGTTCCAAAGGATTATTTTCTTCAAGTTATTGCTGATCGTGGCTAATGACAGTTCTTTCTATACCACCCATTTAATTTTGTCAATGCAATATATTAGGCTAGGAGAAATTATGGAGTTCTATTGTCTAGCAGTAAAGCTCAGCCACAATGGGTATGAGCATCACAAACATGTGTAAGACAAGTGGAAAGTCATTAGTACCAGTGCCCAAGCCAAACATCAGTGCACTGTCCTCTAAGACCATGATTGTAATAACTTATCTTTACTTAATTGTTATGAAGATGGTCAGCATTAATTGACCCACATTGAGGACAATGATGGTCATTAAGTTTTAAAAATATCTATAATCTTCAGTGGTGTGATATTTGAGAGATGACTTATACAGATATAAAATCTCCTATTTGTCACTGTCAATAAGGTATAATGCTTCAGAACTAGTTCTCCTGCCACTGGAATTTGTGTGACTTCCATATTCTCCTTAAACCATATTGGTCTTACGGTTTCATCCAAAGCAGGCTCTTGGGAGGACTTAGACCCTTGTAGTTTCTAATATAATTGTGAGATTGTTTTTATCTACATGGTTGTACTTGCAGCAAATCTCCTAGGGTTTTCCCAATCTGGAACACCCACTCTATTCTCTTGTGAGCAGGTTTACTTCCACATAATATTATCCGATATTGGACAACTATTTAGTGAAAGTAAATTACATTATGAGTGCAAATTCACATTTAGTGAATTGCAAAAGAAAATTGCCATCTGGTAATCAAACATTGTTCCATGTAAGATGAACAATGGTGGCTCATCAACAGGGGCATTAGGGAGGTGTCATGCCCCTTCTGAGGAATCACATAAGTCTGTTAGCCTTTGCATCACTATTAATTTAATTTACCAGTGTTAATGAAAACATGACTACCACAGAGGCAGCGCAGGCCAAGATAGCGTACCTTCAGGAAACGCACCAGCCTCACAGACTTAACACCAGAGGATGTCATTGCCCACTACAGGATGAAAAGGACAACCATCGTCCGCATCCTGAACATCATTGCCCACAGGCTGACGGTACCCACACAGCGGACAACCAACATCCCACCTCAGACAAAGCTGCTGGCTGTGCTGCACTTTTTGGACTCTGGTACCTTCTTACCAACAACCGCCAGAGTCGGAGGAGTCTCACAGCCAGCCCTATCAAAGTTCATCACAACTGTCTTGGATGCCATCATCGGCCTGGTACCCCAGCACCTTCACTTCCCCCACACTGTACAGGAACAGCTGGAGACCAAGCAAGGCTTTTACACCATAGTTGGCTTCCCGTACGTGTAGGGGGCAATTGACTGCACACATGTCCTACTTGTGCCCCCTGCTGACACTGCACACAATTACCGCAACAGAAAGCACACCCGTTCCATCAATGTTCAGGCAATACTGGGCCACCGGGGACTCTTCACCAAAGTTGTCATCAACTACCCAGGCATTGTGCTTGATTCCTACATCTTCTGACAGTCCATCATCAACCACCGCTTCTAGGATGGTACCTATGGAAATGGCATGCTCGTTGGTAAGTACCAAATGAACACATTGTTGGAGGATGGATATCTGATTATGGTTACCCCCAACTTTTTGCCTAGTGTTTAGCTGGTTTTCGACTTAGTTGGCCTGGGATCCTGCTAATCAGGGCCCCAGGCTATCTGCTCTCACTGTAAAATGGACTCCATGTACTTTAGGTACATCTCCAATTGGGTATTGGGTCACCTTGTGAGCCCCTGTATAGTGTACCATAGGTACCCAGGGCATAGGTGCATCCAAGGCCTACCAGGGGATGCAGCATGTCTTATGCCACCCCTGGCCGGCCATCCAAATTGACACAACTGGCTGATCACTCAGCTGGGGCAAGGTTGTGTAATCACCCCTTGCTTAGGTATAGTATTCCTATACCTACCACTATATATAGACACATATACACCTATAAGTCACTCCTATGGCAGGCCTTAACAATCCTGGAGGCAGAGTGCTTGGTTTTATGTGAGATGGTGCTCTAGCATGAGCTGAGCCTGTCTGCAGCTTTCGGAACCATGTCCTTATAGCTGTTCTATGATATAGCCATACCATATACTCTTAAGTGCATTATAATCCTCGCGGTTATTGCTAACTTTGGCTTGGCTTTATCAAAACATGTCGTGTAATGTGTCATACGCTTTGGAATACTACCCTCCCTGCCAGTTCTGGTGGCGGGGGTAGCATTTCACCCTTCTAGTGGGAGAAGACATGCAGTTGTAGCTTTACCCGGTTAAAGTTAAACGGAGCCTCAGCATCACAAAATGGATGCTGCTGCCACAGACACAAGTCTGACCTCCTGCTGCTGGACGAAACTCCGGCAGGGGAGGTCTGGACAATAGGTTTCCTGCCTTGGGAGGTGCGAGCACCTCCCCAGACAGGCTCTTGTGTATTGGGGCAGGGTAGGTTGAATGAAATAAGACACTGCCTGGGGCACACAAGGTGCCCCATGCATAGCCCGGTTCAAACCAGTTGCTGGGGCTCTCCAGCCCCAGCTCTGGCATAAAACTGGACAAAGGGAAAGGGGTGTAACCACCCCCTTCCCTGGTCCCACCCATAGGAGGGACCTAGCAGGTAATCCAGCCCCTCAAATCAGTATATAGGTAGGAGCTGAGTCTAGAGACTTTAGATTATCCTGAACTGAAACTCTGAAACGAAACTCTGGACCTTCGACATTCTACTGCAACTAGAAGACTGAAGAATCTCCCTTGTGGTCAAGGAGTGACCACACAGTGCAAACAGGCACCACCAGTAACTTGCCAGTTTTCTTCGTTGCCACTCCCGATGGAACCCGACAACCTAGCGATGCAGTCTCTGGACTTCCAGACTTCTCTGACCCCGACCCACATCCACAGCAAAGCTGAGACCCGTGGCGGACACGAGAGACGTGAGACTGGACATCCTGCAGTACCTGATTTTTGCTAACTGTGCAGCTTCTGAGATGTCCTCAAAGTTGTGCATTGGACCCTGAGAAGTCCAAACTCCGAGCAGTAAGTGCACCGAAGCTCAGCCCTCCACACTCTACGAGTGCTGCGTGGGGCCTGCGCCTGCATTTCTCCTCGACGCGTCTTTGCGGTTGCTAGCCCGTTGGTTAGTGGCCCTCTTGAAGACTCCATTTTGAAACAATACTGTTTGCCTGGTTGCTCTGGGATTGATCCTGCTTTCCTGCAAAAGGGAAGCCCTTCAGACCTTGCTGGTCTGAACAGAAGCCGATCTTCACATCCTGCGTGGGTTACCTTTGCCAAGGCTTGTTGACTCCAATCCAGAAGCTGACACCACTAACAGCGAGATCCTTTTTTTATTTTTTATTTTTTTGTCCTCATAGCCCGGGTAAGCAGAAAAGAGAAAGAAGCCTGCTTCAGATCACTTCTCCCCAGGGCGCCTCAAGTGATCTTGCTAAAAGTCAGGTATAGTACACTCTATATCTTGCAATCTTACTCAAACATAGGTGCCAATTCCGCCCTGAGACCGTCGGCTACCACCAGAGTATTTGCAGACCGATATAGAGGCCTATTCATTGGACTCATTTATACATGTCTGTAGCCACATCTCATAGGGGAGCCAGAAAGCATTTCGCCTACATTTATGTGCTCTGTCTAGGGTGTTTATATACCTTATCGAAGGCAACCATTCCAATTTACTGGGAGGAGTGACCTTAACCCAGTTCTTACATATTTCCCTTCTTGCAAGTAATATTAGATAAAAAAATCAATTTCTTTACATTGTTTGACATAGATTCGTTATTATTGGTGAGACCAAAGAATATCAACAGTTCGCTCACCTGGAGTACTTCGCCCAGAATGGAAAAGATTATGTTACTCACATCCAGCCAGATGGATTGAAGTACCGGATAGGTCATAAACAAATGCGTATCATCACCTTTCTCCTTGTTGCATTTAGGGCATTCCGGACTACTCCACTCCCCATTTTAGACAGCTTGTATGGAGTCCAATACACCCTGTGGAGACAGAAAAGGTGGTTCCGCCTTAAATTTGCGGGTCGGACTGTGGAATAAAGAATGTTGCAGGATACTTGCCATAAATCTTGTATCTGTTCTCCTGGCAAGCTCCTCTCCCACAGCTCCATCGGAAGGTTGAAGTCTCCATCAGCCAGTTCCAATAATAACCAATAATAATTTGCAACCTCCTTCTTATGAGTTATTCCAGCTACCAAACTCTCTTCCAGTTTATTTACTAGTCCCGCTCCGGGCCCAACAATCCGACTCCAACTTAGCATTTGTAAATTCTTAAATCTCGAAAGTTGGCCTTCACACATGTTTTGGCACTCTTCCCGTGATATTAAATTACCTTCCAATATCAACTGTTTCCAGGAGGTAAATCCTGAATCCTTCAGTGGACGCACCAAAGAGTCCTTCGACCATTATGGGGATCCTGGAGAGTCAAAGATAGGTGCCATCCCACTAAAATAATTCATTTTTAACTCTTTCCTAACTTCATGACAAGTTGTCGCGAGGCTGAGAAAGATCTTTAGACGTATTTTTTTTAAAAATCTCGGGTCTCCAAATTTGTAAATAAAACCGTATTCTCCCCCTATTATGTCTTTTAACATTGCTATATGCATCTTCCCTGTCTCAGAGTCATCTGGTGTTTTAAATAACCCTTTCCCACCTTTTAACACAAACACCCAGGCATAATAAGATAGGTCTGGCAGCCTTAACCCCCCTTTCTCGCACCGTCGTCTAAGCTTTTTCCACGAGATTCGCACCGTTTTGGAGGCCCAAATAAAACTAGATATTTTAGACTGTATTTTTTTTAGCCATTCATCCTTGAAAGTCAACGGAATATTCTGAAAAAGGAACGTGAGTTTTGCGAGGATTGTCATTTTAATGATGTTAACTTTCCCATAGATGGATAGGGGCAGGTGAGACCATCCTAACAATAGTTTCCCTATCTCCTTATATATCTTTTGAAATTTGGTTTCAGGAATTTGTTCGATTTTCTGGGTAATTTTAATACCCAAATATCTCATTTCTGATTTGACACAGCTCTCCTGTGTCATCATGTTCCATGCCATAACAACTGTTTTTCCTTCATTAATTTCGTATTCCGAAATCCTCCCAAACCCTGCGGCCAGATCATAAACATTCGGTAGTGCTGTGCTGAGATTTGAGGTATGTACTACCAGGTCGTCCGCGTATAAACCCACTTTCTTCTCCCATCCCCTGGACTGAAAAGGGAGCATCTCCTCATGTTTCCTAATTTTTTCTGCCAAGGGTTCATTATAAAGGTTAAAAAGTAGTGGGGACAGTGGGCAGCCCTGTCTCGTACCTCTAAGGATATTAAATTTCTCAGTTAGCCTCCCATTGTTCAGAATTTTTGCAGTCGGAGAGTTATACATTTGTTTTACTGCCCTACAAATAAAATTCCCGTTAGTTAGATAGACTCAAAACTTCATGCAGATAAGACCAACTGACTCGGTCAAAAGGCTTAGTTGCGTCTACCGTAATGACCGCCAGTGGAAGTTTGTCTACTGAGGCTAAATCAATTGCACCTATTAGGCTATAGGTTAAATCTCTAAGACTCCTGCCTCACACAAACCCTTTCTGGTCTTCGTGAAGGAGTGCTCCCACCACCCCATTCAACCTCTCTGCTAATAACTTGGCAAAGATCTTGTAATCTGCGTTTAGAAGCGATATGAGTCTGTATGAATCACAGCAGTCTGGTTTTTTATCAGATTTGAGAATTAAGGTCACTATGGCATCATTCCAAGAAGGGGGGATCTCTTCACCTGCATTGAAGATAGCTACAAAAAGTTCGCTCAGGGAGGGCACCAAATACTGACTTAATTTTTTTAAGATTTCTAAGGGCAGACCGTCAGGTCCAGCTGCCTTGCTGGATTTTCCCGATTTTAAGGCAGTTTCTATTTCTTGCACGGTTATTAAATTGTTAAGACAAGCTTTCTGAGGTTCAGATACTTTTTGTGGTAATTCCTGATCTAACCATTCTAGGACTTCCGACCTGGTTGTACATAAATCTTCTTTATAAACTTCTTCATAGTATTTTAACATGGTATCTTCAATGCTAGTCCCTGCTATAATAGGACTCCCAGCCATCCCAAAATTAAGTTCTTTTATAAAGTTCTTTGCCTGATGATCACTCTTTGCCTTCCAGGCAAGTAATTTACCACAACCTTCCCCATAATTGAAATGGGCCAACTTACTAGCTTGCCACCTTTCTTGAAGCTGCCTTTCTATAACTGACGACAGATCTGTTTTAAGGGTTTGAATCAAAGCCTTCCCAGCATCCTCTCCTACTTCATTTTGCTTAATTTTGTGTTCCAAGCTCTGAATTTTCTTCTCAATGTTAAGAATTCCTGCCCTGCGCTGTTTATTTTTGTAGGACTGGATTGATGTGATCCTGCCTCTCAAAAAGGCTTTGTACGAATCCCAAACAATTCCTATTGGAGCACTTCCTCGGTTATTAAGAAAAAACTCCTGGCACTCCAGACCAAGTTTCTTTATTACCTTATCGTCAGTAAGTATGGACCGATCCATAGTCCACCTGCGTTGTTTTACTACCGTTGAGGGGACCAGTGTCAGTGATACTGCGGAGTGGTCGGACATATGCGCTCCTACATGGTTTACATTCTGAACCTGATCTTTTTATATTGAGGTCAACTAAAAACAAGTCAATTCTGGACTGATGTCCATATTTTCTATTGTTGAAGGTGAAGCTTTTTAAGGCTCCCTCCTTTTCTCGCCATATATCGCACCATCCGAAATTTCTCATTGTGTTTTTTATCAGAGCCCTGGATTTATTATGCATTATATGTCTACTTTTGGTCGAGCGATCAAGATTAACATCTAAGACCACATTAAAATCTCCTGCCAAAATAACCGGGTTGGGGAAATCCAGCAATTCAGATAGTAATTTACTAAAAGGCATAGGGTCATCCAAGTTGGGCCCATAATAACTCACCACAGTATAAATTTGCTCCCCGAATCGAACTTTTGCAATTGCCCATCCTCCATTTTTATCCACCCTAGTTTTGAAAACCACCAGCAGGGGGTTAATCTTTATCAGGATTGCCACCCCCCTTATAGAGAGTTGTTGCTCTGAAAATATCAAGTTCTGAACCCATTTCCTACTCCTGAACAGCTCCCTCATCTCATCCCCCGTTAGATGTGTCTCCTGTAATAAAATGACTTGGGCTGAAGAATCTTTTAAGTATTGTAGGATCCTCTCACGCCTATGACATCCCCTTAATCCGTTAACATTCCACGATAGGAATTCTATTGATGGCTTCTGATTCACTGTCATTCCTTTCCTATTTTTTCTTCAATATCCATACTGCTACCGGGAATAAGATTTTTTACGAGGGCTTTTTTTTTTGTCTCCCCTTGCTCCCACACCCGTGCTCTAAAAAGTACCCGTGAACCCCTCCCTATCCCACCCCTTGGGAAACCCTCCTTTTTCTCTCTAATGGCCTAGGCTAAGGCCTAGAGAGGCCTGGTTTTTGGGGAAATTGTGAAAAACACCTACCTAATTAACAGCTAACATAGTAGAAAACTTGCCGCTAGGGAAACCTGTATCTTATTAGGAACGAAAGAATCCTGTGTGCATGTGTACCTTAACAAGCTCAGTAATCACATCTATCCACCTCTAACCAACTCCCGCTCCTGAAATGAACCTTAAGAACCCTTCCGCCTCCTCAACCCTACGAAAGGTATTCATCTTGTTATTATGCATTACCCGTAAACTAGCGGGGAACTTAAGCTGCGCAGTAGCACCTAAGCTCTTGAAGGACTCAATAAAATTCCCCATTTCCCATTGCTTATTTGCGAGATGTCTGATCGGATCTCACAATTGATACCATCAACTGTCAGGGATCTCTGTTTCAACGCTTTAAGAAGTATTTCTTCTTTAAGAGAGTAGGTATGAAAATTCACCAGAATTTTTCTTGGTTTAACTTTATTAAGATTCCTTCTGAAAGGGTCTCTGTGGACCCTCTGAATATCCATACTGAGTTCTTCCTCTGACCATTTGAGTTGTAACCCTTTCTTAAACAGTTGTATCATGAATTTTTTTAAATCCTCTCATTCTGCTCCTTCTGGTACGTTGAGGACCCGAAGATTACATCTTCGTTGGTTATTTTCCAGGGATTCGATCTTATCCTTCAATTGCTGTTCATTCCCCCTTAGGTCCCTAATCTCCTTTGTGTTTACCTCTACCTGTGACGCCAAGTCCTTCATTCCAATCTCCAGTTGTGTAGTTCTGTCAGCTACATCATCCAATTTTTGTCCCAGGCTCTCACAGACAGAGTGGATTTCTCTCTGATTCAATTCAGAAGTTTCAAATCTATTTTTTACCTCTACTGTCAATAAATGTATCAACTCCGATACTGATTGCACCTGAGATTGAGGTTGGAGCTGTGCGGGTAGTAGAGGTGGTGGCGATAGTATCTGAATCTGGACTGTGGGCTGGGGATGTATTTGTGCTGGAGCTTCATTCTGATTCTCTTCTTGAGCAGTCTTAGTTGCGCCTTGCTCTCTGCTCTCCCCTCTTTTGGCAGCTTCATCAAGGGGTGGACCAATAGAGATTCCGGGCAGGGTCGCCTGGAGGGCCGGGATCGCTTGTAGCTGACCTTGTGCTTGAGGTTGCGCAGGTTGAAGTTGAGATTGAGGATGACCTTCCATTTTGTCATCTGGATATTGAGGTTCCATAGAGTCTGTGAGTCCTGCCAGTACCTGAAATCTATTTCTACTCTCTGGACTCACTGTTTCTACCCCGATTGTTGTAACTGTCTTCAAGGGACCCAAGGTGTTTTTTTTTAGAAGCAATGTTTTAGGAGCGACCTTAAAAAAGGTCCTCAAGGAAGGGGTAATTTTCTGATTCAAAGCTTCTGGCTCGCTATTCACTTTGATTTTCCTCCTTCTCTTCGGTGTTACCCACTCTCCTGAAACAAAACTGTCTTATTTTTGTGGAGGTGCGATTTTGTTTTCTAAATTTGGGGTAGCAGAGTCCTGCCCTCTCTTCAAACAATTTTTTTCTAAGCCACTTCTAAAAGATAGCGATTCTGTTTAGATTTTTCACCAGGTTTCCTCACTTTCCTTCCACTTTTCTCAGTTGTCCCTAAAGCCCCGCCTCCACCTCTTCTTTCCTGGGGGGTTCCTGACCCTTCAGGGACTGCACGGGAGCTAAAATCAGCCTCCTCAGCACACCAGACACTAACCTGCTTCAGGGGGTCAGCCTTCGCCTCCTCCTCAATAAAAGGGATGATATCTGCCCCCCTCGGGCTTATGCTATGTATAGCATGTATGTCGCCACATTTGGTCCGCTGCATCAGCGCCCTGCGGCCCCTGCCGAGCTCCTGAGCAGTGCGGGCCCAGGGGTCCAAGGTCAGAGAGGTAGACGAGATGGTAGGGCACAGGAGGCCCAGGGACCCCAGGACCCCCGCCCCAACTCGACACGCTTCCACTCTCGCTTCGCAAACCGTCCCATTGGTGAAGGTGATGGCCCAGCCCCGCCTCTGATAGTGGCAGTGGCAGTACAAGCTACTCCTGTGGATCCGACAAGCGTTGGAAAATCATTGGGAGATCACCGCCGCAGAGAAAACACCCAGAACGCCACCCACCGCACTGGCCCCGATTCCGAACGGCACAGCAGCGTCTCTCCCCCCGCGTCCTCCCGGCACCATCCGGAGCAAACAGGACGATCGAGCCGACCAAGGTACCGCTACGCAACTATAATTCTTCCCTGGCATATGAACAAAGCAAAGCATGGACATTTCTCATATCAATACCGGCATGTTCTTTCCCCTCAACCAGGAGCCTCCCGCGAGTCAAGCGGCCGCCATGTTTCCCGTTCTCTCACCCATTTACGCATTGCAGCTCAGCAACTTCACTTGCAGCTATGCATTGTGTCAAAGTTTAGTAAAACTGCCTCTGAATGTCAGCGAGATCCTTTGTGGGAAAGTTCGTATCCAGCTCCTGGTCATCGTCGATGCCTCCTGGTCCATGTGGCTGCAGAGACAAGCTTCACAGCATCACCTGATTGCATCTCGACATCGCCTGGTTCCTTCCTGGTTCCTTCCTGGTCACTGGCTAGTGACCCAGACTCTGTCCCCTCTGCTTTCAGGTTCTTCACTTCCTCGATCCACCCTTGGATCCACCCGGACATCTTCCTCCTGGTCGCCTGCAGCATCTTCTTGCAGCTCTCCATAGGATTCAACGACGAAACCCGACACGACTTGACACCTATGCACCGGCTTCCCTGGGTGAGGTAACTCTAGTACTCCGGTGCTCCAGTGGGTAATAACTATTCAAGTGTCCTACTGTAACTGGGTTATCCCGTAGTCCACCCGGAAGGTCAGAAATCAACTAGTTTCTAAACTTTACGTTCGGATTGAAAGTCTATGAGAACCCGCGTGTGTGTTTAGACACTGCACACGCAACCTGTGGGACTACTGCTTACTAACCTTTGGTTACTCTGTGCAGCCCCACCAATTTCCAAGGCCCTAGGCCTGTTATCCTGTCCTGAAGGGGTTCTTATACCACTTCTTTAGTATATGGTTTACGTGGTCCTAGGGCAGAATTGTAATTGTGCAACTTAACGTATGCTTATTAAGTTACTTGTGCTGTATCTCGAACTCTGACCTCATAAAGAGTGCAGAGGGGTTGTGTTAGAAATAAATACATATATATTTTATATATACCTTGTGTGGTGTCCTTTCATCTGGTATTCAAGGGGTTATTATTGGTAAAACAATTGGCTTCACATGCTCTCTCAAGTGTTAGCCCAAGACTGCTTTGTCCATGCTACCACTAGGATAGCTGGTCTATAAGGTTGACTTTGCAACCATCACCATAAGGGTTGCTTGGACTGATACAGGGTGCCCACTAGAATAGTGGACATCACCTATCAGGCCAACTTCTCACACACATTATACACATCAATTCCACTATCATACAACTCACAACTGTGGGAATGCACACGTTACAAAATTACATACAACATGTTATGTTATGTTATGTTAATGGTTTTTATACCGCGCACAGCTACCCCAGCAAAGGGGCGTCCTGGCGCAGAGAAAGGTATACACAACATCACAGAATGCAGCAGAATCAGGGAGTCTTATTAAAAAGAAAGGTTTTGATGACACGTCTGAACTGGAATAGGTCTTCCAAAGCACGGGTTTCATTAGGGAGAGCGTTCCATAGCTTGGCGGCTATTACTCGGAAGGAGCGGCCTCCAATCCTGCTCAGCAAAAAACGAGGCACAACAGCCAGATTCTGACCCATCGATCTCAGAGAGCGAGAGGGGACATATGGGGTCAGTAAATTCATGAGAATAGGTGGAGCCGTGCCCTTCAAAATTTTAAAGGCCAGGCAGAGCACCTTAAACTCAATCCGCCGAGCAACAGGCAACCAATGGAGCATTTGCAGAACTCTAGACGCTGAGCAACGTTTGGGCAACCCAAAAATTGCTCTTGCGGCGGCATTCTGCACTCGTTGTAGCCGCAGAAGTTCAGCCTTATTCGTGCCAGCTAACAGAGCACTGGCATAGTCTATCCTGGATAGAACAGAGGCCTGGACCACAAGCTGTCTAGTAGGGGCATCGAAGAATTTAAGCACCGGCCTGATACCCCTAATGGTGCCAAAACAAGAGGCCGCCACTTTCTTAGTCTGGCAGGTAAAGCTGAGTGTAGGGTCCAGCCAGACCCCGAGGTTTTTTAGCTCCATAACAGGAGAAGGGATCATTCCTAGCTCGGGGGGCCACCAGTTGTTATTCCACCATCCAGGTTGCTTCCCAACCACCATCACCTCTGTCTTCATTGTGTTCAATTGGAGACAGTTCTGGGTCATCCAATTGGCCACCGCACGCAACCCCTCACAGAAATTGAGGGCGTCCACAGCTGAGTCCCCACTTAGTGTGACCGCCAGCTGCGTGTCATCCGCATAGGACACCATTGTCAGGCCCCAGCGTTTGACTACCGCAGCCAGCGGCCCCACATAAAGGTTGAAAAGAGTGGGGCTCAGAGATGATCCCTGTGGGACCCCCAACGTGAGCGGGTGAGAGGTGGATTTACCGGGTGGTATCGCAACCTGGAAAGATCTATTGGAAAGGAAGGAGCGGAACCACCCTAAAGCCAGACCCCTGACCCCAGCTTCCTCTAACCGCTGCAACAGGATTTCGTGGGACACCGTATCGAAGGCGGCACTCAGACCTAACAACAGGAGTGCCGCTGTTCGTCCGGTGTCCAGCACGGAGCGCAGATGTTCAACCATGTATAACAAGGCGGTCTCCGTGCTGTGGCCAGCACGAAATCCATTTTGCGTGGGATCCAAGATGTTAGCTTTGGCAAGATGGTCGGCCAGGATCCCATTCACGTGGGCTTCAGTGACTTTAGCAGCCCACGGCTGCAGTGAGATGGGGCGATAGTTCTCCGGTTTTATAGGATCAAGGGTAGGCTTTTTTAGGATCGGTGTAACTACCGCTTGCTTCCATTTGGTGGGCACAGTCCCTGAGGCCAATGACATATTTATAAGGGCCAACAAGGGGGAGCGACATATGGCCTGCATGTTTCTGAACAGGTCCGGTTTGAGGGGGTCAGCAGGACAGCCAGATTTAATTTTTTGGCTCAATAGGTCAAAACCCTCTTCAGATAGGGGGGCCAGCATATCCAAGGTCATACTATTGATCTTTGGACAATCACTTAAGTCCGGACGGTACATGATAGTTGGAAAGGTGCGATAGATTACTTGCACCTTTTGAACAAAAAACAAGGCCAGGCTCTCACAATGAGAGTCTGTGAAAATTTCTGCGGCAGAAGCCCTCTTAGTTGTTAGGTCCTTTAGGACCTTGAAGATTAATTTAGAGGGGTTAGGGCTGTTCCGAAACTCCTGCGCATAATATGCGGCACGTGTTCGACAGACCGCTCTATGATATGCCTTGGATAGAGTAAGGTAGCAGGTTTTGAGCACCGGGTCATAAGCTTTCCTCCAACGTCTTTCTGCTTGCCTACACTTTCTCTTGAGAGACGACAGGGTCTCATCGTACCACGGACTATGGGCATTGGTCCGGCACTTAGAGCGCACAAGGGGAATAAGGGAGTCCAAGGCCGAGCCAATCCAATTGCAGAATGAGTCATACCTACAATCAGCATCGGGGGGAGGAGGTAGGGGTGTCTTTCCTAGTATAAGGTAAAAATCTTCTAGTTTTAATTTGCTCCACTGGCGGGAAAGAGAGGTTTTATTCTGCCCCACGAAGAGGGGATCTACTACGGGAATCACTGCCTTCACCAACATGTGGTCTGTCCATGTCAGCTGGACAAGTGGACATATAGTAATGTCCTCTAAAGAAGTGAAGAACGGGTCCAATATGTGCCCGCCTGAGTGGGTGGGGGCCAACACTTTCTGTAGGAGCTGCAAGGCTTCTAGATCTGCTAGACAACTCTTAATAGAGGGTTGGGATACGCAGTCAAAGTGCAGATTGAGGTCACCCACCACATTAAAATCCGCACAGCCAAGAGCTTCGATGCTGATGACGTCCGGGAGAGCGGCCCTAAACATGCCAAACAACATGCCCACCTGCCAGACATGACAACACAAGTAACTATGGTAACCGTGGCCAGCCATGTAGACAAACTATCCACGTCATGGCACCTCTGCCACTCAATTGCTGATTGTGGGGAGAGGTGGGAACCTGGCATGTGGAAAGGAGGCAGGTGGTGGTGATGTGCTGGACAGACTGCAGTATGCAGACCACAGACATGTCGATGTCGACATATACTGCTGGTGTTTGGAGTGCAGTGGACAGTGGACGCAACCATGTTACCTCAGTCAGTGGGGAAGATCGCGGAAATGTAGCTTTTTACGTCCCCCATGTAAGCGTGAGCAGAGTGGGATGGCCCGGCGTACGCCAGGCTAGAGTAGGGGTGTGAATAAAAAGCACGTAGCTCTGGGCGTGGTTCTCTTCCGGAATGGCCAACATGTCTGCCAGGGCGGCGCCTCTCACCCCACCACGAGGCCGACGCCGTGAGCGGTGTTGCCTGTGCTTCTGTGTGCCTGCTGCACCCCAGGCCGTTGGTCCAGAGACCCGTCTTCCTGCCCCTGCGCACCCAGGCCTCACTGCTCACCTGGCGACACCGGCATGTGTCAAAGAGGGCCCACCACATGCCAGTGCAAGCTCCAAGCCAGAGGCCCGCGACCTTGGCAGCCTCCTCCAACCATCATGGCCTCCGCGACACAACCCTGCAGTACTCCTTTCTCGTTGACATACTCCACTGCTGCCTCCGGCCTACACTGCAGTCTAGTAGGTCACACATTTGGAGCTGAGTCTTGATTTTTCAATGGCAGTGTACATATCATTGTACACAAGGAGAGGAGTAAGAGGAAGACACGGTTTAGTCCTGAGGAGAAAAGGATCACCGTTACGGAGGTGATTGAACACTACCAACAACTGCTCTGGTGCCATTAACTCTGTTTTGCAAGCCAACGACATGTGGCTGTGTGCCCCTGCTGAGCGCTGCCTCCGGCCTACACTGCAGGAAAGTAGGTCACACATTTGGAACTGAATCTTGATTTATTTATGGTATAGTTTATATCATTGTACAGGCCTCATCGCAGACTGCATCCCCTTTCAACCCTGGTGCCACTGACTCTGAGCCCCGAAATTAATGGACACTCTCTGGTTGAACTTCGGTGGTATCTGAGTCTATGGCCTGGGGGTTGTCTTCATCATCATGTAGCTGATACGGACTTGGTAGTAAAAATAAGTCTGAAGCATTCCCCTCCTCCATTTGCTGGTTTCAGTTTGCTTCTGCCCTCTGCATCATGCCCTGGAGGATCACCTTCCACTGCCCCCCGAAACACTCCACGACATTCTCCTTGTACATCAACGAAGACCCGCTCAGCTCGCGTGGCCCTACCTCAGTGCACCGCAAGTCACTGTCCCATGGCGGTGTGCCTGTGCTGGCCACAGTGCATCCAGGGCCGCTAACTCTGTGCAGCTCAAGTCATGGACCCTTGCTGTTTGAACTTCTGATTGTCTGATCACTGTTGTAGTTGTTGCCAGCACCAACCACCCCCTGAGGGGTGGCTTACACTATCCAACACCCATCCAGCACAAGCATCACTGGACATGTGACCTTGGAAAAAAAGGGGCCGGGCGCACGTGCCTGTGGCCAGTTCCACTATATATCTAACTGTGTCCGTGAGGTCATTATGTATGCACGAGGGCCCCGGGCCCTACCACATTACTTTGTGCTGTGGACAGTGGACGCAACCATGTCACCTCAGGCAGTGGGGTAAGCCATTTAGCTGTGTCGTACCCCCATCTAAGTGTAAGCGGAGTGGACTAACGTACGACAGTCCAGCGTAGAGGTGTGGTTCATCAACCCGGGGCTCTGGTTAAGTTTTGGCCTTGCCAAGGAAGTAACTAATGCGTGTGTCTCTGTTGTAGTGTCGGGCCACCTGTCCCGCAATGGACAATGCTGCAATGTAGCATGCCCCTGGAGTGCGGGCTCTGCCGAAGGGGTAAATGAAAGAGTGCAATCCTGCTCGGGGTCCGGGATCATACATGCCAACTGTTGTGTGTGCAGCTATTACCGCAGCATGAGCCAACGGTCTACCCTCAAACGCATGGTGAGTTCAGTCAGCCATGGAATCTACATCTGTGTCTGCCCTATCCTTACCATAGGCCTACACAAACGTGACCTCTCACCTTCAACGCACAACATCGCAGTGTCGTTGTCAGGCTTGTGGACATGTGCAGACAGGCATGACAATGGTGTGTCGTAGGAGTGCAAGTGATACAACCGCGATGCACACACTAGTAAATGGGCTCAGGGGGAGGGAGGAGCAGCAGTGAGGCTACGTAATGCACATTGATGCCGCTCATTTGCTAACTGCAGTTCATGTCAATCAGGAATCACTCAGTTACACATATCACACACCAATGAACCAGTGAACCTGCCAACACATCATGCAGAACCAACTATTGACTCATGTCTCTCTGCACTGTCACAGGTGATCAAGGATATGCACTCTGCCCTTCGATGATGACACCCCTCCGAGCCCCGAACACACAGGCCCAGAGGCAGTACAATGTGGCCCACAAACGCACCAGGGGCATCGTGAAATGCACATTTGGCGTGTTGAAGTCACGTTTCAGGTGCCTGGACATCACAGGTGGAAGGCTTCTGTTCAGCCCAGACATCGTGTGCAAGATGATCGTTGCATGTTGTGTGTTGCACAACATATGTGTACGCACCAATGCCCCATGGATACAAGTGCCAGATGTACCTGACGATGATGAGGAAGATGAGGCAGGGGGACGACACTCCACTGCAGCGGCAGCAGGAATAGCCCGTAGGAACACCATCATTGACAAATTTCTTCACGTGAGCATGTCACATTGTCACAGTCCTTAGCAATCATGGGACAGTACAAAATGCCCACAGGCAGAGCATGTGCAAATAAATTCATTACCAAACACATTCCCTGAGTGCATGTCACTCCTCTGTACAGGCAGATCACTATGACAAGTGTAAGTGCAACATGTAGTGCTAACAATCTCATATTTTGAGAAATGATGGTGGGTGGGTCACCTCTGTACAGAGAGGCTGTTTAGGGTGTCACGTATTCAAAATGCCATTTCTGTGTGTCACAGGTGGTAGGGAATTCTACTCATCAGTTCAGCTCCTTCTGGCAGTCTAACACACGGCGTTGGAACGCCATATGTTCTTCGGTGAGGTGCTGGAAGCCAAATGTGGTGGTGGATGCTTCCTGCTATGTGGTCTGTGCAGGGGGTGGGCTCACCTCGATGGTGCTGGGCTGCCCTGCTAATGGAGGTGGGGTGCGGAGGTTGTCAATAAACCGTTGGAGTTCGTGGTAGTCGTTGTCATGGGTGTCGTCTCCATCATCACTGACGTGATGTGGGGTCTGCTCTGCAGGAGGTGTTGATTGCCCCTCTGCAATTTACAGGGGAGATGCAGGTTCACAATGTGTTCCATATATGTTGATGCATTGGCGAAGTGTACGTACAGACTGCATGACAATGTACATTGTGACTGTTTGTGAGGAGATGCCTATTTGATGTGGGACAGCAGACATTCATACTACATCACGGATGTGAGGTTGTACTCGTATATATTGTCATCTCACAGTTTTTTTTCTCTGCTTTCATGGTGCATTTTCCTGCATGACATGTGGGAATTGCCGGCCTGTCGCTGGTTATCGCTGATTTGTGTATCATGGTTTAGGACATCCCTGCTTTTTTTGCATTCGTGTTTCGCATTTTTTAGGCGTTGTGTTAATTTTAACACGGTCATTTGACACGTTATTGTGTGACTATCGCATGGTACCGCCATGTTGAAAGTTGCGTTAAGCTAATTTTGCAATAGTTATCGCACGTTCTTGAGAATATCCCCCAAAGTGTTTTAACCACATATTTTTGCCATTTTGTCAAGCCGGGGGTGACAAGAAATTTTCTTCACCGGCTACCACCTGACCTTGCTACGCCACTGATCTCAAGCCCTGTCTCAACTTCTGATAGAGCTGTGCTTTAATCCCTGGCAGAAGCTGGTAGTGGACTCGAATGGTGTCTTCCCTTTGGTAATTCTGGCACTGCTGTTTTGTATGCTTTCTCATTTCCAGCACAGAAATTGTATCTTGCTGGTTCCTATGCCCAGTGCTGACCTGCGGTCCTATAGCTGCCATTGAGGAGTTGCCAGCAGTGGAAGCAGAGTAATTTAAAAAAAATCAAGTGCTGCTGCTTGGTTTATGTGTGAATGACAGTGCGAGTGTGAGTGTATTTGAGAGTAAATGAGATTGAGCTGAACACTGTGAGGGTCTGAGTGAGTGAGCTTGAGTGTGTTTGTGAGTGTGGACTATGATTAGATGAGAGAGTGAGAATCTGTGAGAGTGAGACTGAGGGAGTGAGTGCGCAGAAGTGAGTTTGAATAGGAATGAGGGAGCGTGAGTGAGTTGGGGAGTGTGCAAGATGGAGTGTCAGTGAGTTGCAATGAGTAACGGAGAGTTAAAGTGATGACTGAGAATGAGTGAGCTTCAATGATGGCTGGTGAATGAGGAGTGTGTTTTGGAAATACAGAGTAAATGGGAGGGAGAGTTTATGGGTTAGTGAGTGTTGTGAGTATGCCAAAGTCTATGTTGTACTTAAGGTTATAGAGAAACATGGTGCACTGGCATATTGGGAGTAAAAGGGAAGGTACATGTGGAAAAACGTAATATATTGGAGACCATTCCTGATGTATGAGGAAACTATGGCTATTGCCATATTTTGATGCTGCTGGCATATTGGAGGCAATTATTGGCCTCAAAGAGAATATATGTTGCATTTATGGGATTAGGCAAGCCATAAGAAAATGCTGGCCCTGGCGCACCAGTTGAGATTTTTGACATATGGGCGACCCATGTCATAAGGCATCATCATTGGCAAAATTCTGGTAATGTGATTGGAGGTCATTTTTAGCATATGAAGGAGAGGGGCTCATTGCAAATTCTGAAACAAAAGAGTTCAACTCATATTAATCCTCAGGCTTATATTTAATAATGTCTTCTAGATTTATGGCAAGTTTATTAGAAAATGGTAGTTTAAAAAGAGATAATTGACAGATTTTTTTTTCCAAATTGTCTTGGAAGAGGAACCTCTCAAACACTCCTTGAAGAAATGAGGTTGCACAAGGGGGGAGTGTGCGGCAGAAGATTTAACAATAGAAAATGATTTTGTGGTGTTGCTGGGCTCCTCTGCTTGCAGTGGTGTAGCTAGAGCTTTTGCTGCCAGTGGGCGATCCCTGAATTTGCCACACAGTGACGGCTGATGCAGGTAAAAGCGGGGAAGGGCGTTGGCGACAGACGAGGATGAGCTGGGGGAAGGCAACAGATGACGACAAGCGGGGAAAGGCGACAGACAACAAGGAGGAATAATAACATTAAAAAAAGAAAACTTACCTTGCGCTCACCGCCGTCCCCAAAAAAGTGCCGCCCTGGCCAGACTGCCCCCTGCCCTCCCAGCTACGCCACTGTCTGCTTGCAGTTCCTGGCCCAAGCAGTCTCTGGGACAGCATCCCTGACTCCCCATCCCATCCCTGTGTTGCTCTCAAGCATGAGAGCAGAGTGGGGATTGGTCTTAGTGGGCTGGATTAATGCTCACTCAGGCACAGGGGATCTGTGCTGTTGCTCCAACCCGGCTGTGCAATACAGCTAAGTTGGAGGAACCATAGAGCTCCTAAGACGGCCGGCTAAACTGACATGCGCACTTAAAAGTGCACCTACAACTCCTCCTCCCCCTCCCTTAGCCCGGCCCCACACCTCCCTGCACATGCTGGCTCAGCCAGTACCTGAAAAATAAAACAATAAAATATTGTTTTATTTTCAGCTGTTGGCTCTGAGCCAGTGGGCAACACTCGTTCGCCATTTCTATTCGCCGTTGCGGAGAAGCTGCGCTGCTCAATTCTCTTTCTCACTGGAATTCGATGGAAGCATTATGCCCACTACTTTCAAAGGTTATCAGCCGCCACAGAAGTTAAATTTGCACATGCAGTTGGCTTTTTCAGTTTCTAATCAATGAGGAGTGCCATTATGAGATCATCAAGTGCGATTTTCAATTGCTGGCCATTCTACTGAACAAAACCTAAGCGAAGAATTTGTGAGGGGAAAATTACCATTGTATGAGAATTTTACACTCAGAAAAGTCAGCCGACAGTTCTCTATCTTACACGTCTCTTGATTCAACATCTCTAGTGAATGAAATGATGCCTGGTACTACTCAATGGACTTTAATATATTTTCTTTATTTAACAAGAATTCTGCACAGTTAAAGTGGGTTTTTGTTGGAACGTTTACATAAAAGGTTGACATATTTTTCTCAATGTATAGCTAGACAACACACTGAGTAAGTACATAAAGATAAGGGCTCTGCATTTTATGACAAGAAATCTATTTCAGAGTTTTGGGACCCAGTGACTTGTCTGTACTCAAAGGGTACCCCTTTTAGAGATGTCCAAATGCCTGTTTTCTTATTGGCATCTGTAGGAAAAGGTGTGCCTTACTTCATTTCTATCTATTTTGCTCTGAAGCGGACTTTTTTTTCCGCTTAAAAAGGTTTGCCAAATAAGATAGCACGATACAAGCTACACGTAATTACATAGGATGAAAATTCATAAGCCACTGTATAGCAGATGCTCTAATAGATGCTGTATTTATATTATAATAAAATTAATAATGTAGAACAAATTACCTTGAAAGTTTAATAAAGAACATATAAACTTGTTAAGTTGCACTCATAGGGGCAGATTTACAAGCCCCTTGAGACACTTTTGCACCGCCGTAGCGTCACCTTTGTGACGCAGTGGCAGCGTAAAAAATGTGGGCAATTTCCAATGTGACGCATCTAGGGAGATGTGTCACGTTGTAAAGCCCTGCCTCAAGTATAATGTATGCAGGGTGGGCGTTCCCACGCAGGTAAGCCTCGTAAAAGTGATGCAGTAAAATCTAAAAGATTTTACTGCGTCACTACTAGGACGCCACTGCGTCAAAACCTTGCGCCTGCTCTAAGCAGGTGTAAGGAGTGACGCAGTGTAGTGGTAGTAGGCCTCAAAATGCATTGCTGGAGTTGCGCCGTGCTTGCGTCACGACTCCAGCAATACGTCACATTTGCCCCGACAGATGCGTCAGAATTTCTGACGTATCTGTCAATCCTTGCCCCATGGTGCGCCGAATTGTTAATACTGTGTGTGCAAACAACGAATGGGAAACCCAATAAACCCTTGTAGGTATGGGCAATGAATTGTATCTTGTAAGGGTATCTACAAGGGATTTTATTTACAATATCTTTTGATGTTATTCTTAGTAGTGATTTAATGCAGAGTCAGTCATTTGATCAAACTCATATGTGTCTTTAGAACAACAGCAATCAATTATTAAGTTTATACAAAAACGATAAATCAAAAAGCACACGAGAGAACCTGATAGTCTTGCATAGATATGTATTTCAAAATTTCATATCTTTAAAACATGATTTACATGGGGATATATATACAGGGAATCAATCACTTGCAAATACGGTACATCTACGGTGGTGCAAGGGTTTTTCAGGATGGTGCAGGGAAAGTGACGCATCTCTACAGATGTGTCACTTTCTTGTAAATGTGCCCCATAATATTTTCAATTTTATCAGAAACCAGGACACAAAGAGAAAATCACAGTGAAAAACAAAAGTGTTCATATGAATTAATATAGCAAGAAATCAACAAATAAGTACAATTGATTAAATAACAATGTAATCATGAAAAACTATGTAAAATTAGAAAACGCAAACGAGTCATGAACTTCAACCTTCACAAGAAAATAACTAATCCAACAAATACGTGATGGGATTATCGATAAAAATGAAATTCAGGTTTCTCACAAAATGTCATGTATAAGAACCGTGTGTGGTCTTCTTATTATGAGATGGTAGTTAATTATGGTCCATTTATTCCCTTCATTTGTCTGTTATCATCCATGCACCCAAGTCATGTTTTCAGCTTCCTTAGTCTGTGTGGCATGTTAATTATTTTTGTTCACTGCCATATGCCTAGCTTCTCTCCCTGATTTATGCATGTTCCTGCTTTCTAACTTTCTTGGCCGAGTCGGTATAAAATGCAAGAGTTAACACTGTTTCTTTCACATACCGTGACTTTGCTAGAAACGAAAAAGTCCATTGAGATCACCGATGGAGAATGTTCATCAGTTCAATAAATCCCTGTTCTTTTCTCCTCTGTGGGTTTTTCACTTGTTTACTTCTGTTTTTGCTTGACGTTCAGTAATTTTTCCTCCTCTGGGTATCACCAAGTTAATATTTCCTTTCTCGAAAAATGTGTCTTCTCTAAATTCACAGGTAAGGAATTCCAAAGGTTGCCGAGACGACAAACACCAAGGTCCATAGGATAACATAGCGGATAGGGCCAAGGTTATGGGAAATCTAGTGCCAAGCCATGAAAAGCTACGATAGCATTTGGGGTCATATCTTAGATCCCCCAAATGTGCTAGAACCTTCTTGTTTTTTAGGTACCTGAATTTAACTTTTCTCTTATAGTACCTGTGTATTAAACTCTTTTTGTTTCTCAAAAGAGAAAGCATTCACTAAATATTTATGTGCTATTTACTGTGTCATACCTTATTTGATTTCCTAAACTCTGCTACCACCTGAAGTAAACCTTGGCTGCTTGATCTCACTACACCTAGAAATTGACGTACCCAAAGGTGTAACTCGGACACCCAAGTGGAATGCACTAGTGTTATGGCCTTGGAAAAATGGTTTTAAATATCAGTATGCTGGCTGACAGAAAACTGTTAATAACCACCAATACCACTTCACGTACCCCACTATGGAGTAATAATGCAGGAGGATAAATATTCTATGAGAGAGGAAGGGAATTTGGGAACTGTGATAGATTCATGAGTTTCTCGGTATTCACAAGTTTCTCCAGTGACCCATTCTCACAGTGTAAACAGTCGACGATCTCCTCCTTTGAAAGGCAGGAATAAATTAGTGTCTAGGTTGGCAATGGAATAGAAGGACTCCCAAAATTGGAAAGGTGCAGAAGAAGACATTTCTCCACAGGAACAAAGTTTTTCCATTGAGGAACAGGAAATGTATTTTTTTTTAAAGCGCAATTAAACTCCTGCACATTTTTGTATGTACAGTTTTGCACTAGGTATGATTGGCCAAGCAGAAAGGCTTTCACATTAGTGTATTTGGAACTCACACAACATTGCTACGAGCACGCCTAGAAATCCGTTCAAATTAGAAAAAAAAGTAAATCTGCATCGTTTAAATTAGTAAAAAAATGTACATCTGCATCATTGGCAGGGAACAATCTACATGGGCTGATTACACAAATTTAAAAAAAATTAGGTAAGTCAGGGCAGTGAATTCCGCTCCGCTCGCAGGATTTGCGGAGATTTCCGCACTCCCCATTACATGGAGTTCCAAAAAACTTGCTTGGCATAGCAGAGTTTTTTTCACTCTCACATGTTCGTCAACATCAAGTTGGCGAGTGCGAGCGATGAAAATCCACTTCCCGGCGAGATTTTTCCTCGTTCGCGACCGTCAACATCAAGTTAGCGAGCGCGAGTGTGGTCAGATTTCTCATTGTGAGTGGTCATGCATGCTCGTAACCGCTCACGTTGAGAAACTGTCCGCTCGCATTGAGGAAGCTGCTGCTCAAGTAAAAATATACTAGAGCGGCAGAAAGGAAGCAGCGCCCACTTGCACTGTGCATGGTGCCGTTCGCGATGATTGCACAGTGCAGACAAGCCCCTGGCACTGAAAATCACTGCGAACAGTATTTATCCAACGCACTCCGCCGCTTTTGGAGCTCCGCTTAGGGCAGCATAGTTTTTTTGCACTTTGCGGAGTTCCTCTTAGCAGAACTCCGTGAACTCCGCCCAGGCTTAAAATTAGGCCCCTTATTCTCAATGTTTTCTTCTAGAAAAACGAAATTGTCATATGATGAGTGAATGAATAAAATATTGCCTTTGCTTTACTTTCTTATAAACAAATATGAAGCAAGATATGATGTGAAATAGTGTTTTTAAATGGTTTTAGGAATGTATTGAATCTGAACTTGATCATGTAGGTGTCAACTGACCACAATACCTGTGGTAATGGAAGGAATATCACACACAGATCAACCACCAATGACATTGCAGCATTGAATTCTTGAACAGCACACAAGCTTTCAACCCTCTAGTATTTGCTTCTGAAGGGATAGGGAGAAGAGGGCAGATAGCGAAAACCCTGCTATGCCTTCATGGTCCTGAAACTAGCTATTATAGTTACAACGGTGCCAACATTCATGCCAGGGACATAATTTGCTAACATCGAATGTGGGTGATGTTATTTGTATCTAATGCTGCTGGAAGTTCCCTCTTCCCTGGTGGTACTCCTCTGTCATAGTGCTGTGGAACAAACATTATCTGAACGGCTTATAGGCTGGTACTGAAAAGTGTAAGGCAGTAGTAATTTTCCCTTTTAAAGCAACTTTAAAATGTAGGCTTCCCTGCACAGTCATGTGTCATACATAGGTTTCTCCATAATGACGTTTTTTTAAACGTCGAGAATTTATGAATATTTATAACGTCGTGTTTGTCTAACTTTCTAGAAAAATTTACGATGGTAACATTTAATTAAACAACTCTAGAAAAGTAAGGGGTTCACAGGCACATAAGATTTATGGGTGATTCCAAACTCTGTGTTAATGAGATTTGTTAGAATTGTTCAGCCTCATTTCTCCAAATTCTCGCAAAAAACATTCCAACAATTATGACTAATCCTTTCTGCCTACAACAAAATCACTGAGGAGTGTCCCATCTGGGAAAACCATTGTTGTTGATACATAGGGCATAGTTTGAAGGATGAAAGGACATTGGTGGGTTGACCATTAATACAAGTGAAAGGCTATCATAAAATAATGAAGCCACTAAACGATTGACAAATTCTTGCATCCTCATTATCATCATCAATGAAATGTGCCTGCTGATGATGAGAACAGCCAATACATATATCTCGATCACATGACCTGCTACAAAAAAAGCCCGTCACAAAGAAGAAGATGGTATATGGCACCTTATGTTTCTATTGCACATTCAGCATTGCGTTTATTAGCTGTGTATACATATCCACTGCCTGCACA
Organism: Lissotriton helveticus; assembly: GCF_964261635.1. Classification (NCBI taxonomy): domain Eukaryota; kingdom Metazoa; phylum Chordata; class Amphibia; order Caudata; family Salamandridae; genus Lissotriton; species Lissotriton helveticus. The sequence continues at coordinate 182,098,062 of NC_136072.1, read as the reverse complement.
GTGCCCCTGAATTTCCCTCAATATGGTGCACTGCCCTAATTCAACACAGCCATGGCCCGTGCAGGTAAGAGCGGTGGGGCGGTAGGGCTGGGTTGGGGGGAGGGGGATTTCGACAGACGAAGATGAGAGAACATTTATTATTTACTAGCAGCCCGTCCCGACGTTGTCCGGGTAGGCTTTGCGAGAGTACTCAGCAGCATCGCCGCTCCTCCCCCACCAGACTCTCCGCTCCTCTCCGCCGCAAAAAAATCCCAATCGTAAACTTCTCACCAACATCACGCATTTTAAAATCTGTGCAAAATGTAGTTTATGTGAAAGAAGAGCAGAAACATCGTCACAAACCACGTCCATTCAGGATATTGAGTTCAGCCAGTATTGCGTGACAGAAAACACGTGCACACAACGCACAGCTACGATTTCCGTGAACCACGGCCCACTGGCTTCTTCGGATCCTAAATTCGCTCCATGAGAACCCCACATATTTCCCAGCTGCCTGTCATACTGCGGTGACCCGTTAGGCATCTGCGCGCTGCCGCGCGCCATATAATGAAAAATGCCGCGCGTTGACAATTTCTGCTGGTGAGAGCGCGTTTACATCTGAATGTGAAGCGACCCACGCTTGCGAAATGACTCGCGCTATTCAAAACTGCACGCTAGAAAGTATTTTTTAAAAATCTAACTGGCTGACATCAAATTATACTATTTCACAGCTAAGACGAAATCAAAAATAATAAGGCAGAGAAGATAGCCGCAAATGTCCTATCAGTTGTGCTGTGCACGTTAATGGCGAAACCGTCACCCAGGGGTAAAGGAAACCAACGGATAAGTCTGATAGCTTCACAACAGCATCCCCACAAATACCCGGAAAAGGCCCAGTTCTTACCTTAACGCACAGAATAAACCAACACCAGAAAAGAAAACCACCGTCTTTCTACTCCCCGACCGTCCCCGGGTTTCCACTTTCCACGTCAGCCTCCACATATATGGGAAGCTGTCTGTCCCGCGCTCCTTTCAGCGCTCTGTCCGGACACCTAACGCCGCGTTTACGTAACGCCACGCCCACACGCCATTGCGCCTCTGGAACGCCGCGTGGCTATCACTGTATGCATACGCCCGGACAACTTTTCCCCTAACGTTCTCCCCCCCCCTAAATGTATATGGTGTGGTGCTGTATAGCCTATGTCCATTTCCTGGACCTCCCCTTTCCATCGCTGTATTGGGTGTTGTGATTGGTGGTGTACTTTTCGAGTTTACCCGCCTCAAAGGTTCCCAGTTCTCGCTTTATAATAGTAGTGTAGATTTAATTTTATCTTGTGGTCGTCTGTCGATTCCCCCCCAACCCAGGCTCACTGCTCTTGCCTGCACAGGCCACGGCTGCTGCAACAGTTAATATGATCATATTGTTAACTAGTTTGACAAAGGCAATATATTCTTTTGAGTCAGTTCTCTATTCTTGTCCACTCTTGGCCTCTGTGATCACCACCGCCGACACTATGCATATCCTCTTTCATGTCACCTCTCCATACCTGTCCTCGAATCCTGTGAATTTGGCCTGCTTCAGAAGTGGCAATGGTGTTTATGGGTTTCTCATCTTCCTGACCCTAAAACTCTGTATCCTGATGAAGAATACTATTCCCACCACTGATGCTGGCATTGCAGACTTCAACTATCACTTTCTGGTAGTACTATTTCATTTCCATCCTTGCACCCTGTGCCAAAGGTCTGGCATGATTTTCACCATAAGGCCCCTTTGCCTTTATCCTATCATCCATTTTTCTACAGCTGTTCTTGAGATGTTGTGCCATCCTCTGTGGTTTGCTTGACCCTGCAACCATGTGAGAAGTGGACTCTAGATGAAGGACTGTAACATTTATTGTATTTATTTATTTATTTATGTATTTATTTATTAAGCTTGTAGAGCATGACAGCTACCCAAAAAAGGTTTCCCGGCGCTGGATGGGCAGAGTGCTGTTAAACTAAAAATTCATACAGATAGACAGAGTTATTGGTTAAATAGCCAGGTGTTAAGGGCTGAGCCTTCTAGAATGTTGCCGTGTTTGATGATATCTTTTTGGCTTTTGTGACAGGCTGTGACGTTATTCAGTGGGTGGCGACTTTAAAGATATTTATTGCACATAATTGCACATAGGATGGAAGGAGAGGCATAGATGTACAACAACATTTGGATTAAAACTTGGAACAAATACCTAGTGCAATGAAGCTCATGAAGTGGTGTGCAGCGGTAAAGGATGGAGTGTTCACATGCATGCAAGGTGCAACAGGAATGTCCGTGTTCAACGTCATGCTCATTGTGCATGTTTTTATTTGAGAAGCAATTGCTATGAAACATCTTTTATTTAGCCATACAACATAAAAAATACACACAGTGCATACAAATATATGCATTAATAATACTATGTAAAATATGCTTCAATTCATAACAGAGTTTCAACACTAATGGAGTACCTTCTCCTTCAGACTGAAGGTCTGCCTTCTGTAGCTATAGTCAGATAGACTTCCATTATGTAGGCAGAAGAGACTACTCCGTCTCTTCTGATGACATGAACCTCCAACAGCAGGATGGAGTTGGGGCTGTTAAAGGTCTGACCATGTGTACACTCACCTGATTTAGAGTGGTCAAACACATGGCCAGTTTCACCGTTCATCACTGACAGGTAAAACCTGGTGGTTATGGGCAGTGAATATTTCAAAATGCCCCCTCATCATGTAAGAAAACTCCAATGGTGAGGCTGGCATTGTCTTTTTTATTTTCTAAAACAAAATTCCACTTTGAGTTTTTGTTTTGGAAAATAAATAAAAATCATTGTAAGTTTGCCGTGGATCTCCGTCATGTTGACCTATCTGGCCCACAAATTTACAATGCATTGACAGGAACCACCATGATGGCAGTTCCTGCTAACGCTAGAGTTGTCCAGTAGGCCTGGGGACACTTCAGAATTTGGCGAGTGGGGACTTTGTCAGGGTGACAAAGTACTTTACTCTGTCTCCATGACGGAGTAAAACTCCATCCACCAAATTCTAACTCTGCCATATTGCCCTCAAATCCAGATCAACACCAATTCTGAAATTAGAGATGTATGTACTCAATAAGGAGTCCAGTAGAATGGATGGATATTCAAGAACAGGGTGACCCAATACATCCTGTGTCATTGAGAGAGTGCTTAGTAGCAATATAATCCCTCCAAAACCATTACTCAGGGAAAGGGCTGTCTTTTGAATGAATGTGTTGAAACCCAATTTTCCAACTCCATTTGCAAATTCTATGCATCCATTCTGCGTCCTTAGATTTCCCTAACAACAGATGGTCGATAGAACTTAGTTTTGTTGGGAATTTCCTATGATCACCAATATAACTTGGACATATTTCCCAGGGAACCATTAACAAGATTTCTAAAACGCAAACATCTATCAAAAAGAGATCTTAACTCCACTCTTAAAGATTGGTGATTAGAGGCTTTTTAAACTCAGTCCCCCGCTCTAGTATCAAAAACTCAACCCCATAATCAGCTACGGTAAACGTTTTGCTAAAGTGTGGAAGAAGAAATTCGGTGAGTGTAACCCACCAAAGTGGTCATCAAATTCAATTAAACCTCTGAGGATAGCTACTACTTTCACTTTCACATTGCACCAATGGAGTCTCCCTGGGAAGTTTCCTAAAAATTGGTTTTTCCACCAGCAAATCAGAGCTTTTTATTCACATTAATTGTTGACTTATAGAGCTCACTAATCTAATGTAGAGAAATAGGAGTAAAGCAAAAAAGGCATGGCTGACTGCTTAAAACAGATGACCTTTGGCTGGGACACATTTTTTGGGTGAAATGATTTTAATGATTGAATAATCAAAGAAAGGTAAGTCAAGAAGAGGGAAAAAGGGCAACGGCAGGGTAAAGTCCTGCTTGAACAATTTCTTATAAAATGCTTCCTAGAAAGGTAATCAGCCATATCCGTTTACAATTGTACTCTGTGTAACATTTGTAACACAAATAGAACACTAAAAGGAATGGAGAGGAGTTGGCATAACGGCTAGGGCGGTCAACCTCCAATCTGTGGAACCGGGTTCGAGTCTCAGCAATAAAGCTGCGCATCCTGTGATTCTGGGCAAATCACTTAATCTCCCTGTGCCTAACAAAAAATGAATGTGTCTTCATGTATTCCAACTGGTGCAATGTAAAGGGCTCTGATACCCAGTACCGGGTAAAGTTCACGCTATATAAAACTCTATAAAAAATAAAAAATAAAAATGTTCTGTAACCTCAATTTCTTAAAGATAAAATGGTTAGATTAAATGAAAGGCTCATGCAGCAACCACCTCTTAGTGAATCAAGATTTCAGATGCTCACTTTGCATTGTGGGATCCAGTGCATGTCCTCACAATTGCAGCCAGCACTATAGTCTTCTTTCTTTCTCTTTCTTGGTGACATATTGTTGTACATACACTGCTCAACCATGTAAAACAAAAGGGCATATAACTCCATGTTGAATCAGGAATTTTGAGGGCTAGTGTTAGAAATGAGGGTCTCTAGTTGGCAAGTTATCACCTTTTCCAAGTAAGGACACTTCTTCCTAGTCAGGATAAGGAAGTTACACTTCTAAAATAACCGCTACTCATCCCCTTGGTAGCTTGGCATGAGCAGTCAGGCTTCTCTTGCAGTGTGTTTATCTAGGTACCTGAATCGATATTCCTATTCTTTGCCCCTGTGTGGTTATAAATCAATATTATCCCTATAACAGCATAGAAACCCTTTTCATAATTCAGTCATAGCACATGCTGTCACATTAAGCAAGCCTATTCCTCCAGCCCCCTAGAAAGCACACCGAGTTCTAAAACAAATCCAAGCCTCCAGCAACCTGGGAAATCCCCGCTGCCGTTGTTTTGATTTCATCCAAGAACTCATGTAAAACACAGTAAGAACGACCAGTTCTTAGTGACATCTTTTATTGACGTCTTATGTCCAGCCTTACGTCAAACCCGGCACCTTTCAGGTATAAATATACCAACGTTGCCTTAAGCAAAGACACGGTGGTGATGAATCTGGAGCAGCTACTACTTGCCCGAGAGCCCAGCTGATGCGAGAGCCCACGGACGCTGCCCCTCCTTTTTGACGCGCTGAGAAAGACGCTGTCTTTTCTCTTGCCGAGAAATCCAGCCTCCGGCGTTTCCAGCTTACCCTTGCGGGTGACTGGGATACCGAGTCCTGAGAGAGAGATACCAGCCCTCCTGCCTTCTAATACCCAGGTACTGAACTGACTAAACCCTTACAGAGAATTCTTGAGTCAGATCCTTGGCAAAACAAACTTAACTTAAACTGCTACTTACTTACTCCTTCCCACGTATTAGGCTTAGGTCAGGTACACCGGGGTAGGCGTAGTTAGAAGCACCAGTTGAGTACGATTAGTCAATGTATATATGTATGTATCTATTTTATCCATTTTAAAGTATCATATGGCTAAGAAACCATATCAATGCTTTTACAGTATTATTTCATAATCCTGGTTTTACTGTATGCACTTTACTTAACTATAAGTATTGCAATTGTAGCAATTCATTTCTCTTGTATGAGGAAAGAGACTGCTCAATAAATAACACCTTTTATTGAAAACGCCCGTCTCTCTTTTTCTCTGCAATCTGGTGAAACTAAGTACGCACTTATTGACTGAGTGAAATAGCTGTCTTTGTTTTCACACAACTCTAGAGATATACTCCTATTCAGGGAGAGCAAAGTTGTCATGTTTTATGGTTGTCAGAAACGAAATCCCTTCTTGTCTATCCAGGGAGGTTAAACTCCTCCTCGCTTATTCGAGAAAGTTTCTAGTGAACTCTGAGCTAGCTGGCAAAAAACTTAAGTCTAATATAGTCAGTAGAGACCTAGTTAACCTCAGTCCTACGTCTACACTACTGAAGATATTATTCCAATGCGCAGAGCCTATTGGGACTATAGGAACTACACTACATGGCACCCAACGTTTGGTAAGGCGATAAATCTAACGCAAGACGTTAGAGTAACTCAGTCGTGCTTTTTCACACAGACCCTTTTCCCGTAAATACTCCAAAAGACGTCTGGAGTGGGTAAAAGGTTAAAAATCCGCCGGAACTTAGTAGGAAGAGATTTCTATGTATAGTTTTTGGTATGCGACGTTTACGACGCAACCATTACAACGCCGTTCCATTACGACGCGGTCATAACAACGAAAGTTGTTACAACTAATTGCGCCGGGGGGCGCTCAAGGATAGTAAATCATTTAATTTACTATCCCAACACCTTCCCTACTATCCACGGGGACTGGTGTTGGAATAGTAAATAAAATTTTTTTAATTTGCGCCCCCCCAACGCAAGTCGTTGTAACGACTTGCGTTGTTACAACCGCGTTGTAATGGAACGCGTTGTAAAAGTGTGCATCGTAGTGACGTACATCCATAGTTTTTGGTTTATTCAACGTTGAAGGATACAGTGTTCCAAAAATATTGTGCACCTAATCTTTGTTTCCTTGAAACTTGATCTGCAACAAAAACCTTTCCGTCAGTAAAATGTCATAAACTGAAAAAGACAGGGAGGCAGCTAGAATAGCAGCTCAACTCCTAGCGGATGACACAAGTCTCCTGCAGACTGACCCGGATGCAATACTCATCCCGGTCAACATAAGAAAAACTATAACTATTAAACTTATAGAAAATGGACTAACATCGAGAGGTGGTACAGTCATATTCGTAATTGAGGCACATGAATATCGGCAGACAGAGGTATTCTATTTATGGATAAACTTTCCAGCAGCAAACGCTGTCACACGTGAGTTCCACTATTACAAAATAGAGGAACCTCCGGATGAATACACTCCTTTCGAGGAGGTGGAAATCCCATTAAAATACCAAGAGCACCTGCTCTGGTTTAAAGGCGCCCTAAAACATAATAATCACATCACCAGGCTCGGTCCACTAGGTAGACCAGAAGCAACGTGGCCGGTTCTAGCCAGCTACACACCACAACCTGACATTGATAAAATGTCTAGCGAAGAACTCTTAGTTAAAATAAAAGAATTAACAAAGGCATATAGAGAGTTGGTTCAATTGGCAACGGAGGATATAACTTTCCTCCAGAAATTGAAAGAAACAGATATAGTAGAACAACCATTTGAACTTGCCAGAATCATAGAAAAATCCTATGAAGAGCTAGGAAGAGATAGTTTGGGTGGGAAACCAGTAAATCCCCAACTAACTGAAAATCCTGAAAAGATATTTATTAAAAATAATCTAAACACTCCAAAAAAGAGCTGGGATGGAAATAAACAATCCACTCCCAAAGAAAAAAGATTCCAGTCCAGAGGAAGGTCTCCTCGGCGGAGAGAAAGATCTCCAGACCAAGGACACAAGTCTCCCCAGAGGGAGCCCTTTGAGAAAAGATACAACCTTAGAAATAGGGATAATTTGAAGAAACCTGATAGATATCAAGATATTGATACACGTCCCTCTCGATCTTTTCAGACTTCCTCGCAGAAATCGGAAAGAAGAGGACGGTCAGAACACAGGGAAGAGCACGTCAAGTCCAAAGACAAGGAACCTGCTCATCAAAGTAAAAAATTACAATTTCCAAAAAAGAAGGTAGCCAGTATTAAAATAATCAAACATGCCGAGGATCCTGAGGACACAGCTGAAAAACGGAGAGTGGGCTCAGACAATGCTAGACAGCGCAGCAGAAGTGAGAATAGCTCGCAAGATCCTGATGAATCATCTGGAGACAGTGGACACGAATGAATACATTCAGGTGGAAACTGCAGATAACAGAGTTAGCAAACCTCATAAAATATACGAAATAACATTACGTATAGAGGGAGATAAGACTAGGAAAATAAGGGGTCTATTTTGGGATAACCTCTCCAAAGGCTATGACATCCTTTTAGCTGAAAAAGACTGGCCACCGGAGTTTGTCAGAGAGTGCCCTCATGGCGAAGAAATGATTATGCCTGCCTTCTCAAATCACATTCCAATTCATAAAAAATATACACTTGCAAGAAAGTGGGCAGTAGCCCAAGCACCTGCATTGTATAAAAACCATGTTGGATGGGATGAGGACTCTCCTCCTCACAAAATCCAGTTAAAATGTCAACCAACTGCACAGAGGCAGTACCCAATTAAGCAAGAAGCTAAAAAACAGGCCAGGGAGATCTTAGATCAACTTGAATATCAGGGGGTGATTGAAACTTGCCCCTCACAAATGAACAATCCTTTGTTTCCTGTCTCCAAGCCAGACGATTCATATCGTCTAGTTTTGGACTACAGACATCTAAACTCATGTTGCAAAACTTTTGCAGTACAAAACTCACATAGTACAGCACTAATGAATAACATCGTGTGCAAAAAATACAAAACATCTCTAATGGATTCTTTTGTCAAAACATAGCACCTGAAAGCAGGTATTTGACCGCTTTCTCAATAATGGGCTCGCAGCAAAAATTCTGTTGACTCCCACAGGGGTTCAAGAACAGCACAGGATTATTCTCAGCAAGAGTAACAGAGTTACTACAAATGTATGATGATCAATCAATCAATCATGCCATTTGTATAGCGCACTACTCACCCGGGAGGGTCTCAAGGCGCTTGGGGGGAGGGGTATGCTACTGCTCAAACAGCCAGGTCTTGAGTTGTTTCCTGAAGGTGAGATGGTCCTGGGTCAGCCGAAGGTGGATGGGGAGGGAGTTCCAAGTCTTGGCAGCCAGGTAAGAGACGGATCTTCCTCCGGCGGTGGCTCTTCGGATGCGTGGTACGGCTGTGAGGGCGAGGCTGGTGGACCGTAGCTGGCGGGTGGGCGTGTAGAATGTCAGGCGGTCGTTGAGGTACTTGGGGCCCAGGTCGTGGAGAGACTTGCGTGCGTGGGTGAGGAGCCGGAACGTGATCCTCTTGTCGACGGGGAGCCAGTGCAGGTTCCTCAGGTGGCTGGAGATGTGGCTGCGTCGGGGGACATCCAGGATGAGTCGGGCGGAGGCGTTCTGGATGCGCTGGAGTCTTTTCTGTAGCTTGGCTGTGGTTCCGGCGTAGAGGGCATTTCCGTAGTCCAGTCGGCTGGTGACGAGTGGCTGGGTGACAGTCTTCCTGGTATCGGTCGGGATCCAGCGGAAGATCTTGCGAAGCATACGCAGGGTGTTGAAGCACGATGAGGAGACGGCGTTGACTTGTCTGGTCATCGAGAGGGAGGGGTCCAGGATGAAGCCCAGGTTGCGTGCGTGGTCGGTTGGCTTCGGTGTGGTGCCCAGGGCTGGGGGCCACTAGGAGTCGTCCCAGGCGGAGGGCGAAGATCCCAGGATGAGGACTTCCGTCTTGTTCGAGTTCAGTTTCAGGTGGCTGTCCTTCATCCAATCGGCGACGTCTTTCATCCCTTCGTGTAGGCAGGTTCTGGCGTGTCGGTGTCTCTGGTGAGGGAGAGGATCAGCTGGGTGTTGTCGGCGTAAGAGATGATGTTGAGGTTGTGCTGGCGTGCGATGGCTGTGAGAGGTTTCATGTAGATGTTGAAGAGGGTGGGGCTGAGTGAAGATCCTTGCAGGACGCCGCAGATGACTTCGGTGGCATCGGAGCGAAACGGGGGGAGGCGGACTCTTTGTGTTCTTCCGGCGAGGAACGAGATGATCCACTCCAGTGCCTTCTCTTGGATACCGATGTTGCTGAGGCGCTGGACTAGGGTGCAGTGGCAGACCGTGTCAAACGCAGCGGAGATGTCCAGGAGGATGAGGGCCACTGTTTCCCCCTTGTCGAGCAGGGTCCGGATGTCGTCGGTGGCTGCGATGAGGGCGGTCTCGGTGCTGTGGTTGGCTCTGAAGCCGAACTGCGAGGGGTCGAGGGATCCGTCCGTCTCGAGGAAGGTGGTCAGCTGTCTGTTGACGATCTTCTCGATGACTTTAGCAGGAAAGGGAGGAGCGAGATGGGGCGGAAGTTTTTGAGATCGGTGGGGTCCGCTGTAGATTTCTTCAGGAGGGCGCTGATCTCGGCGTGCTTCCAGCTCTCCGGGAAGGTGGCGGTGTTGAAGGAGGCCTTGATGTTGTTCCGGAGTTAGGGTGCGATGGTGGAGTCGGCCTTGTTGAAGACGTGGTGTGGGCAGGGGTCGGTCGGTGATCCGGAGTGGATGGTGTTCATCGTGCGGGCTGTGTCTTCGGTGGTCACCGTGGTCCAGGTGTGAAGGGTGGCGGTGGGGGGCGTTGGTTCGACGGTTGGGTGCGTGGGTGGGGCGCCGAAGCTGTTGTGGATGTCGGCGATCTTGTGGTGGAAGAACGAGGCGAGGGAGTCGCAGAGGTCTTGTGACAGAGTGATGTCGTTGGTGCCGGTGCTGGGGTTGGAGAACTCCTTGACGATAGTGAAGAGCTCTTTGCTGTCGTGGGCGTTGTTGTCCAGTCGTTCCTTCAGGGATTTCTTCTTGGTGGTGCGGATGAGCTGGTGGTGCTTGCGGGTAGCGTGTTTGAGGGCGGTCATGTTGTTGGTGGTCCGGTCGAGGAGCCAGGCTTTCTCGAGGGTGCGGCAGGGGTTCTTGGAGTCCTTGAGGTCGTCGGTGAACCAGGATGCCTTCTTGCTTCTGGGTCTGCTGGGAGGGTTCTTTAGTGGCGCGAGGTCATCGGTGCAGGCGGTCAGCCACTGTGTGAAGTTGCGGGCTGCTTCGTTGGGGTCCGTTGTGTTGGCGGGTGGGCTCTGGCTGAGGGAGGTGGTGAGCTGGTCTGCGGTGATCTTGCTCCAATTCCTGTGAGGTACCTGTTGCGGGTGGTGGTGGGTCGTGGATCTATTGAAGCTGAAGTGGACGCAGCTGTGGTCGGTCCAGTGGAGTCCGGTGGCGTGGCTGAAGGTGATGTACTTGCTGGAAGAGAAGACGGGATCAAGCGTGTGGCCGGCGTAGTGGGTGGGGGTGTTGACCAGTTGCTTGAGTCCGAGGTTGGCGAGGTTTTCCAGCAGGGCGGTGGTGTTGCGGTCCTTGTTGTTCTCCAGGTGGAAGTTGAGGTCCCCGAGGAGGATGTAGTCAGTGGAGGGGAGGGCGTGCGGGCTGATGAAGTCTGTGATGTCTTCGCTGAATTGTGTGCGTGGTCCCGGGGGTCTGTAGACGAGGGTGCCTCTGAGGGTCGTCTTAGGGTCGGTGTGAATCTGGAAGTGGAGATGTTCGGCTGCGGCGAAGGAGTCGTTGGCGTCGGTCGTAACGCGGATGGTGTTCCTGTGGACGATGGCGATGCCACCTCCGGTCTGGTTGATGCGGTCCCTCCTGATGATCTTGTACCCGTCCGGGATGGCGATGGCGATGTTGGGTGCAGAGGAGGCGTTCATCCAGGTTTCCGTGAGGAAGGTGACGTCCGGTGATTTAGCGTCGAGGAGGTTCCAGAGTTCCACGGCGTGTCTGTGGACGGAGCGGGTGTTGATCAGGATGCACTTGAGGTGGTTGCTGCTGGTGTTTGTCTTGGCGGGTGCGGGGCAGGTTCGGAGGCAGGTGAACTTGCAGGTGCAGCAGGTGAAGGGTCCGTGGGAGCGTCTTGGGGTGGCTCGGCAGCAGGCGTGGGTCCGGCCGGCATTGAGTGCGTTGAGAGTGGCGGCGGCGTAGGTCAGTCGGGTCGCCTTGCCTCGGCGGGGAGGACCAGGGGTCCTGGCGCTGGGCGCGGGCCAGGCGCGGATGGGCGCAGACGGGCTTACCTTTGGCGCTCAATCGGCGCTCAATCAGCGCTCCCGTTGCGCGCGTCTGCTGCGCGGTCGCTCTGGGGGCGTCATAAGTAAGGAGCCGGGAGGGAGGAGCAGCTGGGTGGCGGGAGCGGGGCGGCGAATGGAATCACAGGGGGGCGGGGCCGCAGGGAGGCAGCGGCGGGAAATTCCAAGAAGCAGCGGGCAGCGGGAAATTCCCAGGAGCAGCGGGAAATTCCCAGGAGCAGCGGGCAGCGAGCGAAGGAATCTGCAGGCAGGAGGCGGCAAAGGCAGGCAGGAGCGGCAGCAGTGAGTGGGGCGACCAAGCCCTGTGGAGGGCTGAGCGGTCACACTCTGTGGTCCCCTACGGTCCCCTTAAGTAAGGAGCCGGGAGGGAGGAGCAGCTGGGTGGCGGGAGCGGGGCGGCGAATGGAATCACAGGGGGGCGGGGCCGCAGGGAGGCAGCAGCGGGAAATTCCAAGAAGCAGCGTGCAGCGGGAAATTCCCAGGAGCAGCGGGCAGCGAGCGAAGGAATCTGCAGGCAGGAGGCGGCAAAGGCAGGCAGGAGCGGCAGCAGTGAGTGGGGCGACCAAGCCCTGTGGAGGGCTGAGCGGTCAGGCATTATCTTATGTCGATGGCATCTATCTAACAGATGGTGACTTGGATACTCACTTGAAAAGAGTGAACACCATAATACTTGGGTCCGCAGCAGAGGGATACAAATTCAACTTTAAAAAGTCACGAATTGCCCATGTGACTGTCCTGTTTTTAGGATATGAATTATCAAGTGAAGGCAAAAGCCTGGGAGACAATTTCTTAGAGAAATGTGCTGTAATCCAAGCACCAAGAACGCTGAAAAACGTACAATAAATTCTAGGTTTCCTGAATTTCGGAAGAACTTACATTCTAAATTATGCAGAGAGGGTTAAACCTCTCTATGAACTAATAAAACCAGATTTTAAAACAATCAATTGGACTCAAAAACACACAGAAATTTTGAGATCATTGCAAACAGACATGTTTGCTAAAACAAAATTGCAAACACGCGATAACACACGCAACCTTGTGATCCGGGTCATCCCAGGAAGATGCGGATTCACATACCTAACCTCTAATGAGGGAGAAACGGTACCAATAGCATACAAATCACATTTGTACACAGAAGCTGAAAAAACATTCAGTATTAAGGAAAACATTGTACATGTGGTTCAAACAGCTGTAGCAAAAGAAAGAGACCAAGCCGAAGGCAGACGGATTACTGTTATAACAGCAGAATCAGCCTTTGAGGCATTAACAAGCCCATGTAATTTACCTACCGTGGCATTAAATCCAAAATGGATACAATGGGAAAATTCTCTTGCTACAGACAAAGTGAAATACTATTTTGGCCCAAACATGAAAAGATTAAAAAATCTAGAATATGAAAGAGAATATCCTCTGCCAATCGACATTCTGCCCATACAACAGTACGCCTGTGTAATATATACAGACGGATATGCTGTTCTGCTCGATTTTCCCGGCCCTCTTTTGAGGAAAGGTGATTGAAGGTGACTTCAGTCTCTTATCATTCCAGTGTAAGGGCTAGAGTAGTGAATAGAGCCTATTTACTAGGCACTTTGCTATAATTCTGTATTCTCCTCCTTAGATTAGGGCTCATACATATAGGCTAGGGGATAGATTCGTTAGTATTAGGGATAATCCGTCCTTTAGTGAGGGTATTATTATACTTTCCATGGAGTTATGCTGAATTCGGGCCTGGTAGGCCTCAAACGGGAGAGACTCCATCTTTCCTTCTGCTCCGGCAGCTTGGGATGCTTCTAGGTCAAGTGTAATGTTTTAGTTATGAGGTGTTGTTCGCTTGGAGAGAACCGGTTCAGGCCGGCCCTTGTCGAAGGATTGTATTTTTCTTCATACCGAAGACACAACATCAGGCCGGCCGGCTGGGAACGTGTCCTTGGTACGGGGAGGTACAAGAATTTGGTGGGCGGCAGGGTACTGGCCGGAATTTTCCATGAGGAGACACGCTTCTATATTAGTGAAAGCCCGAGACAGTGAGTGAGTTAGTCCGTAGGCGGCATGTAGCCGTTAGCAACAAAGCTATTACTTATTTCAGGGAAGACAAGCGCCATTCCAAAGGCGGAGAAGAATCGAGAAACAGATACTCTCTTAGTAGAACAGCCAGGGAAGAGAGAGTAGCCGATGAGAGGAAGGTTCCAGTGACTTGGAGAAAGGTGAAGGGGACAGCGCATAGCGGTGCAGACGTGTACCCGTGATTGCGGAGGTGTGACTTCAAGACGAGCCAAGCCACAGACGAGAAGGGAACCTAGATGACTGCTGAGCGCAGACTTCATATTAATAAGGTGATGTCGACCCTTTCTTACTAGAGTGCACAGCCTAATCTTTCACTTTTCTTTGCAGGTTATGTGTGGTAGTGTGGTGTTATATGATTGTTTATTGTATTGAGAAATAAAGTACCCCAGTTCTTTGTGAACCGACATGTGCTTCGTATTCTTGTATGAGAGGGTAACCTATTCTTCTAGTCAGATGCAACTATGTGAACAGATGCTAACCCTGATCAGGTAAGTGGTAACTGAATATGGGAGAGAGGAGCCCCTTGAATTAGAGAATGAGTTGTGCATTATCCAAATTGGCAACCGTTGTGTGATCGGTAACACTATAGTTCTATACCCCTGATGAATAGAGAGATTGATCCCTTTATGTAATGGTAATCATAGGATAAGCTGCTGCCGTCTGGGTAGGTTGTCTGGGTTCGTATGGGACCGCGAGATCGCCGCTGATGCTGCCGTCTGGGTAGGTTGTCTGGGTTCGTCTGGGACCGCGAGATCGCCGCTGATGCTGCCGTCTGGGTAGGTTGTCTGGGTTCGTCTGGGACCGCGAGATCGCCGATATTGCTGCCGCTATCTGGGTAGGTTGTCTGGGTTCGTATGGGACCGCGAGATCGCCGCTGATGCTGCCGTCTGTGTAGGTTGTCTGGGTTCGTCTGGGACCGCGAGATCGCCGCTGATGCTGCCGTCTGGGTAGGTTGTCTGGGTTCATCTGGGACCGCGAGATCGCCGATATTGCTGCCGCTATCTGGGTAGGTTGTCTGGGTTCGTATGGGACCGCGAGATCGCCGCTGATGCTGCCGTCTGGGTAGGTTGTCTGGGTTCGTCTGGGACCGCGAGATCGCCGATATTGCTGCCGCTATCTGGGTAGGTTGTCTGGGTTCGTCTGGGACCGCGAGATCGCCGATATTGCTGCTGCCGTCTGGGTAGGTTGTCTGGGTTCGAATGGCACCGCGAGATCGCCGATATTGCTGCTGCCGTCTGGGTAGGTTGTCTGGGTTCGTCTGGGACCGCGAGATCGCCGATATTGCTGCCGCCATCTGGGTAGGTTGTCTGGGTTCGTATGGGACCGCGAGATCGCCGCTGATGCTGCCGTCTGGGTAGGTTGTCTGGGTTCGTCTGGGACCGCGAGATCGCCGATATTGCTGCCGCTATCTGGGTTGGTTGTCTGGGTTCGTCTGGGACCGCGAGATCGCCGATATTGCTGCCGCCATCTGGGTAGGTTGTCTGGGTTCGTATGGGACCGCGAGATCGCCGCTGATGCTGCCGTCTGGGTAGGTTGTCTGGGTTCGTCTGGGACCGCGAGATCGCCGATATTGCTGCCGCTATCTGGGTAGGTTGTCTGGGTTCGTATGGGACCGCGAGGCCGCCGATTGCTGATATTATACGAGGTTTGGGTATGTATCTTAGGAATTCCCTGTCCTTAGGTGGTAGATATATGTTGTTACCTATTGTAAATAGGCCCTAGGGAGGGGGAGGTGGTAACGTTCTGGCTGAGTTGGTGATGCTCTGATGAGCTGGTCCTATCTAATCAGAAAAACCAGGCAGAACATTTGGCGTCACGAACCGTTTACGAAACCTGTGTGCTTTGTGGTTGTTTTTTTTTATTTTTTTCTCGGCGCGTACGTGGTTTCGTTTGTATATTTTTGTATATAATTGTGTGTATAGTTTTTTTTTCTTCAAGATGTTTTTGAGGAAGTCGAAATCTGTTTTTAAGTTGCCTGTTGATATTCCCGGCTGGGATTCAACGCCTTATGAGGCCTTGGCCCACGAGTGGGCTGATTCTACTGGTTTGAGTGAAAATTGGAATTCTTGTCTGGAGCTGGCGGAGCCGGCTGATGTGATTTCCTGTTTGCAGAAGGCGCCAGTGGCGAAGGGTGAAGAACTTCCTATTTTAGGGCGCAGAGGTTGGATTATTTTGTCTGCGTACAGGCTTGTACATGAGAGGTTGTCGAAATTGCAGAAGGAGCATGTGGAAATGGAACGGAAGTTTGTTGAAATTCAAAATGCTCATACTTTGTTGCGGTGTCAAAATAAATTGCTTGCCGACAAACTTGAAACGTATCAGACTATCGCTGAAAGGGCGGCTGTTCGGATTGCACGATATAAATACAAGAATCGTCGTGGTCGCGTTTCTAAACGGAAAGTGCGTCTGGTCGTGGCGAAAGCCGGACTGGATTGGAATCCTGATGAATGGAATGGTAATATCTGGAACTCGAGTGATTCTCGTTCCTCGGATGAGGAGTCTAACAATCGCGAGTCTTCTCGCTCCGGACAGGCTTTTAAATCTGCTTCTTGTGCTACAGATGTTGAGTCCCGCGACTACGATCGCTCTTTGCATTGTGTTGATACTTCTCATATAGATTGTTCCCCTAAGTTTACTGATCGGGCTCCTTGTGATGCTCTTCCTGCGGTCTCAGTACATCCTGTTTTTCGTAGGAAGTTGCAGCAGACTCCTGGTAATCCGAACGGTATTCCTTTGGACTCTTTGGAGGATTTTACTCAACAGGAAATTAGTGATATTTTACAGCGATTTCGACAGCGAGCAGGTGAGACCTTGCTTACGTGGATGGTGCGCCTTTATGAACTGGGCGCTGCTGGCATTATGTTGGATGCTGGCGATTCTTTAAAGTTTTGTTCCTTGAGTTCGGATTCTACTGTTCAAGATCATTTTCGTAATTATAATGGTGCTGGTCAAATCAGTTTGCTTCAGTTGGCGACTGAGGGTTGTAATCAAAAGTACCCTACTGAATCTGATTGGCCTGTGAATGACAAGCCGTGGTATACATTGCGAGATGCTGCACAACGTCTCAAAGAGGAGGTGATGAAAACTGCGATTTTTCTGAGTACTGCTGACAGATTGCTTGATGGTTTGCTGACGTCTTCTGTGCGGAATCGTATTATTCGTTCTTCCCCGGTTGCTTATAAGCAGGTCATGATGACCTTATTGATCAATCAGACTGGTAACGCATTGTCTATGGTACTGGAATCTGTACGCCAGCTCGGTGAGTTGGGTGATTGGTTTAAACCTGAACGACAGTCCCGGCCTGACACTCGTAGTCCTGGAGACAATAAGCTTACTAGACGTGACATGTTTCTTGCACTCTTGGCTGATGGTGTGAGGAAGGAGGATATTGATGGTGAAACTACTCCTCGTTAGTGGGACTTGTTTCGCAAACGCGGTTTGGACCGGAAGGAGGGTGCCCGGCGTGTGCGGACGAATGAGTGCGATCGTGATTATACTGATGACAGCGGTGATGACAACCGGCGTGTGCGTTCTGATCGTCGTGATGATCGACGTTATGTACATGATGCGTCCCCTCGTCATGGAAGAGAGAGAGAGCGAGAGGGGGAAAGAGAAAGGGGGAGAGATGATTATGTTAACAGCAGACGAAGAGATGAAAGGGATCAGTCCCCTGAGTTGAGGAGGAGGGAGGATCGACACAGATTTTCCGATCGAAATTCGCAGTACAATACAGAGGACAGGAATCCATTTCGTAATAGAGATGGATATGAACATGACATATTGATACCTGAGAAACGTGAGAATATTTATCCTGATTTGTCCTGGTTGACAGAACACAGTAAAAATGACTAGGAAGTAGGTCAAGCTCCCGTACATAAATGGGCTCACCGAGATAATAGACCCTATGTTGATATTGAAATTTTTTGGAGACATCGTAATATCCAAAGGGCCCGAGCATTGGTAGATACAGGAGCGGAGGCCACTCTTATTCATGGAAAATCAAAGAAATTTAAAGGCCAATTTTTTACAATTACTGGTTTCGGTGGAAAGGAAACTCCCGCAGTACAAACTACACTTGAAATGAGAATAGGTAGAATTCCTAGAAAAGAATACTCTGTATTAGTCGTGCCACTCTTAGAGTACATAATTGGAATTGACATTTTGAAAGGAATGACTTTGCATTTGGATGATGGATGTTATCAATTTGGAACTAGACATTATATATCATCCAGACCTGTACGGGTTGGTTGTTTAAGAATGGCCCCCATAAAGATTCCCCAGGCGACAAAAGTGGTTTGTCAGAAGCAGTATCGTATTCCAGGTGGTCATGAAGAGATTAGTACCACTATTCAGGATTTGGTGGATGCATGAGTTATAACTCCGGTTACTTCTGCTTGGAATAATCCCGTTTGGCCCGTGCGTAAGAGTGATAATTCTTGGCGCATGACTGTTGATTATCGAGAACTGAATAGGTATACACCCCCTTTGACTGTTGCAGTACCGGATATCATTACTTTAATTGAAAGAATCCAAAAGCATCCAGGTACATGGTATGCGTCCATTGATATTGCTAATGCTTTCTTTTCGATCCCGATTGCCCCTGAGTGTCAGGAACAATTCAGTTTTACATGTAACGGACGTCAAATGACGTTTAGAAGTCTTCCCCAGGGCTATGTGCATAGTCCTACGATATGTCACCGGCTGGTGGCCGAGCACTTAGCTGAGGTACCTGTACATCCGCAAATTCAGTTATGTCATTACATTGATGATATTTTGATACAAGTTGAGACACGAGATGAAGTCCAGACCCAATTAGATAAAATCCTTGAGTGTCTGCGCGAGAAAGGTTGGGAAATCAACCCGGATAAATTACAAGGTCCATCCCAGACTGTAAAATTTTTGGGTATTAATTGGCATGAAGGTCACAGAGAAGTGATCCCACAGGTAAAACAGAAAATTCTTGATTTTGCAGTTCCGAGAAATAGGAAAGAAGCCCAAAGCTTCATTGGCTTGTTTGGCTTTTGGCGCCAACATATTCCCCATTTGAGTCAAATATTGGCCCCTTTGTATCGAGTCACTCGTAAAAAGAATGCGTTTGAATGGGGTAAACCACAGCAAGATGCGTTTAGTTTGGCAAAAGAAGCGATTCAGTATGCCTTGGATTTATGGCCTGTGTGCGATGGTGATGTGGATTTGAATGTGTCTGTACAAGGCCTTTATGCAAATTGGAGCTTGTGGCAGAAACAAGGCAAAAGTAAAGTACCGTTAGGTTTTTGGACCAAAAAGTTACCCGATGCTGGTGAGCGTTATACACCTTTCGAGAAACAGTTACTTGCATGTTACTGGGCTCTGGTGGATACCGAGCAATTAACTTTGGGACATGATGTGGTCCTGCGACCTGAAATTCCTATCATGCAGTGGGTTTTGAGTTCGCCGAAAACTCACCGAATTGGACACGCTCAGGAGGCGAGTGTGATTAAGTGGAAATGGTACATACAAGACAGGGCACGTGTGGGACCAAAGGGAGTTGCATCCTTGCATGAGCAGGTGGCGCGGGCGCCATCGGTTGAGACGGAGAGTGAATGTTCCGTACCTATAGTACAGGAATCCCCTGTTAAGTGGGGTAAACCATTTGATGATTTGTCCGCGGAGGACAGAAACCATGTTTGGTTTACGGATGGTTCGGCAAGGTTCATAGGTACAAAACGACATTGGAAGGCATATACAAGTGTGCTCTCGCTACTACAACAAAGTATCACAAACAGTGCAATGACTGAAAAATATATAAGGAAACAGAAGCAGAATCTTTGGTGTGTTCTTGATACAGCAAGAAGATGATTTATTCTCTCCAGACTCAAGAGATGTAATGAAAAGCCGACACGTGTTTCGTCGTGTACAGTTGAGTCAACACGACTCTTCAGGGCTGATGATACAAGAATAACATACATCAAGTCAGTACTGCCGTTGTTAAATACTGCAAATGGTGACAAACTGCAGCCAACATGCAGTGGTGCCGTACGTATGGGTTCGCACGTGATAGTGTTGTGTAGTGGTGACATCAACACATTAGTACATGTGTCACTCAAAGGCTGTGAGTGGTAGCCCTCGGGTGGTGGTGCATAGACATGAAATTTCGTGACATAACGCTTTAGTGTGTGATCGTGTTTAACACATACACAGAGATCTTGCATTTCGAGGGTTCATGCAGTTGTGGATCAATCCGAATAAAACTAAGTGAGCCTGTGTGAGGAGGTGTGGGTGAGGGACCATAACAGTAACATGACGTGGTTGGCCGGTGTTGTCTTTATCCGTGTTGTTTAGGGGTACTCAGGGAGTTCTGTTATTGCGCCCCTTAAGAACGTGTGATTGGATAGGATAGGACATTGGAAGGCAGTGTCCTATAATCCGATCACACAAAAGTTGCTGAGTACAACTGGTGAGGGAAAGAGCAGCCAATTCGCTGAGCTTTATGCTGTTTATCAAGTTCTGAAACAAGAGTTACCTGGCACCTGTCATATTTTTACTGATTCCTGGTCTATTGCCAATGGATTGGCAGTTTGATTACCGACTTGGCATTCCCGTAATTGGGAATTGCATTCAAAAGAACTGTGGGGAAAAGAATTATGGCAAGAGATTTGGGAAATGCTCCCGCAAAGTACTGTTACAATCTTTCATGTGGATGCTCATACCCCGATAGACTCCCTTGACAAATTCTTTCACAATATTGCAGATGAAAAATCTAAAATTGCTGAGGCACTGGTGGACATGCAGGATTCTGATATGGAAGGATTGGCGAAATGGGCCCACCAGAAAGCAGGACATTACGGAGAGTAAGTCACTAGCAGGTGGGCCGCTGATCGAGGAATTCATATTCCCTTAGATTTAATCAAAGACATTATTTTGCATTGTCCCATTTGTCAGCATGCTAGACGGCGGAAAGTGCCTCAAATTGTTAAAGGTCATTTACATCATGGGAAATTGCCCGCTCAAATTTGGCAAATTGATTATATTGGTCCACTCCCTATGAGTAAAAATTGTCAATACATTTGCACCATTGTTGATACATACAGTGGCCTGTTAGTGGCCTTTCCTTGTAAACAAGCCACCCAAGTGAATACCATTAAAACCTTGGAATTGATTATGCTTTATTATGGTGTCCCATTCCAAATTCAATCTGATAATGCATCCCATTTTCGTGGAAGATTGGTGCAGGAATTTTGTGTGGAAAATAATATTGAATGGGTGTTTCACATACCATATTATCCGCAGGCCTCGGGCCTGATTGAAAGATTGAACGGTTTGCTGAAAAATCAATTGCGAAAATTGACTGATGACAAGTATAAAAATTGGAGGGATTATTTGTTCCAGGCACTGTTAATTTTGAATAATCGTCCCTTTCTAAATGCTGAATCTCCATTGATGCGTTTGTTTCCTCCGAATGTTGATGCAAAGCCCAATTCTATTGGTGACACTGGGATGTACTGGGAAATTACCCCCGGAGCACTGGCTCCATGCAGAGCAACCCCGGGGTTGGCAGGTCTAGACCTGCATGCCATGAATGATACTATTATAAAAAGTAAAGATCGAGTCATCATTGAAACCGGTGTTGGTGTCTGTATACCCACTGGAAATTTTGGATTAATCGCCCCTAGATCGGGGCTGGCTGTGAAAGGTGTTCAAGTACTCGGAGGAGTCATTGGCAGTGACTATCAGGGAGAGATTAAGGTGCTCCTGCTGAATAGCAGTGAGGTTGATTTACCGATACATAAAACTGACCGAATTGCTCAAATGTTGATAATGCCTGTTTTCAGTGGTGGGATCACAAAAGGCACTGCCCCAACGTTGCTAACTGTACGAGGACAAAAAGGATTTGGTTCCACGGATAATCCTGGAGCTAGAGTTTGGGTGCAATCGCCTAAGAATCCCCCTGAACAAGCTGAGATTATTGCAACCGGTCATGATAATACTGTTCTAGTCATGAGACCAGGGCAAGATAGCTGGGAAGCTGTCCCGGCTGACAAATGTTACCTACGAGAATGAATAATGCCTGTATTTTGATTTTCTTTCAGATCATTCTCTGGACTGTTGCTGCAGGATGTGTCGGCGTTGGACTCCTTTTGGACTGCTACGACGAGAGAGGAGGGAACCCATCGACCCGGGCTGATCTGAGAACCCGAGTACCGCGTTCCTTCGCTGCGTGGGATTCGTCATCGAACTTTTGGACTACTTTAGCCAAGCGAGTGACTAATGCTCCTCATTTTTGTTTAACACCGATGCGTTCGGTGACTGACATTCTAGCGACTTGTTTAGTTGCTGTCCCTGCTTCATTAGAGACTTTGGCCCATATTTTTAATATATCGAATGCCCGTCCTAATGTCATTTTGGGAGATTTTGCTACACATGAATACTGCCCCTTATGTACTGTGTTGTCCGATTCGACACCCCCGATCCAGTCCCAGATAATCACTTATAATATCACGCAGGGTGATTTATGTTTTTTCCTTACTTGCGATCCCAATGTTATTTCTGAATGTGTGCGTTTAAAACTGAAGGGTACTACTTCATTCACAGCTCATGAAAGAACTTTGTGCTTCCGAAGATCACCGAAATCATGTATTTCTGTTCAAAATAATATGACTTGTAAGAGTTTAGTGGTTGCCCCCAGTCATTATCGTACAATGTTGCTACCATCTGGGTGGCTCTTCTCTTGTGGTAATACATCCTGGCCATATATTCCTGCGAACATTTCCGGAGGCCCTTGTGCCATTACCAGACTGAGTTTGTTGATGTTCTCATCGCATCCTAATGCCAATTCTCGTGTGATCCGAGATACTGTAATGTTACAGGAGGACTGTGATTCGTCTATGCATTTATATTCCAAATCTGAATACCTTAGTTTAGCTATCTCAATTGTTGGTGTTCCTGCCTTGGCGGTCTATAATGCCAAGTCTATTGGGAAAATGGCCTGCTGGATGGTAAAATCCATTAATCATACTTCTACAATCCTGTCTGACATACTATTAGACGCCCAGGGTGAACGTAGAGCTATCTTGCACAACCGGGCGGCTATTGATTATCTTTTACTTAAACATGGACATGATTGTTCTGATTTTGAGGGTCTTTGTTGTTTTAACCTGTCTGACCATACGAAATCCATTCAGGCCCATATTGACAAACTTCATGACTTGACGGAAGAGGTTAGAAAACACATTGACCAGGGCTGGTTTGACTGGCTCTTTAATTGGTTACCTGATTTACATATGTTGCGTCAAATATTAGGGGGTATTGGGATTACTATTAGTATCTTGATTAGGGGTGGGCGGGCAGCTACGCTCCGTCCACAGAGCATGCGTAGTGCCGTCTGCTACGCATTTTGCGGTGCGGGCGTAGTAGCCGGCACTACGCATGCTCCGTGTACGAGCGTAGCTGGCCCGCCACCCGCCTCCCTCCCGCCCTCAGTAAATACCCCCTTCAATGTTTAAATAAGTTTAAAACCACTTACCTGGTCCGCGCGCGTCCCGGGGCTCCCTCGTCTTTTTCAGTGCGCGTCTTGAACCCTAATGCGCATGCGTGGCCGCCCGCGCATGCGCATTTCTCGCTAGAAATGCGCATGCGCGGGCGGCCACGCATGCGCATTAGGGTTCAAGACGCGGGCACTGAAAGAGACGAGGGAGCCCCGGGACGCGCGCGGACCAGGTAAGTGGTTTTAAACTTATTTAAACATTGAAGGGGGTATTTACTGAGGGCGGGAGGGAGGCGGGTGGTGCGTAGTGGGGCTACGCGAAGTGCGCAGGTGGGCGTAGTTTCTCGCCCACTTTGCGTAGCTTCGCGAAGCCCCACTACGCTCACTACGCCCAGGGTTAATCTTGATAGCTATCTGTTGCTTTATTCAGTGTATTCCTTCTCTACTTCAATACTGCAAACCTGGTGCTAGACATAGATCAGTTAGTTTTGTTTCATATTATTCGTCCTCGATGTTAGTTCTGTTTGATGAATGTATAATAGACTGAAGTCAAGGGTGAAATGTTCTGCTCGATTTTCTCGGCCCTCTTTTGAGGAAAGGTGATTGAAGGTGACTTCAGTCTCTTATCATTCCAGTGTAAGGGCTAGAGTAGTGAATAGAGCCTATTTACTAGGCACTTTGCTATAATTCTGTATTCTCCTCCTTAGATTAGGGCTCATACATATAGGCTAGGGGATAGATTCGTTAGTATTAGGGATAATCCGTCCTTTAGTGAGGGTATTATTATACTTTCCATGGAGTTATGCTGAATTCGGGCCTGGTAGGCCTCAAACGGGAGAGACTCCATCTTTCCTTCTGCTCCGGCAGCTTGGGATGCTTCTAGGTCAAGTGTAATGTTTTAGTTATGAGGTGTTGTTCGCTTGGAGAGAACCGGTTCAGGCCGGCCCTTGTCGAAGGATTGTATTTTTCTTCATACCGAAGACACAACATCAGGCCGGCCGGCTGGGAACGTGTCCTTGGTATGGGGAGGTACAAGAATTTGGTGGGCGGCAGGGTACTGGCCGGAATTTTCCATGAGGAGACACGCTTCTATATTAGTGAAAGCCCGAGACAGTGAGTGAGTTAGTCCGTAGGCGGCATGTAGCCGTTAGCAACAAAGCTATTACTTATTTCAGGGAAGACAAGCGCCATTCCAAAGGCGGAGAAGAATCGAGAAACAGATACTCTCTTAGTAGAACAGCCAGGGAAGAGAGAGTAGCCGATGAGAGGAAGGTTCCAGTGACTTGGAGAAAGGTGAAGGGGACAGCGCATAGCGGTGCAGACGTGTACCCGTGATTGTGGAGGTGTGACTTCAAGACGAGCCAAGCCACAGACGAGAAGGGAACCTAGATGACTGCTGAGCGCAGACTTCATATTAATAAGGTGATGTCGACCCTTTCTTACTAGAGTGCACAGCCTAATCTTTCACTTTTCTTTGCAGGTTATGTGTTGTAGTGTGGTGTTATATGATTGTTTATTGTAATGAGAAATAAAGTACCCCAGTTCTTTGTGAACCGACATGTGCTTCGTATTCTTGTATGAGAGGGTAACCTATTCTTCTAGTCAGATGCAACTATGTGAACAGATGCTAACCCTGATCAGGTAAGTGGTAACTGAATAAGGGAGAGAGGAGCCCCTTGAATTAGAGAATGAGTTGTGCATTATCCAAATTGGCAACCGTTGTGTGATCGGTAACACTATAGTTCTATACCCCTGATGAATAGAGAGATTGATCCCTTTATGTAATGGTAATCATAGGATAAGCTGCTGCCGTCTGGGTAGGCTGTCTGGGTTCGTATGGGACCGCGAGATCGCCGCTGATGCTGCCGTCTGGGTAGGTTGTCTGGGTTCGTCTGGGACCGCGAGATCGCCGCTGATGCTGCCGTCTGGGTAGGTTGTCTGGGTTCGTCTGGGACCGCGAGATCGCCGATATTGCTGCCGCTATCTGGGTAGGTTGTCTGGGTTCGTATGGGACCGCGAGATCGCCGCTGATGCTGCCGTCTGGGTAGGTTGTCTGGGTTCGTCTGGGACCGCGAGATCGCCGCTGATGCTGCCGTCTGGGTAGGTTGTCTGGGTTCGTCTGGGACCGCGAGATCGCCGATATTGCTGCCGCTATCTGGGTAGGTTGTCTGGGTTCGTATGGGACCGCGAGATCGCCGCTGATGCTGCCGTCTGGGTAGGTTGTCTGGGGTCGTCTGGGACCGCGAGATCGCCGATATTGCTGCCGCTATCTGGGTAGGTTGTCTGGGTTCGTCTGGGACCGCGAGATCGCCGATATTGCTGCTGCCGTCTGGGTAGGTTGTCTGGGTTCGTATGGGACCGCGAGATCGCCGATATTGCTGCTGCCGTCTGGGTAGGTTGTCTGGGTTCGTCTGGGACCGCGAGATCGCCGATATTGCTGCCGCCATCTGGGTAGGTTGTCTGGGTTCGTATGGGACCGCGAGATCGCCGCTGATGCTGCAGTCTGGTAGGTTGTCTGGGTTCGTCTGGGACTGCGAGATCGCCGATATTGCTGCCGCTATCTGGGTAGGTTGTCTGGGTTCGTCTGGGACCGCGAGATCGCCGATATTGCTGCCGCCATCTGGGTAGGTTGTCTGGGTTCGTATGGGACCGCGAGATCGCCGCTGATGCTGCCGTCTGGGTAGGTTGTCTGGGTTCGTCTGGGACCGCGAGATCGCCGATATTGCTGCCGCTATCTGGGTAGGTTGTCTGGATTCGTATGGGACCGCGAGGCCGCCGATTGCTGATATTATACGAGGTTTGGGTATGTATCTTAGGAATTCCCTGTCCTTAGGTGGTAGATATATGTTGTTACCTATTGTAAATAGGCCCTAGGGAGGGGGAGGTGGTAACGTTCTGGCTGAGTTGGTGATGCTCTGATGAGCTGGTCCTATCTAATCAGAAAAACCAGGCAGAACATATGCACAACCCTCAGTTTGGGGAAAACAAGCCTATAACGCCACATGCCAGATGGTTAAAAACGTGTGGCGCGGAGGTAAATTGAAACCTCTGGTAACAAAATCACACCCTGTAGAAAACAATTCAGATCAACAAACTGAAGTAATAGCGTTAAAAATGGCGCTAGATAATGCCGATCGCGAATTCCCGACACTAATAGTGTGCGATTCGCATTACTGCGTCAAATCATACGATAACGACTTGCAGAAATGGGTTCAAAATGGTTACAAAGATGACATCGGTGCCACAATAAAGCAAAAATCGCTTTGGGAACAAGTAGTTCTTTTACAGAAAGAACTACCAAAGACTCACGTGATACATTCATTGAGTCATGAACGTGATGGCGTTCACGTTACAGGGAATTCATTGGCTAAGACAGCCACAGCGGAAGCAACTAAGCCGGCTTCCGTAGCTACAAAAAAGCGTTCAGGAAAATACATAGACGAGGAAACGATGCTGGCGGTAAAAACGTCATCAAAAGGCGACTGTGCAGCGCTACCCGTCAACTATCCACTCAATTATACATACATAATCGATGCAAACTCCGTTCCTTTTGCTCAAATCCCTGGAGTGGGTGATAGGGTAATTCCAAACACGAACAGGAGAGTATTGTTAATAGCAGACGCACATATGGGTGAGGGTCTAAGACACCTTAAGATTAAGGAATCTCTGAAAGAATTACAATCAATATACTGGTGGCCAGGAATGAGCCTACAACATCACAAATTCGCAATAAACTGCCCAGACTGCAACAGAGATCGCAGTGGCGAACCGGCCGGTGTATTGCCATGGCCCTTTGCTTAGATAAGACAATGCTATCTATATGCAAAAGCCAGTAGGAATAATGCGTCAAATTAACATAAAGAGCCTAGTTTCACTTAAAATGTAGACCCCAGCTCTCGGCTGACGTCTGAACTTTTATAAAAGATTTGCGAGTCTATAACGGCATAGACGCAATTGGCATGCTACATTCTGACCAGGATCCTGCTTTTAGCTCTCGAGCTTATAAGGAGGCCATGACCAGCATAGGCATTGTATTGCGGTAATCTTATCACTTCCTTCCTGAGGGAAATGGGATGGTGGAAAGAAAAAACCGAGACATAAAGCAATCTATAACGGCAAAGGTATTAGGTTCGGGGGTTGGATGGGTCAAACATTTAATAAGTGTCCAACGTAGTCTTAACAATCTGCCAAGAAATTCTCTAAAAGGTTTCAGTCCGTACGAACTATTGTTCGGGACTAGAATGCATATCCAGTACCTCGATAGTCAGACTTCAGTGGTAGAAGGAAAAAGCCTTGATATCAAAGATCGTTTGGCTATTTTACAGGACTTAAATGAAACAAGAAAAGACCTGAGCAACATAAAGTTGAAACAACAGCCAACAGCCACTGAAGAGAAACCACCTGTCCCAGCAAGGCCTGTCTGGATTCCAAAGATTGGGGATCTGGTCAGAGAGAAAATCGCGGTGAAGAAGGAATTTGGGCCTTCTTACAGAAAAGCAGTACCTGTCTTAGCTGTTAACGGAACAAGATCAGTTGTACTATTGCCCCTTGCTGGTAAAAAGGAGAACCGAGTTGTATCCATCGACCTGGTTAAACCACAATCATGTGGCCAATAATAAGTAGTAGGCCAAGTGGACTCCCAAGAAATAGCAGAACACCAAAGTTTGCTACAAATCAAGAGATTCAAACTGAGAGATTAATCACATTTGATAAACCTGCAGTGAATCAACGAGGACTATGCAACAAAGCCATGGAACTTATGCCTCTTAAAACCCAAATTGGAACAATTCGTCAAGAAACACCTGTCTACAACGATGTAGCCACAGAGTATGCTAATGAAACAAAGAAAAATCCAGAAGCAATTCCAACAATTGACAGAACTGCATCAGGCTACTTCATCAATTTCGATGACTTTTCTGAGGATCCGAGTGAACCTGAGGAACAGCCAACAACAACAAAAACTTTTAAAGACAAAACTAAAGAACTCTTTCATCAACTACAAGAAACCTATCTGATTTCCCCATGGATTGAATTTTGGGTGGTGCTAGGTGTACTTTTCCTCCTGCTTTGGCTCATCATGGTGCTATGCTTGGGACACTTCATTGAGGGAAAATATATTACAATGGACACAGCAAGCCAAAATATCAACCTAGTCCTAAAGCCACACAAGTCTTCACACATCGAGAAAAGAGAACTTTCTTCAGTAAATTTCACAGCCAATCCGATACCCGGTGGGGTAGCATGGGACAAAACAGATTACGAAATATATGGCCCGGTCGAGCTCTTGAAGTATCCTCATCAATTTAAGGTTTCATTAAGTGACTTTGTAAAACCGAGTACATTCTCTGAAGATTGGGACTTTGAAAGTATTAATGATATGATGTCCGACTTAGTTATGTCAGCAAAATTTACAGAACATGATTATTTACAGGGTTCATCAAATTATGAACAGATGTACTGCCACAACCATTTTGCAAACCATTATTTGCATAAATCTGCTCAACCTAGAAATGTTTTAAATTATAATCAATGGGAACATTGTGCAACTCCACCAAAAGGTAGTTCAAAAACATTTTATGAGAAATTCCCATACTTCTCAGGGTTTAACACAAATGAAGCAGAAACGTTTTATTTCAAACTGTTAAATAAGACAGGAATGAAAACCATGCTGACAAATACAAAATTAATCTATTCAGAATTTTTTTTTGAAAAAATGAATACATTCGGTTTTGATTTTTGGAAGAATAACATTGAAACAAAAACCATCTGGGGTACCAAAGATTGGCAAGTCCAAGTTATAGAATCATTATTCAGAGCCTGCATGATCCCAGAACAAATTATATTTTTGAATGACACAATTCAACAAACAACCTGTCTTGGCCTAGCCAAAATTAAAGACTTATACAAACCGTCTATTCCAAAGCCAACACCTGACAGTAATAGCACTACAGATGTGGAGATAGACGTATCCCATATTTTAAACCAAAACAGAACACATCCTGATTGGAAAAAATGGTTGATCTGGCCCACAGACATAAATAACTGTCAAGATAGATTCCTGAACAAAATACAGGGGTTCAAATTGACCAGGCCAGACCCTAGATACTATATATGTGGAGTAACAATCCCAGGCATATATCAAAACAGCAACCAATAGATTAAACAAAAACAAACTAGTGCAGTTTATAGAAAATATACATTTTTAATTTGATAAAAAAGGATTCAATAAAAAACAGTGCATTGATCAGAAGTGATAAAAGATTGTATAATAATACATATATATTCACAAAACAGTTTAATTAAAAAGGAGGTCAGGTGGCATCCGGTCGACGCGTTTCGACATAAATTATGCCTTCATCGGGACTTAAACCATCCAATTTCTGTAAGAAAGATTATAACAATAATTTACTAATTACATCCTTTGTCATGGAATGATATAACTGGACTAGTTTTACATTGTTCTAAACATTCTATTGGTCTAAACATTCTCTTCGCATTTATGATGTACCGCCTTATATACAGATCTTTAGCACCTATGCATATATAGATTATCGCACCCAAGCATATATTTTGAAATTTATAAGCAATCATAGATATGGAGTAATCAGTTTTCAATTGTATGGCGAAACACAGAGGTTGGCACATTTGAACAAGAACATTCTTGTATACCATTCCTTTATCAAATAATTATATCAAGTAATATGATCCAGTTGTACAGGTGATTCATTTCATCCATTGGCCTAGTACATTCTAAGCATTTCAAGTGTTTAGCCTTTGCTTGGGGCTTCTGTTCAAACACAGGCCCTAATTATTTAAAAATTACAAGGAGTCATAGGACAGAAATAGAGATAGAGGGGAAAGATAGAAGAATTCCATGTATATCACACTAAATCAGATTTATCCCTATTCCGAGGAGTTAGTGTATTCATTTTGAATACTCATTTACTATGATTTTATAAGGACAACTATTTGTACATTTCAATTTCTTACCTAAATTTATATAAATATACAAGGATAATACTGTTCACCATTTAAATTGGCCTGCAGCACGGCTGTATAGATGCTCTCTCATCGGTTTCAAAATTTGGAGATTTATTTGTAGTTATCTAAAAGGGGACCAGAATGACATACGGGTAAACCATGAGTTAAAGATTCTAATTACCTTGTTAAGAGTGTTGTTCCATTAGCAGGGTTATACATAAATGCTCACCTTATATTTTTCTTTAAAGTATCATAGGAACTTTCGTTGTCTTGAGTGTTATTGGGATTACAATAGGAACGGATGGCACTATCCTATGAGTTAGAAGAAGCACGCATTTTAGTCTGTTATCCCATTACTTTTGTCTTTGTTTCTAATCAAACAGTATTCCTTGCTCTCTTACCCTCAGGGGATTGTGCTCTGTTCGTCATCTGGGGTCATTAAAAACGGCTAAATACCACCTCCAGGCCACCCGTGTGTGGAATAAAGTCCTGATAAAAATAAATTAGCAGCAGTGTAAGCCGATGTTCCGTGTAGCCCTTTTTAATTCTTATGAAGTTTAAACCGGACAGTATGCAAATACCACTTACCTAAAATCCTGAAATGATAATATTGCGTGGTACCGCTTCGTTCACGTACGTAGAGCTAACACTCTTGCAAGGCATCGGAATCCTACGTTCTTTTATATTTTACCAGGTCCTGATTAAAGAAAAGGCGAGCGGCTTGTTAATTTATCCACTTGAGCACTCCTATTTGCCGTTTCACCTATGAGGTCGCGGGCATCTAAATTATCTGCATAAAACCCCTCGACTACTTTGAATATTTATAGCTAGCACCGACAAGAAGTGCCAACTTGCATTCCAATCTTACCGCTTACCTAATTTTGCACAATACGGTTTTCCCCTCTATCTCTATTTCTGTCCTATGACTCCTTGTAATTTTTAAATAATTAGGGCCTGTGTTTGAACAGAAGCCCCAAGCAAAGGCTAAACACTTGAAATGCTTAGAATGTACTAGGCCAATGGATGAAATGAATCACCTGTACAACTGGATCATATTACTTGATATAATTATTTGATAAAGGAATGGTATACAAGAATGTTCTTGTTCAAATGTGCCAACCTCTGTGTTTCGCCATACAATTGAAAACTGATTACTCCATATCTATGATTGCTTATAAATTTCAAAATATATGCTTGGGTGCGATAATCTATATATGCATAGGTGCTAAAGATCTGTATATAAGGCGGTACATCATAAATGCGAAGAGAATGTTTAGACCAATAGAATGTTTAGAACAATGTAAAACTAGTCCAGTTATATCATTCCATGACAAAGGATGTAATTAGTAAATTATTGTTATAATCTTTCTTACAGAAATTGGATGGTTTAAGTCCCGATGAAGGCATAATTTATGTCGAAACGCGTCGACCGGATGCCACCTGACCTCCTTTTTAATTAAACTGTTTTGTGAATATATATGTATTATTATACAATCTTTTATCACTTCTGATCAATGCACTGTTTTTTATTGAATCCTTTTTTATCAAATTAAAAATGTATATTTTCTATAAACTGCACTAGTTTGTTTTTGTTTAATCTATTGGTTGCTGTTTTGATATATGCCTGGGATTGTTACTCCACATATATTGTTTACCCTGTCCCAGGATAATTATCCGTATCAGGGGGTCCTTGTTGCTAACACAATCAGACCCTAGATACTCCCAGAGACAACATCCAGGGATAGTTACAACATACAGTGTAGGGAAACTCTGCCTTGAATGGCTACAGACATCCACACTGGCAGAAATTAAGCAACACTTAACTTTACTTAAAGAAGGTGCTGACTTGCGTGATTTCATTATGCATGGGCGTCCGCAGAAATTTTTCCAGGGGAGGGCAAAATGTTAATATCTCCCCCTGTTTTTCTGACTGCTTTCTCCATTCTCAGACCAGACACCTACAACTGTGCGTCTCCTCAACTTATATATGGGTAGAAACTAGACGCACACCAAACTGAAAGTGTGCACATCCCATACTTGATACAATCAGTTGCCTACAAACCTGGATACCCCCACAGCTGAACACAGGCATAATAACGGTAGAATTGGCAAAACCCACACCCCACAGCAGAGAAACAGATCAGTTCCTTGCAAAACGCGACATACATACATACAACCATCAGAACTGTACTTGCACAATTAGATGTACCTAGGTCTGTCACAAACAGTACTGGTGCCATAAGAAACCGAACTGAATACAACCAACCATAAAGGTCACTCTCCTACAAAATTGGGTCAGCACACAAATCGTGCCACAGCAAGTTTCTCGACAGTCACCTGAAGCCCACAGACAGGCAATGGACCATCCACCACCCTCTCATAGATCTCACAGTCCATCTGCCTGCCAGATTCCGCAGCTGTCACTGAGCTCCAGAGGTATTGGTCACTTATCTCCCATACTGTGTAACCGACCTGTGTACCTCCCGCTGTGCCAGCGATCATTGTGTATAAAGGCTTGCAGCCCCATGAACAACAGCCCCACCACCCCACCCTCTGTGCACTAATTCTCCCCAGCCGCCCTTGGCCGCATGAGTGCCCACTCCCGGTTGCTCAGGCCTCACCGCAGGAGGCTATACCCCCAAGTACCAGCGAGAAACCCGATGTTCCGCCATAGTGAAGGCAGTCAGCGTGTGTGCCTGGCAGGGGCAGAGAGCCAGCCATGCTTGCCTGCCGTGTCTTGGTCTGGGCAGGGAATCAAGCGTAAATGCGGTGAAAGCAGCGGCTATAGGCAGCGGGTATTGACCCGGGTGAGGGAAGTGAAACTAACTGAGGATGTAGGCGGGCCCAGAGACAGGCCTGCAGGGTGTAGATAACCACGTGGGAGGCAGGTTCACGGAACTTGCAGCCCTCGGCCAGAATGCAGGCTTTGAACGAGTGCCATGTCATTGCCGGGTTTAACCCTTTTCTCGGTTCCATGCCTGCACCTTCATCCCCTGTCCATGCGTGTTAGCCCGGCGCTGAAATGACCTCCACGTCTGAAAGCCCACCCACACTGCATCCCCGCCTCCCACGCTCTGACTGGCACTGCCAGCCCATGCATTGATCACCTCTTCAGTCCAGGCCTACCTCACCGAGTCTGGTCTCCTTATGGGGCCTTTCCCTCTGGACAAATACAATATTCTAAATACAGTATTGTGCTCTCATGAAACCCATAAAAGCGCTAAAGAATTATATGCATGGGGATTAATTGCTTGGGGGGGGGGGGCACGTATGCCAACAATTGACTAAATTAGGTATTTTTTAGGTCTCGTGACCTACAATGCGCGCAAGCGCATTGAGGGATCGAGAATTCAAGTGCTCGAAATCCTCGTCAAACCAAGGGCTTCTTGCACTGCGGTTTTCTTAGAGTTCACGTGAATCACGTGAGCAAACAAGCACGCGCATTCACAGCCAGCCCAGCACATCAAAGGGCTTACCTGGCGTGCGCAGAGTGCTGGCCTCCCTTCTCCTCCCCCTAATTGCTTTTTTTTTTTCACGGGCGCCAGGCCGTGAACTACTTCAAAGGGTTCGGCTTCTCCGCCCCCCTGGTGTTTCTGGCTTTTCTTCTCGCTCGCTAATCACCACCCCCTCCCTCTCCATATGGTCGCTCGATGCCTCGGCTCCTTTCATGCCTCAGACTTGTCTTTTTAAACTGCGCAACCGGTTTGTTGAAACTTTAGTGAGACCTTTCATTACCCGAACTAACCTGGATTTTCACAAACAGAATTAAAAGCATCCAGAAGGCATACACATTACCAGGTGAGTCCACATCATTAGAGACACCATGTTCTGATAAAAAGTTTGTTTTTATTAACAGTGCATACTGGTAGTGGAGGTTACGTGCACCTCAACTGGAATAATTTGATTGACGTTTCAGATCACAACTGGAAAAGTGGAAAAGTGGGTTGCAGGGAGTGCTCTGGTAATGTATATAACAAGGGAGAGAGTAAGGGAGGTTACACTAGTTATGTGTGGTAGGAACTCCTGGTCCCCGGAATAAATGTTATCAACAATGGAGGAGTACCCCCTAGGGAGAAGAAACAGAAAAAACCCCATAGGCCGAATGCCCATAGGGTGTGCTGCGACACCTGATTACAGTGGAGCGGGTTCTTTGATTTATATGTGCAAAGTGTTAGAACAAAAAGTGTTTTAAAAGAGGGCCAAATCTACTCACAACAAGACTTTATTCTTGAGTGTTTGGACCCTCGTAAAATCCAGTGTGGCACCTATGCCTTATTAGGAAGGCTTTGGTGTCTAAAGAAGTGTACAAAATATTAAAAATAGCGTAGTGTGCTATGTGCTAAATGAAAATTAGGTCTACATGTTTCAACCATTAAGAAATTATAGGTTTTCGTCAGGACCGTGGTGTTTGAACGGGGTGGAGTCCACGGGGCATCGAGGAATGACCAAGTAGGTTTTTCTTCCTGACGAGCAGAAGTCGCAAGTGGCGAAACTTGCCGTCTTGGAGACCCTCATGTCCATGAAGCGACAGTGACCGCTTCTAAATGTTTTTCTCCTGATTCAGGGAAAACACCTTTTTACACCGAGACCACTATTTATGGTCTCTAATTGAGCGAGGGCAGGACGCACCTTAGCGTGTGCGGACCACCCCGTTCAAACACCACGGTCCTGAGTGCTCTGGTAATCCCACATATTTCATGCTTACAGAACTTGGCACTCGTGAGATTTTCAGGCCCTATTACTCAAAACTCCTTATTTGAACCCTTTACGAATAATGAAAATTATAGTTCTTTTGCACCTGGTGACTTTCACTTTTGCAACCAAACCAAACGGTAGAATTTATATTGATTGGCAGCCGTGAACCTGCACAACTCACAGCATGCACGATTAATGTGGTAAAGTAATAATTGTGAAAAACAAAGCACACGGGATTCTGGACACAGCTCGTGTGACAAGGCTCCGACCTCGAGCACCAGCAGAGTTAGGAATATTAAATGATCACCCGCCAGCGGCCTCACTGTTCATGTGTAACACTTCTCACTGCTCACCTCTCACTGCTCACCTCTCACTGCTCACCTCTCACTGCTCACCTCTCACTGCTCACTGCTCATTTCACTGCTCACGTGCAACACTGCTCACCTCACTGCTCACGCGCAACACCTCTCACTGCTCACCTCTCACTGCTCACGTGCAACACCTCTCACTGCTCACCTCACTGCTCACGTGCAACACCTCTCACTGTTCACCTCACTGCTCACCTCTCACTGCTCACCTCTCACTGCTCAC
The DNA here is from genome assembly GCF_964261635.1 of Lissotriton helveticus. Classification (NCBI taxonomy): domain Eukaryota; kingdom Metazoa; phylum Chordata; class Amphibia; order Caudata; family Salamandridae; genus Lissotriton; species Lissotriton helveticus. Next base: position 182,062,591 of record NC_136072.1, on the reverse strand, counting down.
CTCTCACTGCTCACTGCTCACCTCACTGCTCACGTGCAACACCTCTCACTGCTCACCTCACTGCTCACGTGCAACACCTCTCACTGCTCACCTCACTGCTCACGTGCAACACCTCTCACTGCTCACCTCACTGCTCACGTGTGACACCTCACGTAACACCGCTCACATGTAACACCGCTCACATGTAACACCGCTCACATGTAACACCGCTCACATGTAACACCGCTCACATGTAACACCGCTCACGTGTAACACCGCTCACGTGTAACACCTCACACTGCTCTAGTGCAACACCTCACACTGCTCTCGTGCAACACCTCACACTGCTCTCGTGCAACACCTCACACTGCTCTCGTGCAACACCTCCCACTGCTCACGTGCAACACCTCCCACTGCTCACGTGCAACACCGCTTACTGCTCACGTGCAACACCTCCCACTGCTCTCGTGCAACACCTCCCACTGCTCTCGTGCAACACCTCCCACTGCTCACGTGCAACACCTCCCACTGCTCACGTGAAACACCTCCCACTGCTCACGTGCAACACCTCCCACTGCTCACGTGCAACACCTCCCACTGCTCACGTGCAACACCTCCCACTGCTCACGTGCAACACCTAACACCAACACCTCCCACTGCTCACGTGCAACACCTTCCACTGCTCACGTGCAACACCTCCCACTGCTCACGTGCAACACCTCCCACTGCTCACGTGCAACACCTCCCACTGCTCACGTGCAACACCTCCCACTGCTCACGTGCAACACCTCACACTGCTCACGTGCAACACCCATAATCACCCTTTTCAAACTCACTCACACTCACACTCTCACACATTACACAAATGTCACAAAAAGACGTTAATATTTCACTTCTGTTCTTTTATTTTCCTCACAATAAAATACACTGAACATAATCTTCACAAAAGGTATTTACAACAGTTTAAGCTATTGCCATTATAAATTACAATAACTTTTATTTAAGTATTAATTATTTAAAAACCATTGTTATTTGTAATATCAATATTTCTAAGTCACGTAAATACAAAACATTTGCATTAGAAATACTATGAGTGTCACATTTGCAAAAGTTAAAAGTATTGGCATTGTAAATAACAAAACAATTAATTTCGCGATTTTCAAAACCAACACATAAATATAAAATGTGTAATTTACAAAACAAATAGCTCCAACTTTCCTACTGCGAGACCTATTGGCAACGCAAGTGCTTGTTTCCTATACCGCTGTCTGTAACCTTTCTGTTACTTCATGAGGTAAATTAGTCACTCATTTGCATGTTCTCCCTATGTAATCTGAACAGTGAACTCACAAGAATTCAGCAATGAAATATATGCCTATGTGTATTGCCAAATGCTACAGAAATGTAAAAATATTAAGAAAAAACGTCTCAGCCACCACATGGTGGCATGCTTCAAGTTCATCATTGTTTTTTAAGAGTATTCTTACTGAAGAGCAAGGCCTCCACAGAGGAACTGGTGGGAAATATGGAACCCCCTCAAAGTGGAAAAAGAGACCACGTGCTCAAGGGATATGTGACATCACCAACAGCAGCGCTCCCAGTTTGTTCTTAATATTTAAAAGCCCGTGCCGCACCAGTAGTACGGGCCACGGTGCAGCAGCCAGCCCGGGTGTCATTATTTTTGGTAACATCACACTCCAGCAGCCCAGTGTGTCACTGGGCTACTGGAGTGCCAGCATTACAAAAAAGAATGGTGCCCAGTCGCAGCCCACACCACTCCACAGCAGTGCCGGCACCAGTACGGCAGGAACAGAACAGGTGGACCCTACTCACTAAGGAACCAGGGTAAGTATTCATAAAGGAAAACAGTGTTTCCTGTGGACTAATAAAATGAATATTGATAATAGTGTGCGAATTTGCAATATGAGGGGCCGGGTTGAGGCCAGAGGATGAAGAAAACACATATACCGATGTTCCAGTATTTGACAGTTGTATCTTTATATTTCAAACATGAAAAGGAATAAGTACATAGGAAAGATCAAAAAAAATATGTGCGTAGTGTATCAAGTGAATGCAGGAACCTAGAATAATAGTGAAAATTGTGACAGTTGTTCCTAAGGTTTTCAAATTTCAAAACAAGTTGACCATTAACAAGTATACACAGTGTGAATAGCAGCCCTATACAATAATATGCACTGTGTAATGGGCCTTGTAGTGTGTTTGAATCAACACTTCCCTGATGGGTGATAAATTATGGGAAATTCAGAATAACACAATCAGCGGGACGATCCTCTGCGTGAAGACCAGAGCAGCGTGGGCACCAGTACGGACAGCACCTCACCGGAGATCCAGGGGGGGGCAAGCGTCCCTCCTTGCCCCCCCCTGCGGACGCCCATGTCATTATGGGACCACGCAAACAGCGTCAAAAACGTTTCATAGCGGCCTCTATATATGCAGCTTATAACGAAGCTTGGAAAGAAACTCAAATTGAAACAGCAGAGAAATTACGGGAAATTGACCGTATTCATTTGGAAAAATCACTTTCTGTTGTGGACAATGGGTTAATGACTCTGTCTTCCAGAATATATTCACTGGACAGTATTGTATCATCTGCAATCGATATAATAGAGCAGGACTTACTAATGTTACAACATGGTCAGTCCCAATTGCGTTCTATTGTACAGCTTGGCTGGACGTTACAAAATCTGCGTTCAGGCTACGTGCCTTGGTGTTTAATCAACACAACGTCACTATTCTCTATCTTTAACCTTACTTATATACAAATCAGCTTGGCACAAAAAGGAGCAGAGTATACAATTCTGAGCATTGAAAAACTTGAGAGATTACCATTGACAATGTCAGAACGACCTGTCATCGAATGGATAATACACGGAATCATAACTATTCCGATAACAACGTTCCAATTTCGATACTGCCAAAAATATATACTGGCAGGCCAGTATGAAAGGTTGGGTAAAGGATACATTAAGTCATCATGGAAATTACCTTACACACTCACATGTTATAGTGAAAAAGGACAGAATGTATTTCTTAGTGGTGATAATTGTGAAAAATCACTAAGTGGTATACTTCTGTGTCAAGGTATAAATCTACATGGGGCCTGTGAGGGGACTTCAAATAACCTTTCATGTCACCAGCTTGGCACACCTGCAACTCGAATAGAGCCATTCTTTCGATGGCTTTCGAACGAGAGCTACATTCTAATTGTGGACCACAGATGTTGTGGCTTGATGCCAGGAAAAGCTTATCTTGTAAGCGTTTCGTTCATGGTCACTTGCTGTATGCAAGTATTGTATCCAAACGACACTCCAGACAGGGAGGGAAAAATTTGGCCCAGTTTGAAAATCTCTTCTATTCGAATTGATACTTTAAGCAGAATGAAGTCTGTTCTTCTACAGACGCCTGTGCCCTTGACGTCATCGAAAGAAACGTATGATCTCCAGGTTGCAAGGACAACAACAGAGATACATGCACTATTATCAACAAATTGCCCCTTACATTTAGCAGAAATGCTAAACCAAATCTTAAACATTTCAGATACGAATGGTATCCCGAGTGTATTTAAGACAATTTTTTTCGGGACTGTTGACACCTTTCAAAGCAGTCCTGGGCATCTTTCCTAATTTTGTCCATTCGATCCTTGGCGGCCTTCCACTCCTGTTGGGACTCGTAGCAGGCATTTTATTTTTCATACTCCTGCTTCGTTATGGCAAGCCATGTCACAGACAAGACTCCAGCAACAATGGAAGAAACGATCCTAGTTATACGCTATCGGGACCGCATAACTAAAGTCCTTGGATTAGCCCGGCTAAGAGATCTGAATATGACCTGGTTTCTTTCATTCAGACCCATCTGGCAGAACTGTATCTTACCTGTGCTAAGATGTATGCTATGCGGAGAAGAATGCGTGTTGGACGTCTGTCTTACACTACAATCAGAAGTACCATTGGATACAGATACTTTGCTAAGTCCTGTAACGGCTCATGCATCGTGTTGTCCCCAGCGGTTACCCATCCTGATGACAGCATTCGTTGAGACTTCACCACTGCGATTAAAGGGTAGTGAAGTGCAAGATGAGAGCAGCATCAACCAGGTACGACCTTCTGTGAGCAATGCTGATCAATACATCGATGATAGCAATCATTCTCACGACTGCACAGTTGCGGCATTTTCCAACGTGGTAGAACTTTCACCTGAAACGGTAGACTGCTTTTTTGAAAGTCTGTCTGAAATGATGTTCTCCCCTGAACAAAAAGAATAACTTTTAAGCAAACGAGCACTCAGCGTTCCCTGAACTCTGATTTTGGCCTTCAGCTTTGAAAAACAAAAGCTTCTGAAAATATTTGGAACTGTTTTGGCTTCTTCCCCTGAAAAACGATTTTTTTTCCCGATTCCAAAATATTTACTTTTTTTTGGCACCCATCCTCTGCTTAAAGTAGAACTATTCTTAGAGAACAGAGCTTCTATTTTTAGGAACTCTAGAGACAATATATTACCTCAGTCTCTAGCATATTTACAAATAAATGTATTTATATGTGATGAAATGGTCTCTCACTTTTCTTTTCTGTATTAAGAGCCATTTCATGTGTAATTTTTGCAAAATCATTCCGCTGACATATAGGCATCCTATTTTATGAATGATTACTCTGCTTGAAATACTGTACCTGTAGTCATTTTTCGTGTATTTCGCATATGCCATTTCAGATGCAAAAAATTTATTTTGGGGTGGATCGGTATACACATGCACCGTTAGATATGTTTACTATTGCTTAGTTGAGTAATTATGGACATGAATTTGTGGAGTGGGTATAGTGTGTTTATCTAGGTACCTGAATCGATATTCCTATTCTTTGCCCTTGTGTGGTTATAAATCAATAATATCCCTACAACGGCATAGAAACCCTTTTCATAATTCAGTCATAGCGCATGCTGTCACATTAAGCAAGCCTATTCCTCCAGCCCCCTAGAAAGCACACAGAGTTCTTAAACAAATCCAAGCCTCCAGCAACCTGGGAAATCCCCGCTGCCGTTGTTTTGATTTCATCCAAGAACTCATGTAAAACACAGTAAGAACGACCAGTTCTTAGTGACATCTTTTATTGACGTCTTATGTCCAGCCTTACGTCAAACCTGGCACCTTTCAGGTATAAATATACCAACGTTGCCTTAAGCAAAGACACGGTGGTGATGAATCTGGAGCAGCTACTACTTGCCCGAGAGCCCAGCTGATGCGAGAGCCCACGGACGCTGCCCCTCCCTTTTGACGCGCTGAGAAAGACGCTGTCTTTTCTCTTGCCGAGAAATCCAGCCTCCGGCGTTTCCAGCTTACCCTTGCGGGTGACTGGGATACCGAGTCCTGAGAGAGAGATACCAGCCCTCCTGCCTTCTAATACCCAGGTACTGAACTGACTAAACCCTTACAGAGAATTCTTGAGTCAGATCCTTGGCAAAACAAACTTAACTTAAACTGCTACTTACTTACTCCTTCCCACGTATTAGGCTTAGGTCAGGTACACCGGGGTAGGCGTAGTTAGAAGCACCAGTTGAGTACGATTAGTCAATGTATATATGTATGCATCTATTTTATCCATTTTAAAGTATCATATGGCTAAGAAACCATATTAATGCTTTTACAGTATTATTTCATAATCCTGGTTTTACTGTATGCACTTTACTTAACTATAAGTATTGCAATTGTAGCAATTCATTTCTCTTGTATGAGGAAAGAGACTGCTCAATAAATAACACCTTTTATTGAAAACGCCCGTCTCTCTTTTTCTCTGCAATCTGGTGAAACTAAGTACGCACTTATTGACTGAGTGAAATAGCTGTCTTTTATTTTCACACGACTCTAGAGATATACTCTTATTCAGGGAGAGCACAGTTGTCATGTTTTATGGTTGTCAGAAACTAAATCCCTTCTTGTCTATCCAGGGAGGTTAAACTCCTCCTCACTTATTCGAGAAAGTTTCTAGTGAACTCTGAGCTAGCTGGCAAAAAACTTAAGTCTAATATAGTCAGTAGAGACCCAGTTAACCTCAGTCCTATGTCTACACTACTGAAGATATTATTCCAATGCGCAGAGCCTATTGGGACTATAGGAACTACACTACACTCTCAGCCGCAGTCTGTAAAGTATTTGCACATAACCCGCAGTAATACAGAGAGAACACTAAAACAAGGCCAAAACGATAAAAACCCAACATACAGTTATTTAAAATACTCATAAAGCAAAAATAGACTTTAATAACAGCTTCGTCCGGGAGTATCACAGCATCATGAACAAACAACACAGACCATGGTGTTGCGGGTCAGCTACGGTGGCGGGAAGACCCTCAAAACAGTACCTTTAGAAATGCGGGCATCGTGACCTCACAGTAAACACCGGCATCAGCAGGCATCGGTTTCGGAGTTGTCGGGTCCTTGAAGCCACACGCGTTGCAGATTTAACTCCGTGTGGTTGAAGTCGGAAGCCTGGCATCAGTGGGAATGTGTGACTGTGCCTTCAAAGCACCGTCATTAGAATGAATGCGTCTTTAGTATGCATTAGTTCAGCCTACAAATCGTTATAATAACTTGCCCTAGAAGAGCGCTGGATTTTGGAATAGGTTAATTTACTATTCCAACTCCAGTATGTGCAATAGTAGGGAAGGTGTTGGACTTTAAATCCAACACAATTCCACCAATGTGCCCCCCAAGGCAAGTTGTTGTAACGACTTGTGTGCTGACCGAATGCATACTAAATACGCATTTGTTCTTTTGCCAGTGCTGTAAAGGCACAGTGGGATACCGGCTTCTGTTTGAAGCAGCGGCTCGCTGACAGCATCTTTTGGCGTTGGTGAGACAAGGGCTGCAGTGCAAAGTGAGGCAGTGCTTGTTGTGGTCCTAGCAGGTCACGGTGGAAGCCGCGATGTCGTTGTTGCTCAAGCACTGTCAACAGCGGATGAACTGGAGTCGATGGCGCCGATGTCGGTGGCCCAAGGCTGCAGTCTGGGATGGGGCAGTGCGTTGTGTAAATTATGAGCGGGCCCCAAAACCATGGTGCAGGCAGCGTAACTGATGTTATCTTGGAGTGGCATCATTGTGAGACTAGGGCTGCGGTGCGATGCAGGATAATCCTCCGTGTTCTGCATGAGCGGGCTCCACAGGTCACAGTGCAGGCAGCAGTGTCGGTGATGGCATTGCACCATCGTTGGGGATACCAGGGCAGGGGTGTGAAGCAAGGCAGGTCACAGTGCAAGCAGCAGCTCGATGGTGGCATTGAACGGCATTGTCCTTGAGACCAGGCTTGCGGTGCGAAGTGCAGCATTGCCCTCTGTGGTACCCTCAGGTCACAGAGCTGGCAGTGGAGTCGTTGACGGAGTCGGGTTGCTTTTTCTTTTTTGCACCACAAAATTCACAATTCCCAGTGCTGGTAGCAGATGAACTTGAACTCTTTGTTGTTCTTGAGACTTCTTGAACAAACTCTACTTCAAACCCTTGGAGAAACTCATGGAAAACAGATGCAGAAAGTCCAATTCAGTCCTTTCACTGCCCAGGCCAGAAGCAGCCACTGCAGGCCAAGACAGCAAAGCACACAGCAAAGTGGTTGTCTCTCCTCATAGCTTCTCCAGCTCTTTTTCTGGACAGGTTTCTTGATCCAAAAGAGTTCTAAAGTTCTCGGGTCAGGGCCCCAATATTTATACCATAGTTCCCTTTGAAGTTGGTACAAACTTAGTTCCACTGGCATACATAAACAAGCTCCGCCTGACCCAGGCCAGGTTCACCCCAGAAGGTGGAGACAGCTTTGTGAGAGGCAGCCACAGTCCATTAAGGTGAAAGCAACAACTCCTCCCACTACTTTAAATGTAGCCAGGTCTATTCAGCCTGGCATGGAGTCACCGAGGAAAGGCAGGACACACCTCAACCCCCTCTCCTTGTGTCTGTCTAAGGTGAATGTACAAACCAGTCCCTGTCAGTCTAAAGCCCAGACAGCTAATTCACAAAATGGTCAGAGGCACATGGATGGTTAGACAAGGAAATACCCACATTCTAAAAGGGGTATTTCCAAACACACAATATAAAAATCATCTTTACTAAAAGATGTATTTTTAAATCCTGAAACCCCACTTTTCTATCAGTCCCCCTTGGCCTGCTACATTTGTAAAAGTGTTACAACGCAGCCCCCATGTTAACCTATGGAACAGCTAGCCTCTCAACAGTGAAAACTAAATGCATAGTATTTCACTATCAGGACATGTACAACATACCTAAACATATCCCACCTTTCACATACACTGCACCCTGTCTGCATGGGTTTATTGGGCCTAAGGGGTGCCTTGCATGTAATAAAAGGGAAGGTTAGGGCCTGGCAAGTGGGGGCACTTGCCAGGTCGACATGGGAGTAAAAAATGCAATCAGACACTGCAATGGCAGGTCTGAGAACCCTCTGAAAAGCTGCTTGTGTGGGTGGCACAATCAGTGCTGCAGACCCACTAGCAGCATTTGATTTATAGGCCATGGGAATACACAGTGCACTGTACAAGGGACTTAGTAGTAAATTGAATAAGCCAATCATTACACAATTTATAAAACGAGCACTTGCACTTTAACACTGAACAGCAGTGCGTGAGAAAGTGTGCAGAGACACTAAACCTGCAAAAACAAGGTCAAAAACAGGAGGCCGAAAAGCAAAGAGTCTGAGGGTAAACACATGAAAAAGCCGAGCCTAACAGCCTGCATTAGAACAGAACCTCAACCAGCTCCTGTAACACAGCAGCGCTCTAAGGAAACAGAAATAACTCCAACAACCTCTAAAATGAAAACAGTTCGAAAGAAAGGCTTTCTCATACTGTCTTGCAACAAAGGCTTTCATAAATTCCAATCACTGAAAAACTTTCTCTCCTCAACCTGTTTTGGTTCAAGCAATAAAATTAAGCTCACCTCTCTCTCCCAGAGTTTCCCTAATCTCCGTTTCCAGAGCCACAATCCTCGATGATATACTGAGTGAGGAAATTGATCCACTAGCTCAGTTAGGTAGTCAGTTATCTTTTCTCTGGGCCTCTAAAAACAAGCAAATGCATTTGGTTCTGCAACTGTCTAGCTCATGTGACACTTCATAAATCTTTGCTAATATTAAATTAGACAAAATAAATGCCTAATGTAAATATGCGATTGCATGCCTCAACAGAATTAAGCATATGACAAGATTACAAATGAAAAAGAATTGGTTCTAAAATTATGGCCGCAGTTCAGGAACAAGCTGCGTCTGCTCAGTGGTTCTCTCTGGGCTCCCCATCTCTCTCTGTTATGGCTGGCCTCTCTACTCACATATCTCATTTTCTACATTTTACACTTTGTGCATGTTTGTCTCTGCACCAAATGACCCAAGTAGGGATGGCCACAGTGCCCACACACTCATCTATTTCTGCTTTCCCATTCTGTGCTTGCATGTATCTTTGTAATTGTATATGTATTTATCCAGCAATTACAACACCATACAAGACATTGAAGCCCTTTCAGCCGGTAGCACGCTACTCTCCAACTGCAGATTAATAGTAGGTTGGTACATTTTGTTCCTGCTTTTCCCTTGTGCTTTAGTTGTGTTAGGATTATGCTCTTGATTTCTGTTGTGTTTAGTCGAGTTTGAGGTAGGGATAGAATCTTAATCATGGATTTGAAAATTGGAAGTAATGAGTTGTTTTTGTAAGTAATGGTCGCGTGTGCCTATTAGTTGGGTGGGGTGGCTAAAAAAGGGGTGAAAGATTGAGAAGAATGGTCGGAAGTTCATACTGCTCAGATGAGTCTAAAACAGTAGGCATGGTAAGGAGGGAAGTATTATTTTATAAAAGTAAAATGTAAAACGTATATAATTTTTACACACATATGTATATGCACATGATGCTTGGTAAAGTTTAATTTGCTTGATGAGATACCTTTATATAAATATCCATATGTACTTTGAAGGACAATCTTCACAGGGTCTGCTGTTCACATTTATCATGTGGTACATGTTTATGCTTTCAAATAACTGTAATTAACTTATATAGACAAAAATATACACATGGCACTTATGGTAGTTATTAGTAGTAAGCATTACCCTCCATGGTCTGATATACATATGTATTCTGTGGTGTAATATACCATTTTTCCCTTATATAAATGTATCTGCTTATAACCGGAGGCATAGTTCAATGTACACGGACATCTAATTATATAATGATAGCTCCTTTCCATAGAATGAGAAGTATAGTTTGTCATATCTGCGAATACTGTTGTGGTACATTCTTGAGTTATATATATCTAGTCGTCATGTGGGTAAGAGCTAGCTTTTGACTAATCTTCTGAAGTGGAGATGATTTCATGTGGAGCATATGTTTGTATGCAGGGAATTTTATAGTTTGGCAGCTTGAACAAAGAAAGATGTTCCACCCATTTTCTTTTCTTGTATGTAGGAATTATGAGGTGGGTAACCGTTCTTGAGCATAGGTTCCTTTGTTGTATCGATTTGTTGATTTATTTTCCTGATGTAGAGTGGTCCCCTGCCATAGAATACCTTGTGTGTTATACAAAGCAGCCTGATGGAGTATCTTCTGGCTGACAACCAGTTAAGGTAGGAGAAATCTGTGCTCGTGGCTTAAGATGGCTTTGGAGACATTCAATTTGAGATGAGTCCATGTCATCTATTGGTCAACGGCTCAGAGACAATCAATTACTTTTGCTGGTTTAATGCCCATTGGGCTCTCCAATTTCAGATGTATTTGTCTGTTATCGGTGTAGTTATAGCAGGTGATGTCAAAAGCTGTGGCCAGATCAGGTAGTGATTTCATGTAGGTGTTGTTAAGCATGGAAGAGATGTTTGAGGCTTGGGGGACATCTGCTTTTGGAGAGAATGGCGGAGTATATGTAGTATTTGAAGTATTTGCTCTGTTGTGTAGGTAGGATGTGTTCTAAATGAGAACTGTGCCCCCTATTCTGGCTCCCTCAAATCTTTGGAGCAGTGTATAATGATCCACTGTGCCAAAGGCTGTTGAAAGGTCCAAAAGAAGAAGGGCAGTAACCCCGTTCTGGTCCACTGCATTTTTAAGGTAATCCCAGATAGAGGTTAGGGCTGAATCTGTTCCTCCTTGACAACATCTGGTATGGGAGTCAGAAAGTATTGAATTGTCTTAAAGGAATTGTATCATCTGGATGAAAGCTGCTCTTGGTATAAGTTTACCCAGAAATTATCAGCTTGCTATAAGTCTGTAGTTGTCGGGATTTTCATTTTCTAGGATTTTCTTTTTAAAAAGGGGGTGTATGTATGCCTATTTGTCCCCTGTGTAGCTCACTTATTACCTGCACACATCTAGCAGCTCTTTACTTCCCTAATCTGGTCCTGTATGTGTCTGTCCTATGTTCGTACTACTTGCCTCACTCTTCCCATACCCCTTGCTTTCAGGTTCCCGGCTTTATGCCTGTGTCCCTGTCTATTTCGTTCCCAGTATGGCTTACCTCACTGTCTGTGAAGTCCTTGTTTTTTGCTTTCCCAATCTGTGTCTCTCTGCCACTGCTGAAACTGTTCCCGTTATGGCTTACATCACTGCGTGCACACCTTCTGTGTACCTGTGCTATTTCAAAGTCTATGCTGGTGAGTCCATAACCAATTTGTCCCGAGAATTGCTTTCATCCCTGCATGCCCACCCATTAGAATAAGCAACTTAAAATTGCTCCCTGTTACAGTAGTAAAACCTTACATTTTTTTTACTACAGGAGCAACCAATTGGCATTGTCATTGCTTGTTATCATCTGCAAATACTATGTATAATCCTTCCACTTCTTCCTGTGGCCAGCCTTCTGCAGTTCATTGTTATATATTGTATATATTATTATAATTCTTGCTAACTTGGCCTTTCACCCTATTTTGATGATTTTACTTAATCCAATGAGCTACTGGCCATTTGTTCCTGAGTATACGTTTGTTCTTCACCAAAGTCTGGCTTGATTTTCCATTTCTGGTTACGTGTCTCAAATCACTCAGGGACATATTTACAATGACTTTGCATTGAGTTTGGTGACACAACACCAACAGAATTCATTTTTGATATTTACTAAGCCATCAAAGACACTGCATTCTGCAGCATGCATAGCAAGAGGAAAAATCCTCTAAGGAATGCTGATGTGCAGGAGGGTGTCTCTTTAAAGTAAAGAAATACCCTGATACAAATATAATGTATGTGTAATGTGGTCCCTCAAATCTGCTTTTGTTCTGCCAGGGGAGGTTAGGCTTAGGGTTCTCTCTGAAGGAGCCATTCTTTCTGTCTTAGGGTCTGTTCTAGATCTTGGTGGACGGGTTACTCCATCACAACGGTGACGGATATCTCATCCGCCAAAATATAAATCCCATAGGACATAATGGGATATATATTTAGGCAGACAAGATATCTGTCACCGTGGTGACAGACCAACCCGTCCATGAGATCTAAGTCAGGCCATTAGTCTTAGCAGACTGTTTTTTAGATAGTGCTATATCTGTGTGAATACATTGTAGTTGCTTAAAGTGAGGTTAACCTATCTCTGTACAGTGCTAATATGTGGTTATATGCTGGGTACAATGGTTGGATAAAGTAAAAGAAGTGTGGAGAAGTGTGGCTCCTGGAGAAGTGTGGCTCAAATGGTTAGAGCAGCAGACCCTGATGCAGAGGTCTGGCCCGGGACCAGGGTTCAATACCTGCCTTGGCGGGTCTTGGGCTCAATTTCCTCGGACCTGATATTTCTCGCCTCGGTGCCTATTCTAACCATGGGTCCCACTCTGCGACTCTGGGCAATAGCTTGCTTAATCTCCACAACGGCCCCAAAAGCGCAGGGATGCCTGGTTTCACCCTGGGGGTGCCCAGGAGTGCCCAGGAGTGGATACTCACAGGGAAAACCAGGAAGGGTTCCTAAGCGGTATACGGACAGCGCCGGGACACTACCTCAGGGAAGTAGCTGTGCGCACTATAAATACCGGTACATTAAAACGTTGATGTTAGTTGATCATACCAATGCATGATTGAATGTGACCAAAGCTCCCTTTATATATATATCTGTGAATTGTTGCCACAAACTCTTTTTAGAAAACTTTATGCTAGCAAGTTATTCACAAACCGGCTGTTCTTTAAATTGGTACTAAGCGGGTTATTACGATGGCGGACGGACTTCAGTCCGTCCACTATCGTGTCGAGGAGTGGGACTGCCCGCCTACAAGATTGTGTTCCTACAGGGGGTATTACGATGTCACTGCCACCGTGGCGGTCACATCTGCTATCTGTGACATTGTGGCAAGTGCTGCAAGCTGCAGCACCTGCTGTAATGTTTAAAATGTATTTTATATATTTCCCTGCACTAGGTGGCAGATACCACGCAGTTTCTGCGACATGGTTCAGAGAAATTGTGCCCCACAAGTGCAAATCCAAACTGTCCTTGCCCACAGTCAATCCCCACCAGCCTTTCCATGACAAGGGAACTGCCTTGGAAAGGCTGGCAGGGATCCAGAATCCAAATCTGGCGGGCGGTGACTGATAGGCACGCCACAATTCTGAGGATGCGGGCAGGTCCGTCAGGCAATCGTAACAACTGCCTCTGTGAGACCTTTGGGGGTCGGGTTTTCTGCCCGACAGCACACCGCCCGCCATCACAATCTTTTGGGCGGTAAATGGCCTTACAACGGTGGTGAACCCGCCACCGACAGCCTGTCAGTGGCGGGTTCACTCCCATCAGGCCCTATATATTTGTCTCAAGTCTGCTGCAATTTTATGAATTGTCTTTCCTAAAGCTGATAGAGTGGGGCTTCAACATGTACATTTACATGTACACTTTTGCTATTATAATGATTTGTCATTGTTTTGTATTGGACACATAAATATGAGAAACTTATCTTATGATTTTGAATGACAATTGCAGCTTGCAAATAATGTATTGATTGCTATGGAATTAGGTGATTGCAACTCAATACATAGGTACTAGCATTTACTAATAAAAAGAAGTGACTTCAAATCTGGAGCTAAGGGGACTTTTTTTCAGTTGTGTCTATCTATCTATTTATCCATCTATCTATCTAACTCCCTTTCTCTCTCTATATATATACATATAAATATGTACATATAGATATAGGATATAGATATATATGTGTGTGTGCAGTGCTTTGTTTGGCTCGTGAACAAGGATTCATTTCCGAAACGCGTAGAGCCCTGTAAGTTTCTCTCTGCCAGTTGGGGAATCAGGAGCTTGCCGTGACCTCACTACATGAGGGTACGGAGTTGTGCGGGCTTCCTTACTGTGGGCAACTTTGTTCTGTGGATGTTGGCGGCTTGGCCCAAGTCGCGAGGAAGCCCCGCCGCTGTTACGCGGACCTGCGGTGTTGGAAAGACCGGCGCCGCTAAAGGGACAATTCTGCTCGCAAGTGAATGTTCGTTGTAATACGGCAGGCGCTGTATTTCCTGCTGACACTAACCCACTTGTGGACCATTTGGACACTAATTTGTAACAACAGCATTACCCACTGGGATTACACTGACAGGTTTGGACTGCCAATACCATCATGCAATTCGGGCACACTCGTGTAGGCAGAAGGCCTTGCCCAGATGGGCGGGGTCTGTTATTTAATAAAGAGCAGGTGTTCCAAACCTCTTTTTGCTGTTGCAGTGCCTTGTTTGGCTCATGAACAAGGATTCATTTCCGAAACGCGTAGAGCCCTGGAAGCTTCTCTGTGCCAGTTGGGGAATCAGGAGCTTTCCGTGACCTCACTACATGAGGGTACGGAGTTGTGCGGGCTTCCTCACTGTGGGCAACTTTGTTCTGTGGATGTATGTATATATGTATATGAGTTTGTATGTGTCCAGTGAAGACGCCTCCCCGACAGCTGAGATGGTGCTTTCTGGGACCTGCAGTCCGCCAATGTGGGCTGCCACGACGTTTCACCGAATTTGGCACAGCTGGGCTCCCACCAATCGGGAGCGTGATTACTAAGTTTAAAAGGCGGACTGATGCAGAATGCTGGTGACTAAGGCATATGATTAAGGCAATCCACCAAAACGCGTCATGCCGACCCTGCTCTCAATAAATGA